>NC_092778.1:66599854-67199854 GCF_047496795.1 Chiloscyllium punctatum | reverse complement strand
GTCAAATGTGATTTGCCCTTGACAAAGCCGTGTTTACTGTCTAGGTATGGAGTTGTACCCCACAACCTCAATGCCTTGACTTCCTGTTGTTGGAGAAAGTGCTGGGGTGGGGGCTGATTTCGACTTTGTGCAGACAGTGAGTGGGACTAGGCCATGGTTATTGTGCTGACCATTCCCTGCCTGAGGGTAAAGGCATGAGTTCATTTGAGGGAAGGCTTCGGTTGATTTCTTAGTAAGGTCAGCAATTAGAGATGTACAGCATGGAAACAGACCCTTCGGTCCTACCTGTCCATGTCGACCAGATATTCCAACCCAATCTAGTCCCACCTGTCAGCGCCTGGCCCATATCCCTCCAAACCCTTCCTATTTATATACCAATCCATATGCCTTTTAAATGTTGCAATTGTACCAGCCTCCACCACTTCCTCTGGCAGCTCATTCCATACACATACCACCCTCTGTGTGAAAAGGTTGCCCCTTAGGTCTCTTTTATATCTTTCCCCTCTCACCCTAAACCTATGCCCTCTAGTTCTGGACTCCCCAACCCCAGGGAAAAGACTTTGTGTATTTATCTTATCCATTCCCCTCATGATTATGTAAACCTCGATAAGGTCACCCCTCAGCCTCCGACGCTCCAGGGAAAACAGCCCCAGCCTGTTCAGCCTCTCCCTATAGCTCAAATCCTCCAACCCTGGCAACATCCTTCTAAATCTTTTCTGAAACCTTTCAAGTTTCACAACATCTTTCCCATAGGAAGGAGACCAGAATTGCACGTAATACTCTAGCAGTGGCCTAACCAATGTCCTGTACCGCCGCAACATGACCTCCCAACGCCTGAAGTCTGTCAGACAGCTCCCTGACTGGGTTAGAAGGTGGTTAGCTAGTTTATCAGTGGCTGAAGGTGAGGGAGAGGCAATTATTGGGATAATGAAGGGATGGACCAGTAGCAGATGCTGAAACAACTGTGGGGCTATGATGTGTATGAATGTACTCCTGTCCTGGATCATCAGTTGTTTTATTGGCATTATGACCACAGTTTAATACCATCCAACATAGCTTCTCAAGAAATCAATTACCAACTGTCTGTTTGCCCATCTGAGTGTATCTCCAATGACCAGCCTTTGCACAACACCAAGGAGGCACATTGTGAATGTTCCTTTCAGCTATATTTCATTCCAACTATTTTATGAATGAAGTCTAGATTTCCATTGAAAGTTGTTCTTGTTCAGTGAACGATCGAAAATAGACTGTACAATAAGAGCAGGAGGGCACTTCCAAAGGTGAAACATTCTGCAAGGCACAAAGTAATTGGAATATCCAGGTGAGGGAAATCTCATCTGCTGCAATTTTACAATAATGTTATGTTTTTTGTCAAATTTCATTTCGCTACCTTTGAGAATGCAACGACAAATTCTCCCTCTGTGCTCTGGGAGGCAAGGAGGAGGAAATGAAGTGGTAATTTGTTCACGTTTTATCTGCTTCATAAAATATTAGAGGCAGGACATGACTTGTTAACATTGAGTCCATTATGATGGATCTATCTCATTAGTCCCATCATGCATGCATTAACTGATCAAGGACTGCTATTTATTTTCTAGTGTCTACTTAAAAACAGTACTCACCGACACAAATTCATTTATTTCTCATCAAAAGATTCTATATTGTTGTTTGCTGAGTAACAAGGCTTTTTTTTTGCCAAACGTTTGTGATTTAGTTTGAAGGAGCGTTGATTTGTAAACTGTTGGGACTCAAGCTTGAGATGAATGAAGTCGAGGAAATGGTCTTTTTGCTTCACATGCACTTTATTACATCCTATACTGTCACAAAGAACTCCAATCCAACTCACTGCCTTTCCGAATATAATCTCCGATAGGAGACTCTTATTGATTTCATCACAAGGTAACTTTAATGCAGACTGAAATTACTGAGCAAGCAATCGGCCACCCGACCCTTCCTCCTGCTCCAACACAGGATCCAGAACCAAACACTCCAAGTACAAAGGCAGTTCAGCTTTCTCTCATTTTGCTGCAATCAATACAATCTATTAATAGTGACCTCCATATAAATCTGATAAACCAGACCTAGTCCAACCAAGCTTATTGAACAAACTGTCACAGAATCTGCTGAATCAGAAACATGACTGTCACCAGGACTTTGTACCTTTGAACCCAAAGGTTGGGATCTTCCCATGCAAGAAAGCGATGGGGGAGGAGGTGGAAGGGGAGGCAGTGGATGGGTTGGCATAAGGGAGGTGCACTCTGAATTTCTAACTTTTTAAAATTTCAAAATATACTTTTAAAAATCTTTCTGTACATCCATAGTCACTAGAGCAGTTCAATTCTGTACAGTCTTTCGATACAGAGAACAAATACATCCAAGGCATCTCCTACAGATACAAGAGTACAGTTTGAGGCAGCGAGGGAGTCTGACCACTAAATGGTCTTATTATACTTCGGCAGAAGGACCTCAGACTGTGGTCTCTCCCCACTGCACCTTGGCAGCAGCTGCCCCAGGTTTTAGTGCGTTTCTCAGCACGTAGTCCTGGACCTTGGAATGTGCCAGTCTGTAACACTCACTCAGGGTCAACTCCTTGCTCTGGAAGATCAACAAAGAGCATCTCTCACCGAGTTGATGGTCCCCCAGGTGCAGTTGATGTTTGTCTCGGTGTGTGTCCGGGGGAACAGACCGTAGTGCACAGAGTCCCTCATCACAGAGCTGTTCGGGACAAACATCCACATGAACCACTGCATCTTCCCCTGGGATTTCCTTTACAAAGACACATTCCAGCAGGAGGTGTGTAACAGTCTCTATCCCCCCACAGCTGCGTCAAGGGCAGCATGCGGTGACACAGAGAGTCCGGGCCTACATGAAGGACCTCACACCTACTGCCCTTCTCACCACCAGCCGAGCGATGTCCAGGAACTTGTTGGAAAGTTCTAGCGATGAGGCATTCTGCTAAATGACTTTGAGAGTCTGCTCAGGGAATCACTCGACAAGATCCACCCTCTCCTTTTCCCACAAGGTCTCCTTGCTGATCTCTTCCTGATGGAGTGTGCTCAAAGATGCTTTTCTTTGCAAATTTCTCCAGGATGGACAGGTGATACGGGAGAGTCCAACTATGCAGCGTGTTCTGCAGCAGCGAGGCCAGTCCCATCCAACACAACCGCAGGGACAGGTAGGACCTCAGGACATAGTGACACTTGACTTTTGCTTACTGAGGGTCTACACACAACTTGATGCAGCTGCACATAATGTTGACCATCAGGATAAGGGTATCATTGGGTATGTTCATCCCCCCATTACTCAGAGTTTTGTACATGGTGTCCCTGTGGACACTATCCCTCTTTGGACTCTGCATGAAGTGGAAGGTGGCTCGGGTGATTGTAACGGTGCACGTTCAGGGAATGGGTCAGACCTGCACCACGTCCAACAACAGAAAGAGTATCTTACACCTGATGACCAAGATTTTACCCACAATGGAAAGGGAGTATTCCCAAAAGCCCAGTTTCTGCTCCCAAATTTTGGTGCATGCCTCCAAACCACATTCCCAGCACCTTCAGGTAATCTGTCCTGAGGGGGAAGGGAATGAAGGATTGGTCAGCCCAGTTCCCAAAGAACACTGCCTCGCTCTGGGCTTGACTTCTCTCGGCGCCTAAGGCCAGTTGGAACCGGTCACAGCTGCTCATGGGTCTGTGCACAGACAGCGGGTCGAGCAGAAACAAGAACATCATCCATGGAGAGGGAGGCTTTGACCTGTGACTGCTGAGGTATCCCTACTCCCTAGAAACAGGATGTTGCTTAGACATTGGTGAAGTGAGCCAACAGGAAAATACAGTGCGTAGTCGATTTAACCCTATGCACGTTAACACTGGCAATTGTAGCACCCATTTTAAGAGTTTACAGAAGTATCCACAGACCCAATGCCTTTTTGCCCACGTATTGTCACTGGGAGAGTGTGGTGTGGTGGGTGCCCTATGGTTCCCGATGACTGGAGGGTGGATTTCACCAGGCCCCTCGGCATGGCTGGTGTTTCCCGGTTGGGTTGGAGGGAAGGGGTCTGCTCCTCTCCTTCTCCCCCATGGTGCTCTATCTGTTATATTCCATCCCTCTGCACACCTTCATCGTCCCAGGAGCTGATGGTGTGTCTGAATTTGAATTTGAATTGAATTTATTGTCACATGTACCGAGACACAGTGAAAAGCTTTGTCTTGCGAGCAATACAGACAGATCACAGAGTTAAATAACATAGATAGTAAATAATAGGGAAACAGCAGCAAAAACTAAAACATTCAGTATTCTAACAACAGTAGGGTAGAAATTGTTTTGAAACCAGCTGGTGTGTGTGTTCAGGCTTCTGTACCTTCTCCCCAATGGTAGAGATTGTAGAAAAACATTGCCATGGTGGGATGGATCTTTGAGAATGCTGGTGGGCTTTCCTTGACAGCGGGCCTGGGAGATGGATTCTATAGATGGGAGGTTGGCCTTTGTGATTGTCTGGGCTGAGTTTACCACTCTCTGTAACCATCTCTGATCTTGAATGGTACAGTTGCCATACCAGGTAGTGATACATCCGAACAGAATGGTCTCGATGGCACACCTATAAAAGTTAGGTGAAAGTGAGGACTGTAGATGCTGGAGATTAGAGTCAGGATCAGAGTGGTGCTGGAAAAGCACAGCAGGTCAGGCAGCATCCGAGGAGCAGGAAAATCAACGTTTCGGGCAAAAACCCTTCATCAGGAATGAGGCCTCATTTTCCTACTCCTCGGATGCTGCCTGACCATCTATAAAAGTTGGCAAGGGTATTCGCTGTCATGCTAAATTCCATTAGCTGCCTGAGGAACAAGAGATGTTGTTGGGCTTTTGTAACCAGTGCATCCACATGAAGAGTCCAAGAAAGCTCGTTGTTGATGACCCCTCCCAGGAGCTTAACACTGTCCACTTGTTCCACCTCTGTACTGTTAATGTGTAGGGGGGCATGAGAACCATCCCACTGAAAGTCAATAATGAGTTCCT
Organism: Chiloscyllium punctatum; assembly: GCF_047496795.1. Taxonomy (NCBI): domain Eukaryota; kingdom Metazoa; phylum Chordata; class Chondrichthyes; order Orectolobiformes; family Hemiscylliidae; genus Chiloscyllium; species Chiloscyllium punctatum. The sequence goes on along the minus strand of NC_092778.1, from coordinate 67,194,841 downwards.
TGCTTTTGCTGGCATTGAGAGATAGGTAGCTCTCAGTGCACCATTTTTCCAGGTCTTCCACCTCCCGACTGTAGTCTGTTTTGTCACTATCTGAGACTAGACTGACCTTGGTGGTGTCATCAGTGAATTTGTAAATGGCATTAGTCTTTGGCAATGCAGTCATGGGTACACAGTGAGTACAGTAGGGGCTGAGTACACACCCCTGGGGAGCGCCAGTGTTTAGTGTTAGTGAGGATGAAATATTGTCCCCAATCTTCACTGATTGTGGCCTGTGGGTCAGGAAACTGAGGATCCAGTTGCAGAGAGTGGGACTTAGTCCGAGATCACTAAGTTGAGTAATCAGTCTCGAGGGGATAATAGTGTTGAAGGCTGAGCTGTAGTCAGTGAGCAGGATTCTTATGTAGCTGTTTTTGGTGTCAAGATGTTCTCGGGAGGAGTGAAGGGACAGTGATATGGCATCTGATGTGGATCTGTTGGTCCGATAGGCAAATTGGAGTGGGTCAAGAGTAGTGGGGAGGCTGGAGTTGATTAATGCCATGACCAGCCTTTCAAAGCACTTCCTGCCCACTGAAGTTAGGGCCATTGGGCGGTCATCATTGAGACATGCTGCATGAGCCCTCTCAGACACAGGGATGATGTTGGCCCTCCTGAAACAGGCCGGGACAGTGGCCTGCTGCAGGGACAGGTTGAAGATGTCTGGGAAGACCTCTGCCAGTTGATCTGCACATGCTCTGAGTGCACGGCCTGGTACTCCATCTGGTCCCATCGCTTTTCTTGGATTCACAAGAAGGAAAACTGATCTGACCTCTGATGCAGTGACTGTTGGGATAGGTTTGTCAGGACTTGTCGGAACAAGTGTTACCTCTCTTCCAAAATTCTGCTCAAATCGAGCATAGAAGGTGTTGAGACGGTCTGGGAGGGATGTGTCATCGTCTGCTACCTTGCACTGTCTCTTTTTTGAACCTGTGATGTCATTCAGTCCTTGCCATAGTTGCCGGGTGTCTGTCAGGGTCTCTAGTTTGGATCGGTATTGGTCCTTGGCTGTCTTAATGGCTCTGTGAAGGTCTTGATTGGATTCCTTATATGTGAGTGGGTCTCCTGATCTGAAGGCCTCACACCTGGTTTTTAGCAGGTCTGTCGCCCAGCTGCCTCTTTCCGTTTCGCTGCGGGAGCCTGACCTGGTTTCCTTTTCCAGCTGCTTCTCACCGAGATTCATTCTCCCACCTCCTTCAGTCTCTCTTCCTCCATTGCCTCTGTCTGTGCAGCTGGAGGTTGGATCAGCTGCTGGCTACCTTCCCCTCCTTACCAGCCTGCCCCTCCTTCTTGGTGTTCTTCCTTTCCCTTTTCCTGCTGGAGGGAGGCACCTTACTGACCTTTGGGGGGCGGGGGGAGTCCATGGCTCAGATTGCCCTTCCAGCCATCTGTGCATATATGGTGCCCCCTCTCCCCCACATCTTGGGTAGGAGAATGACCAACGGAGCCACAGAAAGGACAGAGAGGGGAGCCTCACCTCCTTTCACCTTCAATATCTTCAGGAGACACCCACATTGCTTCACACTCCTAGAGGTCATGTTAAAGTAACCCTCACTGGGGTAATCCACCAGAGTAATCCACTGAGGTAATCCACTGGAGTAATCCACTGGGATAATCCACTGGGGTAATCTGCTGGGGTAATCCACTGGGGTAATCCACTGGAGTAATCCGCTGGGATAATCCACTGGGGTAATCTGCTGGGGTAATCCACTGGGATAATCCACTGGAGTAATCCACTTGGGTAATCCTGCAGATTGAAAATATCTGCTACTTGCAACTGGCAGCAATCCAGGAGCACTCCCCTCACGAAGAAGGTCTGGTTGACCAGCGATCCTTTCTCTGTCACCCTGGGGTACGGGCACTCACACAGGCCAGTGCTCTGGTTGGCCGGTCAGTAAATTGGCGTTGGACTAAAGCCAGCGTAAAGACCCACCAATCGCAGCCCAGCTCAGCGAACCATCCCCCAAATTCCACCTCCAATCACAACCCAGTGATAGTCTTGAGATCCTTTAATGATGATGATCGTTCTCAGCTCAGGCCTGTCCGGGGAGAACAACTTTTGGGATCATGGTCTGTTCCTCAGGCCCCACTGAATCACCAGCACCATAGGAACCAGCTTTCACTGGTGAAGCCCCTAGGCCATCCTTAAGCCCTGCCCCCAGCGGAAACCCTCTTCCATGGGGGGGAGGGGGTGCAAGGCTGTGAGTTTGTGGGGGGTTGGGGCTGGAGTTTGGAAGGGGTTTCAGTTTGGGGCAGAAATGAGTTTGGGGGGGGTCACGGGGTAGGTGAGTTTCAGTGGGGGGTGAGTTTGGGGGGTCGGGTTTGGGTTGGGAGTGAGTTTGTGGGTCATGGGGAGGGTCAGTTCTGGCAGGGTTTGAGTTTGGGTGGGGGTTGAGTTTGGGGTAGGGATGAATTTTGGGTCATTATGGAGTAGGTGAGTTTTGGAGAGGGAATGAGATCCCTTGATCTTGAAAATTCGCTCCAAATCGAGCAACGGGAGTTTCAGATTGTTCGCTTGTTTTGTTAAAACAAGTGGAGCTCAGTTATTGATGTAAACTCGGATCTATTTCAGTCCGAGCTGTGCTGTGCAGATTGACACCGTAACGTACAATATGCCATATCCTATATTTATTCTGCGCCAAAGCTGTTATCCTGCCTGTTAATTCCAAGGTGATAGCCACCCACTTTTTATCCCAAACTTTACAGCATCGGAAGTAACACAGATTAAAAGAAAACTTGCCATAAAATCTGTTTATTCAGGAGAGATGCAAGAAGGAAGTGTTGAGAGAGTGATGTCTATCCCCTGAGATAATGGTGTTGCCCAATAATTTATTGCCCACTTCACCCTATTAGAAATTTGTACAAACCGAGTGGGGGTTTCTACACACAGTGAGGGCTCGGAGGGTTTTAAAACTGAGAATCTGTTTAAAGAGTTTTTCATCAAGAAAGGTAGCAAGATATGGAGACTGATGAAGTCTATACAAATCTAAAGTGAATAAAGTACAGAATATTGTGCAGCAACTAGATAAAGTGCAACAAAATCAAAACAGAAAATGCTGGCAGTAGTTTGCAGACACTCACCATCCTAACTTGGAAATATATCACCGCTCCCTCAGCGTCACTGGATCAAAATCCTGGAAGTCCTTCCCTAAGGGCATTGTGGGTCAACCTACAACACATGGACTGTAGCAAGAAGGCTGCTCGCCTCCACCTTCTCAAGGGGGCAATTAGGGACAGGTAATAAATGCTGACCCAGCCAGCGATGCCCATGTCCCACAGGTGAATAAGAAAAGGTCACAGGTATTTGTTGTGGTTACCTTTAGGGTTGCAGAGTGTGGAGGAGAAGACGGAAGAGCAGTAGAAGCTGAGAGAATGGGGGAGTGGGGTGAAGATCATGAACGTTACTAACAGCGAATCTTCAGGGGCCTTAGCCTCACTGAGAAGCTCCATGTGACCTTGAAGAAAGGTCATCGACCTGAATGGTTAATGAAAAACCAAACATTGCCGATGCTGGAAACTGGAAACTGAAATAGGAAGGGCCGGAACAGGTCTGGCTGACCGGACAGAAACACAGAGGTAATGCTTTGAGTTCAAAATTTCTTCTTCAGAAGCTGGAAGATTAACGTGGTCTTTGTCCACATAGAGGTGGCAGGAGCTGCAGAATATTTCCAGCAACTTCCATTTCTATTTCAGAATTCCAACATCTACAATACGTATTATTGTGTGAGCATGTGACACACCTTCACTTCAAAAAGAAGGATAATGGTAGTGATGATAACAATAACATTCCTGCACCATGCAAAGATAAAGTACAGAGTAACTTCCATCAGCGAGTGCTCAGTCTGTAGGTGAGAATGTGGTGAGTGTAACAGGGACGGTGAGAGCGAGGGGAGTGTGAGCCACACTCGGTCACCTTGAACACACCAGACTGCACAGAACAAAGCAGGTTACTGTGAGAGAGGGGAATGGGCACAAGGGAATGGAGATGGGGGAATGGGCGCAGGGGAATGGAGACAGGGGAATGTGCACAGGGGAATGTGCACAGGGAAATGGAGACAGGGGAATGGAGACAGGGGAATGGAGATGGGAATGGAATTAGGGGAATGTGAACAGAGGAATGGAGACAGGGGGATGGAGACAGGGGAATGGAGACGGGGGAATAAAGACATGGGAATGTAGCCTGGGGAATGGGCATAGGGAAATGGAGACCGGGAAATGGAGACAGGGGAATGGAGACAGGGGAATGGAGACAGGGGAATGGAGACAGGGGAATGGAGATAGGGGGATGGAGACAGGGGGATGGAGACAGGGGGATGGAGATGGGGGGATGGAGATGGGGGGATGGGTACAGGGGAATGGGCACAGGGGAATGGGCATAGGGGAATGGACAGAGGGGAATGGAGACATGGGAATAGGCTCGGAGGAATGGAGACAGGGGGATTGAGACAGGCGAATGGAGACAGGGGACTGGAGACAGGGGATTGGAGACATGAGAATGGACACAGGGCAATGGTGACAGGGGAAAGGAGACAGGGGAAAGGAGACAGGGGAATGGGTACAAGGGAATGGGTACAGGGGAATGGGTACAGGGGAATGGGCACAGGGGAATGGAGACCGGGAAATGGAGACAGGGAACTGGGAACAGGGGAATGGAGACAGGGGAATGGAGACAGGGGAATGGAGACAGGGGAGTAGAGACAGGGGAATGGGAACAGGGGAATTGGCACATGGGAATGTGCTCAGAGGAATAGGCACAGGGGAATGAAGACAGGGGAATGGGCACAGGGGAATGGGCACAGGGGAATGGAGACAGGGGAATGGAGACAGGGGAATGGAGACAGGGGAATGGAGACAGGGGAATGGGAACAGGGGAATGGGCACAGGGGAATGGGCACAGGGGAATGGGCACAGGGGAATGGGCACAGGGGAATGAAGACAGGGGAATGGAGACAGGTGAATGCGCACAGGGGAATGGGCACAGGGGAATGGGCACAGGGGAATGGGCACAGGGGAATGGAGACAGGAGAATGGAGACAGGGGAATGGGCACAGGGGAATGGGCACAGGGGAATGGGCACAGGGGAATGGAGACAGGAGAATGGAGACAGGTGAATGCGCACAGGGGAATGGGCACAGGGGAATGGGCACAGGGGAATGGGCACAGGGGAATGGAGACAGGGGAATGGAGACAGGGGAATGGGCACAGGGGAATGGGCACAGGGGAATGAAGACAGGGGAATGGAGACAGGGGAATGGGCTCAGGGAAATGGACACTGGGGAACGGGCACAGGGGAATGGGCACTGGGAATGTGACTTGGAAATGAAGCTGGGGAGTCCAGTTGCTCTGGTTATACAGTCATCGAGTCATTGTGATGGGCAGCACGGGAACAGAGCCATCGGTCCAACGTGTCCATGCCAACCTGATATCCCAAACGAATCTTTTTCCATTTGCCACATCTCAAATGTGAGGTGAGGCTGAGGGATTGGACATCATGGTAACCTTAGCTGGTGTGGACAACGTAAATTGAAAGGAGCCCATTGTGGAGAATTGACCTGTAATTCAGGAGAGAAACAGACTACAGCTTCCATTACAATGACAGGAAAGCCAGTGGTCTTCCAGAAATCTTTGTTGGGAAAGAGAGAGTAATGATTGTTCTGGAGCATGAAGAATCATGGCTCACAATCAAACAGACATACAACATGGAAATGGACCCTTCAGTCCATCTCATCCATGCTGACTAGATTTTGTTGGCATGATGCGTCAGTGGTTAGCACTGCTGCCTCACAGCACCAGGGACCCAGGTTTGATTCCACCTCGGGCCTGTGGGGAGTTTGCATATTCTATCTGCATCTGTGGGTGCTTCCTCCGGGTGCTCCAGTTTCCTCCCACAGTCTAAAGATGTGCAAGGTAGAGTGGATTGGCCATGCTAAGTAGCCCATAGTGTGCAGGTGAGGTGGGTTAACCAATGGGTGGGTTTGGGGAGGAGGGTTGGTGTGGACTAGATGGGCTGAATGGCCTGATTCCACACTGGATGGATTTAATAGTAACCTAAATTAATCTTGTCCCATTTGGCCCACATCCCTCTAAACCCTTCCTAACCATGTGCCCATCAGCTGCCCTTTTAAATGTTATAGTTGTACCCTCCTGCGAGGATTGTGTGATTCTGAGTTCAAGGTACAAAGATGAAGTACTGCATGATGGGAAAACACTTTGTCTTGCAGCAGATGTCCTAACTGGAAGTGATGCTGGATTTGTATCCGTGTGATAGCGACACCAGCAGAGTAACTGCTAAGGCTGTCATCCAAGATCTGAACAGTGGAATCACAAAATGCCGAAGGGAATAAAAAAGGCAAAAATGGGTCTTTTGAATGCATATTTTCTCATGAAGGCAGTGATAAATATTATTGATTTATAAATGGGCTGTTAGTGGGAACCAATGAATGATTTCAGGCATTGAGTATTGGTCAAAAATACATCCTTAAGGAGTCAACTCTTTCAAATGCTGCTGAGGGAATTTTCCACACGTGAAATCTCAGCTCAAAAGCCTCCTTGATGGTGAAAGAGAAACAGGTTGAAATCTGAAAGCACGTTAAGCCTCGATGACTGTAGGGGACAAGGGGCTGTACTGATTGTGAAACCTCTGATCCTGCTTTGTTAATGAAATGGTTTAAGAATGACAACACAATCAGAAAGGCAGTACATATGAAATACCTCAGCAAGGAGCTGTAAATAAGTTGATAATTCATCAAGTCACTACAAAGGACTTGGGGAGAGTATGCATGTGAACCAGCCCTTGTTGTTGCAACTGCGGTGGTAAACCAACTTACCAAAGATTTACATAAAACAAAAGTGGAAGAGTAAGGGATTGCTGTTTTTGAATTGAAATGGAACAGCCATCACAAAACATCACTTAGAGAAAAGGGTATGGGGCTGAAAAGCCAATGAGAATATAAACAAATGCTTGAGGTGGGCTGACATCCAATCAGGTATTGACGTGCTCTGGAACATCTTACCTACTGTCTGTTGTATAAATGGGTGTAAATGTTTTCAATGTTTTCATTGTAGGAATCTCTGAGGTGAAAGCTGCAAGGATGTTGTGTTTGTCTGTATGTTGGACTGTCATTTAATGAGTCCAATCACGAGACACAATGGTGACGTTATTGGCCATTTTGGAGGGAAACAGCTTAGTCTAATGTTGCTGCCTGTATAGTAAACACCTCCTTAATAAAGCTCCCATTGTATTAAACACTGAAGCCCCTAGTTCTTGTTGAATGTCACACTGATAATGTGGCGCCTGCAACTGTACACTATCCTCCAGCTGGGGTCCAGCAAGTGTCTGATACAAATTCACCATCAACTCCTTGTTCTTGTTCTCTCTGCCCCTATTAATAAAGCCCAGGACACTGTGTGTGCTCTCCCCCTGTTCTGTCACCTTCAATGATCTGTGCGCATATACTCTCAGTTCTCTTTGCTCCTGCACCCCTTTTAGAATTGTCCCCTTTATTTTAATTGTCTTGTTCGTCTAACCAAAGTGCACCACCTCATACTTCTTGCCATCGAACCTCATCTGCTGTGACCTAACTGCCCACTCCGACTTCTCAATATCCACTGTCTTTCTCACAGTCTTTCCAGGTTAATAACTAAATTAGCGAAAGCTCTCTCTACACTTTCATTAGCCCTCTTTTCAAGGGATTCGGTTTTACTGAGCTGCAGCCAATTGCACGTACAGCAAGCCAGAGAAATGTAAATCAGAGGATAACTATGCAGACTGAAACCTGTATTTACATCCAAGTTTATCCTGGAGACAGGGCCTCACCACAATCCAGGTGCACGTTATGAATTGCTGAATAGTCTCTGTCTTACGTCGCCAGAGCAAATTTGTTATAACAGCTTGTTCATGATATCCTTAAAATGAAATAAAAATTGTGCTTACATTCTTACAATGTAAACCAAAACCCAAAGATGAATAGAGGAACTCTAAATTAATTCAGTCTGAGAAAGATCTCACTAGACTTAAATGTCTAAGTTTCCTTACTGTTGGAATCAATGGTGTCATGAAATATTATTGGATTTCAAACTGCAGAAAAGATGACTTCTTTCATATTACTGTCATTCTGCTTCACATAGAGTATTCAAATCTTGTTTCAACACCAAAGATTTAGACAATATAATGTAAGGTAAATGATAGGCATTTCAAATATCTGTCGCATTTAGTTTCACCAATCAATGACAGCAGTCATCATTGTTTATTTCCATGTTTTATTTGTAAATCCTTTGGAAGCGCAATGTAAGATAAATGTGGTCTATGTCACGCAAAATTGGTTGTGACAACATTGAGGATCTTTAACCATTCATTAATGGACTGGTTCACTTTAATTTTTAATGTAAAGACACAGCTTTGGAAAAACAATGTGTGCTTTACCTCAATATTATTAACAAATCCAACCAAGTGAAGCAGTTTGCATCTGTCACTGAGAATAGGGACGCCTGTTTGGAGGACAATTTCAGATCTCTTCCCAGCATGCTGTGTTCATGGTTCAAAAAATATGGCACAGATTGGAGATTCAGCCTGAGTCAGTTTCTCCTTGACAGCAAATGCACCATTGCATACTAAGTGCCTAAATGTAAAAGTTCAATGACAAAAATAAATAGAATTACTCGAGGGTAAGTGCTGTCAGTTCCTGTGCCTTATAAACATGCCACACACAATTTTGCAGTCTTAAAGCAAAGTGAGAAATTGGACACAAAAACGTACAATAGTTAGAACACATTTAATAATGGTGGATAAATACATTGAATGATTTAGCTCGTTAAAATAGAAAAGGAAGATTATGTTAAACAGGTTTACAGCTATGAATATATACAAGGACGGAGAATGAAGTTTCAGATACATGAGGTGTGGTCACAAAGTACTTCTGATGAAACGGATTTCAGAAGTTCTGAAGCATGGCATCAATGAATCAGTCATGTGGATTTCTGCTCTGCATCATTGTTTTGAAACAATCAATTTGTTTATAAACTCATTGCATTCGCATTTTGGGGAATTGAGGTGTGTTTCAGCTGCATTATTTCACAAAGCAGATTTTAAAATGCATGCATTGTCGCAGACTGCCAAACATGACGGAACAGTTTTGCAATAAATGCAATAAATGCAAGCCTCCTTCGTGCTAACATTAACCTTGTACTGTGCCAAAGAGAAACTTTGCAGCCATGCAGGGTTTTGAGGTTTAAGTGATGGGTATAATTAGGTTAAGTGGTTTGATGCTGTCTGATACCCGCCAATCTTTCCACTCGGCATGTGCAGGTGACGTTCCGATGACTGGAGGATTGGACTTTGATGTTTCTGAGACAGTAAAAGTGTTGGCATTTGTGACATTGTCTCCTTGTCCCTATTCTAACTCGTGAAGAAGTTCAGCAAAGTATGAAACATTATTTCTTAACAGACAATAGCTATTTTTGGAAATCACTCCTCAATATTTGAGTTGTAGTGTTCAACAATGTGGAAGTGAATGACACAGCGAGAATAAAATGACCAACTGGAATGGGCAGACATTTCAGTCTGTCATCTGTGTATTATTCTCTTTATTTGGTAAATAATGTGCACAGTGACTGCTTGGATCCAGAATGCTTTGGGAGATCCTGAGGTCAGGAAAGGCGCCACAGAAATGCAAATCTTCCAGTTGTTTGCTCATAATACAAGCTGAAAAATGTGTTGCTGGAAAAGCGCAGTAGGTCAGGCAGCATCTAAGGAGCAGGAGAATCGACGTTTCGGGCATGAGCCCTTCTTCAGACATGAACCATCAGTCATTCTTTCCTCATTCCCGAAGAAGGGCTCATGCCTGAAACGTCGATTCTCCTGCTCCTTGGATGCTGCCTGACCTGCTGCGCTTTTCCAGCAACACATTTTCAGCTCCGATCTCCAGCATCTGCAGTCCTCACTTTCTCCTGCTCATAAGACAATCCCTTCATACCAGGGATCATCCCAGTGAACCTTCTTTGAACTGCCTCCAATGAAATGATACCTTTCCTTAAATAAGGCAGCTGTGTTGTTAAACCTGAAAGGCTTCAGAAAAGATTTATAAGGATGCTGCCAAGGTTGGAGGGTTAAGCTACAGAGGGAGGCTGAATAGAATGGGGCTATTTTCCCTGGAATATCGAAGACGAGAGTACCGATTACATTTATGACATGTAAACAGCAAATGTCACTGTGGATCCAAAGGTAATGAATCTGCCTGAAATGACGTGGCTCGTTTTAGTAACTTTTAGTACAAATGAGTGAGGGACAGGTAACAAGAGGGATACAAACAGCTCACAGAAAGATATTGAGAGGTTAAGTATGTGAGCAAAATGTTTGCAAGCAGATCATAATGTGGGAAAATGTGAAGTTGTTCATTTTAGAAGGGATGACAAAAAAATTGAGTATTATTTCAACAGAGAAAAACTGCAGGAAGCTACAACACAAAGGGACTTAGGAGTACTTGTACATGAAACACCGAAAGCTAGCACACAGGGGTAGCAGGTAATCAGGAAAGGCAATGGAATGTTGGCTCTGATTTCAAGGGGGTTGGAGTATGAAAGTGGGGAAGTCTTACTGCAACTATACAAGGTGCTGGGAAGACCACATTTGAGGTACTCTGAGCAGGTTTAGAGTCATTGAGATGTACAGCACAGAAACAGACCCTTCGGTCCAACCTGGTTTCCAGCATCTGCAGTCATTGTTTTTACCTTCGGTCCAACCTGTCCATGCCGACCAGATATTCTAAAGTTATCTAGTCCCACCTGCCAGCACCTGACCCATATCCCTCCAGACCCTTCCTATTCAAATATCCATCCAGATGCCTTTTAAATGCTGCAATTGTACCAGTCTCCACCAATTCCTCTGGCAGCTCATTCCATACACGCACCACTCTTGGGGTGAAAACGTTGCCCCTTTCCCTCTCACCTTAAACCTATGCCCTCTAGTTCTTGTCTGCTCTACCCTGGAGAAAAGACCTTAACTATTCACTCTATCAATGCCCCTCATGATTTTATAAATTTTTATAGCCTTCAGTGCTCCAGGGAAAACAGTCCCAACCTATTCAGCCTCTCCCCAAAGCTCAAATCCTCCAACCCTGGCAACATCTTTGTAAATCTTTTCTGAATCTTTTCAAGTTTCACAACATGGCTGCCTTATTTAAGGAAAGAGATCATTTCATTGGAGGCAGTTCAGAGAAAGTGCACTGGGATGATCCCTGGGATGGAGGGATTGTCTGATGAGCAAAGGTTAAACAGATTGGGACTCTATTCACTGCAGTTTAGAAGATTGAGAGGTGACGTCATTGAAATATATTGCATTCTTAAGAGGCTTGACAGAGGAAGTGCTGAGAGGTAACTTCCTTCATGAGAGAGTCTGGGACCAGAGGGCATAGTCTCAGAATAACAGGGAGCCAATTTCTGACTGAGATGGGGAGGAACTTTTTCTCTGAGAGAGTTCAGAGTCTTTGGAATTCCTTGTCACAGAGAGCTGTGGGGGGCAGAGTCCTTGTGGATATTTAAGGCTGAGCTTGATTCTTCATCAGTCAGGGCATCAAGGAGAAAGGGCAGGAAAGTGGACATGAGGGATGCTGGATTAACCATGATCCTTTGAATGATGGAACATCCTGAGGAGTTGATTGGTCTAGTCACGTTGCTATTTTGCATGGTTTTATCGTTTTATGGAATGTACGTTAATCTGGAATCACTTCATCAATAAGTGCGAGTAGGTCAGATATCTCCGAAAGGCATGACTGTCTTGTTTTTAACAAAACTGAGCGACTAACATGTCACTTATCAACAAAACATATTCTGGATTGCTTAATTCAAAGTTGTAAAACATTATTCATCCCATAGAAGAATGTTTAGACAGGATAGTCCTAAGGTAGAGACTTAGCTGGCAGTGTAGCAGAATGGAAAAATTTCTGTTAGCTTCAAAGGTAAAAATGAAATACAGGATGGAGTGTCCGACCGTTCCTGTCAATAATAACAATTCTTTCCCTTTGAACCTTAAAGGCTATCTGAAATTCTTGCAAGTATCACATTCTAGAATGTAAAATGACCATAAAACTGTGCCTGTATAAGCTTATAAATGTTTGAACTTCAGGTAAGTTACATGAGTACACTTTATTGTCAACTTAGAGGCAATTATTTCATTTTAGAATCGTCCATTACTAGACTCCTGCACCATCACTATAGTCCTGCACCTAAACTATACTCCTGCACCATTACTGTACTCCTGCACCTATACTATACTCCTGCTCCATTACTATAGTCCTGCACCGATACTAGACTCCTGCACCTACACTAGACTCCTGCACCTTTTTTCTAAATGCAGCCGAACCAATATCTTGTATAATTCTAACATGACTTGCCAGCTCTTATACTCAATACCCTGTCCAATGAAGGCAAGCATACCATATGCAATCTTGACCACTCTATCCACCTGTGTAGCAACCTTCAGGGTACAATGGACCTGATCTCTCTGCCCATCAACTTTTCCCAAGGCTCTTCCATTTACTGTACAATTCGCTTAAGAATTCGACTTCCCAAAATGCATCATCTCACATTTGTCTGGATTGAACTCCATCTGCCACTTTTCTGCCCAACTCTCCAGTCTATCTATATCCTCCTGTATTCTCTGACAGTCCCTTATGCTTTTTGCTACTCCACCAATCTTCGTGTCATCTGCAAACTTGTTGATCATACCAACAGTGCCCTCTTCCAGATCATTTATGTATATCACAAATAACAGTGGCCCCAACACTGACCCCTGTGGAACACCACTGGTCACCTTTCTCCATTTTGGGAAACTGCCTTCAACTACTACTCTCTGTCTCCTGTTGCTCAACCAGCTCTTTATCCACCGAGCTGGAACACCCTGCACACCATGTGACCTCACTTTCTCTATTAGTCTACAATGGGGAACCTTATCAAATGCCTTACTAAAGTCCATGTATATGACATCAACAGCCCTTCCTTCATCTATCAACTTGGTCACTTCCTCGAAGAACTCTATTAAGTTGGCAAGGCACAATCTCCCCCACAAAAAACCATGTTGCCTATCACTTCTTCTCTAAATATAAATAGATCCTATCCCTCAGGACCTTCTCCAGCAAATTTCCCACCACTGACGTCAGGCTCACTGGTCTGTAGTTACCCGGAATATCCCTACTACCCTTCTTGTACAGGGGGACAACATGAGCAGCCCTCCAGTACTCTGGCACCTCACCTGTGTTTAAAGATGCCACAAAGATATCTGTCGGGGCCCCAGCTATTTCCGCTCTCGCCTCCCTCAGCAACCTGGGATAGATCCCATCTGGTCCTGGGGATTTGTCTACCTTAATAACCTCTAGCCTACAAAACGCATCTTCCCTACTTATGTCAACGTGATCCAGACAAAGCAAACTTCTATCTCTAATCTCAACATTCATCATGTCCCTCTCCTCAGTGAACACTGATGCAAAGTAATCATTCAGAATCTCACCCATTCTCTCAGGTTCGGCACACAGCCTTCCTTCCTTAGACTTTAGTGGAACAATCCTTTCTCTAGTTATCCGTTTGCTTCTTATATATGAATAAAAGGCTTTGGGATTCTCCTTAATTCTGCTCGCTAAAGCTTATTTCATGACGCCTTTTAGCCCACTTGATTCCTCGTTTAAGACTGGTCCTACTCCTCCAAAATTCCTCCCATTCTGTTCTGAGCAGCCTAGACCTTATGTACGCTTCCCTTTACCTCTTGGCTAGACATACAATTTCTCCTGTCATCCACGGTTCATGAATCTTGCATTTCCTATCCTTTGCCTTCAACAGGAGATGCCCATCCAGCACGATCTTTAACCTCTCTTTGAAACCCTCCCACATATCAAAACTGGACTTGTCTTCAAAAAGCTGCATCAAATCCACATTTCCCAGCTCCTGCCTAATTCTGATAGAACTGGCCTTGGCCAAGATTAGCACTCTTCCATTAGGACATCCACATCTTTGACTACGAGTATTCTAAAACTTACAAAATTGTGGTCACTGATACCACCTTTACTATAGCCCTGCATCTTTACTATACTCCTGCACCTGTAGTATACTCCTGCACCATTACTATACTCCTGCACCATTACTATACTCCTGCTCCATTACGATACTCCTGCACCATTACTATACACCTGCACCATTACTACAGACCTGCACTATTAGTATACTCCTGCACCTTGACTATACTCCTGCACCATTACTATACTCCTGCACCATTAATATACTCCTGCACCTTTACTATACTCCTGCACCTTTACTATACTCCTGCTCCATTACTATACTCCTGCTCCATTACTATACTCCTGCACCATTACTATTCTCCTGCACCTTTACTATACTCCTGCACCTTTACTATACTCCTGTACCTTTACTATACTCCTGCACCATTACTATACACCTGCACCATTACTATACTCCTGCACCATTACTATACTCCTGCACCATTACTATACACCTGCACCTTTACTATACCCCTGCACCTTTACTACACTCCTGCACCATTACTATACACCTGCACCATTACTATACTCCTGCACCATTACTATACACCTGCACCTTTACTATACTCCTGCACCTTTACTACACTCCTGCACCATTACTATACACCTGCACCATTACTATACTCCTGCACCATTACTATACTCCTGCACCTTTACTATACTCCTGCACCATTACTATACTCCTGCACCATTAATATACTCCTGCACCTTTACTATACTCCTGCACCTTTACTACACTCCTGCACCATTACTATACTCCTGCACCATTAATATACTCCTGCACCTTTACTATACTCCTGCACCTTTACTACACTCCTGCACCATTACTATACTCCTGCACCATTACTATACTCCTGCACCTTTACTATACTCCTGCACCATTAATATACTCCTGCACCTTTACTATACTCCTGCACTATTACTATACTCCTGCACCATTACTATACTCCTGCACCATTAATATACTCCTGCACCTTTACTATACTCCTGCACTATTACTATACTCCTGCACCATTACTACACTCCTGCACCATTACTATACACCTGCACCATTACTATACTCCTGCACCATTACTATACTCCTACACCATTACTATACTCCTGCACCTTCACTATACTCCTGCACTTTTACTCTTCTCGGGCACCATTACTATACTCCTGCAACTTTAATACACTCCTGCCCCTTTACTATACTCCTGCACCTTTACTGTACTCCTGCACCTTTACTATACTCCTGCACCTTTACTGTACTCCTGCACCATTACTACACTCCTGCATCGTTACAAGACTCCTGCACTATTATTAAACTCCTGCACCTTTACTGTACTCCTGCAACATGACTACAATCCTGCAGCTTTAACATACTCCTGCACCATTACTACACTCGTACACCATGACTATACTACTGCACCATTATTACAATCCTGCACCATTACTATACTCCTGCACCAATGCTATACTCCTGCATCATTACTACACTCCTGCACCATTACTATACTCCTGCACGTTTACTATACTCGTGCTACATTACTATACTCGTGCACTATTACTGTTTTCCAGCACCTTTGCTATACTCCTGCACCTTTACTATACCCCTGCACCATGACTACACTCCTGCAAGTTTATTATACTCCTGCACTTTTACTATCCTCCTGCGCCATTACTATACTCCTACACCTCTACTATACTCCTGCACCATTACTACACTCCTGCAACTTTAATACACTCCTGCACCTTTACTATACTCCTGCACCATTACGATACCCTTGCACCTTTACTATACTCGTGCACCATTATTATACTCCTGCACCATTACTGTACTCCTGCACCATTACTATGCTCCTGCACCTTTACTGTACTCCTGCACCATTACTATACTCCTGCACCATTACTACAGTCCTGCACCATTACTATACTCCTGCACCATTACTATACTCCTGCACCATTACTACAGTCCTGCACAATTACTATACTCCTGCACCATTACTACAGTCCTGCCCCTTTACTATTCTCCTGCACCATGACTATCCTCCTGCACCAATGCTATACTCCTGCATCATTACTGTTCTCCTGCACCTTTACTATACTCCTGCATCGTTACAAGACTCCTGCAACTTTATTATACTCCTGCACCTTTACTAAACTGCTGCACCATTACTATACTCCTGCAACTTTACTCTCCTCCTGCACTGTTACTTTTCTCCTGCACTGTTAGTATACTCCTCCACTATTACTGTACTCCTGCACCATTACTATACTCCTGCACCTTTACTATACTCCTGCACCTTTACTACATTCCTGCACCCTTACTATACTCCTGCACCATTACTATACTCCTGCACCATTACTATACTCCTGCACAATTACTACACTCTTGCACCGTTACTATACTCCTGCACCATTACTATACTCCTGCACCATTAATATACTCCTGTACCTATACTATATTCCTGCACCATTAGTATACACCTGCACCTTTGCTATACTCCTGCACAATTACTATAGACCTGCACAATTACTATAGACCTGCACCATAACTATATTCCTGCACCATTACTACACTTCTGCACCATTACTATACTCCTGCAACTTTACTATACTCCTGCACCATTACTATACTCCTGCACCAATGCTATACCCCTGCATCATTACTACACTTGTTCACCTTTACTATACTCCTGCACCATTACTACAATCCTGCAATTTTACTATACTGCCGCACCATTACTGTACTCCTGCACCTATATTATACTCCTGCACCTTCGCTATACTCCTGCACCTTCACTATACTCCTGCACGTTTACTCTTCTCCGGCACGATTACTATACTCCTACACCATTTCTATACTCCTGCACCATTACTATACTCCTGCACCTTTACTGTACTCCTGCACCATTACTACACTCCTGCATCATTACTATTCTCCTGCATCATTACTATCCTTCTGCACCAATGCTGTACTCCTGCATCATTACTGTTCTCCTGCACCTTTACTATACTCCTGCACCATTACTATACTCCTGCACCTTTACTAAACGCCTACTATAATCGTGCACCATTAGTATAGACCTGCACCATTACTATACTCCTGCACCATTACTATACTCCTGCACCATTGCTACACTCCTGCACCTTTACTACACTCCTGCACCATTACTATACTCCTGCTCCATTACTATACTCCTGCACCATTGCTACACTCCTGCACCTTTACTACACTCCTGTACCATTACTACACTCCTTCTCCATTACTATACTCCTGCACCTTCAGTATTCTCCTGCACCTTTACTATATTCCTGCACCTTTACTATACTTTTGCTCCATTACTCTGCTCCAGCACCCTTACTATACTCCTGCACATTTACTGTACACCTGCACCATTACTATACACCTGCACTATTACTACACACCTACACCTTCATTATTCTCCTGCACCGTCACTATAATCTAGCACCATCACTATACTCCTGAACCATTACTACACTCCTGCACCATTGCTACACTCCTGCACCTTTACTATACTCCTGCACCATGACTATACTCCTGCACCTTTACTATACTCCTGCCCCTTTACTATACCCCTGCTCCATTACTATTCTCCTGCACCTTTAGTATAATCCTGCACCTTTTCAATATTACTGCTCCATTACGATCCTCCTGCTCCATTTCTATATGCCTGCACTATTACTATACTCCTGCACCATTACTATACTCCTGCACCATTACTATACTCCTGCACCATGACTACAATCCTACACCTTTATTATTCTCCTGCACCTTTACTCTTCACCGGCACCATTATTATACACCTGCACCATTACTATAGAACTGCACCACTACGATAGTCCTGCTCCATTACTATACTCCTGCACCATTACTCTATTCCTGCACCATTACTATAATCCTGCACCTTTAGTATAATCCTGCACCTTTACAATATTACTGCTCCATTACGATCCTCCTGCACCATTACTCTACTCCTGCACCATTACTATACACCTGCACCATTACTACAGTCCTACACCTTTATTATTCTCCTGCACCTTTACGAATCTCATGCACCGTCCCTATACTCCTGCACCATTACGATCCTCCTGCACCATTACGATCCTCCTGCACCATTACTATTCTCCTGCACCATTACTATACTCCTGCACCTTTTCTATACTCCTGCACCATTACTATACTCCTCCATCTTTAATATATTCCTGCACCATTACTATACTCCTGCACCTTTTCTATACTCCTGCACCATTACTATTCTCCTGCACCATTACTATACTCCTGCTCCATTACTATACTCCCGCACCATTACGACACTCCTGCATCTTACTATACTGCTGCACCTTTACTCTTCTCCAGCACCATTACTATATTCCTGCACCATTACTCTACTCCTGCAGTTTTACCATACTCCAACTCCATTACTACACTCCTGCACCATTACTATACTCCTGCTCCATTACTATACTCCTGCACCATTACTCTACTCCTGCAGTTTTACCATACTCCTTCTCCATTACTATACTCCTGCACCTTCAGTATTCTCCTGCACCTTTACTATATTCCTGCACCTTTACTATACTTTTGCTCCATTACTCTGCTCCAGCACCATTACTATACACCTGCACCTTTACTCTTCTTCGGCACCATTACTATACACCTGCACCTTTACTCTTCTTCGGCACTATTACTATACACCTGCACCTTTGCTATATTCCTGCAGTATAATCCTGCACCTTTACAATATTACTGCTCCTTTACGATCCTCCTGCACCATTTATCTACTCCTGCACCATTACTATACACCTGCACCGTTAGTACAGTCCTACATCTTTATTATTCTCCTGCACCTTTACGAAACTCATGCACCGTCCCTATACTCCTGTACCATTACTATACTCCTGCATCATTACTATACACCTGCACCATTACTATTCTCCTGCACGTTTACTATACTCCTGTACCATTACTATACTCCTGCACCATGACTACACTCCTGCACCTTTACTATACTCCTGCACCTTTACTCTTCACCGGCACCATTATTATACACCTGCACCATGACTATAGAACTGCACCATTACTATACTCCTGCTCCATTACTATACTCCTGCACCTTTACTATACTCCTGCACCTTTACTATATTCCTGCACCAGTACTATACATCTGCGCCATTAATATTCTCCTGCACGTTTTCTATACTCCTGCTCCATTACTATACTTCTGCAACTTTACTATACTCCTGCACCATTACTACACTCCTGCACGTTTAGTATACACATGCACCATTACTATAATCCTGCAGCATTACTGTACTCCTGCACCATTACTATAATCCAGCACATTTACTATACTCCTGCACCTTTACTATACTCCTGTAACTTTACTATACACCTGCACCATTACTATACTCCTGCACCATTAGTAAAGACCTGCACCATTACTATACTCCTTCACCATTTCTATAGTCCTGATCCTTTACTATTCTCCTGCACCATTACTATACTCCTTCACCATTTCTATAGTCCTGATCCTTTACTATTCTCCTGCACCATTACTACAGTCCTGCGCCATGACTATACACTTGCACCATTACTATACTCCTGCACCATTACTAGACTCCTGCATCTTTACAATACTCCTGCACGTTTACTCTTCACTGGCACCTTTACTATACACCTGCACCATTACTATAATCCTGCACCTTTACAATATTTCTGCACCATTACTCTACTCCTGCACCATTACTATACTCCGACACCTTTAGTATACTCCTGCAACTTTACTATACTCCTGATCCTTTACTATTCTCCTGCATCATTACTACAGTCCTGCACCATGACTATACTCCTGCACCATTACTATTCTCCTGCACCTTTACTATACTCCTGCACCTTTACTATACTCCTGCACCTTTACTATTCTCCTGCACCTTTACTATACTCCTGCACCTTTACTATACTCCTGCACCTTTACTATACTCCTGCACCATTACTATACTCCTGCACCTTTACTATTCTCCTGCACCTTTACTATACTCCTGCACCTTTACTATTCTCCTGCACCATTACTATACTCCTGCACCTTTACTATTCTCCTGCACCTTTACTATACTCCTGCACCTTTACTATTCTCCTGCACCATTACTATACTCCTGCACCTTTACTATTCTCCTGCACCATTACTATACTCCTGCACCTTTACTATTCTCCTGCACCTTTACTATACTCCTGCACCTTTACTATTCTCCTGCACCATTACTATACTCCTGCACCTTTACTATTCTCCTGCACCTTTACTATACTCCTGCACCTTTACTATACTCCTGCACCTTTACTATACTCCTGCACCTTTACTATTCTCCTGCACCTTTACTATACTCCTGCACCTTTACTATTCTCCTGCACCATTACTATACTCCTGCACCTTTACTATTCTCCTGCACCTTTACTATACTCCTGCACCTTTACTATTCTCCTGCACCATTACTATACTCCTGCACCTTTACTATACTCCTGCACCATTACTATACTCCTGCACCTTTACTATTCTCCTGCACCTTTACTATTCTCCTGCACCATTACTATACTCCTGCACCTTTACTATTCTCCTGCACCTTTACTATACTCCTGCACCATTACTATACTCCTGCACCTTTATTATACTGCTGCACATTACTATACTCCTGCACCTTTACTATTCTCCTGCACCTTTACTATTCTCCTGCACCTTTACTATACTCCTGCACCTTTACTATTCTCCTGCACCATTACTATACTCCTGCACCATTACTATACTCCTGCACCTTTACTATTCTCCTGCACCTTTACTATTCTCCTGCACCTTTATTATACTGCTGCACATTACTATACTCCGGCACCTATACTATAGTCCTGCACCATTACTACACACCTGCATCATTACTTTACTCCTTGACATTTACTATACTCCTGCTCCATTACTACAGTCCTGCACCTTTAGTATATCCTGCACTTTTACTATCCTCCTGCACCATTACTATACTCCTGCAACATTACTATCCTCCTGCACCATTACTATACTCCTGCTCCATTACTATACTCCTGCTCCATTACTATACTCCTGCACCTTTGCTATACACCTGCACCATTACTATACTCCTGCTCCATTACTATACTCCTGCTCCATTACTATATTCCTGCACCATTACTATACTCCTGCACCTTTTCTATACTCCTGCCCCTTTACTCTTCTCTGGCACTATTACTATACTCCTAGACCATTTCTATAGTCCTGCACCATTACTACACTCCTGCACCTTTATTGTACTCCTGCTCCTTTCGTATACTCTGGCACCATTACTATACTCCTAGACCATTACTATACTCCTGCACCATTACTACAGTCCTGCACCTTTACTATACTCCTGCACCTTTACTGTACTCCTGCTCCATTAAAATACTCCTGCACCATTACTACACACCTGTACCTTTAGTATACACATGCACCATCACTATAAACCTGCACCATTACTATACTCCTGAAACATTACTACACACCTGCACCATTACTATACTCCTGCACCTTTACTCTTCTCCGGCACCATTACTATACACCCGCACCATTAGTATAGACCTGCACCATTACTATTCTCCTACACCATTACTATACTCCTGCACCTTTACTATACACCGGCTCCATTACGATACTTCTGCTCCATTACTACACTCCTGCGCCATTACTACACTCCTGCACCATAATTATTCTCCTGCACCATTACTATACACCCGCTCCATTACTATACACCCGCACCATTACTATACTCCTGCACCTTTACTATACTCCTGCACCATTAGTATAGACCTACACCATTACTCTACTCCTGCACTATTACTATACTCCTGCACCTTTACTATACTCCTGCACCTTTACTATACTCCTGCTCCATTGCGATACTCCTGCACTATTACTATACCCCGGCACCTTTACTATACTCCTGCACCTTTTCTATACTCCTGCACCATTACTCTACTCCTGCACTATTACTATACTCCTGCACCTTTACTATACTCCTGCACCTTTACTATACTCCTGCTCCATTGCGATACTCCTGCACTATTACTATACCCCGGCACCTTTACTATACTCCTGCACCTTTTCTATACTCCTGCTCCATTACTATACTCCTGCTCCATTGCTATACTCCTGCACTATTACTACACTCCTGCACCTTTACTATACTCCTGCTCCATTGCTATACTCCTGCACTATTACTATACCCCGGTACCTTTACTATACTCCTGCACCTTTACTATACTCCTGCACCATAAATGTACACCTGAACCATTACTATTCTCCTGCACCATTACTATACTCCTGCACCTTTACTATACTCCTGCTCCATTCCGATACTCCTGCATCTTTACATTACTCCTGCACCATTACTATTCTCCTGCACCTTTACTCTTCTCTGGCACCATTACTATACACCTGCACCATTACTATACTCCTGCAACATTACTATACACCTGCACCATTACTAATCTCCTGCCCCTTTACTATACTCCTGCACCATTACTATACTCCTCCACCTTTTCTATACTCCTGCACCTTTACTCTTCTCTGGCACCATTACTACACTTCTGCTCCATTAAAATACTCCTGCACCATTACTACACACCTGTACCTTTAGTATACACATGCACCATCACTATAATCCTGCACCATTACTATACTCCTGAAACATTACTACACTCCTGCACCTTTACGATACTCCTGACCCTTTATTATTCTCCTGCACCATTACTATACTCCTGCACCATTACTATACACCTGCACCATTAGTATAGACCTGCACCATTACTCTACTCGTGCACTATTACTATACTCCTGCACCTTTTCTATACTCCTGCACCTTCACTATACTCCTGCTCCATTACTATACTCCTGCACTATTACTATACCCTGGCACCTTTACTATACTCCTGCACCATTACTGTACTCCTGCACCTTTAATATACTCCTGCACCATAACTGTACACCTGCACCATTACTATTCTCCTGCACCTTTACTATACTCCTGCACCTTTTCTATACTCCTGCACCATTACTATACTCCTGCAACATTAATATACACCCGCACCATTACTATACACCTGCACCTTTACTATACTCCTGCACCTTTACATTACTCCTGCACCATTACTATACTCCTGCACCATTACTATTCTCCTGCACCATTACTATACTCCTCCACCTTTTCTATACTCCTGCACCTTTACATTACTCCTGCACCATTACTATACTCCTGCTCCATTACTATTCTCCTGCACCATTACTATACTCCTCCACCTTTTCTATACTCCTGCCCCTTTACTCTTCTCTGGCACTATTACTATTCTCCTGCACCATTACTATACTCCTGCACCTTTACTACACTCCTGCACCTTTACATTACTCCTGCTCCATTACTATTCTCCTGCACTATTACTATACTCCTCCACCTTTTCTATACTCCTGCACCTTTACTCTTCTCTGGCACTATTACTATACTCCTAGACCATTTCTATACTCCTGCACCATTACTACACTCCTGCACCTTTATTGTACTCCTGCTCCTTTCGTATACTCTGGCACCATTACTACACTCATGCACCATTAATATACACCTGCACCATTACGATAGACCTGCACCACTTCTATACTCCTGCGCCATTCCTATATTCCTGCCCCTTTACTATACTCCTGCACCTTTGCTTTACTCCTGCTCCATTAAAATACTCCTGCACCATTACTACACACCTGTACCTTTACTATACTCCTGCACCATCACTATAATCCTGCACCATTACTATACTCCTGAAACATTACTACACACCTGTACCTTTACTATACTCCTGCACCATCACTATAAACCTGCACCATTACTATACTCCTGAAACATTACTACACTCCTGCACCATCACTACACTCCTGCACCATAATTATTCTCCTGCTCCATTCCGATACTCCTGCACCATTACTATACTCCTGTTCCATTACTGTACTCCTGTACTATTAGTATACACCCGCACCATTACTTTACTCCTGCACCTTTACTATACACCTGCACCATTACTATACTCCTGCACCTTTACTGTACTCCTGCGCCATTACGATACTCCTGCTCCATTACTATACTCCTGCTCCATTACGATACACCTGCTCCAGTACTATGCTCCTGCACCATTACTGTACTCCACGCCTCACTCCTATTCTGGATTGCCACACAGGAATCTCTTGGCTGATTGGAAATGACAACAACATCTTGCTTTTACACTATATAGCATCTTTTACGACGCAACGTGCTCTAAAACATTTCACTGGAGCTCTATAACAAATAGAATTAGGCAGCTCAGCATTGACGTATTTGTAGGCCAATGTTGGAACAATTCAAATCAGGGATTGATTAGATTTCCTGCATTTTGGAAACAGACCCTTCGGCCCAAACAATCCACACCAACCCATTTTCCTCTTACGAGTACACCTAACACTATGGGCAACTTAGGAGTGCCAATTCACCTCACCTGCACATTGTTGAGAAGAAACCCACACAGACACGGGGAGAATGTACAAACTTCACACAGTCGCCCAAGGCTGGAATTGAACCTGGGTGCCTGGCGCCGTGAGGCAGCAGTGCTAACCACTGAGCCACCGTGCCACCCTTTATGTGTTTCAGACAAGATAGAGTAGAGGCCAGACCTGTGGAGAAAAAGTGACTTCAGAGGATTGTAGGGCTAAAGGGTACAAAGGAAAGCAGGGCATGGATCTATTTGAAAATGAGATTGAAAACTCCAATTCACATCACACATGGAGAAATTCCAAGGGCTTGCTGATGACTGGTTAGACTGCAGCCTCACAGCGCTATGGAACCCGGCTCGATTCCAGCCTTTCTCACTGTCACATGTACCGAGATACAGGGAAAAGTATTGTTTTGCCTCCTATCCAGACGAATCATACCTTACATATGTACACCAGGATGATAGCACAGAATGCAGAATATAGTGTCACAGCTGCAGAGAAGGTGCAGAGAAAGATTAACTCTCATATATGAGCTGTCCGTTCATAAATCTGATAATAGCGGGGAAGAAGCTGTTCTTGAATCTGTTGGTACGTGTTTTCAACCGTTTGTATCTTCTGCCGAGGGAAGAGGGTGGAAAAGACTATAACCGGGGTGGGAGGGGTCTGTGATGATGTTGGTTACTTTCCCAAGGCAGTGGGAAGTGTAGATGGAGCCAATGGATGGGAGGCTGGTCTGTGTGATGGTCTGGGCTGCATTCACAGCTCTCTGTAGTTTCTTGTGGTCCTGGGCAGAGCAGTTGCCGAACAAAGCTGTGATCCATCTGGATAGGATGCTTCCTACGATGGATCTATAAAAATTAGTAACAGCCATTGTAGACATGGCTGAATCTCTTTTGTCTCCTCAGGAAGTAGAGGCATTGGTGTGCTTTCTTGACAACATGAATGGACCAGGAAAGATTCATGACGATCTTGACACCGTTGACCCAGTCCACCTCAGTCCCATTGATACAGAGACGGGCGTGTCCTCCACTCTACTACCTCAGGTCAATGACCAGCTCGATGCCAAAGAAATTAATCTGAATGTCCCCCAACTGAAAACTGACTACCCACTGAAGGAGGGAGGGAGGGAGACAGCTATGATGCTGAGGGCTGTGGGATGATCCTGAATGACAGCAACCCAACAGCAAGACGCCCGAGACATCAGCCGAGAGTGACCTGGAATAATACGGGCCTGTCCGGGTGGGCAAGTGGTCACTAGGTCAGGATGGGTGGTCAGCCCTCTGCAGAGTGATGACGGTGTTTGAAGGATTAGTCTCACTAAGTTTGTTTTTACCTGTCTGTATAATTTTGAACTGACATGTGCCCGTGGGCCAGAGGAAATACCGAATTAGTGAATTAAATTGAGTTCCTTGGCCTTATTATAACATTTAAAGGAACAGACCTCCTCCTTGGGATGGCATTAATTTGCCTGCCACTCCATTCCATCCCATTTCATCTAGAAATGGCAGGGTTCAGTGGGGGTCAAGATTCAGACTTTTCAGTTTGATCCCTGAGTCACACCTCACACCCTTACAAACTTGATCCAGATTTGCTTCTGGGGATTCAAATTCAATTTTGATTTATAAAATCAAGGTTATGATCATGATATTTTAATGGTCATTAAAATGTGAAAGTGACAGACTCCCAGCACAGGTCCTCTGCTTCTCCGACGCCGTATTGGAACATTTGGAGGTGCTCCTTAAGATATGAAACGTTGCAGGTTAATGTCTGTTGTAAGTGCAGCAGGTAGGTGTTGGCAGGTAGGACATTACAAGGTTATTTTAGCAAATGGCTCTGTTTATTCAGATATAACAAATCAGCCTCTTCCAGATTATTGCTCGATGCAAAGTTATGAAGCAAAGGGCTTTCTGTTCATTGCCTCATGACTCATGCCATGAGTCAAGCAGCTCTACTGCCCTGAGAGATGAACCAATGACCATTGTTACAATGTGTAAAAATGTGCCTTGAAGAGGGATTTATTCTGTATGTTGCCATTGTTGTAAACCTGAAGCTGAGGTGTCTACTCCATGGAAAGCAGAGTAAAAATAGTTTTTTAAAAATTAGACAAGAGATGCATGAGTGGGTGGAGTCAGGATCACACAATCCCAAGGTTTTAGTTCGACTTTCACTTGTTGAAGTTGGGGTTTGGGAGTTGAAGCTGCGAGATACATCTCTCTCTCTCTCTCTCTCTGCTGCAAACACCTGAGTTCTCTCTGCTATTAGATTCATTCTGTCAGTGTCCCTTCTAAATGGGAGTAATTATGGGTTTGGAAAGTGCTGTCTGAGGATCTTTGGTGAATTTCTTCAGGGCATCTTGTGGACAGTACACACTGCTGCTACTGTGTATTGGTGGTGGAGGGGGTGGATGTTCAGGGTATTGGAAGTGTTTTGTGCTAGATTGATATTTCCTTCTTCAAACGTGGGCGGATCTGTATCACATTGGTGAGGACTGAGCAGATGGCTGGTATGGGAATAGAATTCTGATGAGAAGCCTGTAATATTTGAGAAAGTGCTTGGCTTTGAATAGTGTCTATATCTTTTTTGTGCTGGCTTACAATTAAGACCAGTTGGATTTAATTTGATAATTCTTCAGTCACAGGATATGGGGGTCACTGGCTAGGCCAGCGTTTATTACTCAGGGGGCAATTAAGAGGCAATCCCATTGCTGTAGATCTGGAGTTACATGTAGGCCAGACCAATGAGGATAGCAGGTTTTCCCTCCTTGAAAGACATTAATAAACCCAATTAGTTTTTTTTAACCCCGGCAATCAATAATCGATGTGTAGTCATCGTTGACTCTTAATTCCAGGTTTTTAATTGAATCCAAATTGCATCATCATCTCCAGCTGGATTCAATCCTGGGTCCCCAGATCATTACTGAGGTTGCTGAATCATAGATTCCCTACAGTGGGGAAACAGGCCATTCAGCCCATCAGCTCCACATCAACCCACACAGTCCCAGTCCCAGTCCCAGCCCCCACCCTTTATTTCCCATAGCCAATCCACCCTAACCTGCATATCCCTGAACACTATGGGGTAATTAAAGATGGCTGATCCACCGTAATCTGCACATCTTTAGACTGTGGGAGGAAACTGGAACATCACAGCAGAAACCCATACAGACACGGTGAGTGTGCAATCTCCACACAGACAATTACTTGAGGCTGGAATTGAACCTGGGTCCCTGGTGCTGTGAGGTAGCAGTGCTAACCACTGAGCTACTGTGCCAGTCGGGTAGACCAGCTACCTTCATATCCCTCCATATACATTACCCAAACTGTCTACAGAGAACCAACTTCATAGAGAAATTGAAAGTCACGTTAATGGTTTAACTGAATTCCTAACGGAGTTCACTGACATTTTGTGAATTATTTGTATTTATATCTGTGTTTAATGTGTATTTAAATGTTGTGTCATGGAGATTTGAGGGAGTAACTGGTCAAGGTGATTGCATGTGATACTGACCGGGATGTGTTTAACTGACAGTGCAGTGGGTCCACAGCTGAGGCAATGTATTGGTCCCTCGGGAAATGGGATTGGCTGTGGTTCAGGGGAATCTCTCTTTCTGCTAGTGGCTTATTGAATGAGCCTTTCCTGACCAATCATGGTAATGAACAGGCTCCAGGTTACCTTTGATCTCCTTTCTCTAAGTAGGCATCTTTTGGAAGCTCAGATAGACTCCACACAATAGGGAGGGATGGGCTGGGAAGATCAGCAGCTGAGCATCTGTTAGTCGGAACAAGGTTGGGAAAGCTTCTTCTTTGGGCACTCTGTCCTGGAATGGGACCTGAACCTGGAATTTCTCAACTTCTATCCATGTCCCACCAAACCGGCAGCGAATGCTCACAGCCAGATATTATCATCATCCAGTGAGGTTTCACCCCATGGCTGGGAGGGCCCACATGATGATCTAACCTTTGGATAGCATGTCTTAAGCCCAAATGAGACAGGAGTAGGCCATTCGTCCCCTTGAGCCTGCTTCATCATTCAATAAGATGTTCCTCACATCCAGTTTCCTGCCCTTTCCGGACCTATTGCCATAAAGCCAGTGGGTCACTCAATGCTGAGACTGAGAGTACCTGGGAGAGCTGGCATTCACCAGAAGGGCTTTTTATTGTGTGTGTCCGCGTGTGTCTGTGTGTCCGTGTGTGCGTGTCCGTGTGTGTGTGTGTGTATGTCTGTGTGTCTGTGTGTTTGTGCGTGTGCATGTGTGTGCGTGTGCATGTCTGTGTGCGTGTCTGTGTGTGTGTCTGTGTGCGTGTGTGTGTATCTACCTGCCACCCATCTTCCACCTCAGCCCCCATATGAAGTAACCATCCTGAGCTTGAACGTACAATGGACATTATTTACATCAAGTGTTGGACAACTTGGTAAGTCAGGAACATGGAACCTGGGAGAAGAGTTATGCTCAGCTCTTCCAGAGTTACATTTGAGCTGTCTTTACTAAGATCTGAGTGAACTACCATCTCAACCAGGATGATATTTCTGAGACTCTGCAACGGACAGGGATTCACTCTCTAAAGCTTTCTGCCTCTTTACCTAACTTTCGTCTGTTAAGACTCTCCATGGAAGCCTGCTCCTGTGTGGAAAGCACAGCCTGGTTTCCCATCCGGCTTATCTTTCCTTGACATGGCACCAAGAGACAGCTCATTGGCGATCCTATGCTAACAGCCATCTTGCATTGAAGGATCCCACACTCAGCTCTCTCCCACCTCCTCAAAGTGAAGATTAGGACCTGGAACATCAGGACCCTCATGGACAGTCCCAGTACTGATGGGGAAGAATCATTAGTCCCTGACTCTGGTATGTCACAAGAACATAGGAACAGGAGTAGACCATTCAGCCTATCGAACCTGTTCTGTCATTCAGTGAGATCATGGCTCATCTGAGATTTCATTCCTTTGGCCCAAATTTCTTTATACCTTTGTTCAACAGATCTCAGATTTAAATTGAACAACTGATCTGGCATCCACTGCAGTTTGTGGAGAAGAGTACCAAACCTCTCCCACCCTTTGCGGGTGGAAGTGCTTCCCAACATCCCTCCTGAAAGCTCTGGTCCCCAATCTCAGACTGTTCCCCTAGTTTTAGAATCCCCAGTGAGTCTGAAATAGTGTATTCGTATCGACCCTGTCATTTCCTGTTAACATTTTGAAGACTTCGATCAGATCATCCCTTAACCTTTTAAATTCCAAAGAAATCAGGCCTAATTTGTACAATCTCTCCTTGAAATTTACCCCCAAAGTCGAGGTATCATTTTTATAAACCTACAATGTACTCCCTGCAAGGCCGATCCATCCTTCCCCCAAGGTGTGGGGCCCAGATCTATTCACTGTTCCCAATCGGGGTCCAAATAGGGTTTTGTGTAACTGCAGCTTAACTCTGCGTCCTAATTTTCCAGTCCTCCCGATGTAAAGGTGGGCATTCCACTAGCTTTCTGGATTATTTTCTGCACCTGTTTGTGATATTTTAGAGATCTATGTGCTTAAACAGGCAAGTGTCTTCAGACACTCGATGTCCTTGTTCTCTTGGTCATTCGATAAAGCTGTTGTGATTGAACTTTTGGTTGTGAGAGTCACTATTTAATTACCAATAGTTGCTGTAATTGATTGAACCTGGGAATGAGGTAGTGAGAATGTGGACTGTGCCCAGTCATGGTAAGGTGAGATTATTTGGTCTGTTTTGGCTGTATGAGCTGGTGATTTCTCCAAGACACTGGGTTCCGGTATGTCCTGTAAGGCAAGGTATCAAAAAGCAGCCCCAACCCTGCAAAACAGGAGGAGAGCTCTTCTGGTGGTGTCTGCCCCAGTCTCACTGAGTTAGTAATTAAACAGCTGCCCAAGATCTCTCAAACTTTCAAATTCAGGAGTCACAAGACTGGCCTGATAATAAATAACCAAATAATAAAGGGTGAATAAATAATTTGTAGACCAATTCTTCCTGGCTAGATTGCATGTCACCTGAGCAGCTTTGCCCATAGAAGATTATTAAATATTATTGAATTATTAACAGTTTACAATGCAGAGTGACACCAACAACATGGACTTGGGTCCCGTATCCAGATCTGAACAGTTGAGGATACCATGAAGAACTCTTCTCAAAGTCTGAGGTGTGGTCACCCTCAGGGTAAACCCACACCGGTGTGGTCACCCTCAGGGTAAACCCACACCATCATCTCTCTCTCCAATGAGAGAGCAGCCCCATGGTCTGGTAAGACTATGGTGACTTTCCTATTTTACTGCCAAGCATTCTATCAGGGTTTGATCAAACATGAGGAGTGTGTGATGTACAGGGACAATAAAAGGAATGATAGTGTGTCGGTAAAACAGTTCTGAATGCAATTTCCTTCCATTACCCATTAATTTTACTGCATTTTGGAATTTTATTTTGGAATTACCTTTGTGACTTACTGAAATTAATCAGATCCTTATTGTCACTATAATTAGCAATTTGCCTAGATTCTGATTAGACACTTCATTGCGAACCATCTCGATTACAGGGAGTGGCTCTTAGAACAAATTAGAATGCGTTACATATTTCAGTGTAGACAGTTCAAATGGCTTCTCTGTTCATATGACATTCATATCATTGCTTTTTAAAACTCATGTTACCTATTTATTTGAAATAGGTTAGCTCCTTGATTAAATTCACAGGGTGAAGGGATGTCACCTTAATGTATTTGGAGCTGGGAGTTTCAAGGCTAGTTCTCCTTTTCTCATAAAAATCAAAGGAACTGTGGATGCTGTAAATCAGAGATTAGAGTAGAAATGGTTGGAAAAGTTCAGCAGGTCTGGCAGCATCTGTGGAGAGAATTCAAAGTTAGGGTCACTCAACCGGAAACATTAACTCTGCTTTTCTTCCACAAATACTGTCTGACCTGCTGAGTTTTTCCAGAAATTTCTGTTTTTGTCTCCATATCTCATCAACACTAAACCATAGAGATGTACAACATTCCTAATAGTAACATTGATAAATGGACAAATGGTTGGAAATGTGACACAGGATACATTACCATCACCTCAATCCAATTGACATATCAATATTTGGCAGGAGATGTATCTGACTGACAATGTTGAGGTCAGGACATTGTTCTGACTAATTTTCATCCTCACTTGTTGTTAACAATGGTGTCCTGGCATACATCCTGGGAAAGGTTAGCTCCATTTATCATGATATATTTTCATTTGCACTTTGAAGGATTCCTGCAATTGGTTACTGTTTCACATTCTGAAGAAGGGTCACTGAACTTAAGGCATTCATCCTGTTTCTCCATAATGATGCTGCAAGACCTGCTGAGTTTCTCTAGCACTTTCTGTAACTGTTTCACATGTTCACTACCCAGCAGGAAATCAAACAAGCATAACGTTTCAAGCTTTCTAAGCTAAACGCACCATCCAGTCGTTAATTCTCAGAATCCATGTTAAAAAACTTGTTACAAATGATTGGTTCCCTTTCAGGATACCTCTGCTCATAGTGAGAGTGTTCAATTCTACAACTGTCCCTTCACATTGAAGAACATTCATTCCCCAAATTACTGTCAGTGCTTAAACCTTTTGCAAACATAGTAATTTTTTTAATTGTTTGCTGAAATATACAAGGCACTAGCCAGCCCACAGCTGGAATATTGTGAACAGTCTTGGGCCCCTTATTGAAGGAAAGGTAGCTTGGGATCCAAGGTAGACAGGCAGGAAGCTGGGAGAACACAGCAAGTCAGGTAGCATCAGGAGGTGGAGAGGTCAACGCTTCAGATGTAGCCCTTCTTCAGGACTGGGGGTGGGTGTAGGGGGAGCTGCAGATAAATGGGGGGGGCAGGGTGGTGAAGTGGGGATTGGTGAAGACAGGCAGTGGGTATGACCTGGTTGGTCAGTGGGAGGAATTAATCTGATAGGTCGCAGGGACCGGGGGATGGGAGGGGGAGAGGCTGGGAAGAGAGTTGGGGGATGGGGAGCGAGGCTATTTGAAATTGGAGAACTCCATGTTGAGTCCTCCGGGATGTAGGCTACCCTGGTGGAAGATGAGGTGTTGTTCTTCCAATTTGCGGTTTGATTCATCGTGACAGTGGAGGAGGCCATGGATGGTCCTGTCAGAAAGGGAGTGGGAGGGAGATTAAAATGGGCAGTGACTGGGAGGTCTGGTCAGACCCTGTGGGACCAGGTACCCGCTACCTATGTTCACCTATCCCTACCTCACCACCCCGCATTCCTCCCCTTTATCTGCAGCTCTCCCCTTACACCCACCTCCAGACCTGAAGAAGGGTTACACCCCAAACATTGACTTCTCCACCTCCAGCCTCCTGCCTGTCTACCTTGGATTCCAGCATCTGCAGTTCTTTTTGTCTTGAACATTGGTATTGGAGGCAGTCCAGGGAAGGTTCACTCAGCTGATGCCAGGTATGGAGGGATTGTTTTATGAGGAGGGGTTGAGTTGGTTGGGCTGTACTTATTGGAGTTGAGAAGAATGAGAGTTGACCTTATTGCAACACACAAGATTCTTTTGGGATTTGGGAGGATAGATGCAGAAGGTTTGCTCTCCTCATGAGTGAATCTTGGATCAGAGGGTATAGTCTCAGAATAAAGGGTTATTCATTTCGGGCTGAGATGAGGAGGAAATCTCTTCTCTCTCCCTTGGAAGTGAAATTGTGGAGTTGTTTATCACTGAGGGCTGTTGATGCTTTAAGTACATTCAAGGATAAGATAGACAATTTTAAAAAGATTTTTAATCCATGAGGGGAATCCAGGGTAGTGGAGAAAAGGCAGGAAAGTGGAGTCGGGAATAATCAGACCAGCCATGACCTCATTGAATGGTGCAGCAGACTTGATGGGCCGAAAGGCCAATATCTGCCTCTATATCTCATGGTCTGTTGGTTTTACGTTCAATTTTTGCTAAAACAAAAGGCAAGGAAATACAATGAGATTGGAACAAAATGAATGTTTAGGGCTAAGTCTTTTCCTAATGAGTTGCTTTCTGCTTTGAATTGCGTGTTTCCAACTGTTGGCAAGTAGGATATCTGAGGAGGCCTGAAGAAGGGCTTATGCCTGAAACGTCGATTCTCCTGTTCCTTGGATGCTGCCTGACCTGCTGCACTTTTCCAGCAACACATTTTCAGCTCAGGATATCTGAGGATACAAGGGAGAGAATTTTCCTTCCTTTGCCACTTTTAGAGAATAAGTAGAGCAATAACACTCAGTGTAGACCTCAAACGTTTCCTTGTAACCTTGTACGCCCTTATCCTCTCCAGTGGGATTTATACACATTTTAATGTAAGTGGTTTTAAAGTACAGGAACTCCTTGGGGTTCAGTTATGAGGAGTGTGGCCAATATAGTGCAGCTATTTCCAGACTGTTGCCCTGGACAACATGTTTAAAGAAGAAAAGGATGGAATTTATAAATGGGTCTAGGCAACATCTTGGATAGAAACGGAATATCAAATGGGAAATTGGAATCAGATGAAGGCTCCTTTGATTTCCCATCAATAAAAGGCTTCCCCACTAATAACATTGTCATTCATCACTACATTGATAAAATGGAGCAGTTAATTAAAAAGCCAAGCCTTAAAAAGGGAAATGGTTTCATTAACTGAATGGCACTTCTATTTTGAATCACTTTCTATCCGACCACAAGGGGAGCAGCTGCCTCAGATCCACCCTGTCCATGCCCCTCACAATCCAATACACCTCCGTCCTCAAGAAGGGTCACTGGACCTGAAACATTAACTCTGCTCTCTCTCCACAGCAGCTGCCACGTATAGTTAGTGAGTTTGCAGATTACACCAAAATTGGAAATATAGTGGACAGTGAAGAAAGTCACCACAGATTACAATGGGATCTTGATTCAGATGGGTCAGTGGGCCAAGGAATGGCAGATGGAGTTTAATTTAGATAAATGTGAGGTGCTGCATTTTGGAAAAGCAAATCAGGGGCAGGACTTATACACTTAATGGTAAGGACTGCAGATGCTCGAGATCAGAATTGAGAGTGTGCTGTTGTAAAAGTACAGCAGGTCAGGCAGCATCCGAGGAGCAGAAGAATCGCAGTGAGGTTTAGTCAACTAGGAGAAAGTGAGGACTGCAGATGCTGGAGATCAGGAGGTCGAAATCAACTAAAATCAATTTCCCCCCTTGGATCGTCCCTGACCTGCTGTGCTTTTCCAGGACCACACTCTCCACTTAATGGGAAGGTCCTAGGGAGTGTTGATGAACAAAGTGCAGGTTCATAGCTCCTTGAAAGTGGAGTCGCAGGTAGATAGGATAGTGAAGAAGGCGTTTGGTATGCTTTCCTTTATTGGTCAGAGTGTTGAGTACAGGAGTTGGGAGGCCATGTTGTGGCTGTACAGGACATTGGTTAGGCCACTTTTGGAATCCTGAATTCAATCTGATTTCCTTGCTATAGGAAGGAAGTTGTGAAACTTGAAAGGGTTCAGAAAAGATTAACAAGGATGTTGCCAGGTTTGGAGCATTTGAGCAATAGGGAGAGGCTGAACAGGCTGGGGCTGTTTTCCCGGAGTGTCGGAGGCTGAGGGGTGACCTTATAGAGGTTTATAAAATCATGAGGGGCATGGATAGGGTAAATAGGCAAAGTCTTTTCCCTGGGATGGGGGAGTCCAGAACTAGAGGGCATAGATTTAGGGTGAGAGGGGAAAGATTTAAAAGGGAGCTAAGGGGCACCTCATGCAGAGGGTGGTATGTGTCTGGAATGAGCTGCAAGAGGAAGTGGTGGAGGCTGGTACAATTACAACATTTAAAAGGGATCTGGATGGGTATATGAATAGGAAGGGTTTGGAGGGTTTTGGTCGAATGATGGCAAATGGGACTAGATTTATGTAGGATACGTGGTAGGTGTGGATGAGTTGGACTGAAGGGTTTGTTTCCATGCTTACATTTCTATGACTGCATGACTGTCTGAGCCATCACTGATCTCTGTAGCACACCACTGGACATCAGACTCCAGTCACACACACACAGCCTTCTCCCATCACCCTCTGTCTCCTGTCACTAAGCCAGTTTGGAATGCTGAGGTAGCCTGGATCCCGTGAGCTTTTACCTTCTTTATCATTTTCCCATGTGGGACCTTGATAAACCTTTGTGGAAATCTGTATTATTTACATCAAGTGCACTAGCCCCATCCACACACCTCATTGTCGCTTTGAACCATTCTGTCAAAGTTATCTGTCCTAACCTCCCTCTGACCAAGCCATGCTGACTATCCCAAATCATACCTTACCTTCCCAGCATTAATTCTCATTTCTAATTTTCTCCAATATTTTCCTTTCCATTTCCTTGAAATTTGCTTGTGATTGCTTTAATAGAGTTGAAGATTTCACGTTAGTGATTATTTGTTGAGTGTACCTTGTGTAAGTGTCTCTGTTTGGATTTTGGTTTGTAGATGCTTCAGCATTCTATTAGCACTCATTAATATTTAATATACTCAGATGCAAAGTGAACAAGCCAGGAAGTGTTGTTGGGTCTAATCTCCATGTGCTCTTACAGACATAAGTGTGAGGTACACAGAGATAATGATTCCACTGAATTCTTAATATAGTGACACCAGTCTTCCACATGTCAATAGTTCCTGGGAATATTCACTGAAATTTCCCTGAAATCTCCTCATAAAACTCTTCTGTGCTTTGTTTTTGAATTGGTGCCTTCATCAAGGTAATGGGAGATGATCCTGGAATGGGGAATTTTCCTGCTCTCAGCAATGGCTTCACCCATACTCAATATTGTTCAGGTGTCTGTAATTCTGTCCCATTAAGAAAAAGAAAGACTCATTGTGTCTTGCATGAGCACAAAGTATCCTTAGGCATATTGTGGTTAGCACTGCTGCCTCACAGTGCCAGAGACCTGGGTTCAATTCCCGCCTCAGGTGACTGACTGTGTGGAATTTGCACGTTCTCCCCGTGTCTGCGTGGGTTTCCTCTGGGTGCTCCAGTTTCCTCCCACAGTCCAAAGATGTGCAGGTTAGGTGAATTGGCCATGCTATATTTCCCGTAGTGTTAGGTAAGGGGT
This sequence comes from Chiloscyllium punctatum, assembly GCF_047496795.1. Lineage (NCBI taxonomy): Eukaryota > Metazoa > Chordata > Chondrichthyes > Orectolobiformes > Hemiscylliidae > Chiloscyllium > Chiloscyllium punctatum. The sequence continues at coordinate 67,158,185 of NC_092778.1, read as the reverse complement.
AGATGTAGGGGTATGGGTGGGTTGCGCTTCGGCGGGGCGGTGTGGACTTGTTGGGCCGAAGGGCCTGTTTCCACACTGTAAGTAATCTAATCTAATCTAATCTAATCTAATCTAATCTCTATCTAAAAGTAATCTAATCTAAAAAAAACTATTATAAGCAATAAACTACTTTCAGAGTGTGGCCGTTGCTGTAATGAGGGAAACACAGCAGCCCATTTGTACACAGCAAGCTCCCACAAACAGTGTTGTAATAATGAACAGATCATCTCCTCTGATATTGATTCAGAGATAAATATTGGTCATGACATCAGGGATAGGTTCCCTGTGGTTCTTTGAAACAGTGTCGTGGGATCTTATATATCCATTTGAGGGCTGGCTTAGGCCACTGTGTTTACATTCCATCTGGATGATGAGGTCTCTGACAGGGCAGCACTCCCACAGCACTGCACTGACATGTCAGGCTGAGATGGAAAGTTTCAGACTCAGGTCCAAATGTGACCAATTTGAAAGACAGCTGGCATGTTTGTCACAGTGAGAGAAAGATCAGAACAAAAAATGTTTGTGATAAGATAGGAACTAACAAAACTCCAGAATATAATTTCAGGAGTAATAAGTTCATTGATAAATAATCCATATTCTATATCTGTAATATCTGGAGGTTTGTTGGCTCAGTTAGCTGGGCCAGTGACGCTGACAGTGTGGGTTATAGTTCTGCACTAGCTGAGGTTTCCCATCTCTGCCTCTCCCCTTACCTGAGGTGTACTGACTCTCAGGTTAATATCAATGTCAGCTGTCTTTCTCCAATGAGAGAGGAGAAGACTGGTAACTCTACTTTGTACCCAGAAAATATCGAAGTTGGAACATGGGAGGAGGTTACACTCCTGCTCCAGTTTGGGAAGAACTCTCTCCATAATTTACTTTGCATCACAGACTAATTCAAGTGAAAAGTGGCAGAAATTGTTTCAGGAGAAGCTTTAGTTAGTGCTTTTCCTGCACCTGCATTTATCCCTGGAGGTAACAGCACAGAAATGGGTCTTGTGATTAAGTTCCCCCGCCTATTCAATACAAAGTACAAATATCTGATGGAGATATTTGGGTTGGATCCTCCAGCAGTATCTTTAAGACCCCCACCCTTCCCCTCCCCTCCCTCCCCCCCCCCCCCCCACCCCACCCCCGCCCCCGCCCCCGCCCCAATGACTTGGCTACAAGATCCTGATGAAAATGACAGCACTACACAGTGTAGACCCAGAGTATGTCCCAATTGAAAACTGATTTTGAATTCCATTATCACACCTGTCCCCTTCCCAGAGGAACAGAATAAAAATTTATCTACATATATCTATTCCATTTTTCAAGGTGACTGTGTGTGAGATCGCCAATGATACAACTATCATTCTCAAGATCAGCTAAACTTCACACAAAATACTTCAAGCTGCCTGTTAAAATTCAGAACTCCTTCAATCACGATCTCTATCCTAGTCATACAGTAGAGTCAGGCCATTTTGTCTCAGTCGGTCTCTGGCCATGTTTCTGTTCCCCATAAGTCTCCTCCCTCACTACCCCATGGTACAATAACAGTATTAAAGCAGCACCTGGATGGATACATCAATAGGAAGGGAATAGAGGTATGCGGATCCTGTAAGTGAAGACAGTTTCAGTATGGAAGAGCAAAATGTGGAGGCGCAGGCTTGGAGGGCTGAAGGGCCTGTTCCTGTGCTGTATTGTTCTTTGTTCTTTGTTTCATTAAATCACCCAATGATTTCATTCTTTACTCATTCCTTCATGGATGTGTGTGCATCACTATCCAAGCCCTCATTTGTTACCTGTCCCTAATTGCCCTTGAAGTGAGTAGTGTGTTGGGTCATCCCAGATGGCAGTTAAGAGTCAGCCCCATGGCAGTGGGTCTGGAGTCATGTATAGGCCAGACTGGATAAGGGCAGCAGATTTCCTCCACTAAAAGGCATACTAATGGATCAATAAATTTATTAATTGAATTCAAATTCCCACCACCTGTTGAATAGATTTGGCCCGATGTCCTCAAATTATTTGCCAGAGCCTCTGGATTATCAGTCCATGGCTTGTGCACTTAACTAATTTCCCCTTAACTTTCAATTGGAAGTAGTCTCACATTTTAACCTCATTAATGCACTTTTTAATATATGTAGCTCTCGTAAAAACAATTTTTTTTTCTCTCTTTTCTCATGAGATGTGGGTGTCACTGGCTGTGTCAGCATTTATTGCCCATCCCTAGTTGCCCCTTGGGAAGGTGGGAGTGAGTTGCCTTCTTGAACTGCTGCAGTCCATGTACTGTAGGTAGAGGGCTCTACACAGTGAGCCTAACTGACAATCTGCGAAGAATTATGCCAACAACTAATTTTGGATTGTCAAGGGGGCTCACAGCGTGACACACTGACCTGTCCTGGACTCTACACTTTCTGGACTTGGAACGATATGGCTGTTCCTTCACTCTCACTGGGTCAACATACTGGAATTCCATCTGTAATGGCATTGTGGGTCTGACTACAATGTATAGACTGCAGCGGTTCAAGAAGGCAGCTCACCATCGCCTTCTCAAGGGGCAACTACGGATGGGCAATATTTACTGACCCAGCCAGTGACACCACGTCCCAGTGAATGCATTAATACACAGGGCCCATCATTGCAAACAGAAAGAGCACATACACATTGTGCACCTCCTTCAACTTAACAAAATAGGAGGCAAATATTCGCTGGTTCATTTCAGAGGGCAATGGCCTGACCAATCAGAATTGACTTAATTTTAAAGAAAACCTGGCAGTTAACTGTCAATCTACATTAAAAGGTGCATTCTCCATGTTCATGCCTTGACCGAAACTCTTTTTTTTTTCCCTGCACTGGGGGACTTTAAGATTAGGAGACACAGTTTTAAGGTGAGAGCTGAGAGATTTAAAAAAAAGACATGGGAGGTAAATTATTTTACACAGAGAGTGGTTTGTGTGTGGAATTAACTTCCTGAAGAAGTGGTGGATGGGAGTACAATTACAACATTTAAAAGACATTTGGATTGAGCCATGGCTAGGAAAGATTTGGAGGGATATGGGCCAGGAGCAGGCAGGTGGGACTGGTTTGGTTTGGGATTATGGTCAGCACAGACTGGTTGGACCGAAGGGTCTGGTTCCATGCTGTTTGACTCTATGACTCAACGACCATCAGAATATATTTGCCATCCAATGAATACACTTCTCTTATACAAATGTTACTTTGCCCTGGGTTAGTACACTGTGAACTGAGTACAAGATGAAACACTTTGAGAAAATATGTCTTTTCCTTTGCAATTGCTCAGGTTCCACATTTACCAAATGACTTCTTATCTTATATGTAATTTATATTGAGATTTAAACTGTCTCTAAATGGAAATATCTTCTCCACTTGGACCTCTATAAAAGCACTTTATATGTAAAAATCTCGATTAACTCACTCTTCAGTCTTCTGCTTGCGTGAAAGAGTGTCCAAAGTTATTCAGTATTTTCAGATGATTGAAATTTCTGGTTCTTTGTTATATAACAAAGGCTCATGAGATACAGTTATTTTTATTATTTATGAACCTGGCCTCGAAACTGGACATGTATAGCTATAGGTTTGATTTCTGTTTCTATTTTGTGTCGGTTATGACAGGAAGGAGTTAGTTTCATTTTGTGTTCTGCGAGTGGTGTAAGGATGTCTTTAAAAGTAATCAACAGTTTCGCACAAATTTGTTCAGATACAATGGAATCCATAAGGTGTGTTCCTTGAAAGTTTAGAGCTTTGATTGCTATTTGCAGTTTTCCCTTTGCTGGCTTAAATAAACTGTGTGAGCATAAAGAATTGGAGGTGGCATGAGTAGAATATTTTAGTTCCAATGTCTGAAAGATGATGACTCCGCCCTGAACACCCTACCAGAGGTTGAAGGTTGGTCAGTCTTTCTCAGATTTTCTCATTGCAATCCCGTATTTGAAGGCTACAATGTCACAATATTTCTCAACTGTCAGCTGGTCATTGTACAATTCTTTCATATTTCAGTGCATCAGCCCAGATGATTGGTATGTGTCTTTTCTGCTTCTGTTGCACTCTGTGCAAAGATTATACAACTATATCTATGAAAAACAATCTCCAATATTAATTTTGCCTCCTGAAGTATATCTGACTGTGAGGCCTCATTGCCAAAATCTTGGGAAAACAAAGTTTATTTAAGTGTCCCAGGAAGGAACGTTAACTAAAGAATTAGCCAAGTCAGAAGTCACACCACACCAGGTTATAGTCCAACAGGTTTATTTGAAAGCTCCAGAAGCTTGTTATTTCAAACAAATCTGTTGGACTATAACCTGGTGTGGTGTGACTTCTGACTTTGTCCACCCCAGTCCAACACTGGCACCTCCACATCAAAGAATTAACATCGAGTGGAACACAGAAACCTGCAGAAGAACGCCACAAGCCACGTCTTCTCAACAAGCAACTTTAAAGTGGAAACAAAGTAGCCATCACACTGTTTTGAGTATCGGTGAGGTCATTGTTCAGAGTAAAAGGTTTGAATCTTCATTTTTGATAATTGTAGTAAAATCATGGCAAACAATTTTTGTCTCGTATAAAATAGTTTCTATTTGTCTTTTGTGTATAATAAATTCAGATGTTCTTTAGTTAAAAATTGATAGCCTCTTGTTAAAATATTCAATGACTGACCACAAAACTGTCTCATTCTCCCATCCGTGGTACAATGCTGGGGTCTCTAATTTGTGCTCTTGAGGAGGCCAACATTGGTTTGATGGAAGGTACCTGTGTGAGTTAGCCTCGAGCTTGCAAGTATATAACATTCAGCCATTTGTGTTGCTATTTTTAAATTTTATACTGAACTTGAGCATTCATTCTGCATCCTCTGAGTTAATGAACTCGATTGGTGTATTAATATTATTATGTAGTGCTGCTTCGGTGCAGTGTCAGGTTCAGAAGGATAAAAGCTGTGGGTGTTCTGTTGGAGATGGCTGTCCTGTCAGCACAGCTATACATTAGAATATCTAATCCTTATCATTCCTTATTAATGACCTGCCTGGGATTCCAAAAACTGTCAAAAATCCAATCTCCCTTCTGTACTCATTATTTTTGACATGTAGCAGAAACCTTCCCATTTGGTCTCATTAAAGATTGACTTGCAAGTGACTCAAGTCCATCTTAAACATCTCGAACAAAGATTCCAAACATAGTGCTTAAAAAAAATCCCTGTCACCACAACAACACTCCTGTGAACTCTTCATGATTCATTCTGAGTGTCATTTGCAAAAAAAAAGTTTGCCTTCATCTTAAAGGTCGTTGAAGTTAGTCAAATTATTTCCAAACTGTGTGTCACTCTGGAATGAATTCTGCAGCACGGCTGAATTCTCGGAGTTATATTGTCTGAACTCCAGCTGTTCAGATCACAATATGCAAACATTTTCGAAGGATTCTTTCTCGAGCACAGTTTCTGGAAAGGTTTCACTCTGGATAATCTACAGGAGTGTGAGGTGACACGACTTGTTAACTTGCTGGAAAATGGGGAGTTTCTGTTTCATGTTTTGTCCAAATTGGTTCAAAAAACGCACAGTATGTAGTTGGAGTTCTGTTCTCTGGTAACAGAAGGGCATTCATTGCTCTGTTATATATTTGCTCACAACATTTGTGTGGGTTTTTACCCTGGAACCTGCTTCTAGATTAGAATGGTGCTGGAAAAGCACAGCAGTTCAGGCAGCACCTGAGGAGCAGGAGAATCAACATTTCGGGCAAAAGCCCTTCATCAGGAATAGAGGCAGAGTGCCTGCAGGGTGGAGAGATAAATGAGAGGAGGGTGGGGGTGGGGAGAAAGTAGCATAGAGTACAATAGGTGAATGGGGGTGGGGATGAAGGGGATAGGTCAGAGAGGAGGGTGGAGTGGATAAGTGGAAAAGAAGATAGGCAGGTAGGACAGGTCATGGGGACAGTGCTGAGCTGGAAGGTTGGAACTGGGGTGAGGTGGGGGGAGGGGAAATGAGGAAACTGGTGAAGTCCACATTGATGCCCTGGGGTTGAAGTGTTCTCGAGGCGGAAGATGAGGCGTTCTTCCTCCAGGGTCACCACCCGATGCCTGGAGGAAGAACGCCTCATCTTCCGCCTCGAAACACCTCAACCCCAGGACATCGATGTGGACTTCAACAGTTTCCTCATTTCCCCATTCATTGCTCTGTTATATATTTGCTCACAGCGTTTGTGTGGGTTTTTATCCTGGAACCTGCTGCAATGTGAAGGCTGTTTTGGTGCAGTAGCCTCCATAAGGAAACTGAAAACCAGCACAAATATCTGAGTTAAATATCCATTTGGAAAGTAGATAGATAATGGGCTGAATGGCTTTCTTCTGCACTTTCTCTGACCCTCTATGTATCCAATCAGAATGGGGGAATTGCAGGGACTGGACCAAGGTGGATCTCATTGAGTGTGAGATCCCTGATTGGGGCTGATAATCTGTGCCAATCAGAGAGCCCTGGCTGACTGATATAACCAGGAGATTTAGAATCTCCTCAGGTCAGGGGGCTGACTCCGAGCTGTCTAGTCATAGCCAGTGTACCGGGCACATGTAAAGAAAGGGTGACTTGGTGACAGGATGCCGGCCTGTGTGCAGTTATTGCAGGAATTGTCACTGATACACATAAGGGTGGGACTTTTCCATCAGAGGTGGGGATTGGCTGCTGGAACCAATGTGAGGCATGACTTTAAAAATCCATGAGGTTCCTTGTTTAACAAGTGGATGAAGTTTGCAGGGGAGGGGGAACGGGGTGTGTCGGTGAGGGGAGAGGGCTGGAGAGGCTGGATACATCGGAAGTGTGTCATGTCCAGGTCTGAACCAGCAATCCTTGTGGTCTTAAACGTGAAGAAGATCCTTTTCAAATGTTGAGGCTGAACAGGAGTTAACCCCTGGAATCCAGCAGAAAACTCAATCATAAAACACTCAACTGGGGTTTTTCCTGAAGTAAGTTCAAGGTGAGCAATTATTTCAAGTCATGTGATTTCCAGAAATCCTTTCTTATAAAGTACCCTTAACATCTTTTCATTGACTATTTAAAAATGAGTAATCCTCAACTCAATTCCTCAAGGAAATATTAACTATAAAGCAGCTTCATAACGGGTCTCAGTCAGGTGGATTATTTTGTCCTGAAAGGCTTCAAGCTTCTTGAGTGTTGTTGGAGTTATGCTAATATCCTTCAGGGAAAACAATCCTGACAACTGTGGAGAACCCAAGCCTCCATCCATCGACTTGGTCTACACTTCCCACTGCCTCAGGAAGGCAACCAATTTCATCAAAGACCCCTCCCACCCCGGTTATAGTCTCTTCCATCAGGCAGATGATATCACATTTTAAACACATGTACCAACAGGTTCAAGACCAGCTTCTTCCCCGCTGTTGTTAGACTTCTGAACGGACCTCTCAAATTTCAAATCTAATGTTGATCTTGCTCACTGTGCACCTTCTTTGTAGCATCACTTGGTAATCCTCATTCTGTTCAATCACCCTGTGATCGTTAGGTCTTTGTAAGTTATGATCTGTCTGTACTGCTCGCAAAACAGAGCTTTTCACTGTACTTAGGTACATGTGACAATAACAAATCAAATCAAAGCAAATCAGCTATAACAAGGTCAGCCAGCTGGTCATCATAGAATATGAGTTTCCTGATTGGGGCTGTTAATCTAGTACAATCAGGATATAGAATCAGGCTGATATAGAAAGATGACACTCGGGGATATTGGGCTCCTGAATGCCTGTGTCAGTGAGAGGCATTGCTATTATCATTGACTATGTATTTGCAACCTGGCGATGGGATGCCATCCTCTAAAGAGTTAATTCACTGCCCTTACCTACACGTGACTCCAGTCCCACAGCAATGTGGTTGGCCAACATCTGGGAATAGCTGAGTAAGCCATTCAGTTCAAGGGTAGTCAGGGATAAGCAACAAACCCTGGTCTTGCCTGGATGCTGATGAAGAATAGCAGAAGTATGTACAATGCAATCAGCATTCATTCATCTCCTCTGAAATCCATTTAGCCGGTGATTTTAATGTGGCAGGTTGGAGTTGATCTTTAATAGATTCCATGTTGCATTAATGTTATTGCCTCCTCAGGATTCAGAGTTTTGAGGAGCCCTTGGGAGTTACTCAACATCTGATATTGTGTCATAATTTTCTATTAGAGAGAACGGTGGAGTATGACTGATAATTAAAACTGAGTTGTGCCGATGATCAAAGAATTCTGGCAGCGTTACATTCTTTGATATTGCTGTTTCCCATTATTCACTGCTGCCAGTAAACCACTGGTACTTTGGTGTCTGAATGCTGCCTACACAGTTGTACACTGTGATATCACAAGCCATCTGTCTCTTCTCCTGCTTTTATGAATCTCACACGTAATAGTCCGTGCTTATCTCAGCAGTAAAATGAGTGAAAATTGATTCATCACTAGTAAATCCTGACAGGTAAAAGTTTGGGAATAAGCATCAATTTTAAAAAATGCCAACAAGACGAAAATCTAAAATTGCATTAGAAATGTGTGCATTACAGATGATTAATAGTCATTTGAAGTGTTTGTTGAGGGACATATTTCACAGCAATTGTGTTTCTCAAACTCCAGCTGTTCTGTTAACTCAAAGATGACTCAGGATGAGATGGTGACGTCATCAATACTGCTTTCTGACAGGGAAGCTGTCCTGAAGGTACATGCTGATGGCAACTGTTTATAATAACTGACAATTATGCAATGATGACTATCTATGGAATCCTTATTGTGAGAATCCTTTCCTCTGGCTGACTCAGGCAGAAAAGAATTAGGTTCTGGAACCACGGTAAAATCCCCCACATCCGGCAAGAGCATGCTCAAGAATGAACTGAGCACACAGCTTCACTTGTACAACCGTTTCACAGTTTGTGACTTTATTAACTCACACACTGCGACTTGGTTTGTTATACCCCACCTGAGAACCATGTAGCATTTCAATAATCCGATTGCATACAGGAAATTATCACTTACTTCAGTACCCTTCATAAAACCCATTTGGTTTCATTGTATCACCGTCTAATAACCTGCAAGGATCCTTCAGTAACACCACCCAGACCTGTGCTACCTACGTCTGTAAGGATAAGGGTGTAGAAATATAACCAGCTTTAACTTATCCTGCAGCTGTTCTTACCTGAATATGTATCACTGCTCCTATACTGTCGCTCAGCGCTGATCCTGGAACACACCGTTAATATCATTGTGGATTCACCTTCAATGCTAGATACTCATAAAGTCTCCTCCAAAAGCACCTTCCAATCCCATAATCTCTCCCATCTAGAAGGGCAAGTGCAGCAGGTATATGGGAACACCACCCTCTGCCAGCTCCCCCCACCGTCACCATCCTGACTTGGAAATATATCGCCATTCCTTCACTGTCACTCGCTCAACATCCTGGAACTCCCTCTGGGAGTTAGGAATGAGTAAGAAATGGATGGCCAGCCCGTGATACCCACGACCCAGGAACCGATAACAAAAACAATGCAGACTGAATAGTTTCAGAAGTAAGCTCACTGCTACTGTACAGACCCGATAGACTGAAGGGCCTCCTCAGTGCTGTATGGTTCCATCATGCTGTCATATTAAGGGAAATTCAAGCTGGGAAATAAATGCTATGGGTGTCAACATCAGGAGAAAACATTTTTAAGAAGGCAAGACTCAGAGATTTTTTACATGCAACCTTTTTTTGTCTTTTTGGTGCAAACTTAGTGAAATTAGAAATTGTGCTCCTTTTACTTGAACCCATAAACTGGCTGAGATTGCAGAGTGTATTGTGGTTTAAACTTGATCGAAACAAGTACAAAGCTCGGCTGAGAGCTGCGGACAGTCTTTTTCTATGGGCAGCTCATTGACATTCATATTTCATGGTGTAACTGTGACCTTGTGCAGAGCGTGAGTGTACTACTGGCACCAGGAAAATTGTGAAGCATGAACATTTAAAGAGATATGGACACTTCCAGGGAGATGACTGAATAGGGAGGTTAGAAATTCATGTTGTCTTCAGAAAGGCATTCCTTTCAGTTTGCAGTTTCTGTTGAGAGTGACTTGAGAAGTGATAAAGATGAAGGAAACATGACATTGAAATATTGACATCAAGAGGATTAGTTTCCATGTCTGCACAACCTTGAACATAGCAGCCCTGTCCCAGGATAAGGGGCTATTCAGTTATGACCGAGATGAAGAGAAATTTCTTCCCTCAAAGGATTCATAGAATTTTTACAGTGTGGCAGCTGGCCATTCAGCCCATCAGGTCCACACTGACCTTCCAAAGAGCATCCCACCCAGATCTACTCCCCTACCCTGTAACCCTGCATGCTCCCATGACTAACCCACCTATGAGAAAGTGAGGACTGCAGAGTCGAGAGTGTGGTGCTGGAAAAGCACAGCAGGTCAGGCAGCGTCTGAGGAGAAGGAGAATTGACGTTCCAGGCATAGGCCCTTCATCATAACCCACCTAGCCTGCACATCCCTGAGCAGTAAGGACAATTTCCTATGGCCCATCCACCCTAACCTAAACACCGGAGCACCCAAAGGAAACCCACATAGACACAGGGAGAATGTGTGAACTCCACACAGAGAGTTGCCCGAGGCTAGAATTGAACCTAGGTGCCTGGTGCTGTGAGGCAGCAGTGCTAGCCACTGAACCATAATGCTACCTGTGTGAATTTTGGAATACTTTCTCACTGGATACATTGAAGGTTGTTACAGACAGAAGTTTCATCTCGGGATATCAAGGGAAATGAGGAGAGGTAAGAAAGTGGAAGTGAAGCTCGAGGTCAGCTGTGGTTGGACTGGGTGGTGGAACAGGCTCAATGGGCAGAATGGTCTACTCCTGTTCCTACTTGTTGTGCAACACTTCAGTTTCACTGTGAACCACAGGATAACAGCTTACATTAAATTACGGCATTGAGAATAAGCTTCCTGTCTTAAAAATGGCACAGATCTTGTGTCATGTTCTGGAGCCAGGGATTAATTATATTCCTATATATGAAAATTTATGTCTGTTCAATGGAACTGTCACCTGGCTGGTTCGATTTTATGTAAATTTACTAATTTAGATTCTAATTTATTAATGCTAATTTGATAATAGGAAAAAAATGAGAAAAGAGAATGCAAAACGGTTAAATTATTTTCACTCATAATCTTTATTCTCCTCAGTCTTCTGTTCTAGGATCAAAAATATGGCAATGACATTTAAAAATTACATATTTCACAACAACATGATTAAGCTTCACAATTAGCTATCATATCTATGTCTTTCATCAAACTTGTTTGTTGAAGGACTCAGATTCTCAGAAACCTAGAATTAGACTTGGTTGGCCACAAACTGAATAATGAAGGGCTTATGCCCGAAACGTTGACCCTCCTGCTCCTTGGATCCTGCCTGACCTCCTGAACTTTTGCAGCACCATGCTTTTCGACTCTGAGTCTCCAGCATCTGTATGAGCTGTTATGATTCTGCCTCATCCAAAAAACCCCTCAAGGGTCACTGGACTGAGTGGTCCAGGAGGTTATGTTGTGCAGAACCAATGATCTGAAGGATCACCACGAGAACTCAAAAGTGCTCAGCTGGTTAGTCAAGGTCAATGGATGCAGTTTATTTACCCCATCTCCTTGAGACCACAGCAACAATTAATCTGTGATGTGCTCAGTACACCACAGCCTCGGTCCCTCAGTCCCTGACGCATGCAACACAGGCTCAGCTCCCAGATACTCTCCTGTGACAATGCTGTACCTTTATGAAGTGTATTTTGTCCTGGTTTTTTGAAGAAAGATATTGAATGAGAAATGTCAAGCAGTCTGTGGTAATATTAACAGCTTGTGAGGCCTTGGTTTTTTTAAAAGTTGAAACAATAGAAGTAGCTTGGCTGGGTTTGGCTAGCTCTCTTGGTTACAGCGAGAAGCTGGGGTTTCTATTCCAACTGCGTGTGTTGTGTGTGAGAAAATTTGCCTTTTGCTAAGGGATGTGTTTATGGGGATGTCACTACATTGGAGCAGTTAATTAGTAATAGTTACTGTATCTATAATTCTATAAGGTTTTCCAATACAGTTGTAATTCTAAGTTGTTCTTTCTTTTGTTGTATTTTAACTGCAGTGTTTGAAGAAATTGTCTTTTGCTTAATGCCAAGTAGTTTGGCCAGTCACATTGCATCTGGAACGTCAGCACTACACTTTCACCTTGAAAATAAGAAAAGGTTAAGGTCTACACTATCTTCTTCAAATATTTTGAGGGGATCTGGTCGGGTCCATAACACCCCCTCACTCTCGCATGCCTCCTGGCTACTCAATTATGGCTCAAGTGCTGTCTGAACATAGTGTTGCACATTTGGTAATTTTCCATCTCTCCAGCAGGACAATGATAGCTCACAGCAGAACTGGCAAAGGACAAGACACCAGTGTCTCTTATCCAGGGAGATGGTTGTCTCCATCATGGCCATGGTTGTCGAATCTGATGTTGCTGGGAACGTTGAGCATGATGGTCCATTTCTACCTTCCCAGCTCTAGACTCACACTTGTCCTGCTGCCTGACAATGTAAACAAACCGCTGTCACTTCCCATTTCCCTCACTCTCCACCTTCCATACAGCTACCTGGCCAATAACAGCAATCCAAGCACAAAGCGATTGAGTAATGGAAGCTCCTAGACACAGTCTGACACCGTTGTCACTTGCACTTGCTGGAGGTAAGTAGCTAGAGGTAAGGAGTTGGGATCAGTAGACAATAGACAATAGACAATAAGTGCAGGAGTAGGCCATTCTGCCCTTTGAGCCTGCACCACCATTCAATATGATCATGGCTGATCATCCTTAATCAGTATCCTGTTCCTGCCTTATCTCCATAACCCTTGATTCCACTATCCTTGAGAGCTCTATCCAACTCTTTCTTAAACAAATCCAGAGTCTGGGCCTCCACTGCCCTCTGGGGCAGAGCATTCCACACAGCCACCACTCTCTGGGTGGAGAAGTTTCTCCTCATCTCTGTCCTAAATGGCCTACCCCTTATTTTAAGCTGTGTCCTCTGGTTCGGGACTCACCCATCAGTGGAAACATGTTTCCTGCCTCCGGTACTCTGGAGGTAAGGTGTTGGAGGTACATAGTTGGGATCAGTATGTGCCGAGTGGGCTGTAGACCTGGTAGGAGTAAAGCATGGTCCATTTGTCAGTTAATTGGAGGGAGGGGCTGTAGCCTGGGTTCTGCTGTGGGAGAGGATTGTGATGGAGCAGTATTCAACAGATATCGGTACTGAAACATTGGGGAACCTTTCACTGGCAAAGAGCTCGGAAGGCACTTGCTTTCAGTCAGCAGAGAGTGAGGTGCACATGTGCTTTGCTCAAGTGTCTCCACTCTTATACTGCAACAAGAAACATCACCACCACTCTGCTCACTCCACTTACAGACCGGTGTGAATTCGAGTCCATGACCTACAGCCAGTCATTCCGGATAGTGTTAGAAATTCTCATTTCTAACCTGTGTTCTCCAGTTTTGGACTCCCCTATAAGTTACATGGGAAAAGGTGGGTTGATGAGGAAGATTTGGCATAGCCTTCTATTGGGGAAATCAAGTGTAATTAACTTGCTGAAGGTTTTTGAACAGCTAACAGAAAGGCTCAGTGAGGGGAACACTGTTGATGTGGTGTACATGGATTTCCAGAAGGCATTCAGTACTATGCCATACAACAGGCTTGTGAGGAAATTTACAGGCCATGGTATAAAAGGGATAGTAAAAACATGGAATCAGAATTGTCAAAAGTGACAGGAGACACAGAGTATTGGTTGAGAATAATGGTTTACAGTGGAGTTCCCTAGGAGTCAGTATTGGCACACTTGCCTTTCCAGATAGACATTAATGATCCAACCTTGGGCCGCACACCTCAGCAAGGGCAAAGTGGCACTGAAGTGTGTCCAGCGGAGATTCACACGGATGATCCCTGGAATGGTAGGCCTAACATACGATGAAAGGCTGAGGATCCTATTCATTCGACTTTAGAAGGTTGAGGGGAGATCTAATGGAAACTTGCAAGATAATGCATGGCTTAGAAAGGGTGGACGCTGGGAAGTTGTTTCCGTTAGGTGGGGAAATTAGGACCCATGGGCACAGCCTTAGGATTAGAGGGGGTCAATTTAGAATGGAAATGAGGAGACATTTCTTCAGCCAGAGAGTGGTGGGCCTGTGGAATTCATTGCCGCAGAGTGGCAGTGGAGGCTGGGATTTTTAAAAAAAAATGAGATTAGATTGTCTACAGTATGGAAACACCGTCCCAACAAATCCACACTGACTTCCGAAGAGTAACCCACTCAGAACCATTCCCCTACCCTATAGTTACCCCTGACTAATGCACCTAACACTACGGGCAATTGAGCATGGCCAATTCACCTGACCTGCACATCTTTGGACTGTGGGAGGAAACCGGAGCACCCGGAGGAAACCCACGCAGACACGGGGAGGATGCGCAAACTCCACACAGACAGTTGCCTGAGACTGGAATTGAACCCGGGTCCCTGGCACTGTGAGGCTACTGTGCTAACCACTGAGCCACCTGCAAGATTGACAAATTCTTGATCTCGTAAAGAATTAAAGGCTACTGGGAGAGTGCCAGTAAGTGGAGTTGAAATACCCATCAGCCACGATTGAATGGTGGAGTGGACTTGATGGGCCGAATGGCCTTATTTCCACTCCTATCTCTTAAAGTCTTATGGTCATATGATCTGGATCTTGATGTGTCAGGGAAATGTCAAAGTTTGCAAATGATATAAAACTTGGAAGAATTGTAAACTGTGAGGAAGGCAGTGTGGAACTCCGAAAGGACATTGACAAATCGGTAGAGTGGGTGGATAGGTAGCACGGTAAAAACAATGACTGCAGATGCTGAAAATCAAATACTGGATTAGTGGTGCTGGAAGAGCACAGCAGTTCAGGCAGCATCCAACGAGCAGCGAAATCAACGTTTCGGGCAAAAGCCCTTCATCAGGAATAAAGGCAGTGAGCCTGAAGCGTGGAGAGATAAGCTAGAGGAGGATGGGGGTGGGGAGAGAGTAGCATAGAGTACAATGGGTGAGTGGGGGAGGAGATGAAGGTGATAGGTCAAGGAGGAGAGGGTGGAGTGGATAGGTGGAAAAGAAGATAGGCAGGTCGGACAAGTCAAGGAGGCAGTAACTGAGCTGGAAGTTTGAAACTAGGATGAGGTGGGGGAAGGGGAAATGAGGAAGCTGTTGAAGTCCACATTGATGCCCTGGGGTTGAAGTGTTCCGAGGCGGAAGATGAGGCGTTCTTCCTCCAGGCGTCTGGTGGTAAGGGAGCGGCGGTGAAGGAGGCCCAGGACCTCCATGTCCTCGGCAGAGTGGGAGGGGGAGTTGAAATGTTGGGCCACGGGGCGGTTTGGTTGATTGGTACGGGTGTCTCGGAGATGTTCCCTAAAGCGCTCTGCTAGGAGGCGCCCAGTCTCCCCAATGTAGAGGAGACCACATCGGGAGCAACGGATACAATAAATGATATTGGTGGATGTGCAGGTGAAACTTTGATGGATGTGGAAGGCTTCTTTAGGGCCTTGGATAGAGGTGAGGGAGGAGGTGTGGGCGCAGGTTTTACAGTTCCTGCGGTGGCAGGGGAAAGTGCCAGAATGGGAGGGTGGGTCGTAGGGGTGTGTGGACCTGACCAGGTAGTCACGGAGGGAATGGTCTTTGCGGAAGGCGGAAAGGGGTGGGGAGGGAAATATATCCCTGGTGGTGGGGTCTGTTTGGAGGTGGTGGAAATGTCGGTGGATGATTTGGTTGATGCGAAGGTTTGTAGGGTGGAAGGTGAGCACCAGGGGCGTTCTGTCCTTGTTACCGTTGGAGGGGTGGGGTCTGAGGGCGGAGGTGCGGGATGTGGACGAGATGCGTTGGAGGGCATCTTTAACCACGTGGGAAGGGAAATTGCGGTCTCTAAAGAAGGAGGCCATCTGGTGTGTCCTATGGTGGAACTGGTCCTCCTGGGAGCAGATACGGCGGAGGCGGAGAAATTGGGAATACGGGATGGCATTTTTGCAAGAGATAGGGTGGGAAGAGGTGTAATCCAGGTAGCTGTGGGAGTCAGTGGGTTTGTAAAAAATGTCAGTGTCAAGTCGGTCGTCACTAATGGAGATGGAGAGGTCCAGGAAGGGGAGCGAGGTGTCAGAGATAGTCCAGGTAAATTTAAGGTCAGGGTGGAATGTGTTGGTGAAGTTGATGAATTGCTCAACCTCCTCGCGGGAGCACGAGGTGGCGCCAATGCAGTCATCAATGTAGTGGAGGAAGAGGTGGGGAGTGGTGCCGGTGTAATTACAGAAGATCAACTGTTCTACATAGCCAACAAAGAGACAGGCATAGCTGGGGCCCATACGTGTGCCCATGGCTACGCCTTTGGTCTGGAGGAAGTGGGAGGATTCAAAGGAGAAATTGTTAAGGGTGAGGACCAGTTCGGCCAATCGAATGAGTGTGTCAGTGGAAGGGTACTGTTGGGGACGTCTGGAGAGGAAAAAACGGAAGGCTTGGAGGCCCTGGTCATGGCGAATGGAGGTGTAGAGGGATTGGATATCCATGGTGAAGATAAGGCATTGGGGGCCAGGGAAACTGAAGTCTTGGAGGAGGTGGAGGGCGTGGGTGGTGTCTCGAACGTATGTGGGGAGTTCCTGGACGAGGGGGGATAGGACAGTGTCAAGGTAGGTAGAGATGAGTTCAGTGGGGCAGGAGCATGCTGAGACAATGGGTCGGCCAGGGTGGTCAGGCTTGTGGATCTTGGGAACGAGGTAGAACCGGGCAATGCAGGGTTCCCGGACTATGAGGTTGGAAGCTGTGGGTGGGAGATCTCCTGAGGTGATGAGGTTCTGTATGGTCTGGGAGATGATGGTTTGGTGATGGGGGGTGGGGTCATGGTCGAGGGAGCAGTAGAAAGAGGTGTCATCGAGTTGGCGTTTGGCTTCAGCGGTGTAGGGGTCAGTGCGCCAGACTACCACTGCGCCCCCTTTATCCGCTGGCTTGATGATGAGGTTGGGATTGGAGCAGAGGGATTGGAGGGCTGCGCGTTGTGAGGGTGAGAGGTTGGAGTGGGGGAGGGGGGACGACAGGTTGAGGCGGTTAATGTCCCGGCGGCAGTTGGAAATGAAGAGGTCGAGGGCAGGTAATAGGTAGCAGGGGCTACTTGGATGCTGCCTGAACTGCTGTGCTCTTCCAGCACCACTAATCCAGAATCTGGTTTCCAGCATCTGCAGTCATTGCTTTTACCACCAGATAGGTAGCAGGTGAGACTCAGTGCAGATTCAATGTGAAGTGATGCACTTTGGTCAGAAGAACATATATAAGACAAGGCAAAGTAGAAGGTACAATTCTAAAGGGAGCGCAGGAGCAGAGGGAGCTGGGTGTATCTGCACACAGATCATCACAGGTGGCAGGACAGATGGAGAGAGCAGTTAATAAAGTGCTCAGTGTCATCAGCTTTATTAAGAGGGGTGCAGAATACAAGAACAAGGAAATCATGTTGAATTTGTAGTGATTTGGCAGATAGGTAACAGATGAAGCAGGAAATTTGGAGGTGCCAGACAGACAGACTTTAACCTCACACCTTCAATGCATCACCTGAGCTGACATGGCACCTATTGTTAAAGCTCACTTGAGAATGTAACTTTAAGAAAGTTCTGGGATTTGCATATGAAAAAACTGAAACCAACATGGTCATTCTAAAAGATGAGAGACTTAAGAAGCAATCCAGGTCTTTTTCAATATATAAATACACTGTAAACTTTTGCTATAAATTTTCATTCTTACGATCTTATACTCCACAAACACCTGATGAAGGAGCAGCGCTCTGAAAGCTAGTGCTTCCAAATAAACCTGTTGGACTATAACCTGGTGTTTGGGATTTTTAACTTGAATTTGTACAGGAGACCTGTTCGACTCCAGCTGGAACGTTGTGTACAGTTGTTGATGCCATATTATAAGAAAGCTGTGAACACATTGGAGAGAGTGTGGGAGGGATTGACAAGAACGGTTCCAGGAATGAGAAACTTCAGTGATGAGGAAAGACTGGAAGAATTGGGATTGCTCTCCCGGGAGAGAAGAAAGTTGAGAGAAGATCTGATCAAGGTTTTCAAAACCACGAGTAGGGACTGAACAGAGTAGATCAGGAGAGGCTGTTCCCATTTGTAAATGGAACAAGAACAAGAGGGGCAGAGATTTAATGATCAGCAAAAGGGACAAAGGCAACTTGAGAGAAACCACTTTCACCCACGACTGGTTAAGGTGAGGAATGCTCTATCTGGAAATGTGGTGGAGTCAGGTTCAACTGAGGCATTCAAGAGGGGCATTGGATAATTATTTGGATAAAAATGGTATGAAAGGGGATGCGAAGTAAACAGGAAATTGGTAGGAGGTAGTGATGCTTGTTTGAAGAGCTGATGTAGACACAGTGGGCTGAATGGCCTCACTGTGTGCCTTTACACCTCTGTGTTTCTGCACTTGCCTCAGAGGAAGCTTGCTTTAATTCAGTTACACTGCCACTGAAGGTATTTGTTCTAGAAAACAATGTCTTAGCCATCTATTTTACACACCCATGCAACGTTAAGATTAAATGACATAGTTGATGGGCCTTTGACAGTTCAGAAAGAGCCCAAGGCAAAAAAAAATCAAGGCTACAGTGAACTTGACAACCTCTGATGCTTCAACACATGCCTTGGCGTCTGGAACCAGGTCAATTTATAATTTATGCCGTGGTGCTATCATTACCTTGCTGGTGAAGCCTCTACACAGATTAATCCTCTGACAAGCCCAGGTATTGTTTATCAATTTACCCAGTCATTTGAATGCAAGATAGATACAGCTGTCCTGTAACATATTGCTTAGTTTAAGGGACAATGTGATTAAAAAGCAACGTTGCCTGATTTTCTAACACATTGTTGAACTGAAATCTTTTCCTACTCATTGGAAATGGGAGAAAGACTATTTACGACTGAGACCATTAAACACCAGCTGCAGCATTGTCAATTATTGACAGGCATTGTGCTCAGGTGGCCTTTTGAACACTGCCTACTGCTTCTGTTAAACTTACTGTCATCTTGTCCACAGAGACTGCCTCCAGGCAAGAAGCAAGTCTACACTTCTCTGAATCTCTCATCAGACCTGGTTCCAACTGAATGAGTTAAAAGCTGCCATCAAAAAGCTGAGTGTAGACAAAAAGCCGACTTGTCAGATTAAAGCCTGTTTCAGCGAAAAATACAATGAAGGTATTGTGTGGGGAACATCTTGATGTGACCATCACCAGAGACGGAAGGTGGGGCATGGAGGAAAACAGAGGTATAACTCTTCCATTTACCCACTCTGATGTGATTTGGGTTGGGACCAACATTATTCACAAGTAAATTATATTTTTAAAAGTAAATTGTTCACGCGCTGTGCATGTGTTCATTCCAAACCCTTTCTTTTGTACAGATCAGACTAACTGAGATGTGAGATCGATGGTTACGATGAGAGGATTGGTTTGGGATTGTTAGATGCTCGTCCTGCAGTTAGTGTCACCTGGACTGGCGCTAGATTCCTGAAGAAGGGCTCATGCCCGAAATGTCGATTCTCCTGCTCCTTGGATGCTGCCTGACCTGCTGTGCTTTTCCAGCAACACATTTTCAGCTCCGATCTCTAGCATCTCCTGCCACTAGTTCTGTCCATTGTATTATGTTACAGTGGTCCTTTGAACTCTGCAAAGTAAGAAATTAATGGAACATCAAGTCAGTCAGAATGCTGTGTGAAAGACAGATTTCTTTTGCTTTGTTGTTCATATTTATTTTATCACCAGCTTCGTTCTGCAAGGGCCCAAGAACTCTACTCTATTTGGATCAGAATGAACTGAACATCCAAACTGGGCTTAATTCCTTAAGTTGGTTATTGGCCCTGTGAAGGAGTGGGAACTGTGATATTCAATCTCTGAAGTTGCTGGAATTCTACAGTAATTCCAGTGTCTTAGAAGATGGCTGTTTCCCAATGACTAAGCAGATGGCTGGTACGAGATGCAGTGTAACATTGTTTTGTACCATGGCATTAATCTGGAAACAGGTAAAAACGATGACTGCAGATGCTGGAAACCAGATTCTGGATTAGTGGTGCTGGAAGAGCACAGCAGTTCAGGCAGCATCCGAGGAGCAGTATAATCTGGAAACGTCAGGCTGTTAGACAGTTCCCTGTAACAGTTGGCTGGTTCCATACAAAATCCAAATATTGCAAAACCTCCAGATTATCACAGGCATATTATAAAGTAGATCCTCATAAACATTTTAACACTACAAAGATGTGCAAACAGATCCCTTGTAGGTTTTAATCTGAAATCATCTCAGTCAGATGGTCTGACCTTTCCTGTGGTCATCAGAGTATATGGGAATGTTTGCTGACTCTCTGTCGAGTGGGGCTGTTACTTTTTGAGGTGGGTTTTCTCCAACATTCGCAGACAGCTAGTCAATGCAGTATTGTATTTTAATGATGGGAAAAATACACACTCTGAATCATTTACTCGAGAAATACTGACTGAAAGGTTTTGGGCTTTAGTCACACTCTGTGGCAGGGCAATTCAAATACGTATTGTTCCCATAAATACAAACCGAGAATTTATTACACAGTGTAATTAAAACTAATAAACATAATTTCAATTGTAAGTTGTGTTTCATGCATATAAATAAATGTTTTGATATGAACGATGTAGTATATTTCTTGGTATTCTGTGAGCTTCAGCTGCTACAAGACTTAATTATCTTCAGAGCGCTCTGTACATGAATCATGTTCACCACATCCAGTGCTACATAATTGGAAATTATATTAAATTTTTTTAAAAAATGACATTACCAAATGTCTGAATTTTTGTGCATTATAATTTGATATAGTTTATTGATGCATTAATTGTTACCTTTCAAACTTCTTTAGATTCCAGGTCAGTCCTGGTCGATTGGAGGGTAGCAAATAGCAGAAGGTGATCACAAACGATAGTGGTCCCAGCATGGATCCCTGTGGAACACCACTGGTCACAGTTCTCCATTTTGAGAAATTCCCTTGCACTACCACTGTCTGTCTCTTACTCTCCAGTCAGTTCTCTATCCATCTCGTGAGTACATCTTGGACCCATGAGATCATCTTCTCCATAAGCCTACCATGGGGAACCTTATCAAATGCCCTACTGGAGTCTATGTACATGACTTCTTCAGCCTTTCCCTCATCAATTAACTTTGCCACTTGCTCAAAGAATTCTATTAAGTTGGTAAGAAATGACTTTCCCTGCACAAAACCATGTTGCCTATCACTGATAAGCCCATTTTCTTCCAAATGGGAATAGATCTTATCCCTCAGTATCTTCTCCCACAGCTTCCCTACCACTGAGATCAGGCTCACCGGTCTATAATTACCAGGATTATCCCTGCTATCCTTCTTAAACAAGGGGACAACATTGTCAATTCTCCAGACCTCTGGGACCTCACCCGTGTTCAAGGATGCTGCAAAGATATCTGTTAAAGCTGCAGCTATTTCCTCTCTCACTTCCCTCAGAAACCTGGGATAGATCTTATCTGGACCTGGGGACTTGTCCACCTTAATGTCTTTTAGAATACTCAGCACCTCCTCCCTCCTTATGCCGACTTGATCTAGAGTAATCAACATCTATCCCTAACCTCAACATCGATCATGTCTCTCTCATCGGTGAATACCAATGCAAAGTACTCATTAAGAATCTCACCAAATTTCTCTGACTCCATGCATAACTTTCCTTCTTTGTCCTTGAGTGGGCCAACCCTTTCCCTAGTTACCCTATGTTCCTTATATATGAATAAGGGGCTTTGGGATTTTCCTTAGCCCTGTTTGCTAAAAATATTTCATGACCCCTTTTAGCTCTCTTAATTCCTCATTTCAGACTGGTCTGACTTTCCTGATATTCTTCCAAAGCTTCATCTGTCTTCAGTCGCCTAGACCTTATGTACACATCCTTTTTCCTCTTAGCTAGTCTCAGAATTTCACCTGTCATCCATGGTTCCGTAACATTGCCATTTCAATCCCTCATTTTCATAGGGTCATGTCTGTCCTGCACTCGAAACAACCTCCAAACCCACCCCACACACACGCTTTAAGTGACAGCTCTCTCTTTAGTCTGTCATCCACTGTCACCTAATACTCTGGGATGGTACTCTCTGGTCCTAGACACTCCCACAGTGGGACACATCCTCTCCATAATTCCCCTGTCAAGTCTCCTTTGAATCTTGTGTTTGGTTACAGTCCCTGTGGAAGAGGGTGGGACTTCATCGTCAAGAAATATAAATGGGAGGCAAATGTAAACAGAGTCACAGTGAAGGAAATGCACAGATAAGGGAAACCAGAAATCAAAGCAAACTGATACTTGGGGAAGGGGAATGAAGCGATGTCAACGGCCTGTGATGACTGAATAAGAAACTGACAACCAGAAGGTGAAACTAAGTGGTTAGACAACTGGAACAAAACTCCAAGCAGCGTGTGGCACCTCGGGGAAATTCCTGCACTTTCAGCAAAAAATATTCAAATTAAACCAAAATATGTGGCCAGCAAATATACTCCTGATCTGGAGTCTCAATGCCATTGGAATTGAAACTTGTTTAATATATTCTCTGCTTTACTGTGAGCCGCAGCTTTGTCAATGTTATATTGAGCGGTTTGGAATTTATCCAATGCTTCTTTTGTTTGTTAAACTGTCCACTGATTTTGTTTACTTATTTGCCTTGCTTTGTGAGCAAGGTGGTTGAAATGTAACCAGCTGAATATTATAATAAATATGCTGGCTTCACATCATAAATTATCCACGCTCAACTGTGCACCAGTGGTTTAACCTTAAAAGGATTACGGGACAACTCAATAGTGGCGGTGGTGCTGTAAACCATAACCATCTGGGCTTTCAGCTTGGAAGAGAACGTTAATTTTATTTTGGGAAAGAGTTAAAAAAAATTACTTAAGAGCTTTGAAATTCAACACACGTCTTCATTACTATGCGAAGGTTTAAGTATTTAATTACAGCTAAACACATTTTGGTGTAGCTTGATTACACAAAATATCCATTTAAATTATGGTATTTTTAAATGTTCCATTTACCCTCTGTTCATCTCGATGGTGCTTCTTGTTCTAAGTAAGGGGCAGTGAATGAAAAAAATAAAAAATTACTCAAAAAACTGGATTTCTCTCTGTTCTTAAATTGATGTTCAAATTTGTTGAGTTCAACCTGAAAATGCTTTGCTGGTGATTTCTTTGAGTTCTGAGTCTCCAACTCTTTCTTGTTAAGGTGAATGGTGAAAGAAAAGCTTATCTTTTTAGTTGCTATCATTAACCAAACTGCTTCCCGATCTATATACAATCTTTCTGAAGTTCTGCAAATGTGGTAGATGTGAGGAATGTCACTGGACCCAAAATATTAACTGATTTCTCTCCTCCGATCCTGCCAGATCTGATAAGATTTTCCAGCAATTTCTGTTTTTGTATCTGAGTTCCAGCATCTGCAGTTCTTTCAGTTTTTTATATATAATCTCTCTTTTATTTATTTATGGGACGTAGGTGTTGCTGACTTGGCCAACATTTAACACCCATCCCTAGTTGCCCTCTTGGGAGTGAGCTGCTTTCTTGAACTGCTGCAGTCCATGTGCTGTAGGTAGACCCACAATGCCCTTAGGGAGGGAATTCCAGGATTCTGACCCAGCGAAAGTGAATGAATGGTGATATATTTCCAAGTCAGGCTGATGAGTGGTTTGGAGGGGAACTTGCAGTGGGTGGTGTACCTTGTATCTTCTGCCCTTGTCTTTCTCGATGGAAGTGGTCATGGGTTTGGATGGTGCTATTGGAGGAATTTGGATCTTTAGTAGATCATAGAATCCTGAGCAGCTAATGCAAACAATTTTTTTGGAATGAGGTCCTAACTAAGTTTTAGGTATGTCAGAACATGAGCAAGGGCTTAGCTCCTGGACTAGATTCCTTGATGTCAAGTGCTGCCCCTCTCCCCTCCCCTCTGGAATTCAGCTCTTTTGTCCATGTTTGAACCAAGGTTGGAATGAGGTCAGGAGCTGGGTGACCCTGGGGGAATCCAAGCTGGGTGTCACTGAGCAGGTTATTGTTGAGCAGGTGCTGCTTGGTAGCTCTGTTACTGACCCCTTCCATCACTTTACTGATGATCGAGAGGAGACGGATGGGGTGGTAATTGGCCGGATTGGATCTGTCCTGTTTTTTACATAGAGGACATACCTGGGCAATTTTCCACATTGTCAAGTAGATGCCAGTGTTGCAACTGGAATAGTTTGGCTAGGGGAGTGGCAAGTTCTGGAGCACAAGTCTTCACTACCATTGTCAGGATGAGGTCAGGGCCCATAGCCTTTGCACTGTCCAGTGTCTCCAACTGTTTCTTGATATCACATGGAGTGAATCGAATTGGCTGGAGCCTGGTATCTGTGATGTTGGGGACCACTGGGGGAGGCTGAGATGGATCACCCACTTGGCACTTCAGGCTGAAGATTGCTGTGAAAGCTAGGCCCAGGCTGACCATGGACTGGTGATGGGGTTTCCTGTGCTGGTCCCTGGTGAAAGGGGAAGCCCGCCCTCTGCCCCTCACTGTCCAGCAGCAGCTCCAGGTCCCTGCCCCCAAAGCAGGCACCAATACCCCCAATGTCAGTATTGTGGAAAAATCACCAGTCTCACAGTCAGAATTGGGGCTCAATGACACAGTTTATTGTCCAAAGAGACCGGAACTGCAGGAAGAGTGAGAGAGAGAGAGAGATGTTCATCCACACAGTTATCCGCTGGGAGCCTCCTCTCATCCTTGAAGTGTGTGTCATGATATTTTATAGTTTGTGGTACAATAGTTCATGCATGGAGCCCTTGTTTGTGCATCATGGTTTGTTTCCAGAAACCATTACAGAGTCATTGTCAGTTTCAGTGGTCATGCTTGTTCTTCCTGAGAAGGAAGATCGTTTTCCATTCCTGCAGATCTGGAGTATTAACACTTGAATATAAGCAGTCTCAGGTAGTTCACATTTCTGTTGAAGGTGGTGACTGGGCTCAGACACTTGGGCGGGCAGTGGATGTTACTGATGTGTATTCTCTCCCCCACCTGCCTTAAAGTAAACATCTAGGCTCTGTGTCTATTGTGCTGGTATCCTGTTGGCCTCAGGCAGTATCTGTGTATGCTTTGCTGTACTTTTCCATGTAATGGCTCAGCAGCCATCTTGAGTCTGTGTGCCCGATATTAGCATGCCCCGTGTCAACTCTCACTTCATCAGAAACCGTGCAGGACAGCTCCAGACTGACAGAGCCCGTCCGTGCCAACGGTGGGGGTTTATAGACAGTGTGGGCACTGGGGGTGTCGGTGAATTCTGGGATATCCAGGATTGGCGAGTTGTTCTAGGAACACATTGTGGGAAGCAGGGGCTGGGGGTAGGGTGGGAGAGTTTGGGGGTGGGTGAGTAACCAATGCTGAAAGTTTGTTGCCTATTACTGAGAGGAGGCTGTGCCTGCTCTCTCAGCAGCATGTCAGCTGCCCTTACTTGTATGTCACATCCTGACAATAACTCCACAAAGAAAGTAACACACTCTGAGGAGAAGTTAGGCAAGTAGTTTGCTAAATAGCTCCAAACTCAACAAGTCCCTGCCTTGCTTTCCCATCTGTTGGTCACTGTGTCTCTGAGAGAGCTCACATGGGGTTAGGAACCAGGGAGCTCTTCTTCCTGATTAATGTCCTTGATTTCAGGTGTGTTTAATCCAGGAAGCTTGGCTTGTTCAGCTTCAGCTTTATCGAGTGAGCTCTCTTGAACTGTCACTCCCGATTCTGATAGTGTTCTGTGATGGCTTGCTCCATTGTGTCTCCACACCCAGCGATCTAGTGGATCATAGACTCATGCTGATGGTCTTGATGATCTTCCGGAATGGTGGAAATGCCCAATGGTACCATGTAGCCATGTGTAACTTCCAAATGGAATCCAGAATGGAGTTAGATAACTGTTGCTTTTATCTAGCTTCAGCTGCCAGCCACCATCCTTCACCGGGTGGGAGGGTGGTGGTGGGTAAAGACCTTTCACTTGGCAACGTGGGCAATGTTTCCTCACTGGCTGGCTCAGGAAAGTGAAAACTCTTCGAAGGTTGGTTGAGATCCTTTTGGATCTATTCTCACTCTCAGTTTGCCAGCTTTTTTCCAGAGTTCCTTTGCTGTTAATCCAGTTTGTCGGAGTTGTCACAATCTTGATTATTCCCTCCTTTTCGAGCTCCATAATCCAATCTTTCCCACCGGACATGCGGTCAGCTTGAACCCTCCTCGGTAAATCCCGAGTTGATCACACCCTCCCATCCAATTAAAGATGACACTCAGCAGAAAGACGTGCCCAATCTGTGAAGATGTCTTTATAACCGTCTGAGTAAGCACCAGCTGTCAGAAGGTTCGTGGCCTGTGGAAATCACAAATCCCTTCAGACACATTTCACGCTGTAACTTGCTTCAGCTGAGATGTGTGGATTTTGATTTTTGTCCATTATGTGGAACTTCAGATTCTCATTCTTCCCATTGCACTGAAATCCTGCCTTTGCTTATCCTCTTGGGATGAGTTCCATCATCTCGTCTCAACACCAGCGTGGAAGACTTCATTTGAGTGTCACCAGCTGGAGATACTTTGCATCGATTTGAAAAGGTCATGACGTTGCATGGAGCAGCCCTGTCGATCTGACACTTTCCGTTCACTTGATGCTGTCCTTCTGCAGTCATCACTTGAACAGTCACAAACCATCATTACCTCTCCAGTTACCATGGCGACCTGTTGGATAGTATAGAGGGAGATGTCTGCATCCTCTGTCATCCTGCTGTCTCTGTCGACTTGTTGCTTCCTAGCTGGTGGGTAAAGTGACTGTATTCCCTGTGCTTGGAGCACTGCCTTTCCCCCAACACTGGACTCACTTCCTGTCCTTCAGGTAAAGTCCTGCAGAATATTTACATGCTGACCTTCAGCCTTCATTTCTCGGCTGGCTTTTTCTACAAGCAATTCCTCCTCGCTTTCCTGAGATTTAGTCATGCAGATCCTTGCCTGCTTTTCCATTCATAATCTGAAATAGCCTCGCAAGCCACTCAGCACAAGGGCAGCTCAGGATGAGCAATAAACAATAAAAACTGAAAGAACTGCCGACGCTGGAAACCAGAAACAAAAACAGACAGATTGCAGGCAAAGCTTAACAGGTCTCGCAGCGTCTGAGGAGAGAAATCAGAGTTAACACTTTGGCTTCAGTGACCCTTCCTCAGAATTTCCAGGTCACTCGACCTGAAATGTTGACTCTGATTTCTCTCTTCAGATGCTGCCAGACCTGCTGAGCTTTTCCAGCAATTTGTCCCTTTTTGTTTGTGTGTGCATGTGCGGGTGAGTGTGTGTTTGTGTGTGTGTGTGTGCGCGCGCGTGTGCGGGTGAGCGGCTGTGTGTGTGTGAGTGCGCGTGTGCAGGTGAGCGTGTGCATGTGTGTGTGTGTGTGTACGTGTGCGGGTGAGCGGGTGAGTGTGTGCGTGTGTGAGTGCGCGTGTGCGGGTGAGCGGGTGAGTGTGTATGTGTGTGTGAGTGCGCGTGTGCATGTGTGTGTGTGAGTGTGCACGTGCGGGTGAGCAGGTGAGTGTGTGTGTGTGTGCGTGCGTGTGAGAGTGCGTGTGTGCGGGTGAGAGTGTGTATGTGAGTGCGAGTGTGTGGGTGAGCATGTGAGTGTGCGTGTGCAGGTGAGTGTATCTGTGTGAGTGTGTGTGTGGTGTACACAGAGTGCATGCAGGGCATGAGTGCCGTGCATGCATGCAATTTGCATGTGCAATGTGCATGTGCAATGTGCGTGTGCAATGTGCGTGTGCAATGTGCGTGTGCAATGTGCGTGTGCGTGCACAAACCGACCAACACACTGAAACAGCTACTGATGAAACTAAAGGGCCGTGCACCAACAACCAGCAAAGTGAATGCCATTTACAAAATACCCTTCAAGGACTGTAACAAACACTACATCGGACAGACAGGCAGAAAACTAGCCACCAGGGTACATGAGCACCAACTACACACCAGGGACGACACGGTGGCTCAGTGGTTAGCACTGTTGCCTCACAGCGCCAGGGACCCGGGTTCAATTCCCACCTCGGGCAACTGTCTGTGCAGAGTTCGCACATTCTCCCTGTGTCTGCGTGGGTTTCCTCCGGGTGCATGGCCATGCCAAATTGCCCATAGTGTTAGGTGCATTAGTCAGGGGTGAATGTAGGGGAATGGGTCTGGGTGGGTTGCTCTTCGGAGGGTCGGTGTGGACTTGTTGGGCTGAAGTGCCACACTGTAGGGAATCTAAAAGACATGACCCACTATCACTAGTATCCTTACACACAGACAAAGAAGGACACAACTTCGACTGGGACAACACATCCATCCTGGGAAGGCTAAACAGAGATATGCATGGGAATTCCTAGAGGCCTGGCATTCAAACCGAACTCCATCAATAAACACATTGGTTTGGAGGCCATTTACCAACCTCTGAGAAAAAGAATTGGAAATGATATCACCCACCATAACAGACCAAGGCACATAAATAGAAAGTGGGTCACTAACACCAGTGCTTCACCAGAGACTCACTGATGATGTTACCTAGTACGGTGATGAAACGTCTGAAAATGACTCTTCCAGCTCGGCGAGCAAACTTACATCCAATACCTCAACCTGAGCTGCAAATCTTCTCAAACATTGCAAATTTTCAACAATTTTTAATGCAGTCAGAAAAGAACACAGACAGAGCCACATATACACAGAACAACATACACACATGCTGACACACTGTCTCACACACACACACACTGACACATGCACACACAGACATTGACACTCACATACTGTCGCACACACACAAGAAACACACACATACGCTGTCACTCACAGACACAAATAGACACCGGCACTTGCTCTCACACACACACAAGCAAACACACACACGTACAGAAACACAGACATGGTTCTCAATGTGACTGTGGTTAAAGTAGCATCATGCTACTTTATTCTATTCTGGAAAGTTTCACACAAACAATTACCATCTGGTGATACAAGCCACATCTAAATTTCCCCTGGTACTTCAGATTTTCTCGGGAACATTATCTCACCCTGCCTTAAAATAATAGTCTTTCTTTAGCCTTGGACTCGAATGCACCATCTCATATCAACATCAAAGATCCAGGGAAACATATCCAGTTATCGTTTCTTTCTTTGCCCTTTACTTTATGATCCTACATGCTTAATTAGCCACTCTATTCTGACAGTCACTGGAATTATGCTATCTTGATAAATGGACCATCTCACAGAGTCTGGGATTAATTTCTACCTCTCTTTCTTCATCTCCGCTATGCGCACAGTGCACTCTGTTCAAAGACAGCCTGAGAGAAGCCTTGGATATACCAAGGCAATAGATGCAGCATTGAAAAATAGTTCATCCAATATTGTCCCAGACTTTGTGTTTCTGTACCTGAATGACTGCACATGCAGATTCAAATATTCCACAACTCTAATATTATCGAGTGTCAACAACTGAAACAGACAGAAGCATCTGTCACTGTAAATGGGAACCCAGGTTGTTGAACAGCGAGAATTTCCCTCGACACACAGTGTGTTTCTTGCTCCAAAGCCTCATGGCACTGAGTATAGTCTCTGTGACTGCAGGTGGCTGTCACCTTCACAATGAGCACTCGGTGAATAGTCACTCTGTGTATTTTCTGTGGTTCAGTGGCAAATGTAGTTATCAGCTTCCCCAAGGGGAGGCAGATTATTAACTTCATTTCCTGACACACCACAGAGATTTCCATATTCCCTGCTCTTCATTTAGAATGAATGAAATCACCACCACAAAGAGTTAATGGTGTTGAAGGCCACATTAAATTGGAGGCTATTCAATGTACAGACAATTTTAAATCTTGACTCCAATTTCTCACACCCGACATTTCTTACATACTTATGCAGCGCTGATATGCTGTGGAGAAGCTAAAATGTTGTACAATCATTTCCACCTCACTCACTCATCACAGATGGTTCGAGTCTCTTTTTAAAATTAAAATGCAGCAAACTGACTGTTTCCATTCAAATTGTTCAGTACCTGTAGGTCTTTTGTTTTAACTTTTCATTCTGAAATTAAAAATCAAAATAAAACCAGCCTTACGAGATGGCTTATGGCACCATCTTGCTCGCTTGTGGGTCAGGAACCAGGTAAATGAGTCAACCTTCTCTGTCACTGCAGCATGTTACCATGGAAATGAGTTAAAGTTGAGTGGTGCTCAACTCTATTCTAGATTCTTTGCAGAGTCGAACATGTTTAAGATGGTAGCCATGATGTAGAGGAGCTATGTTGTAGAAAGAGAGAGAGAGAGAGAGAAAGAGAGAGAGAGTGAGTGTGTGCATGTGAGTGCGTGAGTGCACATGAGAGAGCGTATCTTTGCATGTGTGAAAGCTTGATAAAGTGCTTGTGATGGAGTATAAGCCTGTGAGAGGGTATGTCCATGGATGTGAGCGTGGGGTGTGTGTGTGAGTGTGTCTGAGTGTGTGTGCATGTGCCTGAGAGAGAGTGTATTATGCAGTGAGGTCACCTGTAATGTGACGTGAACCCAAGGTTGAGGCCATTGCCATGGGGACCGAACTTGACTATCAGCCTCTGCTTAGCCACTCTGTGTTGGTGCCTGTCCTGAAGTCACACAAAGTTCCGAGGTCAAATGTCCCAAACCGCTGAAGTGTTCCCCAAATAGGAGGGAACACACCTGTCCACATGAGTTTCCCCTGGGTGCTCCTGCTTCCTCCCACAATTGAAAGATGTGCAGGTTAGGGTGGATTGGCCATGCTAAATTACCCATAGTGTTCAGGGATGTGCAGGCTAAGTGGATTAGCCACGGGAAATGAAGGGGATTACAAGGATGGGGTAGGATAATCTTCAGAGATTCAGTGCAAACTCAATGGGCTGAATGGCCTCGATCTCCATTGTAGGGATTCGATGTTGGCTTTGTGACTGTGCTCTTGGCTCAGTCGGTATCACTGTTGGAGCAGATTGTGGCTTCAGAACACAAAAAGTTCAGGGGGACAATCTGACACAGTGTGACATACTTGGAGATACCCCTCGGCTTTCAGATAACTCTCATTTCAGATTCTACGTGCTCTCTCAGATGGACTTTAAAAAATATCTCAGCGCTCTTCTCAGAGAGAGGCAGGTAGGTGCTCCCGGTGGTCTGGTCAATATTTAATTGTAATCTAATATTGCTAAAAGCAGACAGGATCTGATCAAATACCAGGATATAGTCGCTTAGGGTAGTTTGCTTTGTACAAATCGTTTGCCTTGTTTTCTACTTTCAAAGGATGATAGTTTGTACATATTTCACTGGCTGCAACCACTCTGGCAGAACTGGAGGTCACAAATGGTGTTGCATTAGTGCAAGGTTCTCATTTCCCCAGTATTTGTACCTCTGTCAGGACTGTATTCTAACCAAAATTCATTGGTATTTCTGCCTCGTCTCAGAATCTACAGTAGTCCTTCAGTATTTAAGGTCAAACATTTGTAATCTCTTGAGTAACTGGGAAGGCAGATACATTTTTCAACATTAGATGAAGGATGGGGATGAAAACCTCCTCATCCTCCTGTGGATAAATGGAATCATTGTCAAGAGATAGCCAACAATATTTAGCAACTGAGTTTTTCTGATAATCTGAAAAACTGAGCTTCAAACAAAAACAGAAATTGCTGAAAAAGCTCAGCAGGTCTGGCAGCAGATTTATGTTTTCGTTTCAGATTTCCAGCATCTGCAGTTCTTTCAGTTTTTAACTGAGCTTTGAACAGTTCACGGTCCCACCTGACAACGTGGTAACTACATGGTAATCAGCTCAGTGCTAGGTTATTGGCTAACCTCATCATACATCACTTAACAGGAGCCATGCACCAATCCTTCACTCCATCGACATTATCGAGAGTGTGGTGCTGGAAAAGCGCAGCAGGTCAGGCAGCATCCGAGGAGCAGGAGAATTGATGATTCAGGCATAAGCCCTTCATCAGGATTCCTGACTCTCCTGCTCCTCGGATGCTGCCTGACCTGCTGTACTTTGCCAGCACCACACTCTCGACTTTGATCTCCAGCATCGGCAGATTCACATTCTCCCATCGGCATTATCACTAAGCAATTCCTGCCCTCAGTCCAACCTTATCCATATTTCATTACAAAGGAGAAACCTTGACACTCAATCCAGAATAAAACATATTTTCATCTTAAATCCAATTTACTCTGTGTCATAGAATCCTAGAATCCCAGTCCACTGAGTCCAAACTGACCCAGCCAGAGACCCCCCCCCCATTACCGCAACACTGTATTCCCCATGGCCAATCCACTCTAACCTGCACATCCCCAGACACTATGGGCAATTTAACCTGATTCCTGACTCAATATGTAGATAGACCGATTAGAGGGGAGGCCATTTTGGATTTGGTGCTTGGCAATGACCAGGTTAAGTGTCAGATCTCTCAGTGGGAGAGTATTTCAGTGGCATTGATCACAACTCCCTGACCTTTACTAGACTCACGGAGAGAGATAGGAGAAGATGGTAAGGGAAAGTATTTAATTGGGGAAGGGGGAATTACAATGCCATTAGGCAGGAACTGGAATATCTAAATTGGGAACAGATGTTCTCAGGGAAATGCAGGACAGAAATGTGGAGGTTGTTCAGGGAGCACCTGATGATGGTGCTGGACAGGTTTGTCCCACTGAGGCAAGGGAGGGATGGTAGGGTGAAGAAACCTCGGATGACGAGGGGATGTAGAACATCTAGTTGAGTGGAAGAAGGAAGCTTACTTAAGGCTGAGGGAGCAAGGATCTGACAGGGCTCTAGAAGGTTACAGGGTAGCCAGGAAGGAACTGAAGAGTAGACTTAGGAGAACTAGAAGAGGGCTTGAAAAAGCTTTCGTGGGTAGATTTAAGGAAAATCCTAAGGCATTCTACACTTATGTAAGGAACAAGAGGATGGCCAGACTGAGGGTAGGATCGATCAGGGATAGGGGGGACGTTTGTGCCTAGAGTTGGAGGAAGTAGGGGAGGTCCTTAATGAATACTTTGCTTCAGTATTCACTACTGAGAGGGTCCTTGATGTTTCTGAGGACAATGTGAAACAGACTGATATGTTGGAACAGATTGATGTTAGGAAGGAGGATGTGCTGAAAAGTTTGAAAAACATGAGGATAGACAAATCCCCTGGGCAAGATGGGATATACCTGAGGTTATTACAAGAAGCAAGGGAAGAGATTGCTGTACCTTTGGGCGATGATCTTTGTGTCCGCACTGTCCACTGGAGTAGTGCCAGATAATTGAAGGGTGGCAAATGTTATTCCCTTGTTCAAGAAAGGGAATAGGGATAATCGTGGGAATTACAGACAAGTCAATCTTATGTCAATGGTGGGCAAAATACTGGAGAGGATTCTGAGAAACAGGATTTGTGATTATTTGGAAAACCATAGTTTGATCAGAGATGGTCACCATGGCTTTGTGAGGGGCAGGTCATGCCTCACAAACTTTACTGAATTATTTCAGGATGTGACAAAACACATTGATGAAGGTAGAGCAGTGGATGTGGTGTACATGGATTTTAGCAAGATGTTTGATAAGGTTCCCTATGGTAGTCTCATTCAGAAAGTTAGGAGGCATGGGATACAGGGAAACCTGTCTGTCTGGGTACAGAATTGGCTGGTCCATAGAAGACAGAGGGTGGTGGTAGATGGAAAGTATTTAGCCTGGAGCTCGGTGACCAGTGGTGTTCTGCACTGGTAGGTTCTGGGACTTCTGCTCTTTGTGATTTTCATAAATGACTTGGATGAGGAAGTGGAAGGGTGGGTTAGTAATTTTGCTGCTGATGTGAAGGTTGGTGGATTTGTGGATAGTGTGGAGGGCTGTTGTAGGTTGTAACTGGACATTGACAGGATGCAGAACTGGGCTGAGGAGTGGCAGATGGAATTCAACCTGGGAAAGTGTGAAGTGATTCACTTTGGAAGGTCAAATTTGAATGCAGATTACAGGGTTAAAGGCAGGATTCTTGGCAGTGTGGAAGAACAGAGGGATCTTGGGGTCCACATACATAGATCCCTCAAAGTTGCCACACAGGTTGTGAGGGTTGTGGAGAAGGCATATGGTGTTGGCTTTCATTAGCAGAGGGATTAAGTTTAAGAGCCGTGAGGTTATGCTGCAGCTCTATCAAGACCTGGTTAGACCGCACTTGGAATATTGTGTTCAGTTCTGGTTACTTGATTATAAGAAAAATGTGGAAGCTTTAGAGAGGGTGCAGAGGAGATTTACCAGGATGCTGCCTGGACTGGAGGGCATGGTTTATGGAGAGAAGTTGAGGGAGCTAGGTGTTTCACACAGGTGGGAAGAAGGATGAGAGGGGACTTGATAGAGGTGTACAAGATGCTGAGAGACATCGATAGAGTGGATAGCCAGAGACTTTTTCCCAGGGCGGAAATGTCTATCACAAGGGGGCATAGTTTTAAGTTGATTGTAGGAAAGTTTAGGAGAGATGTCAGTTGTAGGTTCTTTACACAGAGAGTGGTGGGTGTATGGAATGCACTGCCAGCGGTGGGAATAGACATTAGGGACATTTAAGTGACTGCTGGATAGGCACATGGAAGATTGTACTAAGTATCATCTTAAACCGCTCAATCTCTCTTCAAAAAACAAGCCTTTCATCTCTGGAATGAATCGAGTGACAGTCCTGTGAACTGTTTCCAATGTATTTGTATTCTTGACGAGGTGAGCATTGTGAGTGGTGAGGTCACTGAGCTGTGAGAAGGGACTAGAAGATCAGTCATTTGACCTTCACCCTCTTCAGAGGCCATTGGACAGGTCCCAGTGTTGCAGCTGTAGCCGTGGAGCTTAGCAACTTCCACCAAGCTCCCCTGTGACCTCTTCAATCTGTCAATGGACATTTGATGCCAAAGGGCAGACCCACCTGACTACAGCACAATGTGACCTTATGCCTGATATTTTGTTATGAAATTGAATGATGAAACTCATCCACATCATTGTCCCAATGGAGTGGGGACACATCAAAATGAACCAGGTGCTGCCTGATTGTAGGTTAGCAAACTTGTTCTCATTGACCCAACTAAGATTCTTGACAATTCCGGTCAATGAATGAACTTCCACTCTCTACCTTAAACCTGGCACAGCAGAATGGAACATTCATGATGATGCCTTTTCTGCTCCAAGGTTTATACTCATGGGTTTTAACATTGGTATCATTCCTGAGACAGTGCACTGAGCTACATATGACCTGAAGTGGAATATCTATAAACAGGGTTTGAACCTTTCTAACATGGGATCTTGGAAAAGCTTCCTCATACTTCTACCGATTCCAGGCATGGCCCAGGAGGTGAATGACACCAAACAGCCAAAACAGCGAGAGCTCTGTAGCAGCTCCTGCTCCAAGCCTTCCGTGTGGATAATACCGAAAATCCTTTCAGTGAGTTTTTATCCCTCTCCCTGATATAGTGTTATGGAAGTTTAACAATTACAAAGCAGAACAAAGCCCCTCATTTAATTCACGTAATAGCATTACACAAAGAGACATTTCTGATTCCCTGCCTCTGTGCAAGCAGAGAGACAGAGAGAGGTCAGTGCTCAGAGTAAATCCATTGAGGCAGTGCGTTGATGGGAAAGTTCAGATACTGTATTTATTTTGCAAATTTCCTGGCACACAGTCAGGTGAGAACCTTCATTTGTGTCAGAGGGTGTTTTGACTAAGTTCCCCACTGATTTTCGAAAGATTTTGGGCGGCACGGTGGCACTTGGGCGGCACGGTGGCACAGTGGTTAGCACTGCTGCCTCACAGCGCCAGAGACCCGGGTTCAATTCCCGCCTAAGGCGACCGACTGTGTGGAGTTTGCACGTTCTCCCCGTGTCTGTGTGGGTTTCCTCCGGGTGCTCCGGTTTCCTCCCACAGTCCAAAGACGTGCAGGTTAGGTGAATTGGCCATGCTAAATTGCCCGTAGTGTTAGGTAAGGGGTAGATGTAGGGGTATGGGTGGGTTGCGCTTCAGAGGGGCGGTGTGGACTTGTTGGGCCGAAGGGCCTGTTTCCACACTGTAAGTAATCTAATCTAATCTAATCTAATATCTCTGCACACAACAGGAAAATGAGAAATCCAAACGTGCTGCAAATTCGCAACTGTGTTTTCAAATCCCTCATATCCACATCCCTCCCTATCTTTCCAACCTCCTCCAGCACCAAGGACAGAGGACAAAGGGAATCCAAATAGTGCAAAGGAGGGATATGGCTGAACCCTTCCCTCCATCATAAGGTCAGAAATGGAGATGTTCGCTGATGATTGCACATTGTAAAGTAACATTTGCAAATCCTTCTGTTCAAATCAAATGCAATAAGACTTGGGCAACATCCAGGCTTGGGTTCACAGGTGGCAAGTAACATTTACATCACATAAATACCAAGCAATGGCCATCTACAAAAAGAGAGAATCTAACGAGCAGGCCCTTGACATTCAATGGTGTTACTGAATTCCCCATCATCAACACCACCATCATTGCCATTGACCAGAAACTCAACTGACTTGTAACAGAAACACAGTGGCTACAAAAGCAGGTCAGAGAATACTGACTGGGAATACTGCAGCGAGTAACTCACCTCCCAACTCCCCAAAGTCTGTCCACAAGGTACAAGGCAGGAGTGTGATGGAATACTCCCCACTTGCCTGGATGGGGGCAGCCCCAACAACACTCAAGAATCTCAACACCATCCAGGACAAAGCAGCCGCTTGCATGGTACCACATCCACAAACACCCACTCCCTACACCACCAACGCTCAGTAGCAGCAGTGTGTACCATCTATAAGATACACTGCAGAAATTCACCAAAGATTCTTAGGCAGCACTTTCCAAACCCACAACCACTTCCATTTAGAAGGACAAGGGCAGCAGATAAATGGGAACACCACCCTCTGCAAGTTCACCTCCAAGCCACTCACCATCCTGACTTGGAAATATATTGCTGTTCCTTCAGTGTCACTGGGTCAAAATCATGGAATTCCCTCCCTTGGGGCGTTGTGCGTCTACCCATAGCACATGGGCTGCAGCGGTTCAAGAAGGCAGGCACCTGACCTCAACAATCTTCTTCCGACTGCTTGTTCAAATGTACCAATGAGGAACTCCAACTCCTCAGTCTCGACATTAGACATAACTGGGCAATCTTAATTAAAACTGAGCAACTCATTTCTGAAGAATTGTTTTGTGGTGCAAATTCTCTAACATCTCTGACATGTAACGTGTGTAGAATGGAAGAAAGTGTGTCCTGTCACACACGTTACACACCGACTCTCCGTGTGTAAGGACTCTCCGTCTTAACCTCTCCCCTTGCCTGAGGCACGGTGACCTTCAGGTTAAACCTCCACCAGTCATCTCTCGCTAATGAGAGAGCAGCCCCATGGTCCTCTGGATTGTGGCAACTTTAACTTTACCTTACGAGAATATTGATTTAGCAAGGACAAGATGTAAGGTTATGCATTTATTCTGTATAGCTGAATAAAAAACATTACACCATTCACTAACAATATAATTGCGAATCTTGAGAACATAATTTGACCGGAGTTGAACCAGATAACTGTCTT
The DNA here is from genome assembly GCF_047496795.1 of Chiloscyllium punctatum. Lineage (NCBI taxonomy): Eukaryota > Metazoa > Chordata > Chondrichthyes > Orectolobiformes > Hemiscylliidae > Chiloscyllium > Chiloscyllium punctatum. Next base: position 67,120,490 of record NC_092778.1, on the reverse strand, counting down.
CATTTCTAGGAGTTTCTGTATTCCAAATGCTATCTAACTTCTTACAATCTGTTCTCACAGAATGCCTACAGTATGGAAACAGGCCATTTGGCCCAACAAGTCCACATCAGCCCTCTGAAGAGTAACCCACCCAGTCTCATTCCCCTCCCCTATTACTCTACATTTACCCCTGACTAATGCACATAACCTACACATCCCCAAACACAATGGGCAGTTTAGCATGGCCAATCCACCTAAACTGCACAGCTTTGGACTGTGGGAGGAAACAGGAGCAAACCCATGCAGACACGGGGAGAATGTGCAGACTCCACACAGACAGTCACCCGAGGGTGGAATTGAACCCAGGTCCCTGGTGCTGTGAGGCAGCAGTGCTAACGACTGAGCCACCACACCACCCCAATGCTCTAGTTGTTAATTTATTCTCTGAATTTTACTTTAGCGAATTTTGAACTTTTATTTTCTGTTCAATTAAGATCACATAATAATTACTTTGACTTTATTTTCATGAGTTGATATTGATAAATTATGAATTTTCAAAGGAATCTTTCCTCTCAAATGGAAACATTGGTTCGTAATCCTGACCCTGGCATTAGACTTCGGGCAGCAGTTGGCCACTTGGCCCTTCAGCTTGTGCGCCTTTTGGAGATAATTGATTCATTCACTATATCGTTGCATTGTTTTAGTAGAAGGATAGATATTTGCTCTGGATTTCACTGATATAATTTGCAGTAAGTGAAGACAATTTCACATCCAGTCACTGTGCAAAATGTTGGAGTCCTAGAATCGTATGATACAGAAGACCATTCTCCTGTCATCACTGTGCTGGCTTTTTGAAATGACAACCCAATTTAATCCGCAACTTCTTTCCCCATCTTTGTGCAGTCCAAGTTTAGACCCCCCGACCTTTTAACAGCCATTTCTGCCACCTTTTCAATCTATTTTTTTCCATATTTTGCAAGTTCCACTTACTCTGACAAAAGATATAAGGTATTAAATGCCCATTAGCAATGTTGCCAAGATGGCTATCAATGGGATACCGATGCAGATACTGGGATGGGTGTCAAGTAATGATCAGTAAATTATTGTCCATATTGCTGTTTGATGAAAAAAACATTCTCATTGTCATTCCCTCACCATATTGATGAGTTTACTCAGTAATTAAAAACACAGCCAAACCAAGCATTGGCACATTGCTCCATTAACTGGATGTCACTGAATCTCATTTGTGTTAGATTTTCTCAGATTTATCTCCACTGAATTAAAAATAAGGCATTATCGGAAGGTTGTAAATTGTAAATTGTTAGGAGGACACAAAAAAGACATTGATAGGCAAACTGATTGGGAAAAGATCTGACAAATGGAGTACAAAGTGGAAAGATGTAAATTTGTCCAATTTGGCAGGAAATATAAAAAAGAAGCACATTAACCAAATGGCGAGACGTTGCAGAGTAGATTACTTACTTACAGTGTGGAAACAGGCCTTTCAGCCCAACAAGTCCACACTGACCTGCCAAAGCGCAACCCACCCAAACCCACTCCCCTACATTTACCCCTTCACCTAACACTCCAGGCAATTTAACATGGCCAATTCACCTAATCTGCACATTTTTGGACTGTGGGAGGAAACCGGAGCAAACCCATGCAGACACGGGGAGAATGTGCAAACTCCACACAGACAGTTGCCGAGGCGGGGATTGAACCTGGGTCTCTGGTGCTGTGAGGCAGCAGCGCTAACCACCAAGCCACCCATCTGAAAGATTTCTAAGAGGCAGAGGGATCTGGGTATCATAGAGTCACACAACACAGAAACAGACCCTCCAGTCCAACCAGTCCACAGCATGCATCACAAAAGGCCAAAAACAAAAACAGTGATTGCTGGAGAAGCCCTATAGGTCTGACAGCATCTGTGGAGAGAAATCAAGTTAATATTTCAGATTCGGTGATCCTTCTTTGGAACTGAAATAGATAATAAACGCTGGGCCAGGGAGAGATGCCCACATCTCAGTGAGTGAATTAAACAAAAGGTTTGCTCACAGAGGGTCATGAGTCTTTGGATTTCTCTTCTTGAAGAATGGGAAGTGGAGTCTCTGAATATTTTTAAAGTGACAGTAGACATATTCTTGATAAACAAGGAGATGATGGGGTCACTGGGGGTAGACAGAAGTCGGAAGCAATCAGATCAGCAATGATCTTATTGAACAGCAGGCTGGGAGAAGGGTCTGTCCTGATTCTATTTCATACAGCAATATGTGAGACAGCTGAAAATAACTGACTTGTTAACCACAGTGTAAATTCACCACGTTTGAGCAACTCAATCCTAAGTTTACCTTTAACATGAACATAAACACTATTTTCTTGTTATTCTGGCGTATATTAGTGAGATTGCTCAGAAATTAGTGCCACAATTAGATTTAAGGTTTTCAAAACATACCTTTTGTGGTCATGTGCCTGAAAGAACCTGCTGAATTTGAATGCCTCCCTGAAGACCCAGGGATTAAGGTGAACCTTCCTGCGATGATTAATTCCTCACAATGGCATGAGGAAACTTCTGCTTCCAACGTGATGTTACAACAAAGGCAGAAAATTGTGAAAACTCAACTTCAACTTGCAACAAACTCCAATCCTGCTTAAAAGTCTGCAATCCATGATAAGGGTCAAGGCAACCTTCAGAGAAGGGTCTGAAGACATCAACATGATTGGCTACAGCAGCTGACCTAATGAAATGTTAATCAGTGCATTAGACACAGACAATGTTGGAGATAATCAGCAGGTCTGGCAGCATCTGTGGAGAGAGAGGATCAGAGTTAACAGTTCGAGTCCAGTTTGACTCCTCTTTGGATTTGCAGAGGAATTGTGATGGGGCCATTGTAAGTTGGAAAAGAGCAAGTGGAACCCAAAGGAAGGGTTGGAGATTAGAGGTTGAAGGTATCGTAGAACAAGGGGGTAAAGGGGTAATACTGGTGGTGGAATGGTGGGAGGAGGAGAGCTGTCTGTACTGAGGTGTTGACGGAGTGTTGGACTTGGGATTGTGCCTTTTGATACTCCAAACAAACCTGCTCAGCAAGCTGTTCACTGGGATCCATCATTAATAAATCTGTGTCAATACTAGTGTGAGTAGAGGGTCACATTTACACACTCACAAGACCCAGCAACTCTCTCAGTAAGTGTCCCCTTGGAGCCAACTTTGATGAAGGATGTTCCTGATGACCGAACAGTTGAGACCCAGGCGTCACAGTCTAAGGATATAGGGAAGGCTACTTCGGACTGAGATGAGGAGAAATGTCTTCACCCAGACGGTGGGGAGCCTGGGGAATTCTCTGCCACAGAAAGAGGTTAAGACCAAAACACTGAATGGTTTCATTAAGGAGTTAGAGATAGTTCTTAGGGACAAAGGGATCAAAAGTTGGGGGGGGTGGGCGAAAGCAGGAAAAGGGACTGGGTTGGCTGATCAGCTGTGATCATAATGAATAGTGGAGCAGGCTCGATGGGCCGAAGGGCCTACTCATGCTCCTAGTTTCTGTGTTTCTATGAACACAACCTTCAGATATTCCTGTCAGTCAGCTCGAGATATTCTGGTACTGTTACAAATGGTAATAAGAACAAATGTTTCCAATGATGACGAGCAGCACAAGACCTGGTCCAATATTTCATCATGTTGCAGATTGCCTACATCTAGATAACCCAGAATATTATTGCTGCATTGCAGAATTGGTGCAGAAACAACAGCAGAGCCAGCATCACGTGAGGAGTGACAATATCTTCAGAAGTGTCATTTCTGAACTGACATATTTGACTTATTTTTTCATTTAAGCCAATCACATTTTCATAACAATAACGAATTTAAAAATTAAACTAAATAATTGAAACCATCAAGGTTAATTTAACTTGATGCTGCTGAGGAACAATTTCTTATAAAACTAAAATGATCTGTGAATCTATTAAATTTCCACTTCATTGCTCTCGTTGGCCAAACAGTCTTTATTTTTCTTGAAAAGAAAGGTTTACAAAGCAGGATAAACTAAGTTGCATATAAATCAGTTTACCCTCTGTGTGGGCATTAATTGTCGATATTTTTAATTTGCCTGTTCAGACATAGCTGAGGATGACAGAGATACAGATGGCACAGCACAGAGGGAGACCATTTGGTCCATTGTACTTGCGCCAGCTCGTTAAATGACCATCATTACCTAGTGCCAAACCCATGCTTTACCCCATAGTTTCATACAAAGAGTCATCTGATGCCCCTCTCAAATGCCCCAAATGAACCTGCCTCCTCTGCCATTTCCAGGCAGTACATTCCAAACTCAAACCACTCGCTGTGTGAAAAGTTTTGCCCTTACATCACCCTTCCTACTTTTGCACAGCACTTAAAATCTTACGCCTCTCTTGTTTGTGTTTTTTTTATGGAGTGGGAATAGTTTCTCCTGATCTACTCTATCCAGCTCATTCATGATTCTGAAAACCTCAATCAAATTTCCTCTCAGCTTCTTCTCTTCAAGAAGACCAGTCCCAACTCCTTCAATCCCTCCTCATCGCTGACCCTTCTCATTCCTGGACCCGTTCTTGTCAATTCCTCCCGCACTCTCTCCAACGTGTTCACATCTTTCTTATAATATGACATCCACAACTGTACACAATATTCCAGCTGGGGTCTAACAAGTGTATAAGTTCAACATTACCTCCTTGCCTTTGTACTCTATACCTGAGAATACTGTATGCTTTACTGCTCTCTCGCCCTACTCTATGCACCCAGATCCCTCTGCTCCTGCGTTTCCTTTACAGCTCTTAATTTTACATCGTCTTTCACTGTTCTTCTGATCAAAATATGTCACCACACTTCTCTATATCTGCTACGTATCTGGCCACTCCACCAACTTGTCAGTTAACGGTAACAATGAGTGACAGCTAAACAATATGTAAAAGGTGTTAGCCCCCTGTGTTGTCTGTCTATGCCATGATGTTTAGATTGATTCTAAATTGATTCTAAATGTTTAGATTGATAAATAAATCTAAACAGAATAAGGACTAGTTTTGGTTTCATCCATTACCAAGAGGCTATCAGGAGTTTAACAGTGGGCAGCTTCAGGCCACTCTCTCCTTAGTGACCACATTACCAAAAACAAGGAATTCCCAACAGGACTTAGCTGCTCCTGAACTAAACAGGCAAATGCTAGAAACAGAAAAACACTCATGCTGGAACAGACCATTCAGCCTCTGCAGCCTACTCCTTCTTCCAGATCATGGCTGAACATTACCTCATTGTGACAACCCTACACTATTCCTGTATCATTTACCTCATTGTCATAAATAGTGTGGTGAAGAAGGCATATAGCGCGTTGTTATAATCCTGCACTATTCCTGTATCGTTTACCTCATTGTTATATCCCTGTACTATTCCTGTTTCTTTTACCTCATTGTTACAACCCTGCAGTATTCCTGTATTATTTACCTCATTCTTATAATCCTGCACTATTCCTGAATCATTTACCTCATTGTTATAACTCTGCATTATTCCTGTAACAGTTACCTCATTGTTATAAGCCTGCACTATTCCTGTATCGTTTATCTCATTGTTACAACCCTGCCTTTTTCCTGTAACATCTACCTCATTGTTATAACCCTGCACTATTCCAGTATCATTTACCTCATTGTTATAATCCTGCACTATTCCTGTATCATTTAGCTCATTGTTATAATCCTGCACTATTCCTCTGTCATTAACCTCAATTTCATAACCCTGAACTGTTCTTGTAACATTTACCTCATTGTTGTAACCCTGCACTGTTCCTGTGTGATTTACCTCATTGTTACAACCCTGCACTATTCCTGTATCATTTACCTCATTGTTATAACACTGCACTGTTCCTGTAACATTTACCTCATTGTTAAAAGACTGCACTATTCCTGTATCATTTAGCTCATTGTTACAACCCTGCACTATTCCTGTGTCATTTACCTCATTGTTACAACCCTGCACTATTCCTGTATCATTTACCTCATTGTTATAACCCTGTACTATTCCTGTATTGTTTATGTCATTGTTACGATCCTGCACTTTTCCTGTATCATTTTCCTCATTGTTATTGTTTTGTACTATTCCTGCATCATTTACCTCATTTTCATAACCCTGAAGTATTCTTGTAACATTTACCTCATTGTTATAACCCTGCACAATTCCGGTAACATTTACTTCATTATTACAATCCTGCACTATTCCTGTATCGTTTACCTCATTGTTACAACCTTGCACTATTCCTGTATCATTTACCTCATTGTTATAACCCTGCACAATTCCGGTAACATTTACCTCATTGTTATAACCCTGCACTATTCCTGTATCTTTTACCTCATTGTTATAAACTTGTACTATTCCTGTATCATTTAACTAATTGATACAACCCTGCACTATTCCTGTAACATTTACCTCATTATTACAACCCTGCACTATTCCTGTAACATTTACCTCATTGTTACAACCCTGAACTTTTCTTCTATCATTTACCTCACTGTTATAGTCCTGTTCTATTCCTGTATCATTTACCTCATTTTCATAACCCTGAACTGTTCTTGTAACATTTACCTCATTGTTATAACACTGCACTGTTCCTGTAACATTTCCCTCATTGTTACAAGCCTGCACTATTCCTGTAACATTTACCTCATTATTACAGCCCTGCACTATTCCTGTAACATTTTGCTCATTGTAACAACCCTGCACTATTCCTGTAACATTTACCTCATTGTTACAACCCTGAACCTTTCTTGTATCATTTACCTCATTGTTATAGTCCTGTTCTATTCCTGTATCATTTACCTCATTTTCATAACCCTGAACTGTTCTTGTAACATTTACTTCCTTGTTATAACACTGCACTGTTCCTGTAACATCTACCTCATTGTTACAAGCCTGCACTATTCCTGTCTCATTTACCTCATTATTACAGCCCTGCACTATTCCTGTAACATTTTGCTCATTGTAACAACCCTGCACTAGTCCTGTAACATTTACCTCATTGTTACAACCCTGCACTATTCCTGTATCATTTACCTCATTGTTACAACCCTGCACTATTCCTGTAACATTTCCCTCATTGTTACACGCCTGCACTATTCCTGTATTGTTTACCTCATTGTTACAAACCTGCACTATTCCTGTAACATTTACCTCATTGTTACAAGCCAGCACTATTCCTGTCTCATTTACCTCATTATTACAGCCCTGCACTATTCCTGTAACATTTTGCTCATTGTAACAACCCTGCACTAGTCCTGTAACATTTACCTCATTGGTACAACCCTGCACTATTCCTGTATCATTTACCTCATTGTTACAACCCTGCACTATTCCTGTAACATTTCCCTCATTGTTACACGCCTGCACTATTCCTGTATTGTTTACCTCATTGTTACAACCCTGCACTATTCCTGTATCATTTAGCTCATTGTTATAATCCTGCACTATTCCTGTATCATTTAGCTCATTGTTACAACCCTGCACTATTCCTGTAACATTTACCTCATTGTTACACGCCTGCACTATTCCTGTATTGTTTACCTCATTGTTACAATCCTGCACTATTCCTGTCTCATTTACCTCATTATTACAGCCCTGCACTATTCCTGTAACATTTTGCTCATTGTAACAACCCTGCACTAGTCCTGTAACATTTACCTCATTGTTACAACCCTGCACTATTCCTGTATCATTTACCTCATTGTTACAACCCTGCACTATTCCTGTAACATTTCCCTCATTGTTACACGCCTGCACTATTCCTGTATTGTTTACCTCATTGTTACAAACCTGCACTATTCCTGTAACATTTACCTCATTGTTACAAGCCTGCACTATTCCTGTCTCATTTACCTCATTATTACAGCCCTGCACTATTCCTGTAACATTTTGCTCATTGTAACAACCCTGCACTAGTCCTGTAACATTTACCTCATTGTTACAACCCTGCACTATTCCTGTATCATTTACCTCATTGTTACAACCCTGCACTATTCCTGTAACATTTCCCTCATTGTTACACGCCTGCACTATTCCTGTATTGTTTACCTCATTGTTACAACCCTGCACTATTCCTGTATCATTTAGCTCATTGTTATAATCCTGCACTATTCCTGTATCATTTAGCTCATTGTTACAACCCTGCACTATTCCTGTAACATTTACCTCATTGTTACACGCCTGCACTATTCCTGTATTGTTTACCTCATTGTTACAATCCTGCACTATTCCTGTATCATTTAGCTCATTGTTATAATCCTGCACTATTCCTCTGTCATTAACCTCATTGTTATAACTCTGCATTATTCCTGTAACATTTACCTCATTGTTACAACCCTGCACTATTCCTGTGTCATTTACCTCATTGTTATAACCCTGCACTATTCCTGTATCATTTACCTCATTGTTACAACCCTGCACTATTCCTGTATTGTTTACCTCATTGTTACAATCCTGCACTATTCCTGTATCATTTACCTCATTGTTACAACCCTGCACTATTCCTGTAACATTTCCCTCATTGTTACACGCCTGCACTATTCCTGTATTGTTTACCTCATTGTTACAACCCTGCACTATTCCTGTAACATTTCCCTCATTGTTACACGCCTGCACTATTCCTGAATCATTTACCTCATTGTTATAACTCTGCATTATTCCTGTAACATTTACCTCATTGTTATAACCCTGCACTATTCCTGTATCATTTACCTCATTGTTTCTACCCTGCACTATTCCTGTATCATTTACCTCATTGTTATAACCCTGCACTATTCCTGTATCATTTACCTCATTGTTATAACCCTGCACTATTCCTGTATCATTTACCTCATTGTTATAACCCTGCACTATTCCTGTATCTTTTACCTCATTGTTATAACCTTGCACTATTCCTGTATCATTTAACTCATTGATACAACCCTGCACTATTCCTGTAACATTTACCTCATTGTTACAACTCTGCACTATTTCTGTACCACTTACCTCATTGTCATATCTGCACTATTCCTGTAACATTTACCTCATTGTTACAACCCTGAACTTTTCTTCTATCATTTACCTCATTGTTATAGTCCTGTTCTATTCCTGTATCATTTACCTCATTTTCATAACCCTGAACTGTTCTTGTAAAATTTACCTCATTGTTATAACACTGCACTGTTCCTGTAACATTTACCTCATTGTTACAACCCTGCACTATTCCTGTAACATTTACCTCATTATTACAGCCCTGCACTATTCCTGTAACATTTACCTCATTGTTTCAACCCTGAACTTTTCTTGTATCATTTACCTCATTGTTATAGTGCTGTTCTATTCCTGTATCATTTACCTCATTTTCATAACCCTGAACTGTTCTTGTAACATTTACCTCATTGTTATAACCCTGCACAATACCGGTAACATTTACCTCATTGTTACAAGCCTGCACTATTCCTGTATCGTTTACCTCACTATTACAGCCCTGCACTATTCCTGTAACATTTTGCTCATTGTAACAATCCTGCACTATTCCTGTATCATTTACCTCATTGTTACAAGCCTGCACTATTTCTGTCTCATTTACCTCATTATTACAGCCTTGCACTATTCCTGTGTCATTTGCCTCATTGTTATAACCCTGCAGTATTCCTGTAATATTTACCTCATTGTTATAACACTGCACTGTTACTGTAACATTTACCTCATTATTACAAGTCTGCACTATTCCTGTATCATTTAGCTCATTGTTACAACCCTGCACTATTCCTGTTTCATCTCCCTCATTGTTATAACCCTGCACTGTTCCTGTATCGTTTACCTCATTGTTACAAACCTGCACTATTCCTGTAACATTTACCTCATTGTTATATCCCTGTACTATACCTGTATCTTTTACCTCATTGTTACAAGCCTGCACTATTCCTGCAACATTTACTTCATTGTTACAACCCTGCACTATTCCTGAATCATTTACCTCATTTTTATAACCCTACACTATTCCTGAATCATTTTCCTCATTGTTATAACTCTGCATTATTCCTGTAACATTTGCCTCATTGTTACAACCTTGCACTATTCCTGTAACATTTCATCATTGTTACAAGCCTGCACTATTCCTGTAACATTTACCTCATTGTTATAACCCTGCAGTATTCCTGTATCATTTACCTCATTGTTACAACCCTGCACTATTCCTGTAACATTTCATCATTGTTACAAGCCTGCACTATTCCTGTAACATTTCCCTCATTGTTACAACCCTGCACTATTCCTGTAACATTTACCTCATTGTTACACGCCTGCACTATTCCTGTATCGTTTACCTCATTGTTACAACCCTGCACTATTCCTGTAACATTTCCCTCATTGTTACAAGCCTGCACTATTCCTGTATCATTTAGGTCATTGTTACAATCCTGCACTATTCCTGTAACATTTCCCTCATTGTTACACGCCTGCACTATTCCTGTAACAGTTACCTCATTGTTACGAGCCTGCACTATTCCTGTATCGTTTATCTCATTGTTACAACTCTGCCTTTTTCCTGTAACATCTACCTCATTGTTATAACCCTGCACTATTCCAGTATCATTTACCTCATTGTTATAACCCTGCACTATTCCTGTATCATTTACCTCATTGTTACAACCCTGCACTATTCCTGTATCATTTACCTCATTGTTACAAGCCTGCACTATGTCTGTCTCATTTACCTCATTATTACAGCCCTGCACTATTCCTGTAACATTTTGCTCATTGTAACAACCTTGCACTATTCCTGTGTCATTTACCTCATTGTTATAACCCTGCACTATTCCTGTAACATTTCCCTCATTGTTACAACCCTGCACTATTCCTGTATCATTTACCTCATCGTTACAACCCTGCACTATTCCTGTATCATTTACCTCATTGTTACAAGCCTGCACTATGTCTGTCTCATTTACCTCATTATTACAGCCCTGCACTATTCCTGTAACATTTTGCTCATTGTAACAACCTTGCACTATTCCTGTATCATTTACCTCATTGTTACAAGCCTGCACTATTCCTGTAACATTTCCCTCATTGTTACAACCCTGCATTATTCCTGTAACATTTACCTCATTGTTACACGCCTGCACTATGCCTGTATCGTTTACCTCATTGTTACAAACCTGCACTATTCCTGTAACATTTACCTCATTGTTACACGCCTGCACTATGCCTGTATCGTTTACCTCATTGTTACAAACCTGCACTATTCCTGTAACATTTACCTCATTGTTACAACCCTGCATTATTCCTGTAACATTTACCTCATTGTTACACGCCTGCACTATGCCTGTATCGTTTACCTCATTGTTACAAGCCTGCACTATTCCTGTAACATTTACCTCATTGTTATATCCCTGTACTATACCTGTATCTTTTACCTCATTGTTACAAGCCTGCACTATTCCTGCAACATTTACTTCATTGTTACAACCCTGCACTATTCCTGAATCATTTACCTCATTGTTATAACCCTACACTATTCCTGAATCATTTACCTCATTGTTATAACTCTGCATTATTCCTGTAACATTTACCTCATTGTTATAACCCTGCACTATTCCTGTATCATTTACCTCATTGTTTCTACCCTGCACTATTCCTGTATCTTTTACCTCATTGTTATAACCCTGCACTATTCCTGTATCATTTACCTCATTGTTATAACCCTGCACTATTCCTGTATCTTTTACCTCATTGTTACAACCCTGCACTATTCCTGTAACATTTCCCTCATTGTTTCAACCCTGAACTTTTCTTGTATCATTTACCTCATTGTTATAGTGCTGTTCTATTCCTGTATCATTTACCTCATTTTCATAACCCTGAACTGTTCTTGTAACATTTACCTCATTGTTATAACCCTGCACAATACCGGTAACATTTACCTCATTGTTACAAGCCTGCTCTATTCCTGTATCGTTTACCTCATTATTACAGCCCTGCACTATTCCTGTAACATTTTGCTCATTGTTATAACCCTGCACTATTCCTGTAACATTTACCTCATTGTTACAACCCTGCACTATTCCTGTGTCATTTACCTCATTGTTATAACCCTGCACTATTCCTGTATCATTTACCTCATTGTTACAACCCTGCACTATTCCTGTAACTTTTCCCTCATTGTTACAACCCTGCAGTATTCCTGTATCATTTAGCTCATTGTTACAACCCTGCACTATTCCTGTAACATTTCCCTCATTGTTACAAGCCTGCACTATTCCTGTATCGTTTATCTCATTGTTACAACTCTGCCTTTTTCCTGTAACATCTACCTCATTATTACAACCCTGCACTATTCCTGTATCATTTAGCTCATTGTTACAACCCTGCACTATTCCTGTATCGTTTACCTAATTGTTACAACCCTGCACTATACCTGTAACATTTACCTCATTGTTACAACCCTGCACTATTCCTGTATCGTTTACCTCATTGTTATAATCCTGCACTATTCCTGTATCATTTACCTAATTGTTTCTACCCTGCACCATTCCTGCAACATTTACCTCATTGTTATAACCCTGCACTATTCCTGTATCATTTACCTCATTGTTACAAGCCTGCACTATGTCTGTCTCATTTACCTCATTATTACAGCCCTGCACTATTCCTGTAACATTTTGCTCATTGTAACAACCTTGCACTATTCCTGTATCATTTACCTCATTGTTACAAGCCTGCACTATTCCTGTAACATTTCCCTCATTGTTACAACCCTGCATTATTCCTGTAACATTTACCTCATTGTTACACGCCTGCACTATGCCTGTATCGTTTACCTCATTGTTACAAACCTGCACTATTCCTGTAACATTTACCTCATTGTTACACGCCTGCACTATGCCTGTATCGTTTACCTCATTGTTACAAACCTGCACTATTCCTGTAACATTTACCTCATTGTTACAACCCTGCATTATTCCTGTAACATTTACCTCATTGTTACACGCCTGCACTATGCCTGTATCGTTTACCTCATTGTTACAAGCCTGCACTATTCCTGTAACATTTACCTCATTGTTATATCCCTGTACTATACCTGTATCTTTTACCTCATTGTTACAAGCCTGCACTATTCCTGCAACATTTACTTCATTGTTATAACCCTACACTATTCCTGAATCATTTACCTCATTGTTATAACTCTGCATTATTCCTGTAACATTTACCTCATTGTTATAACCCTGCACTATTCCTGTATCATTTACCTCATTGTTTCTACCCTGCACTATTCCTGTATCTTTTACCTCATTGTTATAACCCTGCACTATTCCTGTATCATTTACCTCATTGTTATAACCCTGCACTATTCCTGTATCATTTACCTCATTGTTATAACCCTGCACTATTCCTGTATCTTTTACCTCATTGTTACAACCCTGCACTATTCCTGTAACATTTCCCTCATTGTTTCCTGAACTTTTCTTGTATCATTTACCTCATTGTTATAGTGCTGTTCTATTCCTGTATCATTTACCTCATTTTCATAACCCTGAACTGTTCTTGTAACATTTACCTCATTGTTATAACCCTGCACAATACCGGTAACATTTACCTCATTGTTACAAGCCTGCACTATTCCTGTATCGTTTACCTCATTATTACAGCCCTGCACTATTCCTGTAACATTTTGCTCATTGTAACAATCCTGCACTATTCCTGTAACATTTACCTCATTGTTACAACCCTGCACTATTCCTGTGTCATTTACCTCATTGTTATAACCCTGCACTATTCCTGTATCATTTACCTCATTGTTACAACCCTGCACTATTCCTGTAACTTTTCCCTCATTGTTACAACCCTGCAGTATTCCTGTATCATTTAGCTCATTGTTACAACCCTGCACTATTCCTGTAACATTTCCCTCATTGTTACAAGCCTGCACTATTCCTGTATCGTTTATCTCATTGTTACAACTCTGCCTTTTTCCTGTAACATCTACCTCATTATTACAACCCTGCACTATTCCTGTATCATTTAGCTCATTGTTACAACCCTGCACTATTCCTGTATCGTTTACCTAATTGTTACAACCCTGCACTATACCTGTAACATTTACCTCATTGTTACAACCCTGCACTATTCCTGTATCGTTTACCTCATTGTTATAATCCTGCACTATTCCTGTATCATTTACCTAATTGTTTCTACCCTGCACCATTCCTGCAACATTTACCTCATTGTTATAACCCTGCACTATTTCTGTATCATTTACCTCATTGTTTCTACCCTGCACCATTCCTGCAACATTTACCTCATTGTTATAACCCTGCACTATTCCTGCAACATTTACCTCATTGTTATAACCCTGCAGTATTCCTGCAACATTTACCTCATTGTTATAACCCTGCACTATTCCTGTAACATTTACCTCATTGTTATAACCCTGCACTATTCCTGCAACATTTACCTCATTGTTATAACCCTGCAGTATTCCTGTATCATTTACCTCATTGTTACAACCCTGCACTATTCCAGTATCATTTACCTCATTTTCATAACCCTGCACTATTCCTGTGTTATTTACTTCATTCTTATAACCCTGCACTATTCCTGTATCATTTAGCTCATTGTTACAACCCTGCAGTATTCCTGTAACATTTACCTCATTGTTATAACCCTGCACTATTCCTGTATCATTTACCTAATTGTTTCTACCCTGCACAATTCCTGCAACATTTACCTCATTGTTATAACCCTGCACTATTCCTGTATTATTTAGCTCATTGTTATAACCCTGCACTATTCCTGTGTCATTTGCCTCATTGTTATAACCCTGCAGTATTCCTGTAATATTTACCTCATTGTTATAACACTGCACTGTTCCTGTAACATTTACCTCATGATTACAAGTCTGCACTATTCCTGTATCATTTAGCTCATTGTTACAACCCTGCACTATTCCTGTTTCATCTCCCTCATTGTTATAACCCTGCACTGTTCCTGTATCATTTACCTCATTGTTATAACCCTGTACTATTCCTATACCATTAACCTCATTGTTATAACCTTGCACTATTCCTGTATTGTTTATGTCATTGTTACAATCCTGCACTTTTCCTGTATCATTTACCTCATTGTTATTGTTTTATACTATTCCTGCATCATTTACCTCATTTTCATAACCCTGAAGTATTCTTGTAACATTTACCTCATTGTTATAACCCTGCACAATACCGGTAACATTTACCTCATTATTACAATCCTGCACTATTCCTGTACCATTTACCTCATTGTTACAATTCTGCACTATTTCTGTACCACTTACCTCATTGTTACAACCCTGAACTTTTCTTCTATCATTTACCTCATTGTTATAGTCCTGTTCTATTCCTGTATCATTTACCTCATTTTCATAACGCTGAACTGTTCTTGTAACATTTACCTCATTGTTATAACACTGCACTGTTCCTGTAACATTTACCTCATTGTTACAACCCTGCACGATTCCTGTCTCATTTACCTCATTATTACAGCCCTGCACTATTCCTGTAACATTTTGCTCATTGTAACAACCCTGCACTATTCCTGTAACATTTACCTCATTGTTACAACCCTGAACCTTTCTTGTATCATTTACCTCATTGTTATAGTCCTGTTCTATTCCTGTATCATTTACCTCATTTTCATAACCCTGAACTGTTCTTGTAACATTTACCTCATTGTTATAACACAGCACTGTTCCTGTAACATCTACCTCATTGTTACAAGCCTGCACTATTCCTGTAACATTTACCTCATTGTTACAAGCCTGCACTATTCCTGTAACATTTACCTCATTGTTACAAGCCTGCACTATTCCTGTAACATTTACCTCATTGTTACAACCTTGCACTATTCCTGTGTCATTTACCTCATTGTTATAACCCTGCACTATTCCTGTAACATTTACCTCATTGTTTCAACCCTGCACTATTCCTGTATGATTTAGCTCATTGTTACAATCTTGCACTATTCCTATAACATTTACCTCTTTGTTATATCCCTGTACTATACCTGTATCTTTTACCTCATTGTTACAACCCTGCACTATTCCTGTATCATTTACCTCATTGTTATAACCCTGCACTATTCCTGTATCTTTTACCTCATTGTTATAACCTTGCACTATTCCTGTATCATTTAACTCATTGATACAACCCTGCACTATTCCTGTAACATTTACCTCATTATTACAACCCTGCACTATTCCTGGAACATTTACCTCATTGTTACAACTCTGCACTATTTCTGTACCACTTACCTCATTGTCATATCTGCACTATTCCTGTAACATTTACCTCATTGTTACAACCCTGAACTTTTATTCTATCATTTACCTCATTGTTATAGTCCTGTTCTATTCCTGCATCATTTACCTCATTGTTATAACACTGCACTGTTCCTGTAACATTTACCTCATTGTTACAACCCTGCACGATTCCTGTCTCATTTACCTCATTATTACAGCCCTGCACTATTCCTGTAACATTTTGCTCATTGTAACAACCCTGCACTATTCCTGTAACATTTACCTCATTGTTACAACCCTGAACCTTTCTTGTATCATTTACCTCATTGTTATAGTCCTGTTCTATTCCTGTATCATTTACCTCATTTTCATAACCCTGAACTGTTCTTGTAACATTTACCTCATTGTTATAACACAGCACTATTCCTGTAACATTTCCCTCATTGTTACAAGCCTGCACTATTCCTGTAACATTTACCTCATTGTTACAACCTTGCACTATTCCTGTGTCATTTACCTCATTGTTATAACCCTGCACTATTCCTGTATCATTTACCTCATTGTTACAACCCTGCACTATTCCTGTAACATTTACCTCATTGTTTCAACCCTGCACTATTCCTGTATGATTTAGCTCATTGTTACAATCTTGCACTATTCCTATAACATTTACCTCTTTGTTATATCCCTGTACTATACCTGTATCTTTTACCTCATTGTTACAACCCTGCACTATTCCTGTATCATTTACCTCATTGTTATAACCCTGCACTATTCCTGTATCTTTTACCTCATTGTTATAACCTTGCACTATTCCTGTATCATTTAACTCATTGATACAACCCTGCACTATTCCTGTAACATTTACCTCATTATTACAACCCTGCACTATTCCTGGAACATTTACCTCATTGTTACAACTCTGCACTATTTCTGTACCACTTACCTCATTGTCATATCTGCACTATTCCTGTAACATTTACCTCATTGTTACAACCCTGAACTTTTATTCTATCATTTACCTCATTGTTATAGTCCTGTTCTATTCCTGCATCATTTACCTCATTGTTATAACACTGCACTGTTCCTGTAACATTTACCTCATTGTTACAACCCTGCACGATTCCTGTCTCATTTACCTCATTATTACAGCCCTGCACTATTCCTGTAACATTTTGCTCATTGTAACAACCCTGCACTATTCCTGTAACATTTACCTCATTGTTACAACCCTGAACCTTTCTTGTATCATTTACCTCATTGTTATAGTCCTGTTCTATTCCTGTATCATTTACCTCATTTTCATAACCCTGAACTGTTCTTGTAACATTTACCTCATTGTTATAACACAGCACTGTTCCTGTAACATTTACCTCATTGTTACAACCCTGCACGATTCCTGTCTCATTTACCTCATTATTACAGCCCTGCACTATTCCTGTAACATTTTGCTCATTGTAACAACCCTGCACTATTCCTGTAACATTTACCTCATTGTTACAACCTTGCACTATTCCTGTGTCATTTACCTCATTGTTACAACCCTGCACTATTCCTGTAACATTTCCCTCATTGTTACAAGCCTGCACTATTCCTGTATCATTTAGGTCATTGTTACAATCCTGCACTATTCCTGTAACATTTCCCTCATTGTTACACGCCTGCACTATTCCTGTAACAGTTACCTCATTGTTACGAGCCTGCACTATTCCTGTATCGTTTATCTCATTGTTACAACTCTGCCTTTTTCCTGTAACATCTACCTCATTGTTATAACCCTGCACTATTCCAGTATCATTTACCTCATTGTTATAACCCTGCACTATTCCTGTATCATTTACCTCATTGTTACAACCCTGCACTATTCCTGTATCATTTACCTCATTGTTACAAGCCTGCACTATGTCTGTCTCATTTACCTCATTATTACAGCCCTGCACTATTCCTGTAACATTTTGCTCATTGTAACAACCTTGCACTATTCCTGTGTCATTTACCTCATTGTTATAACCCTGCACTATTCCTGTAACATTTCCCTCATTGTTACAACCCTGCACTATTCCTGTATCATTTACCTCATCGTTACAACCCTGCACTATTCCTGTATCATTTACCTCATTGTTACAAGCCTGCACTATGTCTGTCTCATTTACCTCATTATTACAGCCCTGCACTATTCCTGTAACATTTTGCTCATTGTAACAACCTTGCACTATTCCTGTATCATTTACCTCATTGTTACAAGCCTGCACTATTCCTGTAACATTTCCCTCATTGTTACAACCCTGCACTATTCCTGTAACATTTCCCTCATTGTTACAACCCTGCATTATTCCTGTAACATTTACCTCATTGTTACACGCCTGCACTATGCCTGTATCGTTTACCTCATTGTTACAACCCTGCACTATTCCAGTATCATTTACCTCATTTTCATAACCCTGCACTATTCCTGTGTTATTTACTTCATTCTTATAACCCTGCACTATTCCTGTATCATTTAGCTCATTGTTACAACCCTGCAGTATTCCTGTAACATTTACCTCATTGTTATAACCCTGCACTATTCCTGTATCATTTACCTAATTGTTTCTACCCTGCACAATTCCTGCAACATTTACCTCATTGTTATAACCCTGCACTATTCCTGTATTATTTAGCTCATTGTTATAACCCTGCACTATTCCTGTGTCATTTACCTCATTTTCATAACCCTGAACTGTTCTTGTAACATTTACCTCATTGTTATAACACTGCACTGTTCCTGTAACATTTACCTCATTGTTACAACCCTGCACGATTCCTGTCTCATTTACCTCATTATTACAGCCCTGCACTATTCCTGTAACATTTTGCTCATTGTAACAACCCTGCACTATTCCTGTAACATTTACCTCATTGTTACAACCCTGAACCTTTCTTGTATCATTTACCTCATTGTTATAGTCCTGTTCTATTCCTGTATCATTTACCTCATTTTCATAACCCTGAACTGTTCTTGTAACATTTACCTCATTGTTATAACACAGCACTATTCCTGTAACATTTCCCTCATTGTTACAAGCCTGCACTATTCCTGTAACATTTACCTCATTGTTACAACCTTGCACTATTCCTGTGTCATTTACCTCATTGTTATAACCCTGCACTATTCCTGTATCATTTACCTCATTGTTACAACCCTGCACTATTCCTGTAACATTTACCTCATTGTTTCAACCCTGCACTATTCCTGTATGATTTAGCTCATTGTTACAATCTTGCACTATTCCTATAACATTTACCTCTTTGTTATATCCCTGTACTATACCTGTATCTTTTACCTCATTGTTACAACCCTGCACTATTCCTGTATCATTTACCTCATTGTTATAACCCTGCACTATTCCTGTATCTTTTACCTCATTGTTATAACCTTGCACTATTCCTGTATCATTTAACTCATTGATACAACCCTGCACTATTCCTGTAACATTTACCTCATTATTACAACCCTGCCCTATTCCTGGAACATTTACCTCATTGTTACAACTCTGCACTATTTCTGTACCACTTACCTCATTGTCATATCTGCACTATTCCTGTAACATTTACCTCATTGTTACAACCCTGAACTTTTATTCTATCATTTACCTCATTGTTATAGTCCTGTTCTATTCCTGCATCATTTACCTCATTGTTATAACACTGCACTGTTCCTGTAACATTTACCTCATTGTTACAACCCTGCACGATTCCTGTCTCATTTACCTCATTATTACAGCCCTGCACTATTCCTGTAACATTTTGCTCATTGTAACAACCCTGCACTATTCCTGTAACATTTACCTCATTGTTACAACCCTGAACCTTTCTTGTATCATTTACCTCATTGTTATAGTCCTGTTCTATTCCTGTATCATTTACCTCATTTTCATAACCCTGAACTGTTCTTGTAACATTTACCTCATTGTTATAACACAGCACTATTCCTGTAACATTTCCCTCATTGTTACAACCCTGCACTATTCCTGTAACATTTACCTCATTGTTACAACCTTGCACTATTCCTGTGTCATTTACCTCATTGTTACAACCCTGCACTATTCCTGTAACATTTCCCTCATTGTTACAAGCCTGCACTATTCCTGTATCATTTAGGTCATTGTTACAATCCTGCACTATTCCTGTAACATTTCCCTCATTGTTACACGCCTGCACTATTCCTGTAACAGTTACCTCATTGTTACGAGCCTGCACTATTCCTGTATCGTTTATCTCATTGTTACAACTCTGCCTTTTTCCTGTAACATCTACCTCATTGTTATAACCCTGCACTATTCCAGTATCATTTACCTCATTGTTATAACCCTGCACTATTCCTGTATCATTTACCTCATTGTTACAACCCTGCACTATTCCTGTATCATTTACCTCATTGTTACAAGCCTGCACTATGTCTGTCTCATTTACCTCATTATTACAGCCCTGCACTATTCCTGTAACATTTTGCTCATTGTAACAACCTTGCACTATTCCTGTGTCATTTACCTCATTGTTATAACCCTGCACTATTCCTGTAACATTTCCCTCATTGTTACAACCCTGCACTATTCCTGTATCATTTACCTCATCGTTACAACCCTGCACTATTCCTGTATCATTTACCTCATTGTTACAAGCCTGCACTATGTCTGTCTCATTTACCTCATTATTACAGCCCTGCACTATTCCTGTAACATTTTGCTCATTGTAACAACCTTGCACTATTCCTGTATCATTTACCTCATTGTTACAAGCCTGCACTATTCCTGTAACATTTCCCTCATTGTTACAACCCTGCATTATTCCTGTAACATTTACCTCATTGTTACACGCCTGCACTATGCCTGTATCGTTTACCTCATTGTTACAAACCTGCACTATTCCTGTAACATTTACCTCATTGTTACACGCCTGCACTATGCCTGTATCGTTTACCTCATTGTTACAAACCTGCACTATTCCTGTAACATTTACCTCATTGTTACAACCCGGCATTATTCCTGTAACATTTACCTCATTGTTACACGCCTGCACTATGCCTGTATCGTTTACCTCATTGTTACAAGCCTGCACTATTCCTGTAACATTTACCTCATTGTTATATCCCTGTACTATACCTGTATCTTTTACCTCATTGTTACAAGCCTGCACTATTCCTGCAACATTTACTTCATTGTTACAACCCTGCACTATTCCTGAATCATTTACCTCATTGTTATAACTCTGCATTATTCCTGTAACAGTTACCTCATTGTTACAAGCCTGCACTATTCCTGTATCGTTTATCTCATTGTTACAACTCTGCCTTTTTCCTGTAACATCTACCTCATTATTACAACCCTGCACTATTCCTGTATCATTTAGCTCATTGTTACAACCCTGCACTATTCCTGTATCATTTAGCTCATTGTTACAACCCTGCACTATTCCTGTATCGTTTACCTAATTGTTACAACCCTGCACTATACCTGTAACATTTACCTCATTGTTACAACCCTGCACTATTCCTGTATCGTTTACCTCATTGTTATAATCCTGCACTATTCCTGTATCATTTACCTAATTGTTTCTACCCTGCACCATTCCTGCAACATTTACCTCATTGTTATAACCCTGCACTATTTCTGTATCATTTACCTCATTGTTTCTACCCTGCACCATTCCTGCAACATTTACCTCATTGTTATAACCCTGCACTATTCCTGCAACATTTACCTCATTGTTATAACCCTGCAGTATTCCTGCAACATTTACCTCATTGTTATAACCCTGCACTATTCCTGTAACATTTACCTCATTGTTATAACCCTGCACTATTCCTGCAACATTTACCTCATTGTTATAACCCTGCAGTATTCCTGTATCATTTACCTCATTGTTACAACCCTGCACTATTCCAGTATCATTTACCTCATTTTCATAACCCTGCACTATTCCTGTGTTATTTACTTCATTCTTATAACCCTGCACTATTCCTGTATCATTTAGCTCATTGTTACAACCCTGCAGTATTCCTGTAACATTTACCTCATTGTTATAACCCTGCACTATTCCTGTATCATTTACCTAATTGTTTCTACCCTGCACAATTCCTGCAACATTTACCTCATTGTTATAACCCTGCACTATTCCTGTATTATTTAGCTCATTGTTATAACCCTGCACTATTCCTGTGTCATTTGCCTCATTGTTATAACCCTGCAGTATTCCTGTAATATTTACCTCATTGTTATAACACTGCACTGTTCCTGTAACATTTACCTCATGATTACAAGTCTGCACTATTCCTGTATCATTTAGCTCATTGTTACAACCCTGCACTATTCCTGTTTCATCTCCCTCATTGTTATAACCCTGCACTGTTCCTGTATCATTTACCTCATTGTTATAACCCTGTACTATTCCTATACCATTAACCTCATTGTTATAACCTTGCACTATTCCTGTATTGTTTATGTCATTGTTACAATCCTGCACTTTTCCTGTATCATTTACCTCATTGTTATTGTTTTATACTATTCCTGCATCATTTACCTCATTTTCATAACCCTGAAGTATTCTTGTAACATTTACCTCATTGTTATAACCCTGCACAATACCGGTAACATTTACCTCATTATTACAATCCTGCACTATTCCTGTACCATTTACCTCATTGTTACAATTCTGCACTATTTCTGTACCACTTACCTCATTGTTACAACCCTGAACTTTTCTTCTATCATTTACCTCATTGTTATAGTCCTGTTCTATTCCTGTATCATTTACCTCATTTTCATAACGCTGAACTGTTCTTGTAACATTTACCTCATTGTTATAACACTGCACTGTTCCTGTAACATTTACCTCATTGTTACAACCCTGCACGATTCCTGTCTCATTTACCTCATTATTACAGCCCTGCACTATTCCTGTAACATTTTGCTCATTGTAACAACCCTGCACTATTCCTGTAACATTTACCTCATTGTTACAACCCTGAACCTTTCTTGTATCATTTACCTCATTGTTATAGTCCTGTTCTATTCCTGTATCATTTACCTCATTTTCATAACCCTGAACTGTTCTTGTAACATTTACCTCATTGTTATAACACAGCACTATTCCTGTAACATTTCCCTCATTGTTACAAGCCTGCACTATTCCTGTAACATTTACCTCATTGTTACAACCTTGCACTATTCCTGTGTCATTTACCTCATTGTTATAACCCTGCACTATTCCTGTAACATTTACCTCATTGTTATAACACAGCACTATTCCTGTAACATTTCCCTCATTGTTACAAGCCTGCACTATTCCTGTAACATTTCCCTCATTGTTACAAGCCTGCACTATTCCTGTAACATTTACCTCATTGTTACAACCTTGCACTATTCCTGTGTCATTTACCTCATTGTTATAACCCTGCACTGTTCCTGTATCATTTACCTCATTGTTATAACCCTGTACTATTCCTATACCATTAACCTCATTGTTATAACCTTGCACTATTCCTGTATTGTTTATGTCATTGTTACAATCCTGCACTTTTCCTGTATCATTTACCTCATTGTTATTGTTTTATACTATTCCTGCATCATTTACCTCATTTTCATAACCCTGAAGTATTCTTGTAACATTTACCTCATTGTTATAACCCTGCACAATACCGGTAACATTTACCTCATTATTACAATCCTGCACTATTCCTGTACCATTTACCTCATTGTTACAATTCTGCACTATTTCTGTACCACTTACCTCATTGTTACAACCCTGAACTTTTCTTCTATCATTTACCTCATTGTTATAGTCCTGTTCTATTCCTGTATCATTTACCTCATTTTCATAACGCTGAACTGTTCTTGTAACATTTACCTCATTGTTATAACACTGCACTGTTCCTGTAACATTTACCTCATTGTTACAACCCTGCACGATTCCTGTCTCATTTACCTCATTATTACAGCCCTGCACTATTCCTGTAACATTTTGCTCATTGTAACAACCCTGCACTATTCCTGTAACATTTACCTCATTGTTACAACCCTGAACCTTTCTTGTATCATTTACCTCATTGTTATAGTCCTGTTCTATTCCTGTATCATTTACCTCATTTTCATAACCCTGAACTGTTCTTGTAACATTTACCTCATTGTTATAACACAGCACTATTCCTGTAACATTTCCCTCATTGTTACAAGCCTGCACTATTCCTGTAACATTTACCTCATTGTTACAACCTTGCACTATTCCTGTGTCATTTACCTCATTGTTATAACCCTGCACTATTCCTGTAACATTTACCTCATTGTTATAACACAGCACTATTCCTGTAACATTTCCCTCATTGTTACAAGCCTGCACTATTCCTGTAACATTTCCCTCATTGTTACAAGCCTGCACTATTCCTGTAACATTTACCTCATTGTTACAACCTTGCACTATTCCTGTGTCATTTACCTCAT
The DNA here is from genome assembly GCF_047496795.1 of Chiloscyllium punctatum. Classification (NCBI taxonomy): domain Eukaryota; kingdom Metazoa; phylum Chordata; class Chondrichthyes; order Orectolobiformes; family Hemiscylliidae; genus Chiloscyllium; species Chiloscyllium punctatum. Next base: position 67,095,745 of record NC_092778.1, on the reverse strand, counting down.
TGTTATAACCCTGCACTATTCCTGTATCATTTACCTCATTGTTACAACCCTGCACTATTCCTGTAACATTTACCTCATTGTTTCAACCCTGCACTATTCCTGTATGATTTAGCTCATTGTTACAATCTTGCACTATTCCTATAACATTTACCTCTTTGTTATATCCCTGTACTATACCTGTATCTTTTACCTCATTGTTACAACCCTGCACTATTCCTGTATCTTTTACCTCATTGTTATAACCTTGCACTATTCCTGTATCATTTAACTCATTGATACAACCCTGCACTATTCCTGTAACATTTACCTCATTATTACAACCCTGCACTATTCCTGGAACATTTACCTCATTGTTACAACTCTGCACTATTTCTGTACCACTTACCTCATTGTCATATCTGCACTATTCCTGTAACATTTACCTCATTGTTACAACCCTGAACTTTTCTTCTATCATTTACCTCATTGTTATAGTCCTGTTCTATTCCTGCATCATTTACCTCATTTTCATAACCCTGAACTGTTCTTGTAAAATTTACCTCATTGTTATAACACTGCACTGTTCCTGTAACATTTACCTCATTGTTACAAGCCTGCACTATTCCTGTAACATTTACCTCATTATTACAGCCCTGCACTATTCCTGTAACATTTACCTCATTGTTTCAACCCTGAAATTTTCTTGTATCATTTACCTCATTGTTATAGTGCTGTTCTATTCCTGTATCATTTACCTCATTTTCATAACCCTGAACTGTTCTTGTAACATTTACCTCATTGTTATAATCCTGCACAATACCGGTAACATTTACCTCATTGTTACAAGCCTGCACTATTCCTGTCTCATTTACCTCATTATTACAGCCCTGCACTATTCCTGTAACATTTTGCTCATTGTAACAATCCTGCACTATTTCTGTCTCATTTACCTCATTATTACAGCCTTGCACTATTCCTGTGTCATTTGCCTCATTGTTATAACCCTGCAGTGTTCCTGTAATATTTACCTCATTGTTATAACACTGCACTGTTCCTGTAACATTTACCTCATTATTACAAGTCTGCACTATTCCTGTATCATTTACCTCATTGTTTCTACCCTGCACTATTCCTGTATCTTTTACCTCATTGTTATAACCCTGCACTATTCCTGCATCATTTACCTCATTGTTATAACCCTGCACTATTCCTGTATCATTTACCTCGTTGTTATAACCCTGCACTATTCCTGTATCATTTACCTCATTGTTACAACCCTGAACTTTTCTTGTATCATTTACCTCATTGTTATAGTGCTGTTCTATTCCTGTATCATTTACCTCATTTTCATAACCCTGAACTGTTCTTGTAACATTTACCTCATTGTTATAACCCTGCACAATACCGGTAACATTTCCCTCATTGTTACAAGTCTGCACTATTCCTGTATCATTTAACTAATTGATACAACCCTGCACTATTCCTGTAACATTTACCTCATTGTTACAACTCTGCACTATTCCTGTAACATTTAACTCATTGGTACAACCCTGAACTTTTCTTGTATCATTTACCTCATTGTTATAGTCCTGTTCTATTCCTGTATCATTTACCTCATTTTCATAACCCTGAACTGTTCTTGTAACATTTACCTCATTGTTATAACACTGCACTGTTCCTGTAACATTTACCTCATTGTTATAACACTGCACTATTCCTGTAAATTTACCTCATTGTTACAAGCCTGCACTATTCCTGTAACATTTACCTCATTTTTACAACCCTGCACTATACCTGTAACATTTACCTCATTTTTTCAACCCTGCACTATTCCTTTATCATTTACCTCATTTTTACAACCCTGCACTATTCCTGTGTCATTTACCTCATTGTTATAGTCCTGTTCTATTCCTGTAACATTTCCCTCATTGTTACAACCGTGCACTATTCTTTTATCATTTACCTCATTGTTACAAGCCTGTATTATTCCTGTGTCATTTACCTCATTGTTATAACCCTGCAGTATTCCTTTAAGAATACCTCATTTTTACCACCCTGCACTATTCCTATACCGTTAACCTCATTGTTATAACACAGCACTGTTCCTGTAACATTTACCTCATTGTTACACGCCTGCACTATTCCTGTATCATTTAGCGCGTTGTTATAATCCTGCACTATTCCTGTATCGTTTACCTCATTGTTATAACCCTGCACTATTCCTGTCTCATTTACCTCATTATTACAGCCCTGCACTATTCCTGTAACAATTTGCTCATTGTAACAACCCTGCACTATTCCTGTAACATTTACCTCATTGTTACAACCTTGCACTATTCCTGTGTCATTTGCCTCATTGTTACAACCCTGCACTATTCCTATAACATTTCCCTCATTGTTACAACCTTGCACTATTCCTGTATCATTTACCTCATTGTTACAACCCTGCACTATTCCTGCATCATTTACCCCTTTGTTATAACCCTGCAGTATTCTGCTATCATTTACGTCATTGTTATAACCCTGCAGTATTCCTTTAAGAATACCTCATTTTTACCACCCTGCACTATTCCTATACCATTAACCTCATTGTTATAACACAGCACTGTTCCTGTAACATTTACCTCATTGTTACACGCCTGCACTATTCCTGTATCATTTAGCGCGTTGTTATAATCCTGCACTATTCCTGTATCGTTTACCTCATTGTTATAACCCTGCACTATTCCTGTCTCATTTACCTCATTATTACAGCCCTGCACTATTCCTGTAACAATTTGCTCATTGTAACAACCCTGCACTATTCCTGTAACATTTCCCTCATTGTTACAACCTTGCACTATTCCTGTGTCATTTGCCTCATTGTTACAACCCTGCACTATTCCTGCATCATTTACCGCTTTGTTATAACCCTGCAGTATTCTGCTATCATTTACGTCATTGTTATAACCCTGCACTATACCTGTAACATTTACCTCATTGTTAAAACTCTGCTCTACTCCTGTAACATTTACCTCATTGTCATAACCCTGCATTATTCCAAGAACATTTACCTCATTGTTACAACCCTGCACTATTCCTGTATCATTTACCTCATTGTTATAACACTGCAGTATTCCTGTAACATTTACCTAATTCTTACAACCCTGCACTATTCCTGTAATATTTACCTCATTGTCACAACCCTGCAGTATTCCTGTATCATTTACCTCATTGTTACAACCCTGCAGTATTCCTGTATCATTTACCTCATTGTTACAATCCTGCACTATTCTTGTGACAATTACCTCATTGTTATAATCCTGCACTATTCCTGTAACATTTACCTCATTGTTACAGCCCTGCACTATTCTTGTGACAATTACCTCATTGTTATAACACTGCAGTATTCGTGTAACATTTACCTAATTCTTACAACCCTGCACTATTCCTGTAACATTTACCTCATTGTTATAACCCTGCATTATTCCAAGAACATTTACCTCATTGTTCCAACCCTGCACTATTCGTGTATCATTTACCTCATTGTTATAACCCTGCACTATTCCAGTATCATTTCCCTCATTGTTATAACCTTGCACTATTCCTGTAACATTTACCTCATTGTTATAACCCTGCACTATTCCTGTAACATTTCCCTCATTGTTATAACCCTGCACTATTCCTGTAACATTTCCCTCATTGTTATAACCCTGCACTATTCCTGTAACATTTCCCTCATTGTTATAACCCTGCACTATTCCTGTAACATTTACCTCATTGTTATAACCCTGCACTATTCCTGTAACATTTACCTCATTGTTATAACCCTGCACTATTCCTGTAACATTTACCTCATTGTTATAACCCTGCACTATTCCTGTATCATTTCCCTCATTGTTATAACCCTGCACTATTCCTGTATCATTTCCCTCATTGTTATAACCCTGCACTATTCCTGTAACATTTCCCTCATTGTTATAACCCTGCACTATTCCTGTAACATTTACCTCATTGTTATAACCCTGCACTATTCCTGTAACATTTACCTCATTGTTATAACCCTGCACTATTCCTGTATCATTTCCCTCATTGTTATAACCCTGCACTATTCCTGTATCATTTCCCTCATTGTTATAACCCTGCACTATTCCTGTATCATTTCCCTCATTGTTATAACCCTGCACTATTCCTGTAACATTTCCCTCATTGTTATAACCCTGCACTATTCCTGTATCATTTACCTCATTGTTATAACCCTGCACTATTCCTGTAACATTTACCTCATTGTTATAACCCTGCACTATTCCTGTATCATTCGATGTCCTCAGTAACTGGTAATCAGCTCTAGTCTCCTTACCTATTGAGAGAACTACCCCTCTGAGTGAGGGGATTCCACTACATTCTCCATCATCTGAGGGAAAGGCTTTCCTCCACATTTCTGTCTCACTTCACCAACTCTTTTTTCTGAGTCTTTGACTTATGGTCCTTCCCTTATGTCCCCTTCTTTATGTCTTCTTTCTGAATCAAGTCCTACAATATTCTTCAAAGCATTATCCTCAAAAGCCCTATTCCAAATCAGAATAGCATGATCTGTCCATAACTTCCAGACCAGATAAATGCCTTGAACAATTCTGTCATAAAGCCATATTTGCAAAATTAGATCACTTTTCACAATCAATAAATGCTGTCTGCACGGATCCTCAGACTAGACATCTAATAGAAAAAGGTTATTTGTAAAGCAAGCAGCGATGGTTACTGAGTGAGCCAAGACACAACATCGTGGACATGGTGGTTGGAATTTTTCTGAGACTCAAAGTCATGACTGGGATCAATGTGGAGCGAATCGAGGCCAGTCTGAGGCACACAGTGCAAAACATTCTGCTTAATAGCTCCAGTGGTGTTAACACTATGAGAGCCTGCTGTCTTACACATCTCATCGCATCTAAAAACACCATAAAACCATAAGAAATAGGAACAGCAGGAGACCATTCAGCCCTTTGAGCCTGCTCCATCATTCAATAGACTCATGGCTGATCTAACATTCCTCACATCCACATTCCTGCTCTTTCCCTGTGGGAAACCCTTAATTCCCCGACTGATCAAGAAGCTCCCTCTCTCAGCCTTAAATATACAGACTCTTCTTTGATCTTGGTTGGGACAGCATGTCTATCAGGGTATTGGCCCAGGTATACCGTGTGTGTACCTGTGAGAATTCTGTCACTTTACCACATTGTACACTACAGAATAAAACATTACAAGATTTGCATTTATTTTAATATTTTTCATAAAATACTTCACAATTAAGTGTTTTATTCTGAAGTGTTGAACTCAATTGCAGAAACACAGAGTCATTGAGTCATGCAGCATGGAAACAGACCCTTCGGTATCACATGCCCATGCTGAGCAGGTTTCCGAAACTGAACTAAACCCATTTGCCTGCATTTTGGGCATATCCCAGTCAACCCTCCCTGTCCATGTACCTGTCCAAATATCATTTAAGTATTGTAATTGTACCAACCTCCACCACTTCCTCTGGCAGCTCATTCCATACACACACCACCCTCTGTGTGAAAAAGTTGTCCCTTAGGTCCCTTTTAAATCTTCTCCCTCTCACCCTAAACCTATTCCCTCCAATTCGGGACTCCCCCACCCCAGGGGGAAAATACCTTGTCTATTTATCCTATCCATGCCCCCTTCATGATTTTATAAACCTCTATAAGGTCACCCCTCAGCCTCCGATGCTCCTGCGAAGAGATTCTCAGCCTACCCAGCCTCAGTAATGACACATATTGGTCTTACAGTGAATAAGCATTGACTCTGTACTAATGGTTGAGGTGGGGGCTCTAAGGGATAGGCAAAATTGGATGAGCTCCAGTAGGAAGAGGGACTGAATAGCCTCCTCCTCGTCTTGTTCCGATTTTCACCATGTTACTGAAATCTGCTTGAATTTGAGCTGTTTCTTAAGTTTGTTTTTATAACATCCCTTCGCTGCAGCAATTCTCCCAGTCTAAACCTCGAATGGAGCTGAGTATACTTTTGTATTTGACAACAGGACACAAGGCAGTGCTTCATTCCGATTCCTTGTAATCTGCACTGACACATGCCCCTCAGCTCACAGATGGCTGTGGATTCGGTCAGACAGTGCTGCATCTAACTGGGGTGGTACGGTGGCTCAGTGGTTAGCACTGCTGCCTCACAGTATCAGGCACTTGGGTTCAGTTCCAGCCTCGGGCAACTGTCTGTGTGGAGTCTGCACATTCTCCCTGTGTCTGTGTGAGTTTCCTCCAGGTGCTCCGGTTTCCCCCCACAGTCCAAAGGTGTGCAGGTTAGGGTGGATTGGCCATGGGAAATTGCCCATAATGTTAGGTACATTAAATGGAGGGAAATGGCTCTGGGTGGGTGACTCTTCAGAGGGTTAGTGTGAAGGTGTTGGGCCAAATGGTCTGTTTCCACCCTGTAGGGAATCTAATCTCACTGGAGGACAATCACTCGAATGCCGAGTACTCAATGCTGCCGAGTAAGAACCCATTCTCAGCTGTTGGTGGAAAGCCTGCTCTCCTGATATTTAAGTTACATTAGATTCGGTTGGTTTTGGAATATTGCTCAGTTGGAAAGCACAGCTCCTTATCATGGGTACTACTGCCTTCTCAAATACAGAACACTCATATCAGAAAAAAAACTCAGACCCATTCCATAGCCTGAGGTGGTAAATACACTAAAGTCTGTCATCGTCCAGAGTGTTTTACTCATCAGAGGTGATGAGCTGAAAATTGTTATTGTCACAGCTGAGTGTGTGACTGCAGCAGGAGCAGGGTCCTCCAAACAAAGAGGCTGTTTTCATAATCCCGACCCAGACGGTGTGGACCACCCACACTGACAGAGACTTCTGTTCTCAGTCACGTGATTCCCTGCAACCCTCATGTGAGCTGCAATCATGCCACGTGCCAAATACTCTCCCAGTTCCTCAGGTCCTCGTGACGTGCTCTGGAGAAGAGGCAGCTATCTGCTTTCCCTGGTCCAATAGCTTGAACCCTGGCAAAATGTCCTCCAGAAAAGACAGCAGCTTTTATATTTACTCATTCACAGGCAGAGGGCACCACTGGCCAGGCCCAGCATTTATTGTCCATCCTTGATTACACAGGCAGCAGTTAGGAGTCAGCCACATTTGCTGTGGGTCTGGAGTCACGTATAGGCCAGACCCCCAGATAAGGATAGCTGTTTCCTTCCCTAACGGATATTAGTGAACCAGATGGGATATTTTTTCAAACAATCAATGGTTTCATACTCATCATTAGACATTAAATCCAAATTGTATTAAATTCAAACTTGCCCACCTTTCTTGGTGGGGCTTGAACCTATCCCTGGAGTATGAGTCTTCACCTCTGTTAACAGGGTTAACAGGCCAGCAGCATTACCACGCAGTAGCTGGCAAGTACTGACTGTGTCATGGTATCCAGGTGCACCAAGCACAAAGAGATTGAGGATAAGTACAACTGGGTGACAGGAATGCAGTGGTTGGTGTGGTTTTGTAGCAAACTGCACTGGGGTGTCCCTGTCCAGACTGCAGTGCTGCCCCTGGGGTGTCCCTGTCCAGGCTGCAGTGCTGCACCTGGGGTGTCCCTGTCCAGGCTGCAGTGCTGCACCTGGGGTGTCCCTGTCCAGGCTGCAGTGCTGCCCCTGGGGTGTACCTGTCCAGGCTGCAGTGTTGCCCCTGGGGTGTCCCTGTCCAGACTGCAGTGTTGCCCCTGGGGTGTCCCTGTCCAGGCTGCAGTGCTGCCCCTGGGGTGTCCCTGTCCAGGCTGCAGTGCTGCCCCTGGGGTGTCCCTGTCGCGGCTGCAGTGCAGCCCCTGGGGTGTCCCTGTCCAGGCTGCAGTGCTGCCCCTGGGGTGTACCTGTCCAGGCTGCAGTGCTGTCCCTGGGGTGTCCCTGTCCAGGCTGCAGTGCTGTCCCTGGGGTGTCCCTGTCCAGGCTGCAGTGCTGCCCCTGGGGTGTCCCTGTCGCGGCTGCAGTGCTGTCCCTGGGATGTACCTGTCCAGGCTGCAGTGCTGCACCTGGGGTGTCCCTGTCCAGGCTGCAGTGTTGTCCCTGGGGTGTCCCTGTCCAGGCTGCAGTGCTGCCCCTGGGGTGTAGCTGTCCAGGCTGCAGTACTGCCCCTGGGGTGTAGCTGTCCAGGCTGCAGTGCTGCCCCTGGGATGTAGCTGTCCCAGCTGCAGTGCTGCCCCTGGGGTGTCCCTGTCCAGGCTGCAGTGCTGCCTCTGGGGTGTAGCTGTCCAGGCTGCAGTGCTGCCTCTGGGGTGTCCCTGTCCAGGCTGCAGTGCTGCCCCTGGGGTGTCCCTGTCCAGACTGCAGTGCTGCCCCTGGGGTGTCCCTGTCCAGGCTGCAGTGCTGTCCCTGGGGTGTCCCTGTCCAGGCTGCAGTGCTGCCCCTGGGGTGTACCTGTCCAGGCTGCAGTGCTGTCCCTGGGGTGTCCCTGTCCAGGCTGCAGTGCTGTCCCTGGGGTGTCCCTGTCCAGGCTGCAGTGCTGCCCCTGGGGTGTCCCTGTCGCGGCTGCAGTGCTGTCCCTGGGATGTACCTGTCCAGGCTGCAGTGCTGCCCCTGGGGTGTCCCTGTCCAGGCTGCAGTGCTGCCCCTGGGGTGTCCCTGTCGCGGCTGCAGTGTTGTCCCTGGGATGTACCTGTCCAGGCTGCAGTGCTGCCCCTGGGGTGTACCTGTCCCGGCTGCAGTGCTGCCCCTGGGGTGTACCTGTCCAGGCTGCAGTGCTGCCCCTGGGGTGTACCTGTCCAGGCTGCAGTGCTGCCCCTGGGGTGTACCTGTCCAGGCTGCAGTGCTGCCCCTGGGGTGTCCCTGTCCAGGCTGCAGTGTTGCCCCTGGGGTGTCCCTGTCCAGGCTGCAGTGCTGCCCCTGGGGTGTATCTGTCCAGGCTGCAGTGCTGCCCCTGGGGTGTCCCTGTCCAGGCTGCAGTGCTGCCCCTGGGGTGTCCCTGTCCAGGCTGCAGTGCTGCCCCTGGGGTGTCCCTGTCGCGGCTGCAGTGTTGCCCCTGGGGTGTCCCTGTCCAGGCTGCAGTGCTGCCCCTGGGGTGTACCTGTCCAGGCTGCAGTGCTGCCCCTGGGGTGTCCCTGTCCAGGCTGCAGTGCTGCCCCTGGGGTGTACCTGTCCAGGCTGCAGTGCTGCCCCTGGGGTGTCCCTGTCCAGGCTGCAGTGCTGCCCCTGGGGTGTCCCTGTCCAGGCTGCAGTGCTGCCCCTGGGGTGTCCCTGTCCAGGCTGCAGTGTTGTCCCTGGGGTGTACCTGTCCAGGCTGCAGTGCTGCCCCTGGGGTGTCCCTGTCCAGGCTGCAGTGCTGCCCCTGGGGTGTACCTGTCGCGGCTGCAGTGCTGCCCCTGGGGTGTCCCTGTCGCGGCTGCAGTGCTGCCCCTGGGGTGTCCCTGTCCAGGCTGCAGTGCTGCCCCTGGGGTGTACCTGTCGCGGCTGCAGTGCTGCCCCTGGGGTGTCCCTGTCGCGGCTGCAGTGCTGTCCCTGGGATGTACCTGTCCAGGCTGCAGTGCTGCCCCTGGGGTGTCCCTGTCGCGGCTGCAGTGCTGCCCCTGGGGTGTCCCTGTCCAGGCTGCAGTGCTGCCCCTGGGGTGTACCTGTCGCGGCTGCAGTGCTGCCCCTGGGGTGTCCCTGTCGCGGCTGCAGTGCTGTCCCTGGGATGTACCTGTCCAGGCTGCAGTGCTGCCCCTGGGGTGTCCCTGTCCAGGCTGCAGTGCTGCCCCTGGGGTGTACCTGTCGCGGCTGCAGTGCTGCCCCTGGGGTGTCCCTGTCGCGGCTGCAGTGCTGCCCCTGGGGTGTCCCTGTCGCGGCTGCAGTGCTGCCCCTGGGGTGTCCCTGTCCAGGCTGCAGTGCTGTCCCTGGGATGTACCTGTCCAGGCTGCAGTGTTGCCCCTGGGGTGTCCCTGTCCAGGCTGCAGTGCTGCCCCTGGGGTGTACCTGTCGCGGCTGCAGTGCTGCCCCTGGGGTGTACCTGTCCAGGCTGCAGTGCTGCCCCTGGGATGTACCTGTCCAGGCTGCAGTGCTGCCCCTGGTGTGTCCCTGTCCAGGCTACAGTGCTGCCCCTGGGGTGTCCCTGTCCAGGCTGCAGTGCTGCCCCTGGGGTGTACCTGTCGCGGCTGCAGTGCTGCCCCTGGGGTGTCCCTGTCGCGGCTGCAGTGCTGTCCCTGGGATGTACCTGTCCAGGCTGCAGTGCTGCCCCTGGGGTGTCCCTGTCGCGGCTGCATTGTTGCCCCTGGGGTGTCCCTGTCCAGGCTGCAGTGCTGCCCCTGGGGTGTACCTGTCCAGGCTGCAGTGCTGCCCCTGGGGTGTCCCTGTCCAGGCTGCAGTGCTGCCCCTGGGGTGTACCTGTCCAGGCTGCAGTGCTGCCCCTGGGGTGTCCCTGTCCAGGCTGCAGTGCTGCCCCTGGGGTGTCCCTGTCCAGGCTGCAGTGCTGCCCCTGGGGTGTCCCTGTCCAGGCTGCAGTGTTGTCCCTGGGGTGTACCTGTCCAGGCTGCAGTGCTGCCCCTGGGGTGTCCCTGTCCAGGCTGCAGTGCTGCCCCTGGGGTGTACCTGTCGCGGCTGCAGTGCTGCCCCTGGGGTGTCCCTGTCGCGGCTGCAGTGCTGCCCCTGGGGTGTCCCTGTCCAGGCTGCAGTGCTGCCCCTGGGGTGTACCTGTCGCGGCTGCAGTGCTGCCCCTGGGGTGTCCCTGTCGCGGCTGCAGTGCTGTCCCTGGGATGTACCTGTCCAGGCTGCAGTGCTGCCCCTGGGGTGTCCCTGTCGCGGCTGCAGTGCTGCCCCTGGGGTGTCCCTGTCCAGGCTGCAGTGCTGCCCCTGGGGTGTACCTGTCGCGGCTGCAGTGCTGCCCCTGGGGTGTCCCTGTCGCGGCTGCAGTGCTGCCCCTGGGGTGTCCCTGTCGCGGCTGCAGTGCTGTCCCTGGGATGTACCTGTCCAGGCTGCAGTGCTGCCCCTGGGGTGTCCCTGTCCAGGCTGCAGTGCTGCCCCTGGGGTGTCCCTGTCCAGGCTGCAGTGCAGCCCCTGGGGTGTCCCTGTCCAGGCTGCAGTGCTGCCCCTGGGGTGTACCTGTCCAGGCTGCAGTGCTGTCCCTGGGGTGTCCCTGTCCAGGCTGCAGTGCTGCCCCTGGGGTGTCCCTGTCCAGGCTGCAGTGCTGCCCCTGGGGTGTACCTGTCGCGGCTGCAGTGCTGCCCCTGGGGTGTCCCTGTCGCGGCTGCAGTGCTGCCCCTGGGGTGTCCCTGTCGCGGCTGCAGTGCTGCCCCTGGGGTGTCCCTGTCCAGGCTGCAGTGCTGTCCCTGGGATGTACCTGTCCAGGCTGCAGTGCTGCCCCTGGGGTGTCCCTGTCCAGGCTGCAGTGCTGCCCCTGGGGTGTACCTGTTGCGGCTGCAGTGCTGCCCCTGGGGTGTACCTGTCCAGGCTGCAGTGCTGCCCCTGGGATGTACCTGTCCAGGCTGCAGTGCTGCCCCTGGTGTGTCCCTGTCCAGGCTGCAGTGCTGCCCCTGGGATGTACCTGTCCAGGCTGCAGTGCTGCCCCTGGTGTGTCCCTGTCCAGGCTGCAGTGCTGCCCCTGGGATGTACCTGTCCAGGCTGCAGTGCTGCCCCTGGTGTGTCCCTGTCCAGGCTGCAGTGCTGCCCCTGGGGTGTCCCTGTCCAGGCTGCAGTGCTGCCCCCTGCTGGTGTGCATTGTTAATGAGCAGCCGTTTGTGAGTCTGGGGGAGCATTAAGATAGCTTATCGGAAAGTCTTCATTCTGTTTGTAGAACTTCAAGGATGGGAAGGTTGGACTACTGCATTCGGAAAGGAAGATGGACACTCCCCAGGAAGCTGGCTTTCATTTGTCTGAAGCTTTTCCTGAGATTGTACACCATGACAACATTGATAGAACGGAACCATTTTGCCACTTCGAAAAACTTCTGCTTGAGCTGTGTGTGAACAATTTTACCCTGTACCCTGGGGGAGTCAGTCAGTGACACAAAAACATAAACATATGTACCGATAGATTCAAGAACAGCTTCCTCCCCATTGTTTATCAGACTTCTGAGTGGACTGCTCACATTTTAAATTTAATGGTGATCTCAGTCTTTGTGCACCTTCCCTACAGCTGTAACAGTGTGTTCTTGCTCTTTTCTATTACCATAATGCAGTTTGTATGGTATTATCTACCTGGACTGCACACAAAGCAAAATATTTTACTCTACCTAGGTACATGTGACAACAATAAATTGAATCAAATCAAATGATACAAACACAAATGCCAGCTCATTCAGATCGGCACCATCACAGGTGGAGGGCACCTTGCTGCCAGCTCTTTAACCAAATCCTGACCGAGGATTTGGTTAATTAGGAAATCCTTAATCCATCTCTGCTGGAATCCTGGAATGATCTGATCCAGGCTCATGAGGAAGTTGGTGATTTCCACCACTGTTCGTTGCAGGATTACCAGGGAGTAGGTCGTGTTGTTGGCATGTGCCAATGTTCACCAGCAGCTGAGGTGCCAGTGTCACTCCTCCACTGACTGATGAACATCATTGAGACTCTGCTTGTGTCATATGGTCAATACACTGTGTCACTCCCTCACTCTGTACTCCCCCCTCCCCCCTCCCCCTCTCTGTGTAATCTGGATAATACACTGTGTCACTCCCTCACTCTGCACTCCCCCCTCCCCCCTCCCCCTCTCTGTGTAATCTGGATAATACACTGTGTCACTCCCTCACTCTGCACTCCCCCCTCCCCCCTCCCTGTGTAATCTGGACAATACACTGTGTCCCTCCCTCACTCTGCACTCCCCCCTCTCTGTGTAATCTGGATAATACACTGTGTCCCTCCCTCACTCTGCACTCCCCCCTCCCCCCTCCCCCTCTCTGTGTAATCTGGATAATACACTGTGTCCCTCCCTCACTCTGCTCTCCCCCCTCCCCCCTCCCTGTGTAATCTGGACAATACACTGTGTCCCTCCCTCACTCTGCTCTCCCCCCTCCCCCCTCCCTGTGTAATCTGGACAATACACTGTGTCCCTCCCTCACTCTGCACTCCCCCCTCTCTGTGTAATCTGGATAATACACTGTGTCCCTCCCTCACTCTGCACTCCCCCCTCCCCCCTCCCCCTCTCTGTGTAATCTGGACAATACACTGTGTCCCTCCCTCACTCTGCTCTCCCCCCTCCCCCCTCCCTGTGTAATCTGGACAATACACTGTGTCCCTCCCTCACTCTGCTCTCCCCCCTCCCTGTGTAATCTGGACAATACACTGTGTCCCTCCCTCACTCTGCTCTCCCCCCTCCCCCCTCCCTGTGTAATCTGGATAATACACTGTGTCCCTCCCTCACTCTGCACTCCCCCCTCTCTGTGTAATCTGGATTATACACTGTGTTCCTCCCTCACTCTGCACTCCCCCCTCCCCCTCCCTGTGTAATCTGGTCAATACACTGTGTCCCTCCCTCACTCTGCATTCCCCCCTTTGTGTTCACCATCTGCTGCTCTCTCCACTGCACACTGCTGTTACTGGTAATAACCATCTTGTTCCTCACCTGAACATCAATCTGAAGGCACCCAAATGATTCAGGTTCAAATTCATAGTCACCTGGAAAATTGTGGATTGATGTGGAGGTGTCAGACTGGATTGCTGAAGGGAACATTCTATCGAACTAATATTCTTCAAAGAGGTTGATGAGGGGATGCTTATAGAGGTGGTGGACATGGACTTCCAGAAGGCATTTATAGAGTTCCATACAACAGACTTGTGAGGAAAATTATATATCATAGAAGGAAGAGACAGTGGCTACATAGAACAAACACAGAGAATGCTGGGGAAACTCAGCAGGTCTGGCAGCATCTGTGGAGAGGGAAACAAAGTTAACATCTCAAGTCTAGTCAACAGCCTGGTCAGGCAACTGCTCTGCTCAGAACTGTGAGAAACTACAGAATAGCCCAGACCATCATTGAAGCCAGCCTCCCATCCATGGACGCCATTTACACGGCTCACTGCCAATGGAAAGGCTGCCAACATCATCAAAGACCCCTCCCACCCCGGTAATGCTCTCCTACAACCTCTTCCATCAGGCAGAAGATAGAGAAGCTTGAACACATGCACCAACAGGTTCAGGAACAGCTTCTTCCTCCTGCTATCAGACTGCTGAATGGACCTCTCTAATTTCAAATAATGTCAATCTTGCTTTGTCCACTCCTGTGTGGCTGTAACATGTAAGCCTCTCTCCATCTAATCACCCTATACTCTGTATATTCTTGTTTGCCATGATCTAGAACATAGAGAACATAGAACATAGAACAATACAGCACAGAACAGGCCCTTCGGCCCACGATGTTGTGCCGAACTTCTATCCTAGATTAAGCACCCATCCATGTACCTATCCAAATGCCGCTTAAAGGTCGCCAATGATTCTGATTCTACCACTCCCACGGGCAGCACATTCCATGCCCCCACCACTCTCTGGGTAAAGAACCCACCCCTGACATCTCCCCTATACCTTCCACCCTTCACCTTAAATTTATGTCCCCTTGTAACACTCTGTTGTACCCGGGGAAAAAGTTTCTGACTGTCTACTCTATCTATTCCTCTGATCATCTTATAAACCCCTATCAAGTCACCCCTCATCCTTCGCCGTTCCAACGAGAAAAGGCCGAGAACTCTCAACCTATCCTCGTACGACCTACTCTCCATTCCAGGCAACATCCTGGTAAATCTTCTCTGCACCCTCTCCAAAGCTTCCACATCTTTCCTAAAGTGAGGCGACCAGAACTGCACACAGTACTCCAACTGTGGCCTAACCAAAGTCCTGTACAGCTGCAACATCACTTCACGACTCTTGAATTCAATCCCTCTGCTAATGAACGATAATACTCCATAGGCCTTCTTACAAACTCTATCCACCTGAGTGGCAACCTTCAAAGATCTATGTACATAGACCCCAAGATCCCTCTGTTCCTCCACCTGACCAAGAACCCTACCATTAACCCTGTATTCCGCATTCTTATTTGTTCTTCCAAAATGGACAACCTCACACTTGGCAGGGTTGAACTCCATCTGCCACTCCTCAGCCCAGCTCTGCATCATATCTAAGTCCCTCTGCAGCCGACCACAGCCCTCCTCACTGTCCACAACTCCACCTATCTTCGTATCATCTGCAAATTTACTGACCCACCCTTCGACTCCCTCATCTAAGTCATTAATAAAAATTACAAACAGCAGAGGACCCAGAACTGATCCCTGCGGAACTCCACTTGTAACTGGACTCCATGCTGAATATTTACCATCTACCACCACTCTCTGACTTCGACCGGTTAGCCAGTTTTCTATCCAATTGGCCAAATTTCCCTCTATCCCATGCCTCCTGACTTTCCGCATAAGCCTACCATGGGGAACCTTATCAAATGCCTTACTAAAATCCATGTACACTACATCCACTGCTCTACCCTCATCCACATGCTTGGTCACCTCCTCGAAGAATTCAATAAGACTTGTAAGGCAAGACCTACCCTTCACAAATCCGTGCTGGCTGTCCCTAATCAAGCAGTGTCTTTCCAGATACTCGTAAATCCTATCCCTCAGTACCCTTTCCATTACTTTGCCTACCACAGAAGTAAGACTAACTGGCCTGTAATTCTCGGGGTTATCCCTATTCCCTTTTTTGAACAGGGGCACAACATTCGCTACTCTCCAGTCCCCTGGTACCACCCCCGTTGCCAGTGAAGACGAGAAGATCATTGCCAACGGTACTGCAATTTCCTCTCTTGCTTCCCACATAATCCTAGGATATATCCCGTCAGGCCCGGGGGACTTGTCTATCCTCAAGTTGTTCAAAATGTCCAACACATCTTCCTTCCTAACAGGTATCTCTTCTAGCTTATCAGTCCGTTTCACACTCTCCTCTTCAACAATACGGTCCCTCTCGTTCGTAAATACTGAAGAAAAGTACTCATTCAAGACCTCTCCTATCTCTTCCGACTCAATACACAGTCTCCCACCACTGTCCTTGATCGGACCTACCCTCGTTCTCATCATTCTCAGGTTTCTCACATACGCATAGAATGCTTTGGGGTTATCCTTGATCCTATCCGCCAAGGATTTTTCATGCCCTCTCTTAGCTCTCCTAATCCCTTTCTTCAGGTCCCTTCTGGCTATCCTGTATCCCTCCACTGCTCTGTCTGAACCTTGTTTCCTCAACCTTATGTAAGCCTCCTTCTTCCTCTTTACTAGACATTCAACCTCCCTCGTCAACCAAGGCTCCCTCACACGACCATTTCTTTCCTGCCTGATAGGTACATACATATCAAGGACATGTCGTATCTGCTCCTTGAAAAAGTTCCACATTTCCACCACATCCTTCCCTGACAGCCTATGCTCCCAACGTATGCTCCTCAAATCCTGTCTTACAGCATCGTAATTTCCCTTCCCCCAATTGTAAAAACTTCCTTGTTGTGCGCACCTATCTCTCTCCATAACCAAGGTGAAAGTCACAGAATTGTGGTCACCATCACCAAAATGTTCACCCACTAACAAGCCCACCACTTGTCCCGGTTCATTACCGAGTACCAAATCCAATATGGCCTCCCCTCTGGTTGGACAATCTACATACTGCGTTAGAAAAGCTTCCTGGACACACTGCACAAACACCGCCCCATCCAATCTACTTGATCTAAAGAGCTTCCAATCAATATTTGGGAAGTTGAAGTCGCCCATGACTACGACCCTGTGGCTTCTGCACCTTTCCAAAATCTGTTTCCCAATCTGTTTCTCCACATCTCTGCTGCTATTGGGGGGCCTATAATAAACACCCAACAAGGTGACTGCACCTTTCCTATTTCTGACTTCAGCCCATACTACCTCCAGAGGCAGATCCCCCTCAAACTTCCTTTCTGCAGCCGTTATACCATTTCTAATTAGCAATGCCACCCCCCCTCCTTTTTTACCACCCTCCCTAATCTTACTGAAACATCTGTAACCAGGAACCTCCAACAGCCATTCCTGTCCCTCATCTATCCATATTTCCGTGATGGCCACAACATCGTAGTCCCAGGTACCGATCAACGCCTTAAGTTCACCCACCTTATTTCTGATACTCCTTGCATTGAAGGATACGCACTTGAGCCCATCTCTGTGTCCGCAAGTAGTCCCTGTCAGTGCTACCTTCTCCACAGCCTCCCTACAGTCTTGGACATCCTGACACACAGCTAGCTTACTTGCTGGACTACAAGTCCGGATTCCATCCCCCTGCCAAATTAGTTTAAACCCCCCCGAAGAGTGCTAGCAAACCTACCCCCCAGGACATTGGTGCCCTTCTGGTTCAGGTGCAACCCGTCCTGTTTATACAGGTCCCACCTTCCCCAGAATGCAGTCCAATTGTCCAAATATCTGAAGCCCTCCCTCCTACACCATCCTTGCAGCCACGTGTTCAACTGCACTCTCTCCCTATTCTTTGCCTCTCTGTCACGTGGCACCGGCAACAACCCAGAGATGACGACTCTGTCTGTCCTAGCTTTTAGCTTCCAGCCTAATTCCTTGAGCTCTTGAATGACCTCCCCACCCCTCTTGTCGTTGGTGCCAATGTGTACCACGACTTCTGGCTGCACACCCTCCCCCTTAAGGATTCTGAAGATACGGTCCGAGATGTCTCGGACCCTAGCACCCGGGAGGCAACAAACCATCCGAGAGTCTCGCCCATGTCCACAGAACCGCCTGTCCATCCCTCTAACTAGAGAGTCCCCTATAACTAGCGCTCTCCTCTTCTCCCCCTTTCCCTTCTGAATCTCAGAGCCACAGACCCCTTCACTGCAGCTTACACCTGCAAGGCTGTCCCCCCCAACAGTTTCCAAAGCTGCATACTTATTTTTTAGGGGAACGACCACAGGGGATCCCTGCACTGCCTGTTTCTTCCCCTTCCCACCTCTAACTGTTACCCAGCTACCTCTGTTCTCCGGCGTAACTATGTCCCTGTAGCTTCTATCGATCACCCTCTCAGCCTCTCGAATAATCCTCAGCTCATCCAGCTCCAGTTCCAGTTCCCTAACTCGTTCGGTGAGGATCAGGATCTGACTGCATTTCCTGCACACGAAGTCGGCAGGAGTATCGGTGGTCACCCCTACCTCAAACATCCTGCAGGAGGAACATTCCACCGCCTGCGCTGCCATGACTGTACACTGTCTCCAAAAACAAGAACACTGAGTCAATAACCTGTGGACTTGAAAGTTAGGTTAGAGGAGGAGGGTGGGAGGGAGGCCCTACGAAAGTAGGACCTGGGGTCTAGAACACACCCACTCAAATACTAATCACTTACCTTCCCGCCCAGCTATGCGCTCTAACCTCACTTCCGCTGCCCGCTACAGGTAAGTAATTTTGGAACAAACTGTCTTACCTTAGCTGTAGTCTCCCGGGTTCGCTTTTCCTCGGCCGCTGCTCCCACTCAAATGACCGTTGGTGATTAAAGGATGAGTATTTATACTCACTGTTCTCCTTCCCGGCTGCCCCTCTGTTTGCCGTCACTTCCTCTGCTGCTCCCGCTCTTTTTGTGAAGAGAGAGAAAAAAAAACACCGCTGCCCGCTACAGGTAAGTAATTTTGAAACAAACTGTCTTACCTTAGCTGTAGTCTCCCGGGTTTGTTTTTCCTCGGCCGCTGCTCCCACTCAAATGACTGTACTGCACACCAAACAAAAGTTTTCACTGTACTTAGGTACATGTGACTACAATAAATCAAATCAAAAACCAAAAAATCTTCATCCGATCTGCAGTCCTGACCCTCAGACATCACGTTGTGGGTGGACAGACCAACACTCTGCTTTTCTTGACGTCAGGTAAGAGTTCTTCAGGAGGTTCATCCCTGACATGGCCTGCTCGTGACCTCTCCGCTGAACTTGGAACTCTCACCAGACATGTCATCACCATCTGGATAACTATCTAAGCTGATTCAGCCTCACAAACAAGTGCACGTTTATTAGAAAATGGCAAAATGCACTTTCTGTGTTGGAGGCGCAATCAAGAGCATTCCCCAGTTGACGTGGTTAGCTCAGTTGGCTGGATGGCTGGTTTGCAATCCAGAGAAATGCTAAGTGTGGCTTCAATTCCTGGGCTGGCTGAGGTTACTATAACGGCCCATCCTTCCCAATCTCTCCCCCCGCTTGAGGTGGTTGTCTCTTTCTACCAAGACAGCAGAGACATAGTGAGTAGGCCATTTGGCCCATCACATTCACACTGACCCTCCAAAGAGGAACCTAATCCTTTACCCTAACCCTGTAACCCATAGCCAATCCACCCAAGTCTGAATGTACCTATGACCCAGTAAGACAGTGGTGCCCTTACCTGAGCTTTTAATTATTCAGATTTCAATCTAAAAAAAACCCCAACAGATTGGGCAGCAAGGTGGCACAGTGGTTAGCACTGCTGCCTCACAGCGCCAGAGACCCGGGTTCAATTCCCACCTCAGGCGACTCTCTGTGTGGAGTTTGCACATTCTCCCCGTGTCTGCGTGGGTTTCCTCCAGGTGCTCCGGTTTCCTCCCACACTCCAAAGATGTGCAGGTCAGGTGAATTGGCCATACTAAATTGCCCGTAGTGTTAGGTAAGGGGTAGATGTAGGGGTATGGGTGGGTTGCGCTTCGGCGGGGCGGTGTGGACTTGTTGGGCCGAAGGGCCTGTTTCCACACTGTAAGTAATCTAATCTAAAAAAAAATTCCAGAATTTACCGAGCCTGTCACAACTGGCTAGGGTCAGGTTTTAACCAGAACTGACTGGGAGAGCAAACGTCTTGGTGCTGGTAGGAAGCAGGATCTCTTTTGAAGAGCTGACCTCATTACCGTTCTGATAAAGAGACGGGCCAAGGGTTCATGGATTATTAACAGGAACATTACCACCACACCACCAGGCACAGCAACCCTTACAGCAGAACATGTTAGCATAATCAATAACAGGAAGGAGCAAACAAAATATATTCACAATCTAGGGCAGAAACTATATTACATCTTAAATTCTTTAAGGTGCAAAACCTATAAGCAACTGTCAGAAAGGTATCTCTGGATGCATGGGTGCCTTCAGTGATTACTGCAAGTAGCCAATTCCCAGCTCGTGCTGCCAATGGGCGATGGGCAGGAACTGGCAGCAGTTGTCAGGGGACGGAGGAGCAGAGATGAAAAGGGCTTCAGGATCTTAACTGACTGCCTTCACCCTAATGTTCAGACACTGGAGGGTCTCCCTTGGACATTCAGGATGAAAGGTTGGAGGTCTCCCCAGAAACCAGGTGGGACAGCAGTGATACACTGTTCCTTAACTCTGAAACCCTGTTTAAAAATCACAAACTGGGACAGAACAGGGTGTAGATCAAACTCTCAAAACAGACTAGATGTTGCATGTTTAATAAATACAACAGTACAACTTTAAAGTGCAACTATTTGATAATTCTTCTGCTTTCTCTGAGATGGATATAGCATCAGCATTTCCTCTACATGTTCCCTTGATAAGTTAAAGCAAAACAGGAAAAACCAAGTGACAATCATTGGGGGTTGGTGTCGCCAGTCAGATTGGTAGTCAGAATAAAAATAATTTAAACTTACTTCTCTGTAGATGCCATTGTATAATGCTTGTGCTGATACAGAGATATTTCGTAAAGGTGATGGAAATAAATTCAGCCCTGTTAGTTGGCCCACCCTCCCTAAACAAATCAGGTGTATGACCATTTTATTTATTAAGCAAATGGGTCAATTCTTTGAGATAGTGAGAGATTTTGTTAGTTATGCTCTTGTGGTATGTGGTGAAAACATTTGTTTGTTTTTTTTTAAGCTGTGGTATTTAATGGAACACTAATTATTTTTGTTGAAACCAGTTCAAAACTATTTCGTTCCCAGTCTGAGTGAAGCAAACATTTTTCAGAGACAAAAATAGAAATTGCTGGAAAAGCTCAGCAGGTCTGGCGGCATCTGCAGAGAAATCAGAATTAACGTTAAAGTGACTTGACCTGAAACATTAACTCTAATTTCTTTCCACAGATGCTGCCAGACCTGCTGAGCTTTTCCAGCAATTTCTATGTTTGACTCTGATTTACAGTGTCTGCAGTTCTTTCAGCTTTTACAAATAGTTTTTATGTTTCCACTGGAGGCTGAGCATTACCATAAACTGCATCTCCCTCTTAGGGCATAGAGACCCCCACACGTGACCCCTGACCCATTGTTCTGAATAAGGTCATAGCCAATCCAGTCTCTCTTCATATGTCAAAAAGTGTGGTGCTGGAAAAGCACAGCCAGTCAGGGAGCATCTAAGGAACAGAACATTTCAAACATAAGCTCCTCATCAGGGAAGCATTAGCATCTTCATCAGCATCTGCAGTCCTCTCTTTCTCCCTCTCTTTATACGTCAATCCTGTCATCCCAGGAATCAGAATGGTAAACCTTTCTCCCATTCCTTCCACAGCTAGAACATCCTTCCTCAGATAAGGAGACCAAACTGCATGCAATACTCCAGGTGTGGTATCACAACATTTCTGAACAGTTGCAGCAAAACATCCTGTACTCCAATCCTCTTACTAGGAAGTCAGAAGTCACATGACATCAGGATATAGTCCAATGGGTTTATCTGAAATCACAAGCTTTCAGAGCTCTGCTCTTTTTTCAGGTGAAGTACTCCAAAAGCTTGTGATTTCAAATAAACCCATTGGACTACAAACCTAGTGTCATGTTTTAGATTAGATTAGATTCCCTACAGTATGGAAACAGGCCCTTCAGCCCAACAAGTCCACACTGACCCTCCGAAGAGTAACCCACCCAGACCCATTTCCCTCTGACTAATGCACCTAACATTATGGGTAATTTAGCATGGCCAATTCACCTGACCTGCACATCTTTGGATTGTGGGAGGAAACCGGAGCACCCGGAGGAAACCCATGCAGACATGGGGAGAAGGTGCAAACTCCACACTGTCATGTGACCTCTGACTTTGTCTACCCTAGTCCAACACCAACACCTCTCACTATGAAGACCAACATTACCATTTGCCTTGAAAGGAAAACAGAAAGTGCTGGATAAACTCAGCAGGTCTGGTGGCATCTGTGGAGAGAGAAACAGCGTTAACATTGAGTTGTGAAGAAAGGCCACTTGAAATGTTGACACTACTTTCTGTCCACAGATGTTTCTGAGGTTCCCCAGCAATTTCTGTTTTTGTTTCCGATCTTCAGTATCTGTGTGTTTCCCTTCAGCGACGGGGGTACCCAGACCCCAGTGTTTGGTCAATGCATATCCCCATTTCCCAATCGGTTACCATTATGTTGTATTTCAGTGCTCCTTCACAAACTCAAAAGATTTGAAAATTACTTACGCACAATAGACTGTCTATTTGAGGGGACTATGATCATGAACTCCCAAGCTCTAACAGTTGTTTTTCACTTGCTATGCATTGCCAACACAAGCCTGGTTGCTGTGGCAGACAATACAAACAGAACATTCCTGAAGGTTAGCTTGGTCTATATCTAAAACCACAGAGAGACCTATCAGAAACCTCAGTCATATATCCTCAACATATCCTTTCCCAAATATAATGGAGGGGCTTTGTATTTCTTCCAAGATCCAGTCTTGTTTCTCGGGAAATAAATCTAGTCCAACCATTTACTGAAAAACACCACAGTACGTATTCAGACTAATGGAATAGATGGCCAAGTGAAACCAATCTCCGGTAAACTGCAAGCTCAGTCATGAAATAGGAGCCTCTTACTGCGTCTGGGAACTGAAAGAATAGCAGGACAATTGCAACAGGGAGTTAATGAAAACACTTTTATTAAAAATAGAACTAAATTATCCAGCTAGATCAACCAGATTAGGATTTTATTTACACAGTGGATCTGAATAGTTTGGTTTTTAAAATTCCTTTTATTATTCCTTTTTTATTCCAGATGTATTTCCAAACTGATCAATTTCTCTGTATTTTGTGTTAAGCAGCACTCCCTGATTAGGCAATTAATACAATCAGGAGCATTTAACATGAAAAAGGAATGTTTTGTTGCTGAGGAACTCAATGACGGTGTATTCATTTTCAGTGTAAATATTTAGCAATCCAAAATAGCATTCCAAGCCCTGCATCCATTCCGGATTGGGCATGTACCACACACACTGTTGAAAAACGCAGAGGCACAAATATCCTTTGACAATGTACCTGGCACCTGACCACCCTTTCACATTCCTGATACAGTATTGGGTCGCCCTGGGCTGGGGCCTTTTTGGGAAGGGGGCTACATGTTCCCTCAGTCCTTTAAAGCAGCTCCTCAGAGTCTGTTATTGAAAAAGCACATTTTTGTAAATATTCTGGTACTGTAAACAAACAAATATCTAACTAAAATGTTTATCCTAGACGAGACAAGATTGTGGGGTGGCTTTATGTTTACTCATTCACGGGATGAGGGTGTTGCTGGCTAGGCCCAGCATTTATTGCCCATCCCTAATTGCCCAGAAGGCTGTTAAGAATCAACCACATCGCTGTGGGTCTGGAGTCACATGTAGGCCAGACCAAGTAAGGATGGCAGTTTCTCTCCCAAAAGGGCATGAGTGAACCAGATGGGTTTTTATAAAAACCAACAATGGATACATGGTCATCTTGAAACTCTTAATTCCAGATTTTTATTGAATACAAATTGCACCATCAGCTGCGACAGGATTTGAACCTGGGTCCTCAGGGCATTATTTGGGTGTCTGGATTAACAGTCCAACAACAACAGCACAAGACTGTCGCCTGCCTATCTTCATAGGAATGAATGCAGGACAGATCTCACCAGCTGGGATCTCAGTAACCAGCCTTTCCTCAGGTGCAGGATCACAATGAGAGTCCATTTCTACAGCTCACCTTCAATTGCTAAAACTAAAAATGATCTGTTAAACTCCTGAACAGTGAAAACAGATACTCACTACAGATGTGATGAAAAGAGCGTTTTCCATTCTAAAGAATATAAATGTCCAGCAAAATTGCCCGACAAGATAAATACCCGATGGCCAATGAACACTGAGAATACTGGAGAAACTCAGCAAGTCTGGCAGCATCTGTGGAGAGAGAAACAGGGTGAATGTTTCAAGTCTGATAGAATCTCTACAGTGTGGAAACAAGCCATTTGGCCTAACAAGTTCACACCAACCCTCCGAACAACAACCCACCCAGACCCATTCCCCTACCCTATTATTCTCCATTTACCCCTGACTATTGCATCTCACCTACACATCCCCATACACTACGGGCAATTTAGCATGGCCAGTTCATCCTATACTGCACATCTTTGGACTGTGGGAGGAAACCGGAGCACCCGGAGGAAACCACACAAACACAGGGAGATTCTGGATTAGTGGTGCTGGAAGAGGACAGCAGTTCAGGCAGCATCCGAGGAGCAGCGAAATCGACGTTTCGGGCAAAAGCCCTTCATCAGGAATATAGCCTGAGAGCCTGAAGCGTGGAGAGATAAGCTAGAGGAGGGTGGGGGTGGGGAGAGAGTAGCATAGAGTACAATGGGTGAGTGGGGGAGGGGATGAAGGTGATAGGTCGGGGGCGGGGGGAGGGTGGAGTGGATAGTTGGAAAAGGAGATAGGCAGGTAGGACAAGTCATGGAGACAGTGCTGAGCTGGAAGTTTGGAACTAGGGTGAGGTGGGGGAAGGGGAAATGAGGAAACTGTTGAAGTTCACATTGATGCCCTGGGGTTGAAATGTTCTGAGGCGGAAGATGAGGCGTTCTTCCTCCAGGCGTCTGGTGGTGAGGGAGCGGTGGTGAAGGAGGCCCAGGACCTCCATGTCCTCGGCAGAGTGGGAGGGGGAGTTGAAATGTTGGGCCACGGGGCGGTTTGGTTGATTGGTGCGGGTGTCTCGGAGATGTTCCCTAAAGCGCTCTGCTAGGAGGCGTCCAGTCTCCCCTGTGTAGAGGAGACCGCATCAGGAGCAACGGATACAATAAATTATATTAGTGGATGTGCAGGTGAAACTTTGATGGATGTGGAAGGCTCCTTTGGGGCCTTGGATAGAGGTGAGGGAGGAGGTGTGGGCGCAGGTTTTGCAGTTCCTGCAGTGGCAGGGGAAGGTGCCAGGATGGGAGGGTGGGTTGTAGGGGGCCGTGGACCTGACCAGGTAGTCACAGAGGGAACGGTCTTTGCAGAAGGCAGAAAGGGGTGGGGATGGAAATATATCATAGTATTGAGTACAGGAGTTGGGAGGTCATGTTGCGGCTGTACAGGACATTGGTTAGGCCACTGTTGGAATATTGCATGCAATTCTGGTCTCCCTGGTATAGGAAGGATGTTGTGAAACATGGAAGGGTTCAGAAAAGATTTACAAGGATGTTGCTAGAGTTGGAGGATTTGAGCTACAGGGAGAGGCTGAGCAGGCTGGGGCTGTTCTCCCTGGAGTGTCGGAGGCTGAGGGGTGACCTGATAGACATTTAGAAAATTATGAGGGGCATGGATAGGATAAATAGACAAAGTCTTTTCCCTGGGGTGGGGGAGTCCAGAACTAGCGGGCATTGGGTTAGGGTGAGAGGGGAAAGATATAAAAGAGACCTAAGGGGCAACCTTTTCACACAGAGGGTGGTTTGGGTATGGAATGAGCTGCCAGAGGAAGTGTTAGAGGCTGGTACAATTGCAATATTTAAGAGGCATTTGGATGGGTATATGAATAGGAAGGGTTTGGAGAGATATGGGCCAGGTGATGGCAGGTGGGACTAGATTGGGTTGGGATATCTGGTTGGCATGGACGGGTTGGACTGAAGGGTCTGTTTCCATTCTGTACATCTCTATGACTCTATGACTCTAAATCCCTGGTGGTGGGGTCTTTTTAGAGGTGGCGGAAATGTCGGTGGATGATTTGGTTTATGTGAAGGTTGGTAGGGTGGAAGGTGAGCACCAGGGGCGTTCTGTCCTTGTTACGGTTGGAGGGATGGGGTCTGAGGGCGGAGGTGCGGGATGTAAACGAGATGCGTTGGAGGTCATCTTTAACCACGTGGGAAGGGAAATTGCGGTCTCTAAAGAAGGAGGCCATCTGGTGTGTTCTGTGGTGGAATTGGTCCTCCTGGGAGCAGATACGGCGGAGGCGGAGAAATTGGGAACACGGGATGGCATTTTTGCAAGAGGTAGGGTGGGAAGAGGTGTAATCCGGGTAGCTGTGGGAATCGGTGGGTTTGTAAAAAATGTCAGTGTCAAGTCGGTCGTCATTAATGGAGATGGAGAGGTCTAGGAAGGGGAAGGAGGTGTCAGAGATGGTCCAGGTAGATTTAAGGTCAGGGTGGAATGTGTTGGTGAAGTTGATGAATTGCTCAACCTCCTCGCGGGAGCATGAGGTGGCGCCAATGCAGTCATCAATGTAGCGGAGGAAGAGGTGGGGAGTGGTGCCGGTGTAATTACAGAAGATCGACTGTTCTACGTGTCCAACAAAGAGACAGGCATAGCTGGGGCCCATACGTGTGCCCATGGCTACCCCTTTGGTCTGGAGGAAGTGGGAGGATTCAAAGGAGAAATTGTTAAGGGTGAGGACCAGTTCGGCCAAACGAATGAGAGTGTCGGTGGAAGGGTACTGTTGGGGACGTCGGGAGAGGAAAAAACGGAGGGCTTGGAGGCCCTGGTCATGGCGGATGGAGGTGTGGAGGGATTGGATATCCAGTCTACCTGAGGCTGGAATCGAACCCGGATCACTAACGCAGTGAGACAGTAGTGTAAGGCCCATTGTCAAGACTTTGTGCAATGAAAGGGTGCACTACCACATACACTTAACAGACCATTCATTTTATTGTTGCTTGCAGGACTGGAATAAGTAACCACTGGATTTGGGTAACTAGTAATTCCCCTGAGGTTTCACTTTCAAATTAATTGCAAACGGCTATTGTCATGACTTTAAATGACATCAGTTCTGATGGTAGTACAAACAAAAAAGAAAATTTACAGCCCAGGAACAGGCCCTTCGGCCCTCCAAGCCTGAGCTGATCCAAATCCACTCTCTAAACCCATCGCCCAATTCCTAAGCATCTGTATCCCCCAGCTCCCCACCTACACATGCATCTGTCCAGACACATCTTAAACGAATCTCCCGTGCCTGCCTCTACCACCTTTGATAGCAACATGTTCCAGACACCCACCACCCTCTGTGTGAAGTACTTGCCGTGTGTATCCCCCTTAAACTTTCCACCTCTCATCTGGAAAGCATGACCTCTCATTATTGAATCCTTCACCCTAGGAAAAAGCTTGCCTCTATCCACCCTGTCTATACCCTTCATGATTTTGTAAACCTCAATCAGGTCCCCCTCAATCTCCTTTTTCTAATGAAAACAAACCTAACCTACTCATCCTCTCTTCATAGCTAGCACCTTCCATACCAGGCAACATCCTCGTAAACCTTCTCTGCACCCTTTCCAAAACGTCCACATCCTTTTGGTAATGTGGCAACCAGAAATGTACACCGTATTCTAAATGTGGCCGAACAAAGTCTTGCATAATTCTAACATGACCTGCCAGCTCTTATACTCAATACCCCGTCCAATGAAGGCAAGCACACTATATGCCTTCTTGACCACTCTATCCACCTGTGCAGCAACCTTCAGGGTACAATGGACCTGCACTCCCAGATCTCTCTGCTCATCAACTTTTCCCAAGGCTCTTCCGTTTACAGTATAATTCGCTTTAGAATTAGACTTCCCAAAATGCATCACCTCACATTTGCCTGGATTGAACTCCATCTGCCACTTCTTTGCCCAACTCTCCAGTCTATCTATAATCGCTTATATTCTCTGACAGTCCCTTATACTTTCTGCTACTCCACCAATCTTCGTGTCATCTGCAAACTTGTTGATCATACCAACAGTGCCCTCTTCCAGATCATTTATGTATATCACAAACAACAGTGGCCCCAATACTGACCCCTGTGGAACACCACTGGTCACCTTTCTCCATTTCGAGAAACTCCCTTCAACTACTACTCTCTGTCTCCTGTTGCTCAACCAGTTCTTTATCCATCGAGCTAGAACACCCTGCACACCATGTGACCTCACTTTCCCTATTTACTATTGGGAACTTGATCAACTGCCTTACTGACATCTACAGCCCTTCCTTCATCTATCAACTCGGTCACTTCCTCAAAGAACTCTATTACGTTGGTAAGACACTATCGCCCCCACACAAAACCATGTTGCCTATCACTGATAAGCCCATTCTTTTCCAAATATAAATAGATTTTATCCCTCAGTACCTTCTCCAGAAACTTTCCCACCATTGATGTCAAGCTCACTGGTCTGTCATTACCTGGAATATCCCTACTACCCTTCTTGTACAGGGGGACAAAATGAGAAACCCTCTAGTCCTCTAGCACCTCACCTGTGTTTAAGGATGCTACAAAGATATCTGTCGGGGTCCCAGCTATTTCCTTTCTCACCTCCCTCAGCAACCTGGGATAGATCCCATCTGGTCCTGGGGATTTGTCCACCTTAGTATTCTTTAGCCTACTCAACACATCTTTCCTCCTTATGTCAACCTGATCCAGAGTAATCAAACTTCTATCTCTAATCTCAGCATTCATCACCTCCCATTCCTCAGTGAGCACTGATGCAAAGTAATCATTGAGAATCTCACCCATTTTTTTCATGTTTGACACACAACCTCCCTTCCTTATCCTTTAGTGGACCAACCCTTTCTCTGGTTATCCTCTTGCTTTTTATATAAAAATAAAAGGCCTTGGGATTCTTCTTAATTCTGCTCGCTAACGTTATTTCATGACCCCTTTTAGTGTTTGACTGTTTGAGGTGTATTCCATTTTGTATTGATTTGTTGAATCAAGTATCTGGCTCCAAGAAAGCCAGATGATTCACTGTCCTGCGGGTTTAACAACACCACCAGTGTAGACCACTGATAACGTCCAGGAACACAACTCAGAAAGGAATTGCTGGAAACCTTGGGAGCAGTAACACTACAACCATGCATTGGAATAAAGGGACATAAAAAAAAACAGTTCCTGAACAGACTATTGGTTGCAGCTGCTTTATATTAAGGATCAGAGAGCTCACTTTGTTGTTCAGTGATAAGACTGAAGTGGTTCAGGCTCAGCTACTGCTTTAGGAATATTGCATTGCATTGCCCTACAATGTTATCGTCCGGGAAACAGTGAGGCCTGGTGAGTTGCCCTCCCACAGTCTCACTGAACCACTCAAAAGGCCGAGTAGGAGACACCTCCATGGGCTGACTTTGCCCTGTGTTGGGGTGGGGCAGGGGTGTGAGAGCATTATCTCTCACAGCATCTGTCCATTTGGAACTATCCCACACGGGCTATGGACAGGGAATGGCTGATGTAAAAAGAAATGGCTCTGAAAGGGTTAATGCTGGAGACCACATCAAGCTCCACCCAGTCTAACGATGTCATAGAGTCATGGGTGGAGAAATAAGGAGTAGCGGTTTGGATCCCAATAGGGACAGCTATGTCTCCAAGGAGTCTAATTAACTAATGTAATTCAAACCTCATTGATATCATGCAATGAACCACATCTTACCAAAAAAAAATGCTTCTCCTCATTAAGATCTGCTACTGGTTGTTGCTCTGTCACTGTAATAGGCTCTTCGACCCAGGCAAGGGAACAGGACCAATGATAGGTCCTTCTACTGACACACCCGACAACGGCCTCCACGTCAGTCCCTCCAGGGTCTACAAAGGGTCCTGCTGGTTACATTCTCTGCTCCTGGGAAAGATGACGCTGCCTATCCCTGCTCTCTGACAGCTGACTGCTTGACCAGCTGGGCCACAGAGTTCCAGACCCCACCACCAGGGAAGCTTGTTCACCGAGCAGTGACTCCATCCCACTCTCTCAGCAACAGGCCACCACCTGCCTGTGTCTCAGAGTCTCCACCCACACCCTCCCTCTGCCTCCATGATAAACCTGTAAGATGGTACCCTGTTACCTGAAGGATAAAGTCGGAACAGAATTGAGTTTGAAATCTCTCAGTACGGGCATGGAAGTTGTTGAGCATGCTAAATAGGTTGTTGTCTTAATGACTCACCACATTCCAAATTGAAATGTAATTCTTCAGCTCCATCCACTTACTTTGAACGAAGTGATTCAACAAACGTGACAAATGATCCAATCTAAAAGGAATGGTGTTGCAGTTAAGCGGAGGAAAGTGTTTTTGAATTAGATGCACAGATGTATCGATTAATTTCAATTCACACTTTGGAACTTCTTTCTAACAACATGTGATGCCTGGGACCCTCTGTAACACTGAAAGTGTCTCATAAAACATTCACTCATTACTTCAGCTCCCTCACAACGATGGGCAAAGTCACGGATTGGGGATCGCTCAGCAGGAACAAAGTGTTAGAAATAACAAGGAGAAACAAGCTGAAATTTCCCAAAGCGAGTGCTCAGTGTGATTGAACACACTGTCATTGGAAATTGGCCGAGAGAGAGAGAGAGATGGGTGTGAAGCCGAGGAGCAAGGAAATAAATAATTCCTGCTTCCTTCCATTGGTGGGAGATGGTGGTCACGCAGTAAACAATCCGTTTCAGATGTGGAGTCATCACTCAGAGTTTCCCTCACAAAGGCTGAGGAGGTCAGGCCTTGATGGGGCTGGGACTGGTGCCTCATGAGAAGCTCGTGTTGAGTGTAGGGGTGTTAGCTCCACGGGAAGTGTCACCAACACCTTCTGACATTAGTTAGGCCCTCCCAGGGATAAAGGGCAATGTTTCGGGAATGGGAGCCAAAGCTAGAAACTAGGATCAGGTAGGCCAGTCGACCCTTTGAACCAGCTCCATCATTCAATATGATCATGGCTGACCCTGTCTCAGCACCACGCTCCCATTCTCTCTCCAAAGCCCTTGACACGTGAAGCTTCTAGAAATCGATTTCTTTCTCAAGTATATTCAGTAACTTCACCTTCAGAGCTTTTTTTGAGGTAGAGAATTTCACAGGGTCACCAGCCCCTGAGTAAAGAAAAATCTCCCGACCTCTGTCCAAAATGGACCACTGTGCAGCTTTGTTCTGGACATAGTCCAGTCGGGGAAAATATCATCTTGGCATCTAATTTGCCCAATCTCCTGTCGGAATTTTATACATTTCAATGAGATTGTCTGTCATTCCTTACAGTGACTAACTCACCCTCTGACTCCCCAAAGCCTGTCCCATTATCTACAAAACTGGAGTGTGATGGAAGACTCCCCACTTGCCTGGATGGGGGCAGCTCCAACAACACTCAAGAAGCTTGACACCATCCAGGACAAAGCAGCCGCTTGATTGGCACCACATTCACAAACACCACTCCCTCCACCACTGGCATCAACTCAACAATGTGGAAAATTGCCCAGGTATATCCCTTACACAAAAAGCAAGGCAAATCCAACCCAACCAATTATTGCCGAATCAATCTACTCTCCATCCTCAGTAAAGTGATGGAAGGTGTCATCAACAGAGCTATCAAGCAGCACCTGCTCAGCAATAACCTGCTCAGTGATGCCCAGCTTGGATTCCCCCAGGGGCACTCAGCTCCTGACTTTATTACAGCCTTGGTTCAAACATGGACAAAAGAGCTGAATTCCAGAGAGGAGAGGAGAGGGACAGCCCTTGGTATCAAGGCTGCATTCAACCAAGTGTAGCATCAAGGAGCACTGGAAAAACTGGAATCAATGGGTACCGGGGGCACGCTCCCTGCTGGTTGGAGTCATACCTGGCACAAAGGAAGATGATGGTGTATGTTGCAGGTCAGTCATCTCATCTCCAGGACATCTCTGCAGGAGTTCCTCAGGGTAGTGTCCTAGGCCCAACCATTGTCTGCTGCTTCATTAATGACCGTCCCTCCACAAGATTAATAGTGAGGATGTTGCCTGATGATTGTACAATGTTCAGCACCATTCATGACTCCTCAGATACTGAAACAGTCCATGTTCGAACGCAACAAGATCTGGACAATGTCCTGGCTTAGGCTGACAAATGGCAAGTAGCATTTACACCAGGTAGTGGCCATCACCAATCAGAGAGAATCTAACCATTTCCCTTGACATTCGGTGACATTAATATCACGGAATCCCTGGAGGTTACTATTGACCAGAATCTGAACTGGGAGATAGTGAGGATTGCAGAGGCTGGAGAGTCAGAATGGATAAAGAGCACACCAGGTCAGGCAGCATCCAAGGAGAAGGGGAGTCACTGTTTCACGTCTGAACCTTTCGTCAGGCCTGGGGGATGGGGACGGAGGCTGTGAAATAAATACAGGGGGTGGGTGGGGCTGGGGAAAGGTGGGTGGGATGGTGATAGGTGGATACAGGTAGCAGGTGGCTGTGATTAGTCAGTGAGAAGGGTGGAATAAATAGGTGGGATGGAAGATGGACAGGTAGGGTCAGGTTAAGGTGGGGTGGTGAGGATGGGCTGGGCTGGGCCTGGGATGGGGTTGGGGGGGTGGGGGTGTTTGTGGGGAGATTTGGAAACTGGTGAATTCTATGTTCAGGCCATATGGTTGTAATCTCCTGAGGCGAAAGATGAGGTTTTCCATCCTCCAGTTTGCAGGTGGCCTTGTGTTGACAGTCATTACACTCCAATCAACTCCACCTTCTGGCTGCTATCCATTTCAATTCCCCCTACCCCCTGACTCACCCTCCCCCAACAACATATTCATCATGAGCCTCCTCCACTGTTAACACAAGGCTACCCGCAAACCAGCAGAGGAACACTTCATCTTCCACCTCAGGAGATTACAACCATACAGCCTTAGAATAGGATTCACCAGCTTCCAAATCTCCCCAACCCCCACCCCCCCCCCACCACTACCACCTCATCCCTGGCCCAGCTACCCTCTCCACCCCTCCCCCTTAACCTGACCTAATCTGTCCATCTTCCTTCCCACCTATCTGCTCCATCCATCCCATTGACCAATCACAGCCACTTCCTACCTTCACCATCCCACCCACCTTTCCCTCAGCCCCCTTCCCCCTCCCCCAGTCCTGCTGAAAGGTTCTGACCTGAAACGTTGACTCCCCTTCTCCTGTGATGCTGTTTGACCTGCCGTGTTTTAACCAGCTCCACACTTTATCCACTTAGAATATGAACTGGTCTAGCCACATAAACACAGTGGTTACAAGAGCAGGTCAGGGGCTGGGAATGCTGCAACGTGTAACTCACCTCCTGACTCCCCAAAGTCTGCCCACAGGGCACAAGTCAGGAGTGTGAGGGAATACTCCCCACTTGCCTGGATGGGGGCAGCTCCAACAACACTCAAGAAGTTTGACACCATCCAGGATAAAGCAGCTGCTTGATTGGCACCACATCCACAAACATCCACTCCCTCGACCACTGAAGCTCAGTAGCAGCAGTGTGTACCATCTACAAGATGCACTGTAGAAATTCATCAAACATCCTCTGACAGTACCTTCCAAACCCACAACCACTTCCATCTAGAAGGACAAGGATAGCAGATACATGGGGACACCACCCCCTGCAGGTTCCCCTCCGAGCCACTCACCATCCTGACTTAGAAATATATCATCTTCAGTGTCACTCGGTCAAATCCCAGAATTCCCTCCTTAAGAACATTGTGGGTCAACCCACAGCACATGGACTGCAGTGGTTCAAGAAGGCAGCTCACCCCCACCTTCTCCAGGAGCAACTAAGGATGGGTACTAAATGTTGGCCCAGCCAGCCACACCCACATCCCATGAGTGAATAAAAAAGAAGTCTTACCTGAGCTAAGTAGATTTGCCAATCAATCAATCAATCAATATGGATGGCATGGTGGCTCAGTGGTTAGCACTGCTACCTCAGGGACCCAGGTTCAATTCCACCGTTGGGCGATTGTCTGGGTGGAGTTGGCACATTCTTCCCGTGTCTGTGTGGGTTTCCTCTGGTTTCCTCCCACAGTCCGAAGATGTGTAGATTAGGTGAATTGGCTGTGCTGTTACCCAAAGTGTTCAAGGATGAGTAAGTTAGGTGTATTAGTCAGGGGCAAGTATAGGGTAGGGGGAATGGGTCTGGGTGGGTTACTCTTCAGACGGTTGGTGTGGACCTGTTGGGCCGAAGGGCCTGTTTCCACACTGTAGGGATTCTAAATAAAAATCCTTTTCCCCTCCAGTGTAAATTGTTGTAATTTGGCAGTTTTGTGTCTGTCCTGATGAAGGCACGTCACGAATCCTCAACAATTTTTCTCATTTCAGCAAGAGCCTGTCCTTGTGTCCCAGAATGCTCTGTGCCTTTTCAGCCCCTAATGCTAGTTGCCTGGTTCCCTACTCCTTACCAAGTTAGCCTGAGCCTACTCCTGTAAATTATGGATTCAGCTCTCAATCAAGAGACTTTCTGCCTGTTTAATCAAAAGCAGAGCTTTAATTATTTTAGGATTGAGAAATTGTCTTTACTCCCAGAGGCGGGGATCCAGTAAGCAAGGATTTTGTCATTGCAAGCCTGCCCTGGTTCAGGTGTAATGTCACTACCTTTGAATCAGGAGGCTCCATGTCAAGTCTCCTCCTACCCCAGACCTGTGTTATATCTGAGCAGTCAGATTACAGTATTGTTCACTTCAGGCTTGTTATCCCCCACAGTGACTGGCAGATTGTGTTTGTATAACAGTGATTAGATTAGATTATTTACAGTGTGGAAACAGGCCCTTCGGCACAACAAGTCCACACCGACCCTCCGAAGAGCAACCCACCCAGACCCATTCACCCCTTCACCTAACACTACGGGCAATTTAGCATGGCCAATTCACCTGACCTGCACATTTTTGGACAGTGGGAGGAAACCGGAGCACCCGGAGGAAACCCACACAGACACAGGGATAATGTGCAAACTCCACACAGTCAGTCGCCTGAGGCGGGAATTGAACCCGGGTCTCTGGCGCTGTGAGGCAGCAGTGCTAACCACTGTGCCACCGTGCTGCCCACACCTGTTTAAGGGTAAATCCTTAAGGCAAAGGGAATGCTTTCAAATTGGTCAGTTATCAAATGGATCCCATCACCATTGATGAAGAGTAGACTTTTCTGAAATACACTGCATTCAGTGTTGGAAACACTTCACAAGATGGTGGAAAAATGCAAGATATTTAATGATAAAGTCGAGAGGTAATGAATCTCTCATGACATGTTTAGCGGATTTGCATTTGATCAAATCTATTCGAAAATCAACTGCAGGCACTGATTAACTAAATTACTTATAAATCCCTCATTTCAAAGGCTTATTGATTTGGTGAACATGCACATTTGTTCAGTGCAATTGGATAATAGCTTTTTGCAATAACGATCTCTCATTATAACACGGAATGTACTCACACGTCAATCAACAACGTGCTTGTGAGACTGTACAAAGTTTAACTCTTTCCTGTCAGTGAGATAACGATGTAAGTATCTTGTGATAGAACCTGTCTTATTGGCTGAGAAAGTTAATGTTGAGGTGTTCCTAGAGCAACAAGCGACATGATGATGTCACAGAGACTCAGGGAGGACCAAAGCTTTCAATCTGAAAGGGGTAACACTGGGGTCCCCCTCCTAGTCTTGGAAACTAGTTCTGACCAACTTGTGTAAGCTTGTACCTGACTCCTATCACACAGTAAACGGCAGCTGCGTTAAGCTGAGGGTCTCTGCTGTTTCAGTGACCAGGTAGTTTCCCTCTACATCATGATACCAGGGAGGTAGTGGAGATCAGATGGTGGCTGATGGAACTTGCTCCAGGATGAAGCTGCCAGAGCTTCATTGCTGGTCCCCAGTCGGTAATGTGTCTGGCTGTTTTCATCGCCTTGGTGACTTCATGACAGAATGTGCCTCACTCAGCCACCAGCCCCATCTTTTTCTGCAGCTTGTTCTTTGGTGAACACTAACCATCAAAGTGAGAATCTGCTGGCATTCTGAAGGCTATGGCACATTGTTCCATGCTGGCTGGAAGGCCACTCCCCCTGTGCCACTGTATTGCCATTGTATCCCATTTCAGCGGAAAACTCAATTCGTCCTCTCCGGGTGAACGGATCTGACTTGGACTCGGTCACATGATCTACATTGACATGGTGATATTTGGCCTACAAGCTATTGAATGTAATTGTGTTCATGCATCCCTAATACATACAAGGCATTCAGCAACTGGTTAATAAACAAGAACAAGTATACCGTTTTGGATACTTGTGGGGGGGACGACTTACCAGGGGTAAGTAACGGGGCTCAGGCCTCTGGCACGGAGCCTGTCCCCGCTACTCAGAAGGGAAGGGTGGAGAAGAGCAGAGCAATAATAATTGGGGACTCGATAGTTCGGGGCACAGATAGGCGGTTTTGTGGGAACGAGAGAGACTCACGTTTGGTATGTTGCCTCCCAGGTGCAAGGGTACGTGATGTCTCTGATCGTGTTTTCCGGGTCCTTAAGGGGGAGGGGGAGCAGCCTGAAGTCGTGGTCCATATTGGCACCAATGACATAGGTAGGAGGAGTGCTGAGGATGTTAGACAGGCTTTTAGGGAGCTAGGTTGGAAGCTCAGAGTTAGAACGAACAGAGTTGTTGTCTCTGGTTTGTTACCCGTGCCACGTGATAGAGAGTCGAGGAATAGGGAGAGAGAAGAGTTAAATGCGTGGCTACAGGGATGGTGCAGGAGGGAGGGATTTCGGTACTTGGATAACTGGGGTTCTTTCTGGGGAAGGTGGGACCTCTATAAACAGGATGGTCTGCACCTGAACCTGAGGGGCACCAGTATCCTTGGGGGGAGGTTTGCTAGTGCTCTTGGGGGGGGTTTAAACTAACTCTGCAGGGGCATGGGAACCCAGACTGTAGCTGTAGGGTGCAGGACCTGGAGTGTAGGGAGGTTAGGAATATGGCATCAATCTTAAAGGAGGGTGCCTGTAAACAGAAGAGTGGCTTGAAGTGTGTATACTTTAATGCCAGAAGTATACGAAATAAGGTAGGTGAACTCGCAGCGTGGGTTGGTACCTGGGACTTCGATGTTGTGGCTATTACGGAGACGTGGCTAGATCAGGGACAGGATTGGCTGTTGCAGGTTCCAGGGTTTAAATGTTTTAGTAGGGTCAGAGGTGGGGGCAAAAGAGGGGGGGGTGTGGCTTTGCTTGTCAAAGATAGTATTACAGCGGTGGAAAGGAAGATGGACGAAGATTTGCCATCTGAGGTAGTTTGGGTTGAGGTTAGGAATAGGAGAGGTGAGGTCACCCAGTTAGGAGTCTTTTACAGGCCTCCTAATAGTCCTAGAATCGTTGAAGAAAGGATTGCGAAGATGATTCAGGAGAAGAGTGACAGTAATAGGGTGATTGTTATGGGAGACTTTAACTTTCCTGATATTGATTGGGAAAGCTATA
The DNA here is from genome assembly GCF_047496795.1 of Chiloscyllium punctatum. Classification (NCBI taxonomy): domain Eukaryota; kingdom Metazoa; phylum Chordata; class Chondrichthyes; order Orectolobiformes; family Hemiscylliidae; genus Chiloscyllium; species Chiloscyllium punctatum. The sequence goes on along the minus strand of NC_092778.1, from coordinate 67,058,526 downwards.
GCTCAAGTTCGTTAGATGGGTCAGTGTTTGTGCAATGTGTGCAGGAGAGTTTCCTGACACAATATGTAGATAAGCCAACAAGAGGTGAGGCCATACTGGATTTGGTTCTGGGTAACGAACCAGGCCAGGTATTAGAACTAGAGGTAGGTGAGCACTTTGGGGACAGTGACCACAATTCGGTGATTTTTACTCTAGTGATGGAGAGGGATAAGTGTGTACTACAGGGCAAGAGTTATAGCTGGGGGCAGGGAAATTATGATGCGTTGAGGCATGACTTAGGATGTGTGGATTGGAAAAGTAGATTCCAAGGCAAGAGCGTAATTGATATGTGGAACTTGTTCAAGGAGCAACTATTGAGTGTCGTTGATAAGTACGTACCTATCAGGCAGGGAGGAAAGGGTCGTGTGAGGGAGCCGTGGTTTAATAAGGAGTTGGAATCCCTTGTTAAATGGAAGAGGGCGGCCTTTGTAAAGATGAGGCGTGAAGGTTCAATAGGGGCAATTGAGAGTTATAAGGTAGCCCGGAAGGACCTGAAGAGAGAGCTAAGAGCAGCAAGGAGGGGACATGAAAGGTGCTTAGTTGGTAGGATTAGGGAAAACCCTAAGGCTTTCTATAGGTATGTTAGGAATAAAAGAATGACTAGGGAAGGAATAGGTCCAATCAAGGATAGTAATGGGAAGTTGCGTGTGGAGGCTGAAGAGATTGGGAAGGCGCTGAATGAATACTTTTCGTCAGTATTCACTCAGGAACAGGACATTGTTGTCGATATGAATACTGAGGCACGAATAAGTAGAATGGATGGCTTTGAGATATGTAGAGAAGAGGTGTTGGAAATTCTGGCAAGGGTGAAAATAGATAAGTCCCCTGGGCCTGATGGCATTTATCCCAGGATTCTCTGGGAAGCAAGGGAGGAGATTGCAGAGCCATTGGCCTTGATTTTTGTGTCCTCTTTGTCGACAGGAGTAGTGCCAGAGGACTGGAGGCTAGCAAACGTGGTTCCCTTGTTCAAGAAGGGGAGTAGGGATAATCCTAGTAACTATAGGCCAGTGAGTCTCACTTCTGTTGTGGGCAAAGTCTTAGAGAGAATTGTAAGGGATAGGATTTATGCACATCTGGATAAGAATGATGTGATCAAGGATAGTCAGCATGGTTTTATGAAGGGCAGGTCGTGCCTCACAAACCTTATTGAATTCTTTGAGAAGGTGACTAAGGAGGTAGATGAGGGGAAAGCGGTAGATGTGGTATATATGGATTTTAGTAAGGCGTTTGATAAGGTCCCCCATGGTAGGCTACTGCAGAAAATACAGAGATATGGCATTGAGGGTGAGTTGGAGGTTTGGATTAGGAATTGGCTCTCTGGAAGAAGACAGAGGGTAGTAGTTGATGGCAAAGGTTCATCTTGGAGTGCCGTCACTAGCGGTGTTCCGCAAGGATCTGTTTTGGGACCATTGCTGTTTGTCATTTTTATAAATGACCTGGAGGAAGGGTTAGAAGGTTGGGTGAGCAAGTTTGCGGATGATACGAAAGTCGGAGGAGTTGTAGACAGTGAGGAAGGATGTGGCAGGTTACAGCGGGATATAGAGAAGCTGCAGAGCTGGGCAGAAAGGTGGCAAATGGAGTTCAATGTAGCTAAGTGTGAAGTGATTCACTTTGGTAAGAGTAATAAAAAGATGGATTACTGTGCTAATGGTAGACTACTTGGTAGTGTGGAAGAGCAGAGGGATCTTGGTGTCCATGTACACAGATCTCTGAAAGTTGCCACCCAGGTAAATAGTGCAGTGAAGAAGGCATATGGCGTACTGGCTTTTATTGGTAGAGGAATTGAGTTCCGGAGTCCTGAGGTCATGCTGCAGTTGTATAAGACTCTGGTGCGGCCGCATCTGGAATATTGTGTGCAGTTTTGGTCGCCATACTATAGGAAGGATGTGGAGGCACTGGAACGGGTGCAGAGGAAGTTTACCAGGATGTTGCCTGGTATGGTAGGAAAATCCTATGAGGAAAGGCTGAGGCACTTGGAGTTGTTTTCATTGGAGAAAAGAAGGTTTAGGGGTGATTTGATAGAGGTGTACAAGATGATTAGGGGGTTAGATAGGGTTGACAGTGAGAACCTTTTTCCACGTATGGAGTCAGCTATTACAAGGGGGCATAGCTTTAAATTAAGGGGGGGTAGATATAGGACTGATGTTAGGGGTAGGTTCTTCACTCAGCGAGTCGTAAGTTCATGGAATGCCCTGCCAGTAGCAGTAGTGGACTCTCCCTCTTTATGGGTATTTAAGCGGGCATTGGATAGGTATATGGAGGATAGTGGGTTAGTGTAGGTTAGGTGGGCTTTGATCGGCGCAACATCGAGGGCTGAAGGGCCTGTACTGCGCTGTATTCTTCTATGTTCTATGTTCTAAAGCAGGACAATCTCTCAGGATTTCTTCCACAAACAGCTCGAGTACAATAACATTGACGCATTCTGTAAAAGCTCGGCAGACTGTGAAATATTTGTTGTTTCACAGACACTCTCACTGCCTGAGGTTCATTTCACCAGAGCTGTGCAATTGTACAGTAACACAGCTATGTAGCTATATAGCCACACTGTTACATAGATACACACATGGACTGCTGTGTAGTGATGCAACTATGCAGCATTACAACAGTGCAGGCACACAGCAATACAGGCACACAGCAATGCAGGCACAGCAATGCAGGCACACAACAGTACAGGCACACAGCAATGCAGGCACAGAGCAATGCAGGCACACAGCAATACAGGCACACAGCAACACAGGCACACAGCAATGCAGGCACAGCAATCCAGGCACACAACCATACAGGCACACAACAATGCAGGCACACAGCAACACAGGCACACAGCATTACAGGCACACAGCAACGCAGGCACACAGCAATACAGCCACACAGCAACACAGGCACACAGCAATACAGGCACACAGCAATGCAGGCACAGCAATACAGGCACACAGCAATGCAGGCACAGCAATGCAGGCACACAACAATACAGGCACACAGCAATACAGGCACACAGCAATGCAGGCACACAGCGATACAGGCACACAGCAATGCAGGCACAGCAATGCAGGCACACAACAATACAGGCACACAGCAATGCAGGCACACAGCAATACAGGCACAGAGCAATGCAGGCACAGAGCAATAGAGGTACACAGCAATGCAGGCACACAGCAACGCAGGCACACAGCAATGCAGGCACACAGCAACACAGGCACACAGCAATACAGGTACACAGCAATGCAGGCACACAGCAATACAGGTACACAGCAATGCAGGCACACAGCAATACAGGCACACAGCAATACAGGCACACAGCAATACACGCACACAGTAATACAGGCACACAGCAATGCAGGCACACAGTAATATAGGTACACAGCAATGCAGGCACACAGCAATACAGGTACACAGCAATGCAGGCACACAGCAATACAGGCACACAGCAATACAGGTACAAAGCAATGCAGGCACACAGCAATACAGGCACACAGCAATGCAGGCACAGCAATGCAGGCACACAGCAATGCAGGCACAGAACAATGCAGGCACACAGCAACACAGGCACACAGCAATGCAGGAATACATCTATGCAGGCACACAGCAACACAGGCACACAGCAACGCAGGCACACAGCAATGCAGGCACACAGCAACACAGGCACACAGCAATGCAGGCACACAGCAACACAGGCACACAGCAATGCAGGCACACAGCAATGCAGGCACACAGCAATGCAGGCACAGCAATACAGGCACACAGCAATACAGGCACACAACAATGCAGGCACACAGCAATGTAGACACAGAGCAATGCAGGCACACAGCAATACAGGTACACAGCAATGCAGGCACAGCAATACAGGCACACAGCAATACAGGCACACAACAATGCAGGCACACAGCAATGCAGACACACAGCAATACAGGCACACAGCAATGCAGGCGCACAGCAATGCAGGCACACAGCAATACAGGTACACAGCAATGCAGGCACAGCAATACAGGCACACAGCAATACAGGCACACAACAATGCAGGCACACAGCAATACAGGTACACAGCAATGCAGGCACAGCAATACAGGCACACAGCAATACAGGCACACAACAATGCAGGCACACAGCAATGCAGACACAGAGCAATGCAGGCACACAGCAACACAGGCACACAGCAATGCAGGCACAGCAATGCAGGCACACAGCAATGCAGGCACAGAGCAATGCAGGCACACAGCAATACAGGCACACAGCAATGCAGGAATACATCTATGCAGGCACACAACAATGCAGGCACATAATAATGCAGGCACAGAGCAATGCAGGCACAGAGCAATGCAGGCACAGAGCAATGCAGGCACACAGCAACACAGGCACACAGCAATGCAGGAATACATCCATGCAGGCACACAACAATGCAGGCACATAATAATGCAGGTACACAGCAACGCAGGCACACAGCAATGCAGGCACACAACAATGCAAGCGCACAGTATTGCAGGCACACAGCAATGTAGGAATACATCTATGCAGGCACACAACAATGCAGGCATACAGCAATGCAGCCATACAGCAATCCAGCCATACAGCAATGCAGGCACATAGCTATGCAGGCACATAACAATGCAGCCATACAGCAATGCAGGCACACAGCAATGCAGCCATACAGCTATGCAGCTGTCCAGTTGCACTGTGATCTAGCTGTGCAATTATACAGCTATGTAGTTATGTAGCTACACAGTTATGCAGCTGTACTGTCATGCAGCTATCAACTGCATTGTGATGCAGTTATACAGCTACACAGCTTCTATAGTGAAAGGAGTGGCATGGTACCTCACAGCGCCAGGGTCCCGGGTTCGATTCCAGCCTCAGGCGACTGTGTGAAGTTTGCACATTCTCCACATGTCTGCGTGGGTTTCTCCTGGGTGCTCTGGTTTCCTCCCACAGCCTCAAGATGTGCAGATTAGTTGGATTGGCCATGGGAAATGCGAGGTTAAGGGGAGATGGTGGGTCTGAGTGGGATGCTCTTTGGAGGGTTGGTACAGACGTGTTGGGCTGAATGGCCTCTTTCTACTCTGGAGGGATTCCATTATTGCAACTGCAAGGTCAGGCATTGATACTATCACAACATTGTTCTTCCTCAAACTTCACAAATGTCCCAGGGACTGGGATTCAAATCTCACCGTCGCAGATGGTGGAATTTAAATTCAATTTGAAAAGATAACAATCTGGAATTAAGGATCTAACGGTGACTGTGAAACCATTGCAGATCATTAGGAAGAACCCCATCTGGTTCACTAATGTGCTTCAGGGAAGGAAACTGCCGTCCTTACCTGGTCTGGAATACATGTGACTCCAGACCCACAGCGATGAGGTTGGGTCTTAACTGTCCTCTCAAATGGCCCAGAAAGCCCCTCCATTGTATTAATCAATGTGAAGCCTCAGCTGGTGAATCAGTACCCCTCCACATTGGTCAACACTTGGAGGAAACATTGACAATAGCAAGGACACAAAATGGACTGTGGGTGAAGGATTCCAGTGTCCGCCACCAAGAGGGGCTCGGCAGCAGCATCACTGATCGAGCTGGTTGGGTCCTAAAGGACATCACTGCTAGACTGGGTCTGCGGCAGGTGGGGAGGGAACCAATAAGAGGGAAAAATATACCAGACTGCATCCGTACCAATCTGCCAGGAGGAACCTTTACAAGTACCCCATCCTCAAAGATGGAAGAGCCCAGCACATCGGGACAAAAGATGCATCTGTCCATGACAGTATCTGTCAGAGTGACCACTGCACAGTCCTTGTGGAGACAAAGTCCCACCTTCACAATATGAATACCCTCCATCGTGTTGTGTGGCACTATCGCCGTGCTAATGGGACAGACTTTAATCAGATCAAGCAGCTCAAGACTGGGCATCCATGAAGTGCTCTGGGTCATCAAAAGCAGCAGAACTGTACTCCAGCACAATCTGTAACCTCATATCCCCCCTCAACCATTACCATCGAGCCAGGGGATCGACCCTGGTTCAATGCAGAATGCAGGAGGGCATGCTGGGAGCAGCACCAGGCATAAATAAAAATGAGGTGTCAACCTGGTTAAGCTACCAAACAGAACTACTTGCGCCAAACAATACGAGCAGTAAGTGATAGACAGAGCTAAGTGATCCCACAGCCAACAGATCAGATTTAGGTCTGCAGTCATAGAGTCATAGAGATGTACAGTATGGAAACAGAGCCTTTGGTCCAACCCGTCCATGCTGACCAGATATCCCAACCCAATCTAGTCCCACCTGCCAGCCCCTGGCCCATATCCCTCTAAACCCTTCCTAGTCATATACCCATCCAGATGCCTCTTAAATGTTGCAATTGTACCAGCCTCCACCACATCCTCTGGCAGCTCATTCCATACACGTACCACCCTCTCTGTGAAACAGTTGCCACTTAGGTCTCTTTTATATCTTTTCCCTCTCACCCTAAACCTAGGCCCGCTAGTTCTGGACTCCCCGACCCCAGGGAAAAGACTTTGTCTATTTACCCTATCCATGCCCCTCATAATTTTGTAAACCTCTATAAGGTCACCCCTCAGCCTCTGACGCTCCAGGGAAAACAGCCCCAGTCTGTCAGCCTCTCCCTGTAGCTCAGATTCTCCAACCCTGGCAACATCCTTGTAAATCTTTTCTGAACCCTTTCAAGTTTCGCAACATCTTTCCGATAGGAAGGAGACCAGGATTGCATGCAATATTCCAACAGTGGCCTAACCAATGTCCTGTACAGCCGCAACATGACCTCCCAACTCCTGTACTCAATACTCTGACCAATAAAGGAAAGCATACCAAACACCTTCTTCACTATCCTATCTACCTGCGACTCCACTTTCAAGGAGCTATGAACCTGCACTCCAAGGTCTCTTTGTTCAGCAACGATCCCCATGACCTTACCATTAAGTGTATAAGTCCTATTAAGGTTTGCTTTCCCAAAATGCAGCACCTCGCATTTATCTGAATTAAACTCTATTTGCCACTTCTCAGCCCATTGGCCCATTTGGTCCAGATCCTGTTGTAATCTGAGGTAACCCTCTTCGCTGTCCACTATACCTCCAATTTTGGTGTCATCTGCAAACTTACTAACTGTACCTCTTATGCTCACATCCAAATCATTTATGTAAATGACAAAATGTAGAGGACCCAGCACCGATCCTTGTGGCACTCCACTGGTCACAGGCCTCCAGTCTGAAAAACAACCCTCCACCACCACCCTCTGTCTTCTACCTTTGAGCCAGTTCTGTATCCAAATGGCTAGTTCTCCCTGTATTCCGTGAGATCTAACCTTGCTAATCAGTCTTCCATGGGGAACCTTGTCGAACGCCTTACTGAAGTCCATATCGATCACATCTACTGCTCTGCCCTCATCAATCTTCTTTGTTACTTCTTCAAAAAACTCAATCAAGTTTGTGAGACATGACTTCCCACACACAAAACCATGTTGACTATCCCTAATCAGTCCTTGCCTTTCCAAATACATGTACATCCTGTCCCTCAGGATTCTCTCCAACAACTAACTTATCTGATTCTGTGCTGTGACCTTCGCCCAACAGTTCCTCCAAGATTAGTTGTGAATTTCACTGTTTGTTAATTTTCCCAGATGCACTCCGATGTCCAGCGATACAAAATTCAAACAGCAAAGGTGGTAACTTTCTCTCTCTCTCTCTCTCTCTCTCCCGCAATGACCTCACCATATGCTTCCTTTGTCTGCTCTTCTCCCGTTTAAAACTGCTGTTTTTGGCTTTTTTTTCCAAAACAATGCAACAGCATATAAAACAGGAATTGCTGCTCCTGGAATTCGAGGAAATCACCTCCAGCACCTAAAATACCTCAAAAAAAAGGAGCAGCTCTTACAGCCAGAAAAGTTTCCCGTCCTCCAGTCCTGCCACATCCAGCTGTGAATGATGGTGGATGACTAAACAACTCACTGGAGGAGGAGGCTCCACAAATATCCCCCTCCTCAATGATGGAGGAGTCCAGCACATCAGGGCAAAAGATAAGGCTGAAGCATTCACAGCAATTTTCAGCCTGAAGTTCCGAGTAGGTGATTCACCTCCGTCTCCCCCAGTGGTCCCCAGCATCACAGATACCAGGCTCCAGCCAATTTGATTCACTCCACGTGATATCAAGAAACAGTTGGAGACACTGGATACTGCAAAGGCTATGGGCCCTGACAACATCCCAGCAACAGTACTGAAGACTTGTGCTCCAGAACTTGCCTCTCCCCTAGCCACGCTGTTCCAGTGCAGTTACCACACTGGCATCTACCCGACAATGTGGGAAATTGGCCAGGTATGTCCTGTACATAAAAAGCAGGACAGATCCAATCCGGCCAATTACCACCCCATCTGTCTCCTCTCGATCATCAGTACACATAGAACATAGAACATTCCAGCACAGTACAGGCCCTTCAGCCCTCGATGTTGTGCCAACCTGTGAAACCAATCTGAAATCCATCTAACCTACACTATTCCATTACTATCCATATTTTCATCCAATGACCATTTAAATGCCTTAAAGTTGGTGAGTCCACTACTGTTACAGGCAGGCGGTTCCATGCCCCAACTACTCTCTAAGTAAAGAACCTATCTCTGCCATCTGTCCTGTATCTATCACCCCTCAATTTAAAGCTATGACCCCTCGTGCTAGCCATCACCATCTGGGAAAAAGGGTCTCACTGTCCACCCTATCTAACCCTCTGATTATCTTGTATGTCTCAATTATGTCACCTCTCAACCTCCTTCTCTCTAAAGAAAAAAATCACAGATCCCTCAGCCTTTCCACATAAGACCTTCCCTCCATACCAGGCAACATCCTGATAAATCTCCTCTGAACCCTTTCCAAAGCTTCCACATCCTCCTATAATGCGGTGGCCAGAACTGTACGTAATACCCCAAGTGTGGCCGCACCAGAGTTTTGTACAGCTGCAGCATGACCTCATGGCTCTGAAACTCAATCCCTCTACCAATAAAAGCTAACACACTGTATGCCTTCTTAACAACCCTATCAACCTGGGTGGCAACTTTCAGGGATGTATGTAAATGGAACCCAATATCTCTCTGCTCATCTACAATACCAAGAATACCAATACCGTTAGCTCAGTACTCTGTATTCCTGCTTTCCCTTCCAAAGTGAATCACCTCACACTTTTCCGCATTAAACTCCATTTGCCACCTCTCAGCCCAGCTCTGCAGCTTATCTATGTCCCTCTGTAACCTGCAATATCCTTCTGCACTATCCACAACTCCACCGACCTTATCAAGCAGCACCTGCTCAGCAATAACCTGCTCAGTGACATCCAGTTTGGGTTCCACCAGGGTCACTCAGCTCCTGACCTCATTACAACCTGTAAAGGAGACTGCATCAGGAGCAATGGACACAGTAAATGACATGTGTGGAAGTGCGGGTGAAACTTTGATGGATGTGGAAGGTTCTTTTGGGGCCCTTGGATGGAGGTGAGGGAGGAGGTCTGAGCGCAGGTTGCACTTCCTGCGGTGCTGGAAGGGGAGGGTGGTTTGTTGGGGGGCGTGGACCTAACAAGGTAGTCGAGGAGAGAACGGTCTTTACTGAAAGCGAGTCGGGGTGGGGAGGGAAATATATCTCTGGTGGTAGGGTCCGTTTTTAGGTGGCAGGAATGGCGCACCAAACAACCCCACTGCCCCATGGCCAAAGACTTCAACTCCCCCTCCCACTCTGCCGAGGACATGGAGGTCCTGGGCCTCCTCCAACGCTGCTCCCTCACCACCCAACGCCTGGAGGAAGAATGCCTCATCTTCCAACTTGGGACCGTTCAACTCAAGGGCATCAATGCGGACTTCACCAATTTCCTCATTTCCCCTCCTTACCCCAGTTCTAACCTTCCAACTCAGCACTGCCATCATGACCGGTCCTACCTGTCCATCTTCCTTCCCACCTATCCGCTCCTCCCACCTCTCCGACCTATCGCCTTTACCCCCACTTCCATCCACCTGTTGCACTCTCAGCTACCATCCCCCCAGCATCACCCCCCTCCCATTCATCTCTCCACCCCCGAGGCTCCCAGCCTCATTCCTGATGAAGGGCTCCTGCCCGAAGCGTTGATATTCCTGCTCCTCGGTTGCTGCCTGACCGGCTGTTCAAGAATGTGGCTCCATGCCACGTTCTCAGACTGGCAATACGCATTGGCCCAGCCAGTCATGTCCATGCCCCACAGATAAATGAAGGAAACTAGATGCTAGACGTTTAACCCAAGAGTTAAAGAGTCGAATCATTGCTTTTGAATCACTTTCATTTGATTAGAATAATTCCTGGCCAGGAATTGAAGTGAACATGGATTCTGTCACCTTGTGCTGGTTTGGTACTCTGTCAATGGGTGATAACATTCACTCTGGTGTAGTGAACCTCAATTGACAGAAACCTCGTCCATTTTGACAATTTCTAACATCTCTAACATCGATTCGGAGACAACAACATTTCACACGAGTGCAATTGCACCACATTGTCCCTCTCGGGATAATTGTGACTCAGCTACTTACACTGGTTTAATGTTGGAAAGTCACTCTATCTGAAAATCCATGATTGTATGCCTGCTGAACTCACACATTCATTTACATAGCACCAGGTCCATGTGGGTTTGCTGCAGTAATGTGCTGGCATTGCCTTATGCCCAAACATTTAGATACAAGGTGACCCAAAGTCAGCTGATACCAACACAGCAGAGCTTTTAGGAATTTGATAGCAAATTTCTTTACTATTTCTATAAAAAATATTTCTTCCCAAGCTCTGTTCTATATTTAAAGTGGAATCAGTTCTAGTGTATCAACATTCTTTTCAAAAACTAAATACCTCTCCAGGGGACTTTTTTTTAGGAAGGTTGATACAATCAGAAAATAATCATGATATTAATTCGGAATCTGTCCTGTGACGGATTCAGGAATATCACACCTGTATAGAGTTAGGGAGACATCAAACTGAAAGGCTGTACAGGAAGCAATGACAAGAGGCTGACTACACAACCCATACATCTTTGAGGCCAGTGAAGCCCAGGAGATTCACGTTTGTGTTTTGTCCTTGCAGCAATTTACAAAAAAAAGGGTTAAAGTCCGTTTTCATCTCTGGACTGTGTGTGTTAGTAGCCTTGTATGCTGATGGGTGTGCGTGCAGGAAAAACCACTGAACACCCCTGCAATGCAGGAAAAGAGAGGGCAATTCACTCTTTCACTTGGAATGATGTCTGTTCCTATTCATTCAAGACGAAAGAATCTCAACCAGCCTGCAAAATTAAGACACTCAAAATCAGCTGTTAAACTACCAATGTTAGCACCACTGATAATATCAATGTTGTGCTATCCACCCCTCACATAACTCAGAGTCTGTTTGCATTAACTCATCTTTTATTTGGATATACTTCTTCATCTGAATGCGTGTGTGCATATGTGTTGAATTATTATTTCTTCCCCTGTTTAGTGACTAATAAGTTCTTTTTTTGATTGCTTAAGAAAGCTTGATTTCTTCTAAAAACTAAATTAATTTGGTCTGCAAGGAAGGTATCCACAGGAGGAAATAAATATTTTATTTAAGGTGACCCTTGTTCAGACAATCTGAGGGGGCACATAACTAAAGAAAACGAGTCAGTCAATCCTTCCTCGGCTGGGAGCTGAACCTTTTTGGTGTATCCTGCTTGGAACCATTACAAATCGGGGAACCGCACCCAGGTCACATAATACCTCAGAACATTGGAGCAAAAATTTGATAATTTACCCCTTTACTCCACTGTTTAAACAGAGTATCGCTCACCTGTATCTCAGCTCCATTATCCCCCTTTATTTTATATTCCTGGATATTGCCACCTAATAAAGTATATCCATCTCAAACTTAAACAGTTCAATTAGTCCAGCAATCACAACTTTGCAGAAGTAAAAATTCCAAACAGTCATCACTCTTTATGTAGAAAATATACTGTCGAGTGTGTGATGCTGGAAAAGCACAGCAGGTCAGGCAGCATCCGAGGAGCAGGAGAGTCAACATTTTGGGCATAAACCCTTCATCAAGCCTCATTCCTGATAAAGGGCTTATGCTCGAAACATTGACTCTCTTGCTCCTCAGATGCTGCCTGACCTGCTGTGTTTTTCCAGCACCACACTCTCGACTCTCATCTCCAACATCTGCAGTCATCACTTTCTCCGAGTAAAATATATACTCAATGATTTCACTCCCCGTCTCAAATTTGAACTTTATGGCCCTTTGTTCTGGATTATCTGACCAGCGGAAATATTGTCTCCAAATCCAATCAATAGCTTCTGTACTCTCAGGGAGTAGGTTAGCTCAGTTGGCTAAATGGTTGGCTTGTGATGTAGAGTAACGCCTTCAGAATAGGTTCAGTCCTACATCAGCTGAGGTTACCATGAGGGAGTCTCCTTCTCAACCTCTCCCCTTTGCCCGAGGCACGGTGACCCTCAGGCTAAATCCCCACCAGTTGGCACTCTCTCTCTCGAATGAGAGAACAGGACGATGGTGACCTTATCTTTCATACTCTGAGCATTTAATAGAGATCACCCTTTGAATTATTGAAATACAAGTAAGATTCATGCTCTCACATTTTCACATTCTCTGTTGTAGCATTATTCTGACACACTGCTCTGTTTCCCCCTGAAAGCCAATCAGCCCATCTAGACATGTACTGCCCAAAACTGATCTCAGTCCTTAAGCTGGGATTTGACCAAGACCTGTACTGCTGAAGCATAATTTTCTCCCTCTATAAAACCATAAGACATAAGAGCAGAAATTAGGCCATTGAGCCCATCAAGTCTGCTGATTCAATCATGGCTGGTAAGATCCCCAACCCCATTCTCCTGCTTTCTCCCTGTAATCCTTGATCCCATTGGCAATCAAGAGCCTATCTATTACAGTCTTAAATATACTCAATGACCTGGCCTCCACAGCCTTCTGTGACAATGAATTCCATAGACTCCCTCCTCTCTTCCTGAAGAGGCTTCTCTTTACCTCCATTCTAAAAGGCTATGACCTCAGGCCCTGGTCTCTCCTGCCAATGGAAGCATCTTCCCAATGTCCACTCTGTTAGGGCCATTCAGTACTCTTTATGTTTCAATTAGATTCTTTCCTCTGACTCTGCTCCAGAAAATAAGGCCACAAATCCTCCAGATATGTTAGATTTATACTAACCGCACTGTGGGTGCTCCTCCCTCTCACCCTGCTCCCTTGGAACCCTCTCCCCTGAGATTAACATCTCAACCATTTTCTCCTTCCTCATTCTGAATGCCTCCTGTCTCAGCAACTAATGGACTAATCTTTGCATTTGTTAAATGCTTCAGTTTTGTATAGTTGTAAAAGTTATTGTAATCTCTTTGTTTTGTACTTCTTACTTGCTTAATCTCATATTTGACTTTCTTCCACTTTTTAACTTTTCAGTCATTCTTGGCTAATTTTAAAAATATCCCAGTCCTCAGGAACATTACTTTTGCGGCAACCTAATAAACTTTGTTAAATCTAATACTATCCCTAATTTATTGAGTTACTTATGCTCATACCACTTTCCCAGTGGGGACCTATTCCTGAAGGGAATGTATATTCATTGAGAATAATGTTTTATTCATTTCAATACCTTCTAGGTCTTGTCTCCCAAGTTAGTTCAACCAATTTGCCCCTCAGACCGTTGTAGTTGGTTTTGTTGAAATTAAAGATCTGTGTTTTGGATTTAATTACATCCCTCTTAAATGTAGTATGAAATTCTATCAAATATGATTACTCTTCCCCAGAGGAACTTCTCTGTAGGATTATTATAAATCCTGCTTCATTGACAAGGTTAGATCTAAAATAGCCTGTTTGCTATTTGCTTCCACAACACACTGTTCCAAAATAAAACTGCTTCAATTGCATTTCATGAACCCATCCACCAAGCGACTTGTTCTAATTGGGTTTTCTCAGATCAGATGATCATATCACTCTCATGAAAGTGATCCTCTGATTTCTTGGTTTATGTTATGTCCAGCACAATGATTACTTTGAGTAACCTGCTCCCATTGGTGTACTGAGGATTCACTCAGAGTGATTCTACATTCTGATTTTTTGGGATAACATCTTTGCTTACGACTGCCCTTATTCATTTTGTTTTGTCAGGCTAACACACCTCCCTTTGCATTTGGCCGGACATATTTACAAACAGAATATTTCAGATTATTTATTTCCCAGCCTTGGCCATGAAAGCACATTAAATCACTATTATATGAAACCAATTTATATTTGTTAGTGCCATTAGTCCCTATATCTCATTATAAATGTGCTAACATTCACATATGGAGCACTTACTTTACCCTGTCAACTTGTTACTCATGCTCCAATTACATTTTCTACGTTCTGTCACATCTATATTGGCCAATGAGTGAAAGTGGATACAGCATGTTTGATTTGTGAATCCTGTTATAATACCTGTGACTGACCCTCCAAAAGCCCCACGACTGGATCTAAATGCCCCTCCAAAAGCCCCACGACTGGATCTACATGCCCCTCCAAAAGCCCCACGACTGGATCTACATGCCCCTCCAAAAGCCCCATGACTGGATCTAGGTGCTATGGACAGCAGCAAGTCAAGAATGCAGCTCAGCATCATCTGCTCAAGGGCAATTAGGGATGACAGAGAAATATAGTCCCAGACAGAGACGCTCAGGTTTGACGAATGAACATAAAAACGCTTCTGGTGCCAGCAATGGGTGTTGTTACCTGGTCATCCAATTTAAACAGCCATTGCATCATTTTTTTTAATGTCAGAAATCACTCAACATCAGATTATAGTCCAACAGGTTTATTTGAAAGCACAAACTTTCTTCATTTGTGAGGAAGGAGCAATGCTTTGAAAGCTTGTGATTCCAAATTAGCCTGTTGGGTGTAGTCTGATATCATGTAATTTTTGACTTTGTCCACCCCAGTCCAACACCAGCTCCTCCACAGTTTTTCTTAAGATCAACTCAACCAAACTTGGAGATTCAATGAGGTGAGAGTGACAGCCCTTGACATTAAGGCAGTATTTGGCTGAATGTGGCATTAAGGAGCTGATCACAATTTGATCTCCTCTTCATTGGCGATACCAAATATGACTGGGTGACTACTTTACGGCACACCTCTGCCCTGTCCACGGGAATGATTCCAGTTGCTTGGCGTTTCGATGCACCACCTTGCTCTCATGCAAACATTTCTGTCCTGAGCCAGTGACAATGTGCCAGTGAAGCACAACACAAACTTGAGGAACAGCTCACTACTGAGCTCAACGAGACATCTAACTCCTTTGTGAATACACTCCCTCTCCCACCAGTGTTTGTTTGCTCATAACAGAATTAAACTTTTCCCTACTTCTCACACCTATTATTGACACTTAGTTTGCATCTCGATATCTTCTTTACTAACATTGAAATACCCATTGCTGGGGGCTGTGCCCCCAGACCATTTGCTCCACTTGCTTCTGAACTCTTTTTGCCAACAACAATAAAAACTAGCGTTTTACGGCCCACTTCAGTTTCAGTGAAGAGTTGTTGGACTGGAAACAATGACTTTGTTTCTCTCGTTACCTGTGCAGTTAGTGCTGGCCCCAACAACATCACCCACCTCCCAGGAATAAATGAACAAAACCAACAGAGGCCGGAAAGTGACCGGCCGATCCACTGCACTGCCATGTTTTCAAAAGATCGTTGCCCGCTTAGACCATCACTGGATTTATATTTAACATTTTACAAAAGAAAAAGAACCAACTGGATCTGCCTGAAAAGACATAAAACACAATATTATATGTGGTGACATGGAAATAAGTGGGTGGGCAAATGGAGAAGATGACACAAACAGCCAACAGAGAGACAGACAGACAGACTAGGCGAATGGGCAAAATCTTAGCAGGCAGGAGATTAGATTAGATTACTTACAGTGTGGAAACAGGCCCTTCGGCCCAACAAGTCCACACCGACCCGCCGAAGCGTAACCCACCCATACTCCTACATTTACCCCTTACCTAACACTATGGGCAATTTTAGCATGGCCAATTCACCTGACCTGCACATCTTTGGACTGTGGGAGGAAACCGGAGCACCCGGAGGAAACCCACGCAGACACGGGGAGAATGTGCAAACTCCACACAGTCAGTCGCCTGAGGCGGGAATTGAACCCGGGTCTCAGGCGCTGTGAGACAGCAGTGCTAACCACTGTGCCACCGTGCCGCCCACTGTGGGAAAATGTGAGGCTGAGCACTTTGGCAGAAAGAATAGAGGAACTGAATATTATTTAAATTGGAAAAGGCTGCAGAAAACTACAGCACAGGGAGTTCATTCCCTTATCGAAGGGAAAATATACTGGCACTGGAGGGACTGGTTTGGGTGAAAAGGTCAAATAGGCTGGAGTCATAGTCTCTTGAGTTTAGAAGGATGAGAGGTAACCTTATTGAAACATACAACATTCCAAGCTGGATGTGGAGAGACTGTTACTAAAGAGTCAAAGATTATGGGTATAATCTCAGAGTAAGGAGTCACCCATTTCAGACTGAGATGAGGAGGAATGCTTTCTCTCCAAGAGGAGCGAATTTGAGGAATTCGTTACCACAGGAAGCTGTACAGTTTGGGGTGTTAATTATATTCAAGGCTGAGGTAGACACATTTTTCATCAGTGAGGGGATCAATGGTTATGGCAAAAGTTAAGAAAGTGGTGTTTAGGACAACCATAATTTCATTGAATGTTGGGGCAGACTCGATGGGCTGATTGGCCCATGTCTGCTCCTGTATCTGATTAATTGCTCTTAGATTTGCATTGAGGGCTATATTTTGAGTTGTCTATGAGTATATCTCACAAATATTTGAGAGGTGAGTATGACTGAGCTCAGATTGAGATCCTGAGCTGGTAGATCAAAGGCTCTGTCTGTCACCTTGAGCTTTGAGTCAGAAGCTAGCAAATATTACCATCAACATGCAGACACCAAACTAAACAGGGGAATGGCCTCACTCTCCCTGTCTCACCAATGTAAACCAAATACATACACACAGACACACACACAGACTCACACAGACAGACACAGATACACAGACTCAGGCACAGACAAAGACGCACGCACACACAGACACACACACACACTCAGACACACACACAGACACACACCCACTCATAGACACGCACTCACACTCACAGACACACAGATAAACACACACTTGCACACAGACACACAATAGACAATAGACATTAGGTGCAGGAGTAGGCCATTCTGCCCTTCGAGCCTGCACCACCATTCAATATGATCATGGCTGATCATCCTTAATCAGTATCCTGTTCCTGCCTTATCTCCATAACCCTTGATTCCACTATCCTTGAGAGCTCTATCCAACTCTTTCTTAAATGAATCCAGAGACTGGGCCTCCACTGCTCTCTGGGGCAGAGCATTCCACACACCCACCACTCTCTGGGTGAAGAAGTTTCTCCTCATCTCTGTCCTAAATGGTTTACCCCGTATTTTTAAGCTGTGTCCTCTGGTTCGGCACTCACCCATCAGCGGAAACATGTTTCCTGCCTCCAGAATGTCCAATCCTTTAATAATCTTATATGTCTCAATCAGATCCCCTCTCAGTCTTCTAAACTCAAGGGTATACAAGCCCAGTCGCTTCAGTCTTTCAGTGTAAGGTAGTCCCGCCATTCCAGGAATTGACCTCGTGAACCTACGCTGCACTCCCTCAATAGCCAGAATGTCTTTCCTCAAATTTGGAGACCAGAACTGCACACAGTACTCCAGGTGTGGTCTCACCAGTGCCCTGTAAACTGCAGAAGAACCTCTTTGCTTCTATACTCAATCCCTCTTGTTATGAAGACCAGCGTGCTATTAGCCTTCTTCACTACCTGCTGTACCTGCATGCTTACCTTCATTGACTGGTGTACAAGAACACCCAGATCTCTTTGTCCTGCCCCTTTACCTAAATTGATTCCATTTAGGTAGTAATCTGCCTTCCTGTTCTTGCCACCAAAGTGGATAACCATACATTTATCCACATTAAACTGCATCTGCCATGCATCTGACCATTCACTTAACCTGTCCAGGTCACCCTGTAATCTCCTAACATCCTCCTCACATTCCACCCTGCCACCCAGCTTAGTATCATCAGCAAATTTGCTAATGTTATTACTAATACCATCTTCTATATCATTAATATATATTGTAAAGAGCTGCGGTCCCAGTACTGACCCCTGCGGTACCCCACTGGTCACTGCCTGCGATTCTGAAATGGAGCCGTTTATCACTACTCTTTGTTTCCTATCAGCCAACCAACTTTCAATCCAAGTTAGTACTTTGCCCCCAATACCATGCGCCCTAATTCTGCTCACTAACCTCCTATGTTGGACTTTATCAAAAGCTTTCTGAAAGTCCAGGTACACTACATCTACTGGATCTCCCTCATCCATCTTCAGAGTTACATCCTCAAAAAATTCTAGATGCACACACACAGATACTCACACACACACACACTCACAGACTCACAGACATACTCTTTCTCTCTCTCACATAGGCACACACACTCTCACAGAAACACACAGACACACGCTCACAGACACACAGATAGACAGACACACAGATGCACACACAGATATTCATATACACACTCACACCCACAGACAATCAGACACACATACTCTCTCTCTCTCTCACACACATACATATACACACACATACCCACATCCACACAAACACACACACTTTCTGTCTCATAGACACACAATCACACACTCACATTCACAGACACAAACACACATGCACACATCCAAACAGACACATATATAAGCCCTCTCACACAGACACACACAGACGTACACACACAGAGATACTCTCACACACACAGACACTTACACACACATACGTACTCACACAGACACTCTCTGACACAGATATACAGACACAGATACGTACGGATTCACACACACACAGACACAGACACACACACACACACTCACAGAGACACACACACACACACAGACACAGACACACACACAGACACAGACACAGACACACACACACACACACACAGACACACACACACTCACAGAGAGAGACACACACACAGACACACAGAGACACAGACACACACACACTCACAGAGAGACACACACATTCACAGAGAGACACACACAGAGACGCAGGCACATCGCTCCAGCGAAAGTATAAATACATAAAAGGCAAGCCCTGTGGATAAAAAGTCCAAACTAAAAGGATAGAATGATGTTACTTTCTCACAGTTACATTGGCTTCTTTTTGTTGAGGTCACTTTGCTGCAGATTACAGACTGATATGAAATCTTCAGATTCCAGCTGAGAAATAGGAGTCTGAAATTTGAAGCTTTATTAAAGTTTTTTTTCATATTAGTTCCCTGAGAGAAAACAATGTTGCTTTCAGCTCCAAGTTTTGACTCTTACAGACTGAGAGAATGTATCCTTGAAGTATTTTCCAGCAACTGCCTACCCATTACTTCAGTTCAGAAGCTGTTGCTAGGCAGCAGTGGCGTAGTTTCATTAGAGTTTTTCAGGTCTGTTGCTCAACAATTAAAATTAATTAAATTGCTTGTTTCTCTCTAAAACCTTTCTGGACACTGTTTTTCAAAGTTATGTTTTTTAAACAGCCGGTAGACCATAGCCTCGACCAAATTCACCAAAGATCCACAGATATCACCTTCCAAATCCACAACCACTTCCGTCCAGAATGACAAGGACAGCAGATACATGGGAACACCACCCCCTGTAAGTTCGCCTCCGAGCCACTGACCATCCTGACTTCGAAATATATTGCCGTTCCTTCAGTGTCACTGGGTCAAAATCCTGGAATTCCCTCCCTGAGGTCTAACCTACAGCACATGGACTGCAGCGGTTCAAGAAGGCAGCTCACCCCTACCTTCTCAAGGGGCAACTAGGGATAGGTAATAGATACTGGGCCCAGTCAGTCTCACTGAAATTCCAGAAGAGAATAGAATAAACCTATGACTTTGCAGTTTCAAGCAATCCTGTAATAAATTGTTTGCAATCCTCTAATGTCTAAATGGCTATTTTCCACTTCTCGTAACCCTTAAATGTATACACTCACAACATATACCTCCTGCTTGGATAATCCATCTTCTTTTGATATAATTTATGAGTACTCTTGTTCTTCTGAGCCCACTCAGTATTCTTAACCCAACACTCGTGAGATTCCGAAGCACCATATTCCAAAGCTGCTGATATTCTCCTCTTCCTCTTTCCCAGTCTTCATCTCCCAAAATCCATCACTGACAAGACAGGACACGATTGGTAGATGAGCTCGAAGAGTTAAGACTCCTTGTGAAAAAATAAAAGCTGCTTAATTTTGGAAACATCCTTCTCGCTTGTCCAATTGTTTTTTAGACGTCAGTACTGATTTTGACAATTAGGTATTTCTGTGCCTTTGAGATAATTGAATAGGTCGGAAAGGTCTAACTTGTTTCTATTTTCTGGAATAATGCTGAAATATCCTTTCTCCTTCTCATTACTGCATGTACCTTCTTGTGTTGAGTGTAGGCCTATATTTATCTCTGTCCTTTATAACTGTGTTGATTAATTTTTGCAAGACTTCTTGCTGCTCAAGGGAGTGCAGGTCTTAAGAGTTCTGTTGGCCACTTGTTTAAGTATTCTTTTTGAACTGTTGGCTATGGTTCCTGGCACAATTGCGAACAAGTTCCTTCATTTGTTCCTCAGCTTTACCCCCATGGGCTCTCCAATTTGCTTTTTTATAAAGAACTTTGTGCCTGTTTCATATTTCTGTGCTGCTTTCCCATTTACAGCTCCAATATCACATCAGAACAGCCGTACTGTCTAATGGACAAAGGTGATGTAACCTCTTTTACATTCGCACTTGGTTTGCAATTGCTCTCTCTGGGACAAGATACGCGGTGATGAATTCCACTTCTCTCTGCTTACCTTTTTAGGAACTGAAGAGGAAATCCAACATCATGTTCTGATTTGAAGCATAAAAAAGGCAGAATGAAACAAGTTTGCTGTTGAAAGCACTGACACTGAAAAATAATCCCAGTTTATTGCTGGAGAAAGCATGGGTTGAACAAAGGAAGGGGTGGAAGGGGTTAATCACAGAAAAATAAGTGCAATCTAGGACAAAAAAAATGCTCAATCTAATGTTTCATGAAATTAAACCTGAGCCCTATTTCTCCGTGTAACTCTAGACAGTTTAATTTTCAGCAACCTTGTAATTGTAGATAGCCATTAATTCACTTTGCAATCAATTTACATCACCAATTCATGTTATTGTCTTCATAAATTACTGATTCTTTCTGCAATTTTTTTTGTAATTGGATAGATCTTGAAGAATTCCTATGCTGCATCTTGTGATGTGACTCTCTCCCTAATCCTAGAATAAAATCATGAATTCCTGCAGTGTGGAAGCAGGCCATTCAGCCCATCAAGTCCACCCAGACCCATTCCCTTATCCCTGGATTTCCTGTGGTCAATTCACCTGGCCTACACATCTTTGAACTGTGGGAGAAAACAGGGGCACCCAGTGGATAACCACTCAGACACAGTGCGACTGGGCAAACTCCACACAGACAGTGGCCAGAGGCTGGAATCAAACCCAGATCCCTGGTGCTGTGAGGCAGCAGTGCTGACCACTGAGTACTGCACCACCCTTGAGATATCAGTGACTTAGAAATTCATTAATCTTATATAATCTGCGAGAAATCTCATCACCATTTGTTGTGTGTGGGTCCAGAGCTCACAGTAGCTTTGTAAATGTGGTGAAATGAGAGATGAAAAGGAGCAACATCTTCTTGGGGAGCTCAGCAACAGTCAGTCTTTCAGGTACTTGATCTTTAAGAGTTAATGCAATGTATTATTCACTTACTGGTGGAAATATAGAAAATCTTTTTTTTAATGTCTTCTATCATGTGCCATTTTGTCATGTACTTCATATGCAGATAAGGGAAAGCTTATAACCATTACAATTTATTACAATGAAAATGACATTTATATTGTGTCAAAATGAAAAAAGTGTGACAAGTTCATTATTTGCATATAAATAGTATTTTAATATCAGAGTGTTTGGAAATGGCTCATATTCCAACTGATCATCAGAGACAAAATTAATTTTTGACAGCTTTTTGCGATTGGAGTAAAACTTTCCATTTCTTTTAGAGCAGTTGGTGGAAAGAGCGTGCAGTGCTGATCATGACAACGTCTTTGTAAACTATAGGACAACGTGGCTGGCCTTTCGGGACTGGTCCCACCACGTGACACAGAGAAAGGTTCTTCAAACCATGAGCTTAGGAAATGCAGACCATGACAATCCGACTGTCCATCATTCCCTCACCTCCTCCAAATGACTTGACTGTGTCAGCCATCGATTTCCGTAATCAAAATGTAGATCAATTAAGAGTGCACAGAGGTCTCACACACCTTCTTATGAAAACTGTTCATGATCAGGTTCTGCTGATTTCCAGTTACAGATTAATTCATGTCCCGATAACACAAAGATCATGCAAACAATGGAGATTAATCAAACCTTCATCTTTTTTGTTGTTACATCACTTACTATCAAAATGACAAAGATGGTTAAACCAATTATCAAATCAAGTATGTGATTAAAGAAATATATCTACTTTGATCTTTGTTCATGGTATATGGGCGTCACTGGCTGGGCCATTGCAGAGGCTCCTACATTGCTGTGGGTCTGGAGTCACATCTAGGCCAGACCAGGTAAGGATGGCAGATTTCCTTCCTTAAAGTTATTGAACTAGAAAGGTTTTAAAAACAATTAACAATGTTAACCATTAGGCTAGCTTTTAATTCCGGATTGTTCTTTCTGCCACTGTGAAATTAGAATCATAGAACTCTTACAGTGTGGAAGCAGACCATTTGGCCCATTGAGTCTACACTGTCCATCAAAGAACATCCCACCCAGACCCACCCCATCGCTGTAAACCCCTATTTCCCATGGGTAATCCATCTAGCCTGGACACGATGGGGTAATTTAGCATGGCTAATCCACCTAACCTGCATACCTTTGGACTGTGGGAGGAAACCGGAGCACCCGGAGGAAACCCACGCAGACACGGGGAGAATGTGCAAACTCCACACAGACAGTCGTCTGAGGCTGGAATCGAACCTGAGTCTCTGGTGCTGTGAGGCAGCAGTGCTAACCACTGAGCTGATGCCCTCAGGGCTTCTGATTTGTTAGTCTAGTGAAATTACTATGAGACTCTCTAGTCCAATTTGTAAAACAAATTACATCAAAATGATATATTTTGCATTCATTAGTCACCATGTGATGAGTGTTTCATTAATCTAATGATTTAAAGCTGATCCCTGTTTAATAAATGATACATAACAATGCAGTGCACTGAACTAGAATCAGAATGCAGCAGGTATATCCCCTTCTGATTTGGACAAATGGCATCAATTGGCCATTCGGCCCATCTGTCATGGCTGATCTGATTGCTCCATATTCGTGCCCACTGCGACCCCCCCAATCCTCGCTAAACCTCCCCTCCTTACTTATCAATAATCAATCCAACTATCTCAAACATCCCCTTCATGCCTCTGTTGTCACTGCCTTTTCAGGAACAGAGTTCCAAAGATTCATAATGCTCTCTAAGGAAAACATTCTCCTGAAATGGGGGAGCCCTGATCTTTGAACAGTGACTCCCAGTTCTAGATTCTCCCACATTCTACATCCAGCACACAGACTGCAGCTCATCCCCACCTTCTCCTTGGTAACGAGGAACAGGCAGTCAATACTGGCCCAGCCAGTGATGCCTATATCCCACGAGTGAATAAAAAAAACAAAAAGAAATATCCACTCTGTAGCCCGCGTGCAAAGGCTCTTCAGCATCTTAACATGTTTCAGTCAAGTAACCTCTTCCTCCACTAAACTCAGTGGATACATGCCCCGCCCAACCTTTACTTATAAAACAACTCACTGAACTCTCCCAATGCACCATCGCAGGGATTAGTCTCGGAAACCTGCTCTGAATTGCTTCGATCACACTTTAAATAAGGAGACCACAGCTGTGCACCGTATTCCAGATGTGGTCTCGCTAAGACCAGTTCGGCCCATCGGCAGCAGCTTTTTTACTACCTGCTTCAGTTGTGTGGCCACTCTGTGTTGAACTACACTTGCACATATGAATTACCTGAGAAGCCGTCGCTCAGTGGTTAGCACTGCTGCCTCACAGCACCAGGGACCCCAGTTCAATACCCGCCTCGGGCAAATGTCTGTGTGGAGTTTACACATTTTCCCCGTGTCTGCGTGGGTTTCCTCCGGGTGCTCTGGTTTCCTCCCACAGTCCAAAGATGTGCAGGTCAGGTGAATTGGCCATGCTAAATTGCCCATTGTGTTAGGTGCATTAGTCAGGGGTAAATGTAGGGGAATGGGACTGGGTGGGTTGCTCTTCGCAGGGTCGGTTTGGATTTGTTGGGCCGAAGGGCCTGTTTCCACACTGTAGGGAATCTAATCTAATCTAAAGCTGTCATCAATACTGTAGGAGATACTGAGCAGAATCGTCACTATTCAGAATAGAGATAAAGTCACCGTCAGCTTACCAGGTAATTGGGCTGCTCTCTCATTAACAAGGGACAGCTGGTGATGGTATAACCTGAGAGTTACTGTGCCTCAGGCGAGGGGAGAGAGGTTGAGATCGAAAGTCCTTCATCTAAACCCCACCACCCACACCTTTAGCATCATTGTATCACAAACCAGCCATCCAGCCAATTGAGATCACCAACCTTGATCTTTCAGAGTAAGCATGGCAACTGTTGGTAACTCAGCTGCATGAACAACAATGTCTGAGTTTTAAGTAAGGAATATTACTGATAACACCTAAAGTGCATCAGATTAGATTAGATTCCATACAGTGTGGAAACAGGCCCTTCGGCCCAGCCAGTCCACACTGACCCTCCGAAGAGGGTCCATTTCCCTCTGACTAACGCACCTAACACTACGGGCAAGTTAGCATGGCCAATTCACCTGACCTGCACATTTTTGGAATGTGGGGGAAAACCGGAGCACCTGGAGGAAATCTACACAGACACTGGGGGAATGTGCAAACTCCACACAGACAGTCACCCGAGGCTGGAATCGAACCTGGGGCCCTGGTGCTGTGAGGCAGCAGTGCTAACCACTGAGCCACCTAAGCCATCATTCTTATTTATCATGACCTTACTGTACAATATAATGGTCAAAACCTGAAAAATTTCTCCTTTATGCTAACTCCGCCGCTCGCATTTTCGATTCTGTTTTGTATCTCTGGGCTAAGTGCTTACATATATACTCCCACAGGTTCCTAGCAGGTCACCACTCTTCACTGTGTCTCTCACATTTTTAGTTTGTTCTTGTCCTTGAGTAAGGCTGTCTCAAGCTCTTCAATATTGTAAAGCTCTTTACTTACATTAAATCATTACAGATTAATGATTGCAGCTCTCCAGTATAATGTCAAAGTCCTTTCTCTGCCTGCTTCTCTCTTTACTCTATCCTGCTCTCTCCTGTGCCCTGCTGCAATCTTCAATCACATCCTCATCATTTGCAGGCTCCATCCGATTGCATCTGCTGACAGATGTGGCCAATGAGATGTCTGATTTGGAAATTAACTTATTTTATACTTCGGCATTTCTGGCTTTTCATTTCACAATTTCAGAATGTCCCAAGACTTTTCAGAGTGACACAGGACAGGAGGAGGCCATTCAGCCCCTCGAGCCTGCCTCACCATTTCATGTGTTCATGGTTAATCTGAGATGGAAGTCCACAGACCTGCCTTATGCCCATGATAACTTTGCTGAATAAAAATTTGTTTATCTCGGATTTAATATTAACAATTAAATTAATGTTAACTGCTGTTTGTGGAAGAGAGTTCCAAACCTCTTCCACCGTTTGTATGTCAAAGTGCTTCCTAACATCTCTCCTGAACATTCTGGCTCCCATTCTCAGACATTGGCTCTGTTTCTAGAATCTTCAACCAGTGGAAATAGTTTATTTTTATCTACCCTGTTTTTCCCTGTTAATATCTTGAAAATCTTAATTAGGTCACATCTTAAGTTTTTAAATTGTAAAGAAAAAAGGCCTAATTTGTCCAATCTCTCCTCATAACCTAATTCCTGATGTCCAGGAGTCTTCCTTGTAAATCTATGTTGAACTCCCTCCAGGGCCAAAACACCCTTCCTCAGGTATGGTGCACAGATCTGCTCACAGTACTCCAAGTTGGGTCAAGTTGGGTCAAGTTTTGTATAGCTGCAGCATAACATCAGCATCCCCATACTCAGTCCTCTGGAGAGCCAGCATTCCATTAGCTTTCTTGACCATTATTCTGCATGTGACATTTTAAAGAGTTAATCACCCACACCCCTACATCTCACTGCACACCCACTGTATTTAACGTTGTGCCATCTTAAACAATATCCTGAACTAGCCTTTTCCTGTCCACTCTGAACGACCTCACTTTTGCTTATATTGAAATCCATCTGCCACAGCTTTGCCCATTTACCTAAGCTAACAATATCCTGTTGTAATTTTATGTGGCTGTCTATTCTGTCTACAGTGCTGCCGAATTTTATGTCATCAGCAAATTTAGGTATTTGACTTTTTCTGCCATTGTCCAAGTCATGAATGTATATTGTGAATGATTGAGACCCCACCACTTGTCGCGTCCTGTCAATGAGGATGTACCCATTATTCCAACTCAGCCACTTAACCAATTCCCTACCTTTGAATTGCAGCATCTGTTAAAATGCAGCAAATACAAAGTGATTCCACACGACAAACAGCAACGTGATCGCAGAGATATTGATCAGCCAGGACACCGGACACAGCTCACCTACTCTTTGTCAAAGTAAAACCATGAGAGTATTTTTCAACCTTCTGAGAGAGCAGCTTGGTTGAAGAGTTTGAGGAACAGAATAGCTGACACCTCCGGTCAGGCACTGTTGTGTCTGCTTTATTGTGTCACTTTAACCCACATCAACAGTTAGAGTTCAACACAGGCTGCGCAAAGAAAAGGCAGGAGCTGTCTTCAGGTTGGGGGCTTCCTAGTGACATTGTTTATAACTGAATGCTACAGTCAAGGGCATTCTGAAAGACACCAAACTCTAATCTTACCATTAAATTATTAAAAGATTTTTCTAGAAACACTGTCAGCTTGTCAATTGACTACACCTATTTCTCTCATTCCACATCTCTAACTCCACCTATATTGTATTATTTATGCCCAGTGAGGAGCAGCTCTGAGACATCCGCACAAGGTTGCTCCAGGATCCTAAAGCCCTTACACAACAATACCAGCCAGATTTGACGCTGGACTCTCTGTAGTACAGCCAACCCAAGGGCCACCTTGGGCAGCATGGATAAGTTGGGCTGAATGGCCTGTTTCCAAGCTGTCAACCTCCAAAGCTTTGAGTCAAAGCTCCCAACTGTGAATGCTCCCAACTCAACAAAGGTCAAAGAGGCAACTCTTCACCTCACTGTCTGCATTGCAGGTCAGCTGACCATTCAGAGCCTGCTCATTGGCCAGTTTCTATGACAGGAAGCTAATTGATAGCATCAATGTGACACTCATGAGGCAATTTCTATCACCAGACAAGTTTAACAAGGAGAACTTGCAATGCCATGGATTTTATAGATGACACTAGTGTCTTGAAATCTCCAGGAATGCTGGCAAAGAGGAAACAGTTAATTCTGTCGGAACAGCAAGTGATGAAGCTTTGCTGCCAGCATTTTGTATCAACACTTTTGTTTCTTTGCTAAACCAAACAAGATTATCAAAATATATGTTTACCCATGCATTTGTTCAGACTGTTTACACTTTGACCCTCAAAGAACAAATAGCACCGAGAGTAAATACTCAGTTTAAAAGCAGCATGTTTAATACCGTTCTGTAACACTGAGATGTCGTTAGCATCCTTCTTTGTCATCTGAGAGAATATATTGAAGAACTAGGATGACAAATTGAGGTAACCATTTGAGTGAGAATTAGTTGCATTACAAATAGGTGATAAAGAGGAATTGGAACATTCTCGGAAACAGAACAATAGTTGCAAACTTAAGGTCCTGAAGAGTGGAGATAATCACATAGAAACAGATAATGTGTAATAAATCATTGCCTAACCTCCTGAAACTGCAGACTTCACCATGAGACCAATTAATCTTTTCTTCTCCTTGTTGTTTAACCACTGTTTAGAAAGTCTGCCCTGTAAGCAAGTACTCTGATAAATTATACAAGTGAGGTAATTTCAAAAATGTGAACATTATTCTTAGAGGGACCAGAACTGTTTTGTGTTCATTAGCATCATGTGAGAGCACTTAGTACATCGTTACCAACAACCATTCGATACAACGAAAGGTTCTCAGCTTTTACTAACTGAGCGGAATGGAAAGGGCATTATTAAGAGAATTTCAGGAGCAGAGTGCATGGTTTGGAAATATTTTAGAGTTTAGAGAGAAACCTCTTTGCTTTAAACCTCCAAAGGCAGTTGCAACATCACTTGGAAAGCTTGATAATATCCCAGGGAAAAACAGCCCCATCCATAACTTTCAAAACTCACTCCCTCCACCTCCGATGCTCAGTCGCAACAGTGTGTACTATCTACAAGATGCACTGCAGAAATTCACCAAAGATCCTCAGACAGCTCCTTCCAAACCCACGACCACTTCTATGTAGAAGGACAAGGGCAGCAGACATATGGGAACACCACCCCCTGCAAGTTCCCCTCCAAGCCACTCACCATCCTGACTTGGAAATATATCATCATTTCTTTAGTATTGCTGGGTCAAAATCCTGGAATTCCCTCCCTAAGGGACAGTGTGGGTCTACCCACAACTGCAGCGTTTCAAGAAGGCCCCTCCTTCTCAAGGGGCAACTAGGGACGGGTAATAAATGCTGGTCCAGTCTCACACATCCCCATCTTGTGGATTGATAAAAATAAATATAGAAGTTTACAGATGATGCCTTATTGACCCAGAACCATCGGGCCGTTATTTCCTTTCTCAATGGAAGTATTTTATTGAGTGAGATTTATGGTGTGCGCATCACAGCAGCTCAGAGTGACTGTTCCTCCCACAATCCTCCACCTCATTGTACAACTGCGCTCTTTGGCTCCTGCCTTGGGCAATCACAACACTCATGAAGCAAATGGGTTTTTATAGCAATGAACAATGGATACATTAGACTAGCTCTTTAAATTCAGATTTTTATTGAATTCAAATAATCACATTCTGCCATGGTAGGATTCACCACAGTTTGGGGTGCTGGTTTAGTAGAGCATTGATATGACCCTGACACCACTGTAAGTGGACTGAATCCCAAATATTTATGCTCCTTGATACATGACATTCACGTAAACATTGTCAGCATCCCCCTAAGAAATGCAGCATCAATTCCAGCATTGGGGAGATCCTCGATCAGACGAAACCAACTTGGGGGACCCTCCTTTATTGTGAATGAAGGGTCACAATTCTCTGAGAACATGCATTGGCAAGAGGAAGTACGGAAAAGGACCTGGAGAAAGGAATGTCAATGATCTCGGGGCCAAGGACCAATTCCACTTCCCGGAATCACCTGCCAAGTGTGTGGTGGGAGACGTGGCTCCAGGATCGGGCTCATCAGATACACAAGGACCCACAGATCCCAGGACCAGTGACACAGAATCTCCTGGGTGGACAATGAGACTCGTTAGGAAGTGATTGCTGCTGATGGTTGCAGTGGTGGACTGAGCTATGATCCCAATCTTTTGTCAGTGTAGGTAAGGGTAACAGTGCATTGACAGGACATGAGGGTGCAGCTAGTAATTAACTATTTAAACCATTTCTATTGTACAAGATTCAAGCAAATGCAGTCATTTAAACATATTTAAAGTAATCTCAAACAGTCCCATGCTGGGGGAGTGCACACCTGAGGTAGTGGTATAAAGGCAGAGTTCCTGTCACTGCAATCAGGTACAAGGCAATGTGAAAATTTCATTCTTCAGCTCTGTCATGTTTCATCTTACTGAGAAAAATTAAGAAGAAAGGGATTGATTAGTCATTTGGCCAGTCAAGTAACTTCAGAGTAATCGTTAAAGCAATGTTGTCCTTTCTGATTAAACAGAAAATTTCTGCACTGACAAGGGAGCACTGAGAATTTCATCTGCATCAAATTCTGCTAAAATTAGCAACTGAACATTGACTCAGCATGTGCAGCATCCTGCCTCCTACCTTTGAGGTTCCATTAGAGTGTACAATATAAACAAAGACCAGCAAAAGGCCATTCAGCCCCTCAAGTCTTTTTCCCCGGGTACAACAGAGTGTTACAAGGGGACATAAATTTAAGGTGAAGGGTGGAAGGTATAGGGGAGATGTCAGGGGTGGGTTCTTCACCCAGAGAGTGGTGGGGGCATGGAATGCGCTGCCCGTGGGAGTGGTAGAGTCAGATTCATTGGCGACCTTTAAGCGGCATTTAGATAGGTACATGGATGGGTGCTTAATCTAGGATAGAAGTTCGGCACAACATCGTGGGCCGAAGGGCCTGTTCTGTGCTGTATTGTTCTATGTTCTATGTTCTATGTTCTAAGTCCATGGCTGATCTGATCCTGGTCTCAAATCCACATGCTGGTCAACCTCCAATAACCTTTCACCTCCACCTCTTGCTGACCAATAATCTATCTGCCTCTCATTTAAAACCAGTCAACTTCTGTCTCCACCTCTTTTCTAGAAAGAGATCTCCAAGGATCCATAACCCACTGTGAAAAAGATGGTCGCCTCACTGCTGCTTTAAATAGGCAAGGCTTCATTTTTAATCAGTGATTCTCCCACAAGAGGAAACATCTACTGGGTCAGGATTGCTCAGGATCTTGCATGTTTCCACAATTCTTCTAAACTCCAGTGGACCTAAGCCCAGCCTTAACCTGCCCACTCCAGGGATTAGTCTGGTCAACCTTCTCTGAACTGCCTCCAATGTTTTTGGTTCTTTCCTTAAATAAGATGATCAAAACTGTACATAGTACTCTGGATGTGATCTCACTAACATTCTGGAAAAAACAAAAGAGAACCTCCCTACTATTGTAGTCAATGTCCCCTTGCAATAAATAGTACCATTCGATTTGTTTCCTAATTACTTGCTCTCATATACTCACCTTTTGCACTTCATGCATGAAGATAATCAGGTTCCTCTGGAACTCTGAGCTGTGTAATCTTTTCCATTTCAGATAATAAGTTTCATTTTTGTTCTTCATTCTGATTTTCTGTTTCTATCTGCACAGTTTACTCCTCAGAGCACGCTCCCAGCCATAAAAAAAATCTATTTATGCACAGTCTCTGTTTCTTAGCTCATCTGTCATCTCTCTATGCCAGTCTGACACCCCCTAAACAACAAGCTTTTATTTTCTACAAGGACCTTTGATGTGACACCTTCTCAAAAGCTTTATGGAAATCCAAGAATAATAAATCCACATGTCCCTTTATCCACAGCTTGTGTTGCCTCTTGAAAGAACTAAAACGCTTTGGTTCAAAATGATTTTCCTCTCACAAAGACATGCACACTGCCTGATCACCTTGATGTTCTTTCAAAGTCCCGTGTTGTAGCACCCTCTAATAACAGGCTCCAACATTTTCCCTATGACACATGTTAACTGGAGGTTCCTGCTTTCTGTCTCCCGCCCTTTTTGAATAATGGAGTTACATTCACTATTTTCCAAACTAATGAGATTTTTCTTGAATTAGGGAACCTTTAGAAAATATATCTGAGTACCCACCTTTGTTTAGGCCTTAGGTTGAAGTCCATCAGAACCCAGGCACATATCAGCTCCCTGCTCCAACAATGGCCTCAGTACCATTTCGCTGGTAATTGTAATTTTGAATCGAATACCTGGAGTGTGGAAACAGGCTATTTGACCCAACAAGTCCACACCAACTCTCAAAAGAACATCCCACTCTCCATCCCTCTATTTCCCATGGCCAATCCACTTTCACCTGCATATCTTTGGATTGTGGGAGGAAACGAGAACACTGGTACAATTGCAACATTTAAAAGGCATTTGGATGGGTATATGAATAGGGAGGGTTTGGAGGGATATGGGCTGGGTGCTGGCTGGTAGGACTAGACTGCGTTGAGATATCTGGGTGGCATGGATCAAAGGGTCTGTTTCCATGCTGTACATCTCTATGACTCTATGACCTGAAGGAATCCCACGCAGACACAGGGAGAATGTACAAACTTTACACAGACAGTCACCCAAGGCTGGAATCGAACCCAGGTCCCTGGTACTGTGAGACAGCAGTGCTGACCACTGAGCCACCATGCTGTCCTGGTCCTGAGGGTCTCCCTCCCTACTTTCCCCTGATGTATCGCTGATTCTGGGATGTTCATTGTATTCTGTCTTGTGAAGACTGAAGTTAACTACTTGTTTGATACATCCACCATTTGTTTAGTTTCCATTTGGATATAGAACTGGCTCAAAGGTAGAAGACACAGGATGATGGTGGAGGGTTGTTTTTCAGACTGGAGGCCTGTGACCAGTGGAGTGCCACAAGGATCGGTGCTGGGTCCTCTACTTTTTGTAATTTACATAAATGATTTGGATGCGAGCATAAGAGGTACAGTTAGTAAATTTGCAGATGACACCAAAATTGGAGGTGTAGTGGACAGCGAAGACAGTTATCTCAGATTACAACAGGATCTTGACCAGATGGGCCAATGGGCTGTGAAGTGGCAGATGGAGTTTAATTCAGATAAATGTGAGGTGCTGCATTTTGGGAAAGCAAATCTTAGCAGGACTTACACACTTAATGGTAAGGCCCTAGGGAGTGTTGCTGAACAAAGAGACCTTGGAGTGCAGGTTCATAGCTTCTTGAAAGTGGAGTCACAGGTAGATAGGATAGTGAAGAAGGCTTTTGGTATGCTTTCCTTTATTGGTCAGAGTATTGAGTACAGGAGTTGGGAGGTCATGTTGCGGCTGTACAGGACATTGGTTAGGCCACTGTTGGAATATTGTGTGCAATTCTGGTCTCCTTCCTATTGGAAAGATGTTGTGAAACTTGAAAGGGTTCAGAAAAGATTTACAAGGATGTTGCCAGGGTTGGAGGATTTGAACTACAGGGAGAGGCTGAACAGGCTGGGGCTGTTTTCCCTGGAGCATCGGAGGCTGAGGGGTGACCTTATAGAGGTTTACAAAATTATAAGGGGCATGGATAGGATAAATAGGCAAAGTCTTTTCTCTGGGTCTGGGTGTCCAGAACTAGATGGCAAGGTTTAGGGTGAGAGGGGAAAGATATAAAAGAGACCTAAGGGGCAACATTTTCACACAGAGGGTGGTAAGTGTATGGAATGAGCTGCCAGAAGAATTGGTGGAGGCTGGTACAATTGCAACATTTAAAAGGCATTTGGATGGGTGTATGAATAGGAAGGGTTTGGAGGCATATGGGCCGGGTGCTGGCAGGTGGGACTAGATTGGGTTGGGGTATCTGGTTGGCATGGATGGGGTGGACCGAAGGGTCTGTTTCTGTGCTGTACATCCCTATGACTCTATGACTCTATTAATTCCCCAGTCCCACTTTCAAAAAGAGCAACACTCACTTTATTGACTCTTAGCTTTTAATTCTTAAACTTATATTCTTAAACTCTGATTATCTGTTTTTTCTTTAATTTCTGGCTAGCTGTTTCTTCTACTCTACTTCTTTTTTCCATATTCATTTTTTGCCATTCTTTGCTGTTTTTAATATTCTGACCTGGTGCTTGCCTTTGCACAATTTTATGTTTTTTTCTTCAAGTTTGATACTATTTTCAACATTTCTCATGAACCACAGATGATAGATCATCCCTTGTAGCTTTTACCACTTATTCGAATGTATTTATGTCGTGTATTCTGAAATAGCCCATTGAATGGCTGCCACTCCATCTCTACGGAGCTATCCTTAAATCCAATTTGCCAATTCACTTTCACCAACTCTCATAATTATCCATTTTTAAAGTTGATAAGATAGTCTTGGACCCACCCCTCTCCTCTTTAAACTAATTATAACATTCAATCATATTATGATCGCTGTTTCCTATGATTGCCTACATACAAGGTCATGAATTAATCCTATCTTGTTTTAAGAGACCAGGGCTAGTATAGAACATGCTGTTCCAAGAAGTTGTCTCATAAGCATTTAATGAGCTCCTCATCAGTTAATATAGAATTGAACTTAGCCTTGGCACTCAGTCAAGAGAGATATCACACCAATCCTGCAGGTTACCATTTTAACTTGTTTTATGGGTACCTGAAAGAATTCTTTAAAAGGGGCAGAATGGACTTCAGTGATAATGCTGAGGTTCTGCTGCAGGCCTAGAGGGGAGATCCCAAGAAAGACATCAGTAAGGTGAAATGTTATAACTCTGTTCCACTTTTATTACAGTCAGGAAGGAACTGGAATACAAAAGTTCCCAATAAAGAGAGTTTTAGCTTCCCCTGCACTGACTTGCCTCCCAGCTCCTCCTCTCACACCACCCCTTCAATCCCTCTGCAATCAAATGTCCTCTTTGGGGCATGGTCCGTTTGGAGAAGTGCATTGTGGGTGCTACTGAAAGATGAAAATCTGACCCCTCAGTTCTGGCCCATTGCAACCCCAATTTCAATTTACATCCTCATTGGGAGTTCCATTGTGAGAAGAACAGTTGTCCTTAACAAAATGGAATTATGACATTTGGAAATAAATATTATAATGGTGTCACTGCACAGTAACTCATTGTAGGAGGTGCTATTCATTTATTTAAGCATCAAATTAAGAGATAATGTTCTAGCCTGGCAAACAAAGTATGGTTTTGCATTTCACTCCAGGCTGGAACCAACCTTCACAGATTCCTTTCCTTCTTCAATCTCAGCTTGTTCTAGCTGATAGTGTTGCCACTGCTTTCATTGTTGTTGAAATAATTGCCCACCAGTTTGATCAGTACGGTGGCTTCATTAAGTTGACTGAGTGTTTATCGCCTGGGGAGTGAGAATAGGGAGTTAGTAATAGACAATACTGACATGGCAGATAGCGTGAACAAGTATTTTACTTCTGTCTTCACAGCAGAGGATACAAAAAGCATTCCAGGAATAGATGTAAATCAGGAAATGGAAGGGAGAGAGGAACTTAGTGAAATTATAATCACTGGGAAAATAGTATTGAGCAAACTGAGGAGCTGGAGTCTGATAGGTCTTTGGGTCCAGATGGATTTCATCCCAGGGCCTTAATGGAGGTGATAATGATGTTGTGGATGCATTAGTGTTGATTCTCCAAAACTTACGAGACTCTGGAAATGTTCCTCGGTGTGGATAGTTCTATAGACCCCTGGTTAGACCCCCTTGGAATATTGTGTTCAGTTCTTGTCATCTCATTATAGGAAAGATGTGGAAGCTTTAGAGAGGGTGCAGAGCGGTGAAAGCCTGGAGGTTAATGAGACAAGGTGAGTGTAATTGGCCTAAGACCTCACGAGGTGGTAGGAGCCTAAGGATTTAAACCTGGGACAATGGACATGGGAAAATAAGGGAATTCTATGTTTGGGAGATTTATTCGAGGGAGAGGTCCTGATGTCATTTAGTCAGTTAGCTCAGAAATATGGATTGCCCAATCGGAACCTTTTCCAATACTTCCAGGTAAGGGACTATATACAGAGGAAGACCACGTTCCTGGCCCAGTGTTACAAAACAGCCGAGGAGAAAAATGAGTGCTCCGGTGTATGGGTGGTCTCTCACTCAGTACTTTATCTCAATTACAGAAAGGTCGTGCCCTAAGGGATATGGAAGGACTCTGTATGACATGGAACCAAGAGTTAGGGCAGGATATTTCACTGGAGATAAGGGAAGATATCTAGGAGAATGTAAGGAAAATTTCAGTCTGTAACAGAGCGCAGGCCATGCAATTGAAGATCTTACACAGGGCTCATATGGCACCAGAGAGGCTAACTAAGCTCAAGAGAGGAGTGTCATCTGGATGTCCCCAATGTAACATTAGTATAGACACTCTTACACACTGCTACTGGTCATGTTATAAGATCCAGAGATACTGGAGTGCTATAGTAAGGGAGCAGTCCGGACATCCTGGGGATTGAAATTAACGTGGATCCGGTAATTCTTCTTTTGGGGTTGCCAAATTTGCCCTCTCTGGGGGAACACAGGAAGAGATTGTGTAACCTTCTTACCCATTGTGTGAGGAAGAACATTTTACTAAATTGGACGTCAGAAACCCCCTAGGTCTAATGGAGTGGCGTGGGCTGGTGATGGAGCATCTCCCCCAAGCCTACCTCACAAATATGGTGCACCACATAATGGGGCAGGTTTACAAGACGTGGCGGCCCTTTGTAAATTATATTGATGCTGACTCATCAGCAATATTAATTAGGGCCGTGGTGTCGCCATGGGAATCAGTCTGGGCGCCTGTGGGGCCCTGGGAGGGGGAGGCTGGAAGGAAAAGAGTATAAATACTGTAGGTGATACTCCCAGGGATGGGACCCTCAGTGCAGTAAGATAGAATAATGTAATTATTTCATTTAAGTTATTTTAATGTAGTTTAAACTAGTATTTATTTAATATGTTTGTAGTTTAGCTTTAGTTAAGTAGATATGTTTGTTTTGGTAGAACAGTGGGTTGTTTATTAACAATAGTACTATGCTATGGCCTTATTTTTTGTACTACTTTTTTCTGTTTTGATGGAGTTCTTCTTTTTCTTTACGTATAAATGTCTTGTAAAAGATTTAAAAAGCTTTTCAATAAAAATATTTTAAGAAAAAGAGAGGGTGCAGAAGAGGTTTACCAGGATGCTGCCTGGACTGGAGGGTATGTCTTATGGAGAAAGGCTGAGGGAGCAAGGACTTTTCTCATTGGAGCAAAAAAGGATGAGAGGGGACTTGGTAGAGGTGGACAAGATGATGAGAGACATCGATAGAGTGGATAGACAGGGACTTTTTTCCAAGAGGAATAGTCTATCATGAGGGTGTATAATTTTAAGGTGATTGAAGGAAGGTTTAGGGGAGATGTCAGAGGTAGGTTCTTCACACAGAGAGTGTTGGGTTTGTGGAATGCACTGCCCGTGGTGGTAGTAGAGTCAGAGACATTAGGGACATTTAAGCAACTCTTGGATAGGCACATGGATGATAGTACAATGAAGGGTGTGTAGGTTAGTTTGACCTTAGAGCAGGATAAAAGGCCGGCACCACATTGAGGGCTGAAGGGCCTGTGCGGTGCTATACTGTTCTATGTTCAATCTTCTGGAAATAGCAAACATTATTCCTCTATTCAGGAAGAGAGGGTGTAGAAAATGAAACAATACACCAGTGAGTCTGTGTTTGTTATGAAGAAGGTGCTAGAATCAACCATTAAAGAGGTTATAACTGAACACTGAGGAACATTCAGAGGAAATGACAACAGTCAGCATGGTCTAGTGAAAGTTTACCCAAGTTATTGCAGCCCTCTGAAAGACTAACATGAGCTGGGGTAAAGGGAAGCCTGTGCTGGACCAGATTTCCAGAAGGCATTTTGACCAAACACCACATTGAAGCTTATCGGACAAAGAGAGGGATTGGAACAGACAGTGTGGGGTGGGTATTTAATTGGGGGAGGGGAAATTATACTGCCATTAGACAGGAGCTGGGGAGTATGAATTGGGAACAATTGTTCGACGGGAAATACACAACAGAAATGTGGAGGCTGTTTAAGGAGCACTTGTTGCGAGTGTTGGATAAGTTTGTCCCACTGAGACAGGCAAGGAATGGTAAAGTGAAGGAGCCTTGGATGACGAGAGCAGAGGAGCTTCTCATCAAGAGGAAGAAGGAAACTTAGTTAAGGTTGAGGAAGTAAGGATCTGGCACAGCTTTAGAGGATTACAGGGTAGCTAGGAAAGAACTCAAAAATGGACTGAAGAGAGCTCGGAGGGGGCATGAAAAAGCCTTGATGGAAAGGATTAGGAAAAATCCAAAGGCATTCTACACTTCGGTAAGGAATAAGAGAATGATCAGAGAGTGGGTGGAGCCGATCAGGGATAGTGGAGGGAACTTGTGCCTGGAGTCTGAAGAGGTAGGGGAGGACCTAAATGAGTTTTGTGCTTCAGTATTCGCTAGAGAGAAGGACCTTGTTGATTGTGAGAACACCATGGACCAGGTTAATAGGCTGGAACAGATTGATATTAAGAAAGTGGCTGTGCTGGAAATTCTGGGAAGCATTAAGATAGATAAGTCCCCAGGGCTGTACCAGATATACCCATGGTTACTACGGGAAGCGAGGAATGAGATTCCTGCACCTCTGGCGATGATCTTTGCCTCCTCACTCTCTACGGGTGTAGTACCGGATGATTGAAGGGAGGTAAATGTTGTTTGTCTGTTCAAGAAAGGGAATAGGGAAATGTCTAGGAATTACAGACCAGTCAGTCTTAAGTCTGTGGTAAGCAAGGTACTGGAAAGGATTCTGAGAGATAGAATTTATGACTATTTGGAAAAGCATCGTTTGATTAAAGGTAGTCAGCATGTTTTGTGAGGGGCAGGTCATGTTTCATGTCTTATTGAGTTCTTTGAGGATGTGATGAAACAAGTTGACCAAGTTCAAGCAGGGGATGTGGTATATATGGATTTCAGTAAGGCATTTGAGAAGGTTCCCCATTGTAAGCTCACTCAGAAAGTTACGAGGTATGGGATACAGGGAAATGTGACTGTTTGGATACAGTAATGGCTGGCTGGAAGAAGACAGTGAGTGGTAGTGGATGGAAAGTATTCCACCTGGAGGTTGGTGACCAGTGGTGTCCCGCAGGGATCTGTTCTTGGGCCTCTGCTCTTTTTAGTTTTTATAAATAACTTGGATGAAGAAGTGTAAGTTTGCTGATGACACAAAGGTTGGTGGGGTTGTAGATAGTGTCGAGGGCTGTTGCAGGCTACAAAAAGACATTGACAGGATGCAGAGCTGGGCTGAGAATTGGCAGATGGAGTTCAACCTGGATAAATGCAAAGTGATTCATTTTGGAAGGTTGATTTTGAATGCTGAATATGGGGTTAAAGACAGGAATCTTGGCAGGACTCTTGGAGGAACAGCAGGATCTTGAGATCCACGTACATAGATCCCTCAAAGTTGCTACCCAAGTTCATAGGGTTATTAAGAAGGCGTTTGGTGTTTTAGTTTTCATTAACAGGGGGATTCAGTTTAAGAGATGCAAGGTTTTGCTGCAGCTCTATAAAACCCTAGTTAGACCACACTTGGAATATTGTGTCCAGTTCTGATCGCCTCATTATAGGAAGGATGTGAATGCTTCAGACAGGGTGCAGAGAAGCTTTACCAGGATGCTGTCTGAATTGGAGGGCATGTCTTATGAAGAGAGGTTGAGTGAGCTAGTGCTTTTCACACTGGAGGGAAGGAAGAGAGGTGACTTGATAGGGCTGTACAAGGTAATGAGAGGCATAGATAGAGTACATAGCCAGAGACTTTTCCCCAGGGCAGAAATGGCTGTCACGAGGGGTCATAATTTTAAGGTGATTGGAGGACAGTTTAGGGGAGGTGTCAGAGTTAGGGTTCTTTACACAGAGAGTGGTGGGTGCATGGAATGCACTGCCAGCGGTGGGAGTAGACTCAGAGACATTAGGGACATTTAAGCGACTGCTGGATAAGCTCATGGATGGCAGTAAATTGAAGGGTGTGTAGGTTAGGTTGATCTTAGATTAAGTTAAATATTTGGAACAACATCGTGGGCTGAAGGGCCTGTACTGTTCTATGTTGTATGTCCTCTGTGGGAGTTCATGGTGTTGAGGTAATATCGCAGCATCGGTGAGGGGGGGGGGGGGGGGGGGGCGTGGCGGAGAAGAGGGTGGGGAAGACTGGCTGGCTGGTAGAAAGCTGGGTGCGTGCAGAAATGGGTCTTTCCCTGATTGGCAGTGTGATAGGATCGGTGCTGAGGCTTGATGTTTTACACTTTCTATCAGCGACTTAACTGAGGCTAGTGCAGGCAAGGTGACTCACTTTGCAGATAACAGATCAGTTGAAACATATGTTGTGAAAAGACATAAGATAATTGCAGATGGATATCGATAACGGTGAACATTCCAATACAGAGCAGCAGTGGGCCATTCAGCCCTTCAAGCCCGCTCTGTCATTCAATGACATCAGAGCTGATTCCTGCCTCCCCCTTGATAATACCTAATGCCTCTGCCAGGGCACTTACCTTGTTTGGGGGTAACTGCAGCTTCTGGAGGGCAGCAAATGACAAAGCCCTGGGATTGCCAAGAATCCAGGATCATGCGAGAAATTAAAGATTCATCTCTGGAATCTGCTGGGAGAAGAAAAACCATTGAGATATTGAGAACATAGTTTCTAGAGATTGTTATGACATGGGTCATAACTCTGCTAATTTAAACCAACTACACAGAAAAAGTTCACCTCCGCTGTAATCTGTCAAAACTCGGAGGCAAAGAATTATCCCAGAGGTCACTATTTAAAGTAAAAATTAACAACTTTATTCTTTAAGCCCAACAGAGGATATTAAAACCAATAACTAATTACAAGTCCTTTCTCTTAAACCTATCTTCTACCTCCCGCCCTACAATACCAATCTGATAAACAATCCTGCTTAAAGTTTATTTAAAATAATTATGTATCAAACCCAGTCAGCTCTGCCAATTCTCCTTTGTAGATGTTCCTCTGTAGGTTCTCTCCAGGTCAGCCTCGATGTTCTGCTGCACAACCTCCCCACAGAAAGGTACCTTTCAGGGAGCTCTTCAGCTGACAGTCTACATTTGTTGGTTTTTGGTTGTTCTCCCTCTAACTGTTCAAAATGCCTGGTTTTATACCCCAAAACATCAGACCATTTCATCGGTTTTAATATTATCAAAATTCAAATTTGATTGGATTTTGGAATCTTGGGGCATAATTTAAACTGATTGGCTGAATTTGAATTTGCTTTTGTTTCATGGCAATCCATCTGCTACTATTTGTTTCCACCAAGTGTTACATTGTTACCATGTTCAGGACTCTGTGCTTTGTCAGTCCTTGCTAGCTTTTCAACTTTCTTAAAGGTACAGTACACCTCTTCACCTTCATAACAAGATTTTCTTTTGAAAACCTTTGTTTATTATAAAAGTATAGACATGGGAAACAGAGGCTGTTTGATTGACAGTGTGGAGTCACCAGTTAGATAATAAAAATCTATCTGCTTCCAGGTTGGTGTAGGAAGATGGGGTATTGTATATGTGTGTGTGTGAGTTGGCTGATTAGTGGCAGGGGTGTCAGAACAAGGTTCATACAGTTAGAGACAGCAACGTTGAAATTATCAGGAGAACTGAAACAGTAAGAGGGCTCTTAGCAAAATGAATTTAATTTTAACATCAAAGAGAATAAGCCCGTGTATCAGAAAAATGTTGCTGAAATATTATGTCTGGTTAACAATTCTCTCTGACTGTGAAACTTATATTGTCGCAGCCAAGTGATGAGAAGCCTGGAAGCCTTTACAAGGTATGCAGACAGAGGAATGTTCGGAAAATCTCTGGAAGGGAGAGTAAACCATAAGGATGTCTACGGGAGGATGAAAACCAGAAGAGGTTTGATGGAAACCATCAGAAACTGAAGATCCATTCTTGCGACCAGCTGATCAGGTGCAGCAATGTAGGCAGAGCAACTGCTGGAGGTTACCTCGATGGGCAAAACAGTCCTGAGGTCCCTGGTGGGGAGAGGAGCATGGGGAGGGGGGGGGTGACAATCAGCTAAAGGAATGGTGCAAACCTGAGCTGCAAGGACTGTCCCAGCAGAAACATTACCAGCAACATGAGGGAGGAAGATGAAGACAATAGGAACAGCAACCTCACAGAGACTTGGTGAGCATCTCCAGTCTCCCGTCAGCGTTCCAGTAGGAGGCTGGTGGAATACCAGGATTAGGCCTTTTGTCAGTGTGGCTCTGACTATACCAGTCAATCTTGTTCCATGGCAACATTGAATCAATTGATTGTTTCAGGTTGAATCAGTAGATCCATGGATGCAATGGAGTCTTTGAAATTGGCTTTTGAGGGTTTGGTTGACACAAGGACCATGTTGAATCCAGCACTGTATGGCTGAAAGACTATTTAATGTTTTGCTGTTTCCTGCTGGGTTCTGCACCCTGGGGGATGTAGATTATCATCATATTGCTCGTTTATCAGTAAAGTGTAATTAATGTAAGTGTAAATTAAAAGAAAAATGATGCATACTTAAAAACAAAATATTCTACTCAATGAGGCATGTCTCAAGTTCATCAAATGCCGAACTCATCGATGATGTGGGGTTAGACAAGGAATGGCAAATGTTTAAAGAATCTACATTGCATACATATCCACATAAAGAATTAAAAAACGTCTGGGAAACACGGTCCAATCAGGTTGACAGTTAAAGATAATCTTAAATTAAAGGAAGAGGCTTTTCAAGTTCATAAAGGGCGTGACATGCAAGGATTGGGAGGATTTAGAATTCAACAAAGGACGAAGAGAAAACTGATGAAAAGAAAGTATGAGAGTGAAAGAGCAGGGGATGTAAAACAAATGGGCACAACTTTGATAAAAATGTAAAAGAAATAGATCAGTGAAAGGAAAAGGAAGCCAGTTACAGGAGAGACACAAGAACTTGACAATGGAGAATGAGGAGCTGGCAGAATCATTAATCAACACTCTGTGCCTATCTTCACCATAGAAGATACAAAACCTTTCTGAAAAAGTGGGAAACCATCTGGAGAGAATGTGGAATCTGTAAGAAATGATTACTCCTCTATATCGGAGGATATAATGGGTTTGTAAGTTGACAAGTCTTCTGAACCCTAATCCCTCCAGCTCAGGGTTTTCAATCAGAGATGCTGGATGTGTTGGCTTTGATCCCCCATGTTTTAGAATGTTTCCTGTGAATTGGAAGATAACCAGTGTTCTCGACAAGAGGGAGAGAATCAGGGAATGCTAGGCTGGAGTCCAGCAAATACTGAAGGCTGTGGCAACAGGAAATCATGAGATTTTTGAGCAGAGACAACACGGATTCAGAAAGGAGATGTTACACTTGACCAATCTGGAATT
The DNA here is from genome assembly GCF_047496795.1 of Chiloscyllium punctatum. Taxonomy (NCBI): domain Eukaryota; kingdom Metazoa; phylum Chordata; class Chondrichthyes; order Orectolobiformes; family Hemiscylliidae; genus Chiloscyllium; species Chiloscyllium punctatum. Next base: position 67,015,475 of record NC_092778.1, on the reverse strand, counting down.
TGGTGCTGCAGAGAGATGTTATAAATCTGGTGCTGGTATCTAATTCACTGGGGGAAGTTAAGAACTGGGATTGTTTTTATGGTGAGAAGGTTTGGCGTGTCAGTCAGTAATTTGATATTCATGGACGCAAACTAGAGAAAGCAAGCATGCAGGTAAAGCTAAATTCAAATGAAATGTTTGTCTTTTTAATAAAAGGATTAGAATGAACAAACAAAGTCTAGCTGCAAATTGTTGCAGGGTAACAATGAACCAACACCCAGGTTACTGCCTGTAACATTAACTTTGTTACCCAAGGAAGACCTGATTTCTGCAGATGGCAGTTTAAAGGGGTTTGATTGGGGTCAGATTATCTAATTCTAATCATGACCCCTGACTCTTTTTGATTGTGGGAGTATTAGGGAAAGGGGGGATGCAGGAGATATGAATTAAACTTGAGACTTTTATTTCCTTCTGAGGATTTGCAAACAAACTTTAAATGTTCAGATATTTTACACTAGATCTCTAGAGAAGGAGGGACTTGAACATGAGTCACCTGGGCCAGAGGTGGAGACATTACCAGTGTGTCACAAGAGCCCCTTAATGCTCTGAACTGATGAAAAGTGTGTGTAATACACTGGCACTCACCTTTGTTTGTTTCGATCTAACTGTCATTTCAAACATGCTGCATCGTTACATCTAACCCCTTTTTGCTGAATTCAGTTTAATATAAATTGCCCAATTTCCTCTTGGTCAAATAACCAAAAATATGGCAGTCACCAATATTAATTTTGTAATGTAACGCAGACCATGTTAAAATCGTAGAGTCATAGACCCTTTGTTTCAACTCATCCACGCTGACCAGATATTCCAACCTAATCTAGTCACATTTGCCAGCACTTGGCACATATCCCTCTAAGGTAAAAACAATGACTGCAGATGCTGGAAACCCTCTAAACCCTTCCTATTCACATACCCATCCAAATGCCTCTTAAATGTTGCAATTGTACCAGCCTCCACCACATCCTCTGGCAGCTCATTCCATACACATACCACCCTCTGTGTGAAAACGTTGTCCCTTAGGTCCCTTTTATATCTTTCCCCTCTCATGCCCTATAGTTCTGGACTTCCCCACCCCAGGGAAAAGACCTTGTCTATTTACCCTATCCATGTCCCTCATGATTTTATAAACCTCTATAAGGTCACCCCTCAGCCTCCGAAGCTCCAGGAAAACATTTAGCTTCACCCAATAGCTCAAACCCTCCAAACCTAGCCCAGAAAATGCCCTCTAGGTTTAATTTATCTTTTCAGCCACTGAGAGATTTAAGAAGGAGATGGTGTTGGGTGTCTTGAAAAACATTAAGGTAGATACGTCCCCAGGGCCTGATGGGATCTATCCCAGGATACTGAGGGAGCCAAGGGAGGCGATTTCTGGGGGCTTGACAGTGATCTTTAGCTACAGCTGAGATCCCAGAGACTGGAGAATAGCCAATGTTGTTCTTTTGCTTTGGAAGAGCAATAGGAATATTATAGACCAGTGAACCCGACATCAGTGGGAAGGAAATTATTGGAGAAATGTCTTAGGGATAGGATTTACTTGTGTTTGGTAAATAATGGGCTTATTCGGGATAGTAGCATGGCTTTGAGCAGCGGAGAACCTGTCTCACAAACTTGATTGAGTTTTTTCAAGAAGTTACCAGAAAGATTGATGATAGCAAAGCAGTAGGTATTGTTTATTTGGATTTTAGTAAAGCCTTCGACAAGGTTTCGCATGGTAGACTAATTAGTAAAGTTAGGTCACATGGAGTTCAGGGTGAACTTGCCAATTGGATACAAAATTAGCCTAATGGCAGGAGACAGAGAGTAAAGTTGGAGGTTTTCAGACTGCAGGCCTGTGACCAGCGGTGTTCCACAAGGATTGGTGCTGGGTCCTTTGCTGTTTGTCATTTACATAACTGATTTGGATGACAATATGGAAGGCATGGTTAGTAGGTTTGCAGATGACATCAAAATTGGTGGTATAGTAGACAGTGAAGAAGTTTGTCTAAGATTACAAAGGGATCTTGTTTAAATGGGTCAATGGGCTGAAAGATGGCAGATGCGGTTCAATCTGGATAAATGCAAGGTGTTGCATTATGGTACAACAAACAAGGGGTAGGGCTTATACAATTAATGGTAGGACCTTGGGTAGTGTTGTAGAACAGAGGGGCCTAAGCGTGTAAGTACACAATTCTTTGAAGTTTGCATCAGATACAGACAGGGTGGTTAAAAAGGTCTGGTTAGCACACCTGATTTCACTGCTCTATCTTTTGAGTGTAGGAGTTGGGACGTCATGTTGAGGTTGTAAAGGACATTGGTGAGGCCTCTTCTGGAATACTGTGTCCACATTTGGTCGCCCTGTTGTAGGAAGAGTATTATTAAGCTGAGAGGGTTCAGAAAAGACTTACAGAATGTTCCCGGGTATGGAAGGTTTGAGATATAAAGAAAGGCTGGGTAGGCTTGGACTTTTTCACTGGAGCGTAGGAGGTTGGGAGGTGACCTGATCAACGTAGAACATAGAACAATACAGCGCAGAACAGGCCCTTTGGCCCTCGATGTTGCACTGACCTGTGAACTATTCTCAGCTCATCCCCCTACACTATCCCATCATCAACCATGTGCTTATCCAAGGATTGTTTAAATCTCCCTAATGTGGCTGAGTTAACTACATTATCAGGCCGGGCATTCCACGCCCTCACCACTCTCTGCGTAAAGAACCTGCCTCTGATATCTGTCTTAAATCTATCACCTCTCAATTTGTATCTATGCCCCCTCGTACAAGCTGACGTCATCATCCTAGGAAAAGGTCTTTCTCTGTCTACCCTATCTAATCCTCTGATTATCTTGTATGTCTCTCTCAAATTCCCTCTTAGCCTTCTTCTTGCCAATGAGAACAGACCCAAGTCTCTCAGCCTTTCCTCATAAGACCATCCCCCCCAGACCAGGCAACATCCTGGTAAATCTCCTCTGCCGCTTTTCCAATGCTTCCACATCTTTCCTGAAATATGGGGACCAGAACTGTACACAATATTCCAAGTGTGGCCGCACTAGCGTTTTGTATTGTTGCAGCATGATATTGCGGCTTTGGATCTCAATCCCTCTATGAATGAAACCAAACACACCGTATGCCTTCTTCACAGCACTATCCACCTGGGTGGCAACTTTCAGGGATCTATGTACATGGACTCCAAGATCCCTCTGCACATCCACACTACCAAGAATCTTTTCATTGACCCAGTACTCTGCCTTCCTGTTATTCTTCCCAAAGCGAATCACCTCACATTTAGCTGCATTGAACTCCATTTGGCCCTCTCAGCCCAATTCTGCAGTTTAACCCTGCAACCTGTAACATTCTTCCACATATAATGAGAGGTATAGATAGAGTTAATGGTATTGTCTTTGCTGTAGGATGGGAGACTTCAAGACTAGGGGGCACATTTTTAAGGTGAAAGGAGACAGATTTTAAAAAGACATGGGGGTCAAGTTTTTTGCACAGTGGGTGGTTCATGTGTGCAATGAACTTCCTAAGGAAGTAGTGGGTGTGGGTACAGTTACAATGTTTAAAAGACATTTGGATAAGTACATGAATGGCAAAGTTTGGAGGGATATGGGCCAAGCGCAGGCAGGTGGGATTAGCTTAGGTTGGGATTATGTCCAGCATGGGCTGGTGAGACCGAAGGGTCTGTTTCCGTGCTGTATGACTCTGACTCTATGGCTCTATGACTTTGTGATTATAAGTGTAAGGTGATGCATTTTGGGAGGTCAAAAACAATAGGATAGTATACAGTAAATGGCAGGATGCCCAGGAGCATTGAGAGATCTTGGGGTTCATAGTTCCCTGAAAATGGTAACACAAGTGAATGAGGTGGTAAAGAGGGTGAATGGCATGTTTGCCTTCATTGGTCGGGGCATTGAGTATAAAAGTTGGCAAGTCATGTTGCAGCTGAATAGAACTTTAGTTTAGCCACATTTGGAGTGTTGTGTGCAGTTCCGGTCCCCACACTATAGGATGGAGGTGGAGGCTTCGGAGAAGGTGTGGAAGAGATTTACCAGGATGCTGCATAGATTGGAGTGTATTAGCTATGAGGAGATATTGGACAAACTTGGATTGTTTTTGTAAGAGTATCGGAGGCTGAGGGGCAACCTGATTGAATTAAATAAAATTATGAGAGGAGTAATTAGGGTGGAGAGTTAGAGTCTTTTTCCCAGGGTGGAAATGTCAAACACTAGTGGCAGAGATTTAAGGTGAGAGGATGAAGGTTTAAAGGAGATGTGCGTGGCAAGACTTTATGCAGAGGGCAGCAGGTGCCTCTAGCATACTGCTAGGGGAGGTGGGAGAGGCAGATACAATGTTTATGAGACATTGAGACAGAAACATGAACAGGCAGGGAATAGAGGTCAATAGACCATGTGCAGGCAGACGGGATTGGTTTACAATGGGCCAAAGGGCCTATTTCTGTGCTGTACTGTACTCTGTTCCATGTTCTAATGCCAGGATTTACAGTCATTCTTTCTATTGAGGCTGGCCAGAAAATTACAGCACATATCTACACTTGGAAATTTTGGTTGGTGTTTTCCGTTCCTGTTGCTGGGATTTTGGTTGGTGTTTTCCGTCCCTATTGCTGGGATTTTGCTCCCAATCGCTTTCCCAATGTTGTTTATCTTTCATGTGACTGGCCTCGATAATATGCAGCATTTGTCAGACTGGTTTTGATGCCTGCACTTGGGCTTGCTATTTACAGTGCATATTCTCCTATTTTCTGAAGTTGACAGAGATGTCATGCTGGTTTTTTTGAGCTGCTGAGAATCCATTATGAAGTTACTGTCTCATCGAGATCTTTTACCACTGAATATATTCACATAAGTCACTCATGCAGTCATACAGCAGACTGCAGTGATTGGAATGAGTTTGGCTGGATGGATCTTATTGAGTATGAGATCCCTGATTGAGGCTGTTATCCCTGGGCCAATCATGGAGCCCTGGCTGACAGATGGACATAGGAGTCTCAGAGAGCTGGCTGGTCAGAGTCGACGTAGTGTGCATGTGTAAATAAAGGGTGACTTGTGATGCGATACTAGGCTCCATGCAATTAATTCACAGACCTTTCAGTCCAACCAGTCCATGCTTACCACGCTCACAAACTAACTAGTCCCACCTGCCTGCTACTGGCACATGTCCATCCAAACCTTCCCTACTCATGTACTTATCCAAATGTCTTTTAAACATTGTAACTGCACCTGCATCCACTGCTTCTTCTGAAAGCTCTTTCCATACACAAACCACTCTCTGCGTAAAAACCTTTCCCCTTGTCCTTTTAAAATCTTTCTCCTTTAATTTAGTACCCTCTGTCTCAGTGACTCTTGGCATTCACTGCTGTGTAGTATTCAGAAAAGAATGTTGTTATTACGGTAATGTTTTGGTGATATGGGATTACCCATAGCTGGAGGCTGATAAGTCCCCAGGACCTGATGGTCTGCATCCCAGGGCACTTAAGGAGGTGGCTCGTGAAATCATAGACGCATTGGTCACCATTTTCCAATGTTCTATAGATTCAGGATCAATTCCTGCAGATTGGAGGGTGGCTAAAATTGTCCCACTTTTTAAGAAAGGAAGGGTAGAGGAAACAGGGAATTATAGACCAGTCAGTGGTGGGAAAGATGCTGGAGTCAATGATCAAAAATGAAATTATGACTCATTTGGAAGCAGTAACAGGATAGGTCAGAGTCAGCATGGATTTACGAAGGGGAAATCATGCTTGACTAATCTTCTGGAATTTTTTGAGGATGTAACTATGGATATTATATACCTGGACTTTCAGAAAACCTTTGATAAAGTCCCACGTAGGAGATTAGTGAGCAAAACTAAGGCACATGGTATTGGAGGCAAAATACTGACCTTGGATTGAAAATTGGTTGGCTGACAGGAAGCAAAGAGTAGTGATAAACGGCTCTCTTTCGGAACGGCAGGCGGTGACCAATGGGGTACCACAAGGTTCAGTGCTGGGACTGCAGCTGTTTACAATATATATTAATGATATAGATGAAGGTATTAAAAGTAAGATTAGCAAATTTGCGGATGACACAAATTTGGGTGGCAGGGTGAAATGTGAGGAGGATTTTAGGAGAATACAGGGTGACCTGGACAGGCTAGGTGAGTGGACAGATGCATGGCAGATGCAGTTTAATGTGGATAAATGTATGGTTATCCACTTTGGTGGCAAGAACAGGAAGGCAGATTACTACCTAAATGGAGTCAAGTTGGGTAAAGGGGCAGTACAGAGAGATCTGGGTGTTCTTGTACACCAGTGAATGAAGGTAAGCATGCACGTACAGCAGGTAGTGAAGAAAGCTAATAGCATGCTGGCCTTCATAACAAGAGGAATAGAGTATAGAAACAAAGAGGTTCTTCTGCAGCTGTACAGGGCCCTGGCGAGATCGCACCTGGAATATTGTGTGCAGGTTTGGTCTCCAAATTTGAGGAAGGACATTCTGGCTATTGAGGGAGTGCAGCGTAGGTTCACAAGGTCAATTCCCGGAATGGTGGGACTATCGTATGTTGAAATATTGGAGCAACTGGGTTTGTATACCCTTGAGTTTAGAAGACTGAGAGGGGATCTGATTGAGACGTATAAGATTATTAAAGGATTGGACACTCTGGAGGCAGGAAACATGTTTCCACTGATGGGTGAGTGCCGAACCAGAGGACACAGCTTAAAAATAAGGGGTAGGCCACTTAGGACAGAGATGAGGAAAAACTTCTTCACCCAGAGAGTGGTGGGTGTGTGGAATGCTCTGCCCGAGAGGGCAGTGGAGGCCAAGGGTCTGGATATTTTCAAGAGAGAGATGGATAGAGCTCTTAAGGATAGTGGAATCAAGGGATTGGGGATAAGGTAGGAACAGGATACTGATTGTGGATGATCAGCCATGATCATAATGAATGGTGGAGCAGGCTCGAAGGGCCGAATGGCCTACTCCTGCACCTATTGTCTATTGTCTATAAGAGGTCAGAATTCCAAGAACTGTTTGGTGTAGCCATACCCAGGGAAGGTGCTGCTGCTTGAGCACACTGCCTTGTCATCATCCGACTACAGGTGGCTATCATGCTCTCATGCCCACAATATTCTGGGCTATATATTAATGCACAAAGCTTTAAGTTCAACATAGCCTAAAGGCACTGGAGAGCAGCATTAATGGGAAACTGTTCCCCATCTCTGGAACTTTATTGTTTTTAAGGAGGAATCACTTTTATATACTGAAAAAATGCTTTCCTGTTTGAAAATACTCTCTTCATTCCCCTCTGAGTGAATTAAGGGCAGCTGTAGAATAGAAACTGCAGTGTCAGCCCTTGAAATTCCAAAGGAAGTTGGAATAGGTGGGGGTCATTCGGCCCCTCGAACCTACTCCACCATTTGATTGGATCACGGACAATCCAACCTTCCTCACTTTCCACTGAATCCTTGATTCCCAGCTGATCGAGAATCTATCTCAGTACACCATCAAGTCATGGGAATGAGCACTGACATAGATGGGGAGGGGTAACAATCAGCAACATTTTTCACCCTTTTGGAATAAATACAGATGACAATAAGTCAAGTCAAATACAGACCTTGTTACAAACAGAAGGTTTCCCATTGTCCTGTGTTTGTAATTATGCATCAGTTAGGAACTGGCAACAATTCCCCCAGAGCTTTATGTAAAAAACACTAAGCCTAGGGCTCTTACAATAATCTACTCCTTAATAAGCATGTGATTTGTTGAAATAAGAGATGCACCAGGTGAGAGCGATTTCACCAACCTCTGCAAAAGCAAATAAATCCTGCTTCGGTTCAGCAATGAGGATTGTAGTGAGGAATGGTGGAACTCAGTTGTAGCCTGTCTTCAACTCGGTCTTACAATAAAATGTAGCATTTGAGCTTCCTCCACACATTGGATCAGTAAACAAATAATGTACAAGAGTTGGCTTTGATCACATACAGTCAAGATTAGAGTGGTGCTGGAAAAGCACAGCAGGTCAGGCAGCATCCGAGGAGCAGGAAACTTGACGTTTCAGGCAAAAGCCCTTAATCAGGAATGATCTCATACACTTTGGGAGACTCAGGGTTATGGTCAAATCATCATTTATTTTCATGCATATGCAGGGGGAGCTAGTCTTATCACTGGGAAGATTAAAACCAGCTCTGCTGGGTTAAGGACAACATTTTACATCAATGCCTGTTGCAATCCCCATGTTTCTACTGTTTCCCTACAGTTTACAAAGGCATCGTCAGTGACTTACTCAAGGCCAATGCTATCCAACCAATGGGCAGCTCCGTGCCTGCCCTTGTACCATTTGCTTTTACCACTCCTGACAATATGACTTTAACTGTTAACTAACTGAAACCAATTCAATCCCTCAATAGTAAACCAGAAATAAAAATACAAAAAGCTGGAAGTACTCAGCAAGTCTGGCAGCATCTGTGCAGAGAAACAGAGTTAATGTCTCAAGTCAATGAATGGTCATCTTTATCAGCACATGACTAAAACAAGCACTAAATCGAGTCCTTTCCCAGCAATTTAGAATATAGAAATTAGAATGCAAAACGCTACCATTGAAGATTCCCTTCCTTTCTGTCAGATTTCTATAATGAACATTTGATATATTATTAAAATCAAAGCTGCCTCCTTGTCTGTTTATATTTCAACAATTGACCATCACTTTGGAAAAAAGCAACAGAGTATAATCTAAACAAGCTTGATTTCAGTCTGGAGTTCCCAGTGGGAACATCAGCTTTGATCCTAGTGATGAGTACAAGATAAACACATTGATCATTTGTTTTCCTAAATTATGATCCAAATTCAAACTCTGTACAGAGACACAGTTGGAATTCAAGAGGCAGGAAAACATTAAAGAAATGTATGCAGTTATATAGATAGACTGAAGCTTACAGATGTGTAAAGGAATTATTTACAATAAAAGATGCAGAGAGAAGCTTGTTTTCAGACTAAATATTGAGGAATACAGATGATGCCTCAAAGCTTTATTAAATATTGGCTGTTTATGAATAATATCGGAATATCTTAACATATTGCCTACTGCGTTATTTCACTTTTGTGTGAAGGCAGTAAATATGATTTGGGAAATACATCTGTTGAAGAAGCAATTGATTAGTGGCTAAATAGGACTGAATAAAAGTGAAAATATTTTGTGGATAGTCGGTCAATTACACCAAGGCTTTATAGAACATGAATAAAGGACATTTATGAATTAAACAGAAAGAATGTTTTTGCTTTTTTGCTTGTGTGTGCTTGTGTGTTCATGTGTCTGTCTATGTGTGTATATATGTTTGTGTGAGAGAGTATGTGTCTGTGTCTGTGTCTATGTGAGTGTGTGTCTATCTGTCACTGGATGTATGTGAGTATATGTGTATATCTGTGTGAGTGTGTATGTGTCTGTGTGTGTGTCTGTGTGTGAATGTATGTGAGTGTGTGTGTCTCAGTGTGTGTGAGGGTGAGTGTATGTGTGTCTGTGTGTAAGTGTGTGAGTCTGTGAATATGAGAGTGTGTGGATGTAGGTGTGTCTGTGTGCGAGAGTGTGATTGTGCATGTGTATGTATGAGTTTTGTGCATGTGTGAGAGTGTGTGTGTACGTGTGTGAGTACGTATGAGTGAGTGTGTATGTATGAAAGTGTGTGTGTGTAAGTGTGTGTATATGTATGAGTCTGTGTGCGCGCACATGAGTGTGTGAGAATGTATGTGTGAGTGTGTATGTGTGTGAAAGAGAGAGTGAGTGTGTGCATGTGTGTGTGCGTGTGTGTGTGAGTGTGGTAACTGTTTGCTGTCATTGCCAGCACATGGTGTGCTGTTACGGGATACCCTCCACACAGGGGGATTAATAGTCATGACATCAATACTTGAAGTTTATTGAGAAATAAGTCACTGTTGGTTATCAGGAAATCGTATTGCTAATGTACAACAGCAATGGAGAACATTATTCGAGCTAAATACTTTGACAGAGAGCATGCATCTGATTTATTTGAGGCTGACTACAATGCTCTGGTTACATATTAGATGGTTTCCTGCGATTAAATTTTGTCTTGATGTTTGAGAGAGGAGCAGACTTCATTATCAAATCAACCAACAATTTTGAAATGGTCAGGTGGTGAAGTGCACCAGTTTATTAAAGGGTGATTGTGACAGATATCTCCATTCACAGGGTAAGTACCGAGAAACAATCTGATTCGTTGTTGTCAGTCACACTGCCTGATCGCTGTTTGGGGATTGGAATCCACCATTCCACCTTAACTGACCAGCTCCTTAAACATTGGACAGGCAGCTCTGCCTGCATCACGATGATGTCTCTGATCTGAAATTGTCTAGACAGTCTGAAACAAAGCAACCAGAGGAAATTCAGCTCCTGAATGCAGTTATTTCTTTCCATTGATGCTGTCAGACCCACTGAGGAGTTCAAGCACCTTTTTGTTTTTACCTCAGATTTCCAGCACCTGCAGGATTGTATTTTAGACAGAGTCAGGACGGTTAGCCCTGAAACAAAAACAAAATAGCTAAATGGGCCAGAGGATTGTCTCTCATTCACAATTCCTCGTATCCCTCTGGTGAAGTCGGTCAGTTCCATTGGAATGCCTTTGCTAGAGGAGGAAGGAAGGGAACTCTTCCCTTGTTCATGATGGTATGCTTTCTGCGATGTTAATCTTATTTCTTGAACAATTACTAAAACCTCTGTTTTTGTTCTGAAGTCAATACCACATTAACATGGAAAATGAAACTTGTGTCGATATTATATTTCACGTGTCTTTGGGATAGAATATAGAACAATACAGCGCAGAACAGGCCCTTCGGCCCTCGATGTTGCTCTGACCTGTGAACTCACCTAAGCCCATCCCACTACACTATCCCATCATCAACCATGTGCTTATCCAAGGATTGTTTAAATCTCCCTAATGTGGCTGAATTAACTACATTGGCAGGCAGGGCATTAGAAAACTCTCACTTATATAGCTGGAGGGAAATAGAAAAGTCCCTCCTTTCCCAGAAACCTCTGCTCTCCAATGTCAGATGTAAAGACTCAAATCAATGACTCACCGCCCCCTGTAGGCCCCTGGTCCAAGCTCCCGCCATTCATGCTGCTGCTGCTGCTGAAAAACACACAAGAAAACAGGGTGCTCCAAAAGGCTTTCCACCTGATTATTATTTCCAAGGTGTGGTCATAATTTACAATTAACCAATTTGACCACAGGACCAGCCCTCCCAAAAATCACAAATAAGTAAATACTTAACTAACTTGCTTCTTGATGGGTGTTTATGGAATGGCTAGAGCACTGACGAGACTCACTAGACAAAAAAAAACAAAGAATGGGAATACTGGAAATCTGAAACAAAAACAGAAACTGCTGGAAAATCTCAGCAGGTCTGGCAGCGTCAGTGGATGGTCCAATGACCCTTCTTCAGAACATCAACTCTGCTTTCCCTCCACGGATGCTGCCTGACCTGCTGAGTTTCTCCAACATTTTTGTTTTTGTTTCACCATTTTACTTTGAGCTCTCCTTCAACAATCACACATGATCGTCCTTTTCCATCATCTGAAAGAACGCATTTCCAACAATGTAGCACCCCCTTCTCACTGCCCTCACATGCTTTAAAGAAATCATGTGATTACATTTGTAGCGATGCACTAGCACTGACTAAAGTATAAATGAACCAACAAATCTTCCTCTCCATCATATGACGTTAGACAAAGCTATTACAAGGTAATTATTAGCTTTGTAACAAGCTCCTTTACACTATCATTTCCAGCTGCCTCATATGATTTGTCAACATCTACATACAGCAGCAGAGAGATAACTGAGGAATAAGGATCCCAAGAAAATGAGATATGATGCTTTTGAGAAGAAGTTGAAAGGAAAAAATGAAATCTTTGCTATTAACACAATGGCAGTCTTCATATATCAGCTTCACTTCAGTACAGATTAGCTCCTTGCTAAATTTCTTTGACAGAGCTGTTATCTTACCCGTGAAGGAATAAGGCAGGCTGCTTTTATTACATATGAATGTAATATCTTCGAGATTGCATTTCAGGGTCCTGTCCCTTTACAATCAGGAGCACTGGCTTATGGTGACCAAATAAATTAAATTCCATTTTTATTACTTGGGATTATGGGACTTAGTGATATTTGGGGATTATTTTTTCATGATTTCATCTTATATTTTAGTGAAAACCTTGCGCAATGTCCAATAATTTGACTGACCTACATTCCCTATGTTGCTATATCTGAGCTGGAAGGTGCTGTGAAGGTCACTGGGAGAGCTGGGATCAACTGGACCGATAATTACTGGGGTTTCAAAGAATGAAAGAGACCTGACTGAAACACATAGTGCAAGTGCACATATAAATGTGTTGCCTGGAACTGTTCTTTTTACACTGAAATTTAAATTCTGTAATGGACTGAAGGAAATCTATAGCACGAGAATGGTTGATTTTTTTCAAACTATTCAGCCTTGTCAAAAGTTGGATTTGTGGAACAATTACCTTGTTATGGTTCTCTTCAACCTTACCTTTTCCAAGAAAGAAATCAAACCCTCTCCTATATAATTTGTGTTTTTAGCTATTATCTTGCAGCTCTATTCATATTCAATACAGGCATTATCAGAGATGATTCTAATTACAGATGTTTTCTAAAAATTTATAGTATTCAATGACTTCATTTTTAAAAAGATGTGAAAAAAAGAATTGGAGAGGAATTTTTCACGCAGAGGGTGGTATGTGTATGGAATGAGCTGCCAGAGGATGTGGTGGAGGCTGGTACAATTGCAACATTTAAGAGGCATTTGGATGGGCATATGAATAGGAAGGGTTTGGAGGGATATGGGCTGGGTGCTGGCAGGTGGGACTAGATTGGGTTAGGATATCTGGTCAGCATGGACAGGTTGGACCGAAGGGTCTTTTTCTGTGCTGTACATCTCTATGACTCTATATATAACTCCAGCAGAGTCAGACAGACTGGCTACAGGGAGATGTTCTCCCTGGCTAAGGGTAAGGTCTAGAACAAGGAGTCACAGTCTCAGCACATCGGATAATCAATGCAGGACAGAAATGAAGAGAAATGTCTGCATTCCCAGGATGGGGATTCGATGGAATTCTCTACCACAGAAGGGTGTGTGGTCAAACCACTGAACAAACTTATAAAACAAAATCAATTGTTTCAAGGCATCAAAGGTTACAGAGAGGGTGGGACAGTGACATTGAGATGGCGAAACAGCTAGGATCATGTTGACTGGTGGGCCAAATAGCCTACTCCTCCTCCCATTTCTTTATGCTTCTATGTTGAGATATGAGGTACTTCAAATACTGCGGCTGATTCTTCAGTTCAGAGTTGAATTGTTGGAGTTTTCTCTAATATAGCGTGTTGTGATTACTGGTCATATTCAGTGTAATTGTGGTTCAGCAAGTACATGAAAAAAAGACATTTCACCCACAACACCTGGGCACACATAATTCCAGCTCATCAGGCTGAGAATCCGAAATCAAACTCGGCAACACCCTGTCACACTTTGGCAAAATCCGGCAAAATCCAGCCCAGACCACTATCAACTTGACACTAAAATCCTGAACACAATCTGAGCAAGGTTTACATTCGATTATGTAGGTATTTGTAATCACCCTGTTCAATGATGAGATTAAACACCTCTGGAGCAGGTGGACCTTGAACACAGGCCTCCTGGATCAGAGGTAGGGACACTATCACTGCACCACAAGAGCCTTTGCATGAACCTTTATAACTAGTGTAATTAAAAAGGATGCGTTTGTGTGTTTTCTTTTTGAGATAACACATTGAATTGATAAGTTTATGAGTCAAAAATGAGCAAACGTACAAGGAAATCCAATTTGAGAGAGTGTGATAAAGATTCTTGCTCTTAGTGATCCGAGCTGGAGAAACACACCTGAAATATGGCAGGCCTTAAGCAAGAGGATGGCCAAGTGACATCTGTCAGAGCTGACAGGTTATTGTAACATAGTTTTTTAAAATTTCATTTGTAGGACCTGAGCATCGTTGTCTGGGCCCAGCATTTATTTCCCGTCCCTAGTTGCCCCTTGAGAAGGTGGGGGTGAGCTGCCTTCTTGAACCGCTGCAGTCCATGTGCTGTGGGTAGACCCACAATGCCCTTAGGAAGGGAATTCCAGGATTTTGACCCAGTGACAGTGAAGGAACGGCGATATATTTCCTAGTCAGGATGGTGAGTGGCTTGGAGGGGAACCTGCAGGGGGTGGTGTTCCCATGTACCTGCTGCCCTTGTCCTTCTAGATGGAAGTGGTCATGGGTTTGGAAGGTGCTGCCTGAGGATCTTTGGTGAATTTCTGCAATGTATCTTGTAGATGGTACACACTGCTGCTACTGAGTGTTGGTGGTGGAGGGAGTGAACACTTGTGGGTGTGGTGCCAAAAAAAGTGGGCTGCTTTGTCCTGGATGCTGTTGAGCTTCTTGAGTGTTGTTGGAGCTTCCTCATCCAGGCAAGTAGGGAGTACTCCATCACATTCCTAACTTGTGCCTTGTAGATGGTGAACAGGCTTTGGGGAGTCAAGAGGTGAGTTACTCACCACAGTATTCCTAGAGTCTGACCTGTTCTTACAGCCACTGTGCTTATGTGTCAAATCCATTTCAGTTTCTGGTCAATGGTAAACTCCAGGATGCCTTAGAAATAGCATGCAAGACACCTTTCAGAGACATATCCTTGATATAATTACTGTCTGATAGTATGGGATCTGACAGTAGCCCAGTCTCAGCCTTGGGATAATGGAGGCCCTGGCAATATGATACACCGAGGGTAGTATTTTACAGTTTGTAACTGGATCACTCAGTCCGAGCACTGATTGTGACTGTAATATATATGTACCTACTGGAAGCTGTAACCAAAATCTATTGAATCTTTCAGCACTACATCACCCACATCCAGTTCTTATGTACAGGACATTGGTTAGGCCACTGTTGGAATATTGCGTGCAATTCTGGTCTCCTTCTTATCAGAAGGATGTTGTGAAACTTGAAAGGGTTCAGAAAAGATTTACAAGGATGTTGCCAGGGTTGGAGGATTTGAGTTATAGGGAGAGGCTGAACACGCTGGGGCTGTTTTCCCTGGAGGATCGGAGGCTGAGGGGGGACCTTATAGAGGTTTACAAAATCATGAGGGACATGGATAGGATAAATAGAAAAAGTCTTTTCTCTGGGATGGGGGAGTCCAGAACTAGAGGGCATAGGTTTTGGGTGAGAGGGGAAATATATAAAAGAGACCTAAGGGGCAACTTTTTCACACAGAGGGTGGTGCGTGTATGGAATGAGCTGCCAGAGGATGTGGTGGAGACTAATACAATTGTTACATTTAAAAGGCATCTGGGTGGGAATATGAATTGGAAGGGTTTGGAGGGATATGGGCCAGGTGCTGGGGGTGGGACTAGATTGGGTTGGGATATCTGGTCGGCATGGATGGGTTGGACCGAGGATCTGTTTCCATGCTATACATCTCTATGACTCTATGACACAATGTCATCCCATCACACACATACAGTCTGTTGATGGTAAGGTGTATCTACCCCAGATTGTGACAGCAGAACTGATCAACGTAAGCAGTGGCACCCCATCATAAAGGAACTGCTCCCAGATCTCAGATCGTACATCATTTAATTTACGTCTGCAACACCATTCACATGCTCCAACCGAAGCATTGTGGATGTGACAGAGTCTCTTTGTTGTATTGTTCACTCACAGGATGAGGGCAGCGCTGGCTAGGCCCAGCATTTATTATCCATCCCTAATTGCCCAGAGGGCAGCTGAGATAGAGAGGGAGGTAAAAGGGTTGGAGGAGTTGCAATACTGGTTAGAGAGGATATCCCAGCTGTGCTGAAGGTGGGCACTATGGAGGACTCGAGGGGTGAGGCAATATGGGCAGAGCTCAGAAATAGGAAGGGTTCGGTAACAATGTTGGGGCTGTACTACAGGCCCCTCAACAGCGAGTGTGAGATAGAGTTACATATATGTAAACAGATTATGGAGAGGTGTCGGAGCAACAAGCTGGTGGTGATAAGAGATTTTAATTTTCCCAACATTGACTGGGATTCACTCAGTGTTAGAGGTCTAAATGGAGCAGAATTTGTAAAGAGCATCCAAGAGGGTTTTCTAGAGCAGTCTGTAAATAGTCCAACTCGGGAAGGGGCCACACTGGGCCTGGTGTTGGGGAGTGAGCCCAGGCAGGTGGGTGAACTCTCAGTAGGGGATTACCTTGGGAATAGTGTCACATTCCGTAAGTCTAAAATACTCATGGACAAAGATGAGAGTGGTCCGAAAGGAAGAGTGGTAAATTGGGGAAGGCCAACTATACCAAAATTCGGCAGGAGCTAGGAATGTAGACTGGGAGCAGCTGGTTGAAAGTAAATCCACATTTAATACGTGGGACGTTTTAAAGAGAGGCTGATTAGAGTTCAGGAGAGGTAGGTTCCTGTGAAAATGAGGGATTGAAATGGCAACGTTACGGAACCATGGATGACAGGTGAAATTGTGAGACTAGCTAAGAGGAAAAAGGATGTGTACATAAGGTCTAGGCGACTGAAGACAGATGAAGCTTTGAAAGAATATCAGGAAAGTCAGACCAGTCTGAAATGAGGAATTAAGAGAGCTAAAAGGGGTCATGAAATATTTTTAGCAAACAGGGTTAAGGAAAATCCCAAAGCCCCTTATTCATATAAAAGGAACATTAGGGTAATTAGGGAAAGGGTTGAACCACTCAAAGGAGGAAAGTTATACGTGGAAATGGGTGAGATTCTTAATGAGTATTTTGTATCGATATTCACCGAGGAGAGAGACATGGCGAATGTTGAGGTTAAGGATAGACGTTGATTACTCTAGGTCAAGTTGACATAAGGAGGGAGGAAGTGTTGGGTATTCTAAAAGGCATTAAGGTGGACAAGTCCCCAGGTCCGGATAAGATCTACCCCAGGTTTCTGAGGGAAGTGAGAGAGGAAATAGCTGGGGCTTTAACAGGTATCTTTGCAGCATCCTTGAACACGGGTGAGGTCCCGGAGGACTGGAGAATTGTCAATGTTGTCCCCTTGTGTAAGAAGGATAGCAGGGATAATCCTGGTAATTATAGACCGGTGAGTCTGACCTCAGTGGTAGGGAAGCTGTTGAGCGATAGGATCGATTTAGATTTGGATAAAAATGGGCTTATCAGTGTTAGGCAACATGGTTTTCTGTGGGTAAGGTCATGTCTTACAAACCTAATAGGATTTTTTGAGGAGGTGGCAAAGTTGATTGATGGGGGAAGGGATGTAAATATCATATACATAAGGTGTATATAACATATAAATAAGGTGTTTGATAAGTTTCCCCATGGTGGGCTGATGGAGAAGGTGAAGTCACATGGGGTCCAGGGTGTACTAGCTAGATGGATAGAGAACAGGAGACAGGAGACAGAGAGTAGTAGGGGAAGGTAGTTTCTCAAAATGGTGACCTGTGAGCAGTGGTGTTCCACAGGGATCCGTGCTGGGACCACTGCTGTTTGTGGTATACATAAATGATCCGGAGGAAGGTGTAGGTTGTCTGATTAGCAAGTTTGCAGATGACACTAAGATTGGTGGAGCAGGAGATAGTGAAGGAGACTGTCAGAGAATACAACAGAATATAGATAGATTGGAGAGATGGGCAGAGAAACGGCAGATGGAGTTACCATCAGGAGTAGGAAAGGGAACTGGTAGGCAGTGCAGGGATCTCCTGTGGCCGTTCCCCTCAACAATAAGGATACTGTTTGGGGGACCACTTACCAGGGATAAGCAATGGGATACAGGTCTCTGTGAATAAGTGCAAGTGTGAGTGTGTGAGTGTGAGCGTCAATGTGAGTGTGTGAGTGTGAGCGTGTATGAGCGTGAGTGTGTGTGTGAGTGTGAGCGTACATGTGTGTGACAAAGTGTGAGTGTGTGCGATTGTGTGTGAGTGAATGTGAGTGTGGGAAGAAACCATTGCCCTCATCCTAAATGACGTCTTAGATCACATCAGTCTTCCAGTCTCCTTGTAGCCCAACATTGGGAGTGGCTTTGGGCCGTAGTCAAAGAGTGTGGTGTGTGTGTGTGTTTGTGTGTATCTGTGCGCGTGTGTTTGTGTGCATCTGTGCGCGTGTGTCTGTGCGTGTGCGCGCGCACGCGTGTGTGTGTCTCTGTGTGTGCGTGCGCATCTGTGCGTGTGTGTCTGTGCGTGTGTGCATGTGTGTGAGTAATTGAGTGAATGAGTGAGTGAGTGAGTGTGTGTGTGTGCATCTGTGCATGTGTGTGCATCTGTGCATGTGTGTGTTTGAGTGAGTGCGTGTATGAGTGGGTGCTGGGGAGTGGGGGGGGGGGTGGATGGCGGGAGCAGTGATCAGGGAGTTTGATAAAGACCAGGAAAGAAAATGCTCACATTCAGAGGTTTAGTTTGTAACAACCAATTTGTTAGAATGTGAGAGTAGAACTGTATTTCGAGAGAATTGAAGGAAAATAACTCCTAGATCTTGCCCCTTTGATGCCAGTCTGTGCAAACACGATTCAACAAATGGCCTCAGAATTGTGGAAACCATTTATTGATAGATTAGTACAAATAGTGTACAGTCGATTGGTTCAGGGATTTAAATTTTTAAAATCACTGTAACTCCTGAGGAATTATTCTGAATAAACATGTTGCAATCTCTCACAGGTGGAGATTTCCAGTCACATCAGGCAGTTGCTGCTTTGAAGAGAAGAGGAACATGTGCACTGTGTTGTCTCATTGTTGTTGATTTTCTCAAGCAATCCTCAAGGCATTCCATCTGAACGTCCTGACTGATGCATATTGAAATCTTCCAGCTTTACATAACCATGCCATCACAAAACACCACCTTCTACATCAATTCAAATGCATTTCTTAATTGTTGAGCTATCAAAATGGCTCATTATTTCCAGCATGAGGAATGTTTGTAAATGATCACCTAAATCTCCCCAGATTTTTTTCCTCTCCAAATTTCCATCCTCCCTTATCTGTAAAAATTCTGTTTTTCTCAGATCTTGCTTTTGTTTGTGTGTATTCATTTTCCAACATTCCTCTGATAATCTCAACATTATTGTTAAATACGTTTGATACGTTATCCAATTTCCTTGCTCCTCTAATTCCTCTAATCTTTTGCATTTTTCTATGGTGCATTAAATGTGTCCATTTGTCAAGCTTTAGATTTTAATAAGACAATCTACACTTTTAAATTTACTAAAGAATTTGGCCAAAAATTTGACACTCTCAAAATATTTGCTTTCCTGCACAAATTGTCAAACACAGAAGAGATTCAAAAGACTTGAGGTGCAGAATCTTATCCAGGCTAGAACAATATGGACTGTATGGGAAAGGCAGTAGTGAGCTGCTTTGTTAAACCCCTGCAGTCAATGACAATACCCTTCAGGAGGAAATCCAGGATTTTGATTTCTGTTTTCTAAATGTGACACATGCTTCCTTTCTCTTTACAACATCTCTCATGATCCAATGTTCCAAAATCTTGCCATCTGTATCAATGATCCCCACAGGAACATATCGATCCTGAATTCCGATCAACTAGCCTTCAACAAACTTTAACTCACACCAATTTACCCTAAAGCACCTGTCCCCATTCTAATTTCTCCAGTTCCTGCTTAATACTGTTGTAATTAGCCTTCCCCCAGTTTCATGCTTTCACTGAAGAACCAGTCTTATCCTTTTCTGCAACCACTTTAAAACTTACAGAATTATGATCACTGTTCCCAAAATGCACCCCCACTGAAACATCAATCACCTGGCCAGTAAAGCTCCTTCCCTCATCAGACTGTCTACATGTTGCTTTGAGAATCTCTCCAAGATGCTCCAAACAAATTCTGTCTCTTCTAAGCCCCTGGTACTAAGGGAGTCCCAGTCAATATTGGGGAAGTTAAAATCATCCACTACAACAAACCTGTTGTTTTTTACATCTTGCCATGATTTGGTTACATATCTGTCCCTCATTCTCCCACAGGCTACTGGGAGGCTACAGTCTAACCCTAACACAGTGATTGCACTTTCTGAATTTGACCCCTTGGTCTGATTGGCTGGGCCCTCACAGATAGCCTCTCTTCTTGCAGCTCTGACATTCTCCTCCATCAATAATGCAAATCCTCCTCCTCTTTTATATCTCTCGCTATCTTGCCTGAAACCTCCAAATCCCATGACGTTACACTGTCAGTCTTATCTCTCTCTCAACGAATTTCTATAATGGCTATACAATGTTCCATATATAAAGGGAGAGGCTGAACAGGCTGGAGTTGTTTTCCCTGGAGCATCGGAGGTTGAGATATGGCCTTATAGAGGTTTACAAAATGATGAAGGGCATGGGTAGGATAAATAGACAAGGTCTTTCTCGCTGGGGTGGGGGGAGTCCAAAACTAGAGGGCATAGGTTTAGGGTGAGAGGGGAAAGATATAAAGAAGACCTAAGGGGCAACTTTTTCACACAGAAGGTGGTACATGTATGGAATGAGCTACCAGAGGAAGTGGTGGAGACTGGTACAATTACAACATGTAAAAGGCATCTGGATGGGAATATGAATAGGAAGGGTTTGGAGGGATATGGGCCAGGTGCTGGCAGATGGGACTAGATTAGGTTAGGATATCTGGTCAACATGGATGCGTTGGACCAAAGGGCCTGTTTGCATGCTGTACATCTCCCTGACGCTATGACTGACCCCCCCCCCAGACTGACCTCAATCTCCCCCAGACTGACCTCAGTCTCTCCCAGACTGATCTTGGTCCCCCAGACAGACTTCGGTCTCCCCCAGACTGACCTCGGTCCCCCCAGACTGACCTCGGTCTCCCCCAGACTGACCTCGTTCCCCCCAGACTGACCTCGGTCTCCCCCAGACTGACCTCGGTCCCCCCAGACTGACCTCAGTCTCCTCCAGAATGACCTCGGTCCCCCTAGACTGACCTCAGTCTCCCCCAGACTGACCTCGGTCCCCCTAGACTGACCTCAGTCTCCCCCAGACTGACCTCAGTCACTCTCTGCCTGACTCCGACAGCTCGTATTGCTGTTGACTCCACGGTTCACTCTGCTCCACTGGTCTCCAAATAAGATTTAAGGAGAAGGAGGCAGAAATGAGGCCAAAAGGGGAAAACCATGAAAAGTACAAAAATGACAATTCAGGACAATCCATCAGTAACCGACTGAGGGGTGTCCCCTCATCTCCTGAGCTTGCATTGATTGTCTGTTGTTGGTGTCCAGGAACTATTCCTTAAACAGTGAAAGGCTGAGGGGAGTTTTGATTGAGGTTTTTGAAATAGTGAGGGCCCTGGACTGAGTGAATGGGGGTGGGGGATGAGGCTCTGTTTCCATTCCTTTAAGGATCGAGAACGAGAGGGCATTTTTCAAAGTATTTTTCAACAGTGGTAAATACTCTCCACCCTTCAGACTCTCTGCCTCTATTCCTGATGAAGGGCTTTTGCCCGAAGCATTGATTTTCCTGCTCCTCGGATGCTGCCTGAACTTCTGTGCTTTTCCAGCACCACTCTAATCTAGACTCTGGTTTCCAGCATCTGCAGTCATTGTTTTTACCTAAATACGAGATGAGAATTATCTTTCCCAGCCAGTGAATGGTTAGGGTGTAGAATGCACTGGCTGGAAGTCTGCTGCAGGCATCTTTGACTGAAACAGTCAAGAGGGGCATCGGTTTATTATTTAAACAGGAATAATGTGCAGAGGAATGGGGGTAAGGTGGGAGTTAGACTTTCACACTGTAGCAATTCTGTGATTGGTGACTTGAGCCATCGCTAACTGGTCGGAGCAGTAATAGTCAATAGAACTGAAATGTCTAACCAATAAAAAAAAGTTTAACCAAGTACTTTTGTTTTTTTCTCCCAAACACTAAACCTCAATCCTCTTCCACTGACTGGCAATGATTAGTGATTTAATCCTCAGATCTTTTCAGAAAAGAAATTTGGTGGATTTATCTCTCTCTCAACAATGTATATGAAATCAAAATAATTCTCCTCACTCCCTTGTATACTCATTACTTTGTAAGCAGTCAAGGTTAATAACGTAAACATTATACAAACACTTGAGTACCATATTCTCATATCAGCACTGGAATAAAATAGATTCACCATAATAAAAATGCTTTTTTTTAACACAAGTGTAATAACCTTTTGGCTCTGTTTTTCATTGCCAGACATTAGATTTGTCTGGCTGATCTTAGACGAAGACAACTGAAAATGATGCTAACATTTTCATGGAATCCCTACAACGTGGAAGCAGGCCATTCAGCCCATCGTGTCCACACTGACTCTCTGGTGAGCATCCCACCCCAGACCCAACTCATTCCTGTAACCCTGCCATTTCCCACCTAGCCTGCACATCCCCGGACACCACGGGCAACTTAACATGGCCACCTGACCTGCACCTGTTTGGACTGTGAGAGAAAACCAGAGCACCTGGAGGAAACCCACTCAGACACGGAGTGAATGTGCAAACTCCACACAGACAGTTACCCGAGGGTGAAATTGAACTTGGATCCCTGACGCTATGAGGCAGCTAAGTTGACCACTGAGCTACCATAACACTCTGTGTTTGAGGGTTTGTTTAGCTCAGTTGGCTGAATAGCTGACTCATAACAATACACGTTCTACACTGGCTGAGGTTACCATGAAGGACTCTCCTCAACCTCTTCCCTCACCGTGAGGCGTGTGACCCTCAGCTTAAATCCCCACCAGTCATCGCTGTCTAACGAGAGATCAGCCCCATGCTCTGGCTACTCCAGCTTTTGTTTCACAAAGGCATTGATGCTCATTTTGTATGCAGCTGGATGACATCAATCCAGCCGCTGTTCTGTCTCTCACCACATCTTCATGTCCACAGTTATCCATCATCAAAATCACCACCATTACTTACCAGCACTTTAAATAAGAGATTTAAAATGTCAGCAAGCTTCTACAAAGTTCAATCATTCTGTGAAGATTAAATTTGCATTATTCAAGGTAGGCAGTTTATCTGAGAATAGCAGATTGTGCTGTCTCGTTCTTTCATAGAAATGGGAGCAAGAAAAGGCTGTTCAGCCCTTCAAATCGGCTCTGCAATCCAATACAATCATGGCTAACGGGACAGGGATGTCAGAGTCATAGAAACACTGGTGTTCCTGTATTTAACTACATCATTATAGTAATTCTACCAAATTTCAGTATTAATCTAGGACACACCATGTGCCTGATGAATGTAACCAATTTCTAAACAGATAGCAAGGAACAGAGAAGAAATGAAGACTTTGAGACTTTGTTTGCATTCTGTGCAAGCATTTGTGTCCATTTTAAAACAGATCATTTGTGATTGTTAGGGCACAGGGTAAACCCTCCTGCTTTATTTAAAACCAGCAACACAGAAAAGATATATCCCGTGCAGTAATCTGTCAAAATTCGAGTGGCCAAGAACTATTTAAAGTAAAAACTAACAACTTTGTATCTTAAAGAATAACAGAGAATAATTAACTAACAACCATTTACCATTCCTTCCTCTAACCTATCTGTTACCTTCCCTTCTATAATACCACTCCGATAAAACTCCCCATTACAATTTACAAAACAAGACTTCTCATCTCAAAACCAAAGTTAAAAATGACACAACACCAGGTTATAGTCCAACAGGTTTAATTGGAAGCACACGAGCTTTCGGGTATCACCTGATGAAGGAGTGACGCTCCAAAAGCTAGTGTGTTTCCAAATAAACCTGTTGGACTATAACCTGGTGTTGTGTGATTTTTAACTTTGTACACCCCAGTCCAACACTG
This sequence comes from Chiloscyllium punctatum, assembly GCF_047496795.1. Taxonomy (NCBI): domain Eukaryota; kingdom Metazoa; phylum Chordata; class Chondrichthyes; order Orectolobiformes; family Hemiscylliidae; genus Chiloscyllium; species Chiloscyllium punctatum. The sequence continues at coordinate 66,991,649 of NC_092778.1, read as the reverse complement.
GTACCTCCAAATCATCTCAAAACCAGGCAGCTTTCGTTCTTCTATTTGGATCTTCCTGTGTCTTCTTTTCTTCTTCTTAGGAATTTCTGCGTCACAGGTTACTGATGGAAAAGGTACCTTTTTAAGAGAGCTATTTTTCAGGCAGCCTGTTTACACGCTGGGCTTGTCAGTTCTCTTCTCAACTGTTCAAACTTCTTCAATCTTATACCCCCAAAGCATCGGATTGTGTCGTTGGCTTTTAAGATTGTCAATATACTTGATTCAAACTGGATTGGAGTTTGATATTTTTTGCGGTATAATTTAAACTGAGTGGCCAAATTCGAATTTGCTTTTATCTCCAGGCAATGAGCTAATCAAGTTGTTCAACCCAATGTTACATTGGCGCCTTATTGAGAACACTTGGTACTGTGTCTGGTAGTTCTACTGCATTTAATTCTTTTAAAGTATACCCACATCTTCATAAGACGATCCCCAAAGAGACATTGTCACATGATAAAGAATATCGCTTTACCAGTGTGTTGCAGCTCGGAGGGAAAACGCAGAGAGATTTGCAAAGTGGCAGAGAAGTCGAGTACAATGAGAAGGAAAAGCACACGAATAGATGGATGCGTAAGTGAGCTGCTGACTGTCCGACAAACGTCAAATCAGTTCAAGGAAGCTGGAACTGGACTCGGGAATGGTAATTAATAAACACTGCACACTCTGTTACTCTGCTGGTAATTGATGACAGGTTCAGGGAACATTTTCAAACCAGTTCAGGAGGGAAGGCTGAGTAAGATCCAAGTGAAGTACAAATTGTATTTCACTCCTTTTGCTAAAGCCTATCCTATATGCCCCAAAACCATGGATTGATAGGCTCCAGAAGAAAGTGAGGACTGCAGATGCTGGAGATTAAGGTCAAAATGTGTGGTGCTGGAAAAGCACAGCCGGTCAGGCAGCATCTGAGGAGCAGGAGAGTCAACATTTCAGGCAAAAGCCCTTCATCAAGAATGATAGATTCAATGGGCTGAGTGGCATATTTCTGTTCCTAAGTTGTGCAGTCTTATTTTATCACAGAGGTTTGTCAAGGCTGGATTGTTAAATACAATCAAGTCTGAGAAAAGACGTGGCAGATGGAGTTCAACCTGGAAAAGTGTGAAGTGATTCATTTTGAAAGGTCAAGTTTGAATGCAGAATATAAGGTTAAAGGCAGAATTCCTGGCAGTGTGGAGGAACAGAGGGATCTTGGGGTCCATATCCATATATCCCTAAAAGTTGCCACCCAGGGTGATAGGGTTGTTAAGAAGGCATATGCTGTGTTGGCTTTCATTATCAAGGGATTGAGTTTAAGAGCCACGAGGTTATGCTGCAGCTTTATAAAGCCCTGGTTAGACCACACTTGGAATATTGTGTTCAGTTCTGGTTGCCTCATTATAGGAAGGATGTGGAAGCTTTAGAGAGGGTGCAGAGGAGATTTCCCAGGATGCTGCCTGAACTGGAGGGCATGTCTTATGAAGAAAGGTTGTTGGAGCTAGGGCTTTTCTCATTGGAGTGAACAAAAATGAGAATTGACTTGATAGAGGTACAAGAGGATAAGAGGCATAGATAGACTGGATAGTCAGAGACCTTCTCCCAGGGTGGAAATGGATATCATAGAGGGGCAAAATTTTAAGGTGATTGGAGGAAGGTTTAGGGGAGATGTCAGAGGTAGGTTCTTTACACAGAGAGTGTTGGGTGTGTGGAATGCACTGCCCACGGTGGTAGTAGAGTCAGATGCATTAGAGACATTTAAGCGACTCTTGGATAGGCACATGGATGATAGTACATTGAAGGGTATGTGGGTAAGTCTGATCTGAGAGTTGCATAAAAGGTCGGCACAATATCGAGGGCCGAAGGGCCTGTACTGTACTGTAATGTTCTATGTTCTATGCTTTAATCAGTAGGAAACGAAGGGTGTTGGGCAAAATGCAGGAAAATGGAGTTAAGGATTATCAGATCAGCTGTACTCTCATTGGTGTTACAGACCTGATGGGCTGAATGGCCTACTCCTGCTCTTTTGGCTTGTGGCCATTTAAACCAATTATTCTACCTTGGAGAATTTACAAAATAACAATGTCCTGTAGGGAAGGAAATCTACCATCCTTACGTGGCCACCGGTATTTCTGATTGAATAATTGATCTGTAAAGCCCATTAATGGCAATGCTCATCGGTAACAGTGAGGAAGAGGTCAGGAAGAGGTCAGGAAGAGGTCAGGAAGAGGCAAAATCCAAATGGAGTTGGAGGGGGCAATAAAGCACTGCATCCATTCCCCCACACCCTCCAAACCCCACGGCCCACTCTCCCCACCCACGGCCCACTCCCCACCTCCACGGCCCACTCTCCACCCCTTCCCCCCCACAGCCCACTCTCCACCCCCCTCCACAGCCCACTATCCACCCCCCACCTCCACGGCCCACTTCCCTCCCCCCACAGCCCGCGACCCCCCCCCCCCACGGCCCACTGCACCCCCACTCCACCTCCCCTCCCCACGGCACTCTCCTCCCCCCTCCACAGCCCACTCCCCCCTCCTCCACGGCCTACCCACACCCCCACAGACCACTCCCCACCCAAGGCCTGCTCCCCCCCCACCCCCGACAGCCCACTCTCCACCCCCCCTCCACAGCCCACCCCCCCCTTCATGGCCCACTCCCCCCAAAACTCATTATCTTGTTAAGTATTTCAATAGAGTTAAAGCTAAGACCGTTCTTCTTTTTGTTTGTACGTTAACTGTGTTGTAGGAATAAAGAGTGTTTTGCTTAAAGCCTGGTGATGGACTAATCGAATTATGTCTGGGACACTGTGCCTTACATGTGTCTTTAAATAAAGCTGAAAGTTACACTCTGGGCTATCTCCTCACTATATTCTAGGGGAGTCTGGCTAGGAGAAAGTGAGGACTGCAGATGTTGGAGATCAGAGCTTAAAAATGTGTTGCTGGAAAAGCGCAGCAGGTCAGGCAGCATCCAAGGAGCAGGAGAATCAACGTTTCAGGCATAAGCCCTTCTTCAGGAATAGCTGGCTTTCTCCAGCTATTGCTGTTTTTGTTTCAGATCTCCAACATCCACAGTTCTCTGTTTTATGTAAACTATTGTGATGTCCTTATTGTTGGTTTTGATTTAACACAATGTCCTAATTCTCACACAGGTGTGAGATGAATCAGTATGGGACTCTTTCTTAATGTTCGTCATTGTAAGTGACGGGGATGGTGTGGGTTTTGGTAATGACTCATGCTGAAGTTGTCACTCCTCACAGGGGGTTTGTTCTGATGCTCCAGTTTCTCATACTGACTCATTGCTATTTGTTGCAGTGACTCAAGACCCATAGGAGTTTGCTACCACATGCTAATTTCATACAGCATTTTCACACCATGTGAGTGGTTCTCTCTCGAATGATGAGACAGAATGTTTTTGAAGCTGGAGAATGGAAATCTCTCCTTGTCAGTGCAGTGGGAGAGAAAATATTGTTTTAAATTTAGCTCAATGGAGGGAGACTATTCTTGTATTGTCCTAGTCATTCAGCTGAATCATCTGGGGTGTCTTTGATAGAATCACTGTCACTAATCCATCATGAGTGGAATAGATAGAGTCAATAGCCAGAGACTTTTCCCCAGGGCAGGATTGACTGGTCCGAGAAGTCATAGTTTGAAGATATTAGGAGGAAGGTATAAAGGAGACATCAGAGGAAGGTTCTTTACACAGAGAGTTGTGAATGTATGGAATGTGTTGCCAGCTGTGGTGGTGGAAGCAGAGTCATTGGGGACATTTAAGTGACTGCTGGACATGCACATGGATAGCAGTGAGTTGAGGGGTGTGTCGGTTAGGTTACTATATTTTACATTAGGAGTAACCTCAGCACAACATCATGGGCCAAAGGGCCTGTTCTGTGCTGTACTTCTCTATTTTCTATGTTCTACGTTCTATTTGCATCAAAATAAGTGATTAAAAGAGCGTTCACACAAAGGCCGCAGCAGACTGTGGAAATAATGGCCTTTTGGCATCATCACTGCACTGTGAATCCAGAGACCCTGGGTAATGGGAAGTGGTGGAATTTGAATTGAATAGATTTTTAAAAATAAAGCCCTGAATCAAGAGTCTACTGATGACCACAAAACAATTGTAGATTGTCAGGGAAAACCCATCTGGGTCACTAATATCCTTTCGGGAAGGAAACTGCCACCCTTACCTGGTCTGGCCTACATGTGACTCCAGAACCACAGCAACGTGGTTGACTCTTAACTGACCTCTGGGCAATTAGGGATGGGGAATAAACACTGGTTCAGCCAGTGACACCCACATCTCGTGAATGAATTAAAAAGAAGAGACTGCACCTAGATTATTGGTAAAGGTTTGTTACATAGTACTTAGTAGCTGGTTACATTGCAGCTGAGATGCATGACTGTTGTCTGTAGGACATCAAACTGAACTTTACAAAAGCTGAAACAATCTCACAGCATTGGGAACATTCACAGAAACCTACATGCATTGGTTAACTCCTCCAGGAACAGTTTGCCATCACAATCAGATGATGGAAAGTACCTGGCGATGTCAGTTAACCCTTTCAGGTACTAAGAGTCTTATATACCATCTGTGAGAAAATGCTTGGCATTCTGGGGCTCCCCAAGCTGAATTTCAGAATTCAGTGGCATCAGGATGTTTCAGACACCCATACCTTCCTGTGAACAAGAGACCTGAATCACTTTAATAGACACACCTCATGTGAATCTTATTGCAGCCCTCATTGTTGTAGAAGTTACTTAGTACCAGAAAGGGTTAAATAAGATCACGTGATGAGCCTCACCCATCAGGAGAGAAAGCATCATTTTTGGAAGGAGCCAACCAGACATTCTGTTGTCTCTATGCTGAATAGAGGACTGATGTGGTTAAGTGGAAGTGTCCCTCCCTCTGAGCCAGGAGATGTGGGTTCAAGTCCCACATGCTCCAGTGATGTGTAATTTCAAAAAGAAATAAAGGAATTTTTCAATAGTGTTCACTCTGAAGTATACCCCCAGGTCTTACAACTGACTTACTCAGGTATAACATAACTAGGTGTAGCCAACTTCGTTTTCCCTGGCACTTTATCAACCAGCAAAAACTATATACCTCAAATACTGCAATGTACTGCGATGTTCGAGTACTTATACTGTAAATAAAGTCTAACAGTGATGTGTATACCCCCTGAATTATGTTTCTATTTGTTAGTGTAGGTCGTTACATTGATTTTAGGAGGTGTGCTGATGTTTTTCCATTGATTATTTCAGAGATGTTAATCTCCTGAAGATGTGCTTGGTCAGGATTTATTGCGGTTAAACGCACCTCTCGATTATCTGGAATATTTGATTAATCGGCATACTCCTGGTCCCATTGGTGCTGGTTAGTAAACAGTTTGCTGTAATACATTAAGCACCTACTCTGTTTGCCGAGACGAGGTTTAACGTCTGCAAATCCTTCCCCAATTAGTATCAGTAACTGAGACCAATAACTGGGTGGTGGATTGAAGAAGTCTCAACCAGACTGGAGAAGGAGGAACCAATGGAGCGATGTCAGTGAATTGACTCAAGCATCTCAGATAGTTCCAACTGACTGTGAGCACAACGCCTAGCACACAGCTTCTCAATGATGATGGGCAACTTAGCCAATTGTTTTTATTCACTCAGGGGATGTGACATCGCTGGCTAGGCCCAGTATTTATTGCCCATCCCTAATTGTCCAGAGGGCAGTTAAGAGTCAACCACATTGCTGTGGGTCTGGAATCACATGTAGGCCAGACCAAGTGAGGATGGCAGATTTCCTTGCCTAAGGGACATTAGTGAACTAGATGAGTTTTCCAACAATCGAAAATTGTTCTGAGTTCATCATTAGACTCTTAATTCCAGATTCTTCATTGATCTCAAATTCCACCATCTGCCCGTGGTGGGATTTGAACCTGGGTCCCCAGAACATTAGCTGTGTTTCTGGATTAATAGTCTAACAATAATCCCATAGGCCATTGCCTCTCCTTAATTGGAGGGCAGGGGTTTTAGCAGGACAACCAGCATAAAGAGAACGGCCTCTTGTTCTAAACAGCCTATTTCTGGCTGAAGGTGATAGGACTGGGGCAGTTAGTATAAAGCTGGATAAGTGTCTGGATGAGGGGATTGTGTGTGAGGGCAGCAATGAGTGGGAGTGAGTTCAAGCCCAAAGTGATTAATATCATCTACTGCATCCGTTGCACCCAGTTTGGTCTCCTCTACATCGGGGAGAGAGGATGCCTTCTTGTGGATCATTTCAGAGAACATCTCTGGGACACCCACACCCATCAACCCCACCACCCTGCGGCTGAACAATTTAACTCCCCTTCCCACTCCATCAAAGACATGCAGGTCCTGGGCCTCCTCCACCACCAAAAAATTACCACCCGACACCTGGAGGAGGAATGCCTCATATTCCGCCTTTGGACCCTGCAACCACACAGGATCAATGTGGATTTCAACAGCTTCCTCATTTCCCCTCCCCCTACATTATCCCAATCCCAAGCCTTCAACTCAGCACCGCCGTCTGGACCCATCCATCACTGTCCCCTCTGACCTATGACCTTTTCCCTAACCTTCATCCACCTATCACTTTCCCAGCTACCCCTCCCCAACCCCACACCCCCTCCCATTTATCTCTCAGCCCTCTGACCCACAAGCTTCATTCCTGATGAAAGGTTTATGCCCACAATGTTGACTCTCCTGTTCCTCGGATGCTGCCTGACCTGCTGTGCTTTTCCAGCAACACACTCTCGACTCTGATCTCCAGCATCTTCAATCCTCACTTTCTCCCAAAGTAATCAGGTCTGCATGAGGATATCTATCTGTAACTAGACTGGTTTATTGCACTGCGGTAACTATATCTTAATGGCACAGACCAGTCCTGCATGAGTACACAGACGAGGGAGTACACTAAACTGGACTCTGTTTCCTACAGGATGCTTCCCACCTTTGACTGAGTCCTCTGTGGCATCAATACTGTGGGTGGTATTCAATCAAGTAGTAACCTTCTCAAAGCCACATATAATATGTCCCCCCCAAGTCCTTTTTACCTCATAATAATTCTATTATTGTCTATTTGTTTACATGTTTACATTTACCCTTTTTCCCCCAAGTCTTCGACTTTACAAATTTGTCAGGTTTGTGATTTGGTTCATCCCAGTCAATAACTTGTGGATGGTTCTGTATTTCTTGTGGTCTGTGGTTGAATGGCTCCTACTGACCATCCATCATCTCTGTCATTTCCCATCTCTCAGGATAATCATTTCTCCTCTATTCAAGTCTTCAATCTCCAGCTGTTCTGGCCAATGCCTCACATTTATGACTCTACTGTCTGTGATTGGATCATGTTTAATCATGTTTCTCTTGCCTATGATGTTGGTGTAAGTATGGAGCCCATTCCTGAGGTGGGAAGGGAGCTGCACTTTCAGCTTCCTACCTGTCAGCAGGTCAGAAAGTGCCATTAGAGTGGACTGGGCCATAGTTCGGGAACAGTGTGCAAACATCAGGATCCTGTCGCTGTTCTGAGCCCATCAGCCACCTTCTTGGATTATTGGTACCAGGCTGGGTTTGTTTTCCACTTCACCCAGAACAGCGGCAAATTGCCTCCAGCACTCATTCCAGAACTGTGTCCTGATGCTGAACCAACCATATCAGGGACTTTGTGCACAAGATTTGGATAGCCGCTTCTGTAGTCATTGTACACAGTTCATAATGTCATCATATGCAAATTCCATGGTAATTATTTGCAGCTTGTTAACCTTAATCCATCAAAAGAAATAATCAAAGATGATGAGGTATGACTTGGAAGCAAACATTCCATCCCCAAGGGAGTTGTGGAGTTTTGAAAGGTCAGTTCCTTGTAGTCTGACCTGTAGATGGCAAGTGTCTGCCAATTGCCAACAGAGATCCCAGACCCACCTTCTCCCAACCCTCAGTGATTCCCCAATGTCCTGGTGCAGCTTCCCCAGGACGTCATCTCAAAGTGAAGCTGCAATAATCACCTTCACTCAAATGGCACCGACATTGGATACAGGTTTCCTCGGTTTGAAATACCATCCTGTGCCCAGCTCACTGAGCTGCTGATGCAGCCAGACCTCAGAGGGAGATCAGTGGATGGTGAGGTATTCCTGGGTCTTGTTGGCTCACGTTGAAGCTGGAAGGTCTGATTGCGACCTATTGGCCCTACTGCTGCTGTAGGTCAGGAGTATTGGACAAAGTCTGCACCTCACAGAGGGTTGTGAGCCTTTGGAACTCTTTACCACGGGGAGCTGTGGGGGCTGAGACCGAATCGTCATCAGATGGGCAATCGAGGGGAAAGAGCAGGAAGGTGGATGTGAGGAATGTCGGATGAGCCACAATCCTATTGAATGATGGAGCAAGCTGGAGTGAATGGCCTCCTCTTGCTCCTAATTCTGCTGGCTTTATGATCATGACTGATAAAGCTGTTAACTATTACTTTGGAGACCGCATTTACTATTGTTTGTAGTTTTCCCTGTTTCATAAACAAATCTCTCGGGAGGAAGTTGAAATCTTTGTAATGTTGGAGGCTTCCTTGCAAATTCTGTCCCATCGAGTCAATAATCTAGAGATTTGTACGCTCTTCAGTGAATACCCTCAGTCCAGGATCTACTGTAACCATCTTCCACATGTCCATTAAAATGAGAGAGCTTCCTTCTTAATAGCGCCAGGATATATTGTGTTCTGCTTTAGGTGAACAATTGCCTGGATTGTGACTCCCATCTCCCTGTTACTGAAAACCTACAAAGACTCCAAAGACAGTAACTGAAGCATGCGCTGTTATTGTCATTGGAAAGGCAGGATTGTAATACGCAAGGACATCTGTGAACATTAACCTTTCTTCAATCTTCTGAAACATATTCATTTGTTGAGGATTCTAAACCCAGCCTTGGATCTTCCTGAAGGATTGCCCACAAGGCACTCTGTAACGATTGCTAAGCAAGGTTTCAATTTCATTAACTTTCTCACCAAACTTGAGAAATGTTGAAGATCCTGAACTGACTTTGGAGTTGGGAATTCCCTAATGGCCTCAGTTTTCTGGGGAATCTGCCGTTCTGCCTTCATTACTGACAATGGATCTCAGACAGAAGTGGGTTCACTGGAGAAATCACATGCTTCATTAAATATGACGCCTTCCTGTTGTAGATATTTAAACACTGCACACACTTTCTGATCACAGTCTCCCCTATGTCACCATGGATCAGTTTATTACCCCGGGACATATTATTTGGCAAAGACTTTTTAAAAATGTTTGACATCATTCCTTGGAAAAATATTTGGGGCAGCTGCAATTTTCCCAGGAAAACTTTGGGTTTGTCATCCATTGGAGTCTGGGCTTCATGTGAGTAGTTCTTCAGTTTTTGCTTTTCTGTAGCTTTGTCCTGTTTCAGCACATGTTATGAAAGTGCTTTCTCACATGTTGTTTACAATAAAAGCATTTGGATTAAAAAGCTGAGCACTGTTTGCTGCCTATGAGATTTCTTTACTCCAGCCAAGGATATTTCATGTCTAGTGCCTGTGCTATCTGCATTTTGGAATTTTTGATTTTCTTTGTGTTTTTCCATCTTAAGAGATGAATATATTTTTGGGGTCTCCTGGGACAAGTTTAATCTTCTCCTCTGAGAATTGATCTGGTTAGCTTCCAGACCTCTGTGTCAGAGACACTTAGAAACTAGGAGCAGGAGGAGGCCATTCAGCCCTTAAGCCTGCTCCACCATTCAATATGGCCATGGCCAATCCTCTCTCTTCAAGCCAAGTCCCTGCTTTCTCTCCATACTCTTTGGTGCATTGATTGCCTAAAAAGAAATAACTGCTTTCCTGAAAATACTGATTTTCACTCACCATTTATTAGTTTCTTTGGAGTAAAGTCTTCTTTGGCTGTAAAAAATCTGACAAGTATTCATTTATAATACATACAACTATCCAGTCTTTTATGAGTTTGAACATTAAGTCAACATAGTTGCATTTTTCTACTAGCTTGTAGAGATGATGAACTCGATTATATATGGTTTGACCTGGATGCTGAAGAGGTTTTTAAATCTTGTCCATTCAAGAAGTTTATTGTTTTTGAGATTGAAGTAATTGTCAAAGGCTTTCAATGGCACTTTGAATTTTTCTGATGTTTGGTTTATCCTTTGACAAGCAATATCACCATCTCCTATAGTCCCAACTGTTTACTTGTTCGACTTCTTTGTCACCATTCTGTTTAGAAGTTACTCCATACATCAAAACTCTGCTCCACCCGGGAATCAAATTCTGGATTCTATTTGGACCCCCCGCTGAAACTAAGTCTTCCTGGTGATATTATATTTGATGTTGTAGCTTCCTAATATGATTAAGTATTTTGTCTTTTTGTTACTGTGTTGCAAGGGCAGTTCTCTGACACTTTTCTGACTAATTTACTGCTTTATATATTTAGCTATCTCCTCCATTCCCTTCTCTTTTATGTTCAACACAGTGCCTTTGCCTTTTAGTTTCCTGTTCCCAACCCCCTGTGTGTCTGCTCCTGATTTTACACCATCCATCCCAGATAACAAGAGCAGCTTTGAAACAGATAGCTGTTTAACCAAAACCTATCAGATTTTTTCACTGAGAAGAATCAATTAAAAACTGATGCTGTGGTTTCTGCTAGTACTCAATAAAAATTTCACTCAAATCCAGGAGATGAAATATATTTTTTCTTTCAAAAATCAAGCTTGAGAAGTATCGTTACATAGAGAACGGTCTATTTATCTCACAGCAGCTTTCTGGTGACAAGAGACAAGAGATCAACAAATTAATTTCTGTTGAGGAAACTACAATACACAATACAGCGAACACAGGGACCTGGGGTGGACTTACACTATACAGTGAACACAAGGACCTGGGGTGGACTTACACAATACAGCAAACACAGGGACCTGGGGTGGACTTACACAATACAGTGAACACAGTGACCTGGGGTGGACTTACACAATACAGTGAACACAGTGACCTGGGGTGGACTTACACTATACAGTGAACACAAGGACCTGGGATGGACTTACACAATACAGTGAACACAAGGACCTGGGGTGGACTTACACTATACAGTGAACACAAGGACCTGGGGTGGACTTACACAATACAGCAAACACAGGGACCTGGGGTGGACTTACACAATACAGTGAACACAGTGACCTGGGGTGGACTTACACAATACAGTGAACACAGTGACCTGGGGTGGGCTTACACAATACAGTGAACACAGTGACCTGGGGTGGGCTTACACAATACAGTGAACACAGTGACCTGGGGTGGGCTTACACAATACAGTGAACACAGGGACCTGGGGTGGGCTTACACAATACAGTGAACACAGTGACCTGGGGTGGGCTTACACAATACAGCTAATACAGGGACCTGGGATGGACTTACACAATACAGCAAACACAGGGACCTGGGGTGGACTTACACAATACAGTGAACACAGTGACCTGGGGTGGACTTACACAATACAGTGAACACAGTGACCTGGGGTGGACTTACACTATACAGTGAACACAAGGACCTGGGATGGACTTACACAATACAGTGAACACAAGGACCTGGGGTGGACTTACACAATACAGTGAACACAGTGACCTGGGGTGGGCTTACACAATACAGCAAACACAGGGACCTGGGGTGGGCTTACACAATACAGTGAACACAGGGACCTGGGGTGGACTTACACAATACAGCAAACACAGGGACCTGGGGTGGATTTACACAATACAGTGAACACAGGGACCTGGGGTGGACTTACACAATACAGTGAACACAGGGACCTGGGGTGGACTTACACAATACAGTGAACACAGTGACCTGGGGTGGACTTACACAATACAGCAAACACAGGGACCTGGGGTGGATTTACACAATACAGTGAACACAGGGACCTGGGATGGACTTACACTATACAGTGAACACAGTGACCTGGGGTGGGCTTACACAATAGAGCGAACACAGGGACCTGGGGTGGATTTACACAATACAGTGAACACAGGGACCAGGGGAGGACTTACACAGTACAGCTAACACAGGCATTTGGTCTGGACTTACACAATACAGCAAACACAGGAACCTGGGATGGACTTACACAATACAGTGAACACAGGGACCTGGGGTGGATTTGCACAATACAGTGAACACAGGGACCTGGGGTGGATTTGCACAATACAGCGAACACATGTATTTGGTCTGGACTTACACAATACAACTAACACTGGTACTTGGTCTGGACTTACACAATACAGCGAACACAGGGACCTGGGGTGAATTTCCACAATACAGCGAAAACAGAGACCTGGGGTGAATTTCCACAATACAGCGAAAACAGGGACCTGTGCTGGACTTACACAATACAGTGAACACAGGTACTTGGTCTGGACTTACCCAATACAGTGAAAACTGGGACCTGGGGTGGACTTACACAATACAGCAAACACAGGTACTAGTTCTGAACATACACAATACAGCGAACACAGGTACTTGGTCTGGACTTACGCAATACAGTGAAAACAGGGATCTGGGGTGGACTTAAAGAATACAGCAAACACAGGGACCTGGAGTGGATTTACACAATACAGTGATCACAGGGACCAGGGGTGGACTTACTCAATGCAGCGAACACAGGTACTTGGTCTGGACATGCACAATACAGCTAACACAGGGATCTGGGGTAGACTTACACAATACAGCGAACACAGGTAATTAGTCTGTACATACACAATACAGCTAACACACGGGCCTGCGGTGGATTTACACAATACAGCGAACACAGGGACCTGGGGTAGACTTACACAATACAGCAAACACATGTACTTGGTCTGGACTTATACAATACAGCGAACACAGGGACCTGGGGTAGACTTACACAATACAGCAAACACATGTACTTGGTCTGGACTTATACAATACAGCGAACACAGGGACCTGGGATGGATTTACACAATACAGCTCACACAGGGATCTGTGGTGGACTTACCCAATACAGCGAACACAGGTACTTGGTCTGGACATACACAATACAGTGAACACAGGGACCGCGGGTGGACCTTCACAATCCAGCAAACACAAGGACCTGGGGTGGATTTACACAATACAGTGAACACAGGGATCTGGGGTGTACTTACACAATACAGTGAACACAGGGATCTGGGGTGGATTTGCACAAAACAGCGAACACAGGTACTTGGTCTGGACATACACAATACAGCTAACACAGGGATCTGGGGTGGATTTGCACAATACAGCGAACACTGGGACCTGGGTTGGACTTGCACAATACGGCTAACACAGGTAATTGGACTGGTCTTACACAATACAGTGAACGCAGGGACCTGGGATGGACTTACACAATACAGTGAACACAGTGACCTGGGATGGACTTACACAATACAGTGAACACAAGGACCTGGGATGGACTTACACAATACAGTGAACACAGTGACCTGGGATGGACTTACACAATACAGTGAACACAGTGACCTGGGGTGGATTTACACAATACAGCGAACACAGGGACCTGGGATGGACTTACACAATACAGTGAACACAGTGACCTGGGGTGGATTTACACAATAGAGCTAATACAGGGACCTGGGATGGACTTACACAATACAGCGAACACAGGGATCTGGGGTAGACTTACACAATACAGCGAACACAGGGACCTGGGGTGGACTTACACAATACAGTGAACACAGGGATCTGGGGTAGACTTACACAATACAGCGAACACAGGGACCTGGGGTGGGCTTACACAATACAGTGAACACAGGGATCTGGGGTAGACTTACACAATACAGCGAACACAGGGACCTGGGGTGGGCTTACACAATACAGTGAACACAGGGATCTGGGGTAGACTTACACAATACAGTGAACACAGGGATCTGGGGTAGACTTACACAATACAGCGAACACAGGGACCTGGGGTGGGCTTACACAATACAGCGAACACAGGGACCTGGGGTGGATTTACACAATACAGCGAACACAGGGACCTGGGGTGGGCTTACACAATACAGCGAACACAGGGACCTGGGGTGGGCTTACACAATACAGCGAAAACAGGGACCTGGGGTGGGCTTACACAATACAGCGAAAACAGGGACCTGGGGTGGGCTTACACAATACAGCGAACACAGGGACCTGGGGTGGGCTTACACAATACAGCGAACACAGGGACCTGGGGTGGATTTACACAATACAGCGAACACAGGGACCTGGGGTGGGCTTACACAATACAGCTAATACAGGGAACTGGGCTTGACGTACATAATTCCCAGACCAGTTCAGTGTGAAGGATTCAGCGGCTGTCATATTGACTGACAAACACCTGAGTATTTACTTTAGACTGCGAGGGTTCTCTGGGGGATTCTGCTTATCTCCAGCGTTGAAGTAACACCCAAAAATAAACCCACATCCGTTATCACATCTCAGATGTCAAAGTGTTTGTTAAATTGCCTGAATTAAAATGTCATGAATCTAAGTAGCTCATGAAGTTCCCAGGAAATGCCTTCTGAATTTATGATTCAGTCCCTGAGACCAGGTCAGGATAAGTGACTTTGAAATGCTTCTGAGGCCAATGTCAGGCACCATGAACTCTCCCCCCCCCAGGTTTCGTGAGACTGCGATGACAATGACACTGGGCGACCCTTAAGGTAGGACTGAAAAGCTCCTTCTACATCAAGTCCAAATCTTTGACGTGTCACGACATCACGAGTCTCACTTGATCAGAACAGTAAATATTTTCAATTGTTCATTTGATACAAACCCGAGAAAAAGAATAAATTCCTGCAGTGGTAGAGGGTATGGCAGACTATTGGTGAAGGCAGGTTTAGGTCACCATTGTGTATAAAGAGTGGGCTTTTTTATTTTTCTTTATTTTTGGATAAAGAACTTCAATAAGAAAAAGAGACTGTTTTTGACCAAGGATGTGAAGATGCTGGTGTTGGACTGATGTATACAAAGTTAAAAATCACATAACACCAAGTGATAGTCCAATAAGATTATTTTGGAAGCTCTAGCTTTCGGAGCTAGCAACTTACAAAGGAGCAGCGCGTTAAAGCTTGTACTTTCAAATAACCTGTTGGATTACAACCTGGTGTTGTGTGATTTTTAACTTAAACCAAGGAAACTGTGCAAGGAGATGTTGCATTTTTAAATGAAGTTACTCCGTGTGAGCTATGTTTACACTGTTACCTTGCTCAGGCAGTGGGGTTAGGGTTAGGATTAGAGTTAGGGATACGGTTAGAGTCAGGGTCAAGCTCAGGGTCAGGGTCAGGATTAGGGTGAGGGTTTGGATTAGGGTTAGAGTTGGGTTAGGGTTAGGGCTCGAGTTAGTGTCCAGGGTAGGGTTTAGGGTTAGGGTTCGTAGGGGAGAATTGCTGACCTCATTGGCAACACGTCTGTGTGAGTGTTCATGACAGATTTGCCCAGAGATGTTGATTAAAAGAAAACCAGAAATTGCTAGGGAAACTCAGCAGGTTTTCTCACGTCTGTGGGGAGAAAGCAGAGTTAACATTTTAATTTCAGTTTACCTCTTCTTCAGAAATCAGTTCATCAGACTCAAAACATTAACTCTTCCTCTCTCTACAGATGCTGCCAGACCTGCTGTATTTCTCCAACAATAACTATTTTGTTTCAGATTTCCAGCATTCTCAGTCCTGCATTTTACTTCAAGATGTTGATTGGTTTTGCAATAACTCAGGGAAGCTCAGCTTGACAACAGTTCTCTGATTGGCTCCTGGGTGGATAGCAATCCTGGGTATGAACAATACAGAAGGGTCACTGGATCCGAAACGTTAACTCTGATTTCACTTCACTGATGCTGCCAGAGCTGTCGAGCTTTTCCAGCAACTCCAGCCCTGGAGTAACATCACTGTCCAAACCCAAACCCGAAGGCAGGAAGCTGACATAGAGACTGAATAGTGAGCATCCATGCCTCTGAGGATCCTGGGGGCATTGTTGGTGAAGACAAGCTGCTGGATGATGGTATGGCCCATTGCTGGGGAGTTTACACAGGAGCTGATCATCTGCACAACTTCAGCGTCTGCCCCTGGCAACCCTTAATTCTACCCAAAATTCACATTCCTTCTGAAGTGGACGGACACATGCAAATTGCAATTTCCTTGAACATGGATAGCTTTCCAGGCTGGTCAGAGGGCAGTTTCATGTCACCCACTTTGGTGTGAGACTGGAGTCACCTTTAGGCTTGCAGGGTAAGCACAGCAGACTTCCCCAGGTAAGGGCAGGGTGGGCGGCTCCAATCATTACTGACACTTTTATAAACAGCATTACAGGCTTTCAATTTTAAATTTCTGTTAATGAACACAAACGTCACCAGCTGCTACCGTGGGTTTGACTCTATGTCCCCAAAGTATTAGTGTGGGCCTCTGGAGTATTCACCCAATGACATGACCACCATACCCAGCACCTCTGTGTACTCAGTCAGTGATTACGGAAGATCCACGTGAGAAAGGTGGATTCATTAGGAAGTGTTAGCACGAGTTTCTAAAGGGGAAGTTAGATGGCTGGAGTTTTTTTTGAAGATGTAACAAAGACACACAATGAGGGTAAAGCTGTTGATGTGTTGCACATGGACTCCCAGAAGGTGTTTAATACAGTGCCACACAACTGCATCCGAAAAAAGTTGCAGCTCATGGTATAAAAAAGACAATAGCAGCATGGATTCAGCATTGGGTTTACAGGGATATAGACCAAGTGCTGGCAAATGGGACGAACTTAATTTAGGATATCTGGTTGGCATGGCTGGGTCGGACAGAAGGGTCTGTTTTCGTAAGGTGATGCATTTAGGCAAGTCTAATTCTAGACCGAATTATATAGTAAATGAAAGAGCCTTGGGAAAAGTTGATGGGCAGAGAGATCTGGGAGTGCAGGTCCATTGTACCCTGAAGGTTGCTGCACAGGTGGATAGAGTGGCATATAGTATGCTTGCCTTCATTGGACGGGGTATTGAGTATAAGAGCTGGCAAGTCATGTTAAAATTGTACAAGACATTGGTTCGGCCACATTTAGAATACTGCGTACAGTTCTGGGTGCCCCATTACCGAAAGGTTGTGGATGCTTTGGAGAGGGCGCAGAGAGGATTTATGATAGGACACTGAGAGCAATGGTCAATGGATGTGGTTCAGGCTGTAGGCAGGTTTCCAGTGGAGTTCCCCAGGGGTCAGTTTTGGGACCTTTACTGACAGACATTCATGATCTGGATCTTGGTGTGCAGGGTCAAAAAGTCTGGCGCTGGAAAAGCACTGCAGGTCAGGCAGCATCCGAGGAGCAGGGGAATCAATGTTTTGAGCATAAGATCTTCATCAGGAATATTGGGGAGAACGGGGCTGAGAGATAAATGGGAGGGGGTGGGGCTGGGTGAAGTTAGCTGGGAATGTGATAGGTAGATGGAGGTGGGGGGGGTGATGGTGCTGGGGAGGGCGGAGCAGAGAGGTGGGAAGGAAAATGGACAGGTTGGACAGTTCAAGAAGGTAGTGCCGAGTTGCAGGGTTGGATCTAGGATAAGGTGGGGGAGGGGAGCTAAGGATATTGGTGAAATCCACATTGATGTCATTTGTTTGGAGGGTCCCAAGGCAGAAGATGAGGTGGTCTTCCTCCAGGCGTGGGTGGCTAGAATCTGGTGGTGGGGGAGGCCCAGGACTTGCACGTTCTTGGCAGAGTGGGAGGGGGAGTTGGAGTGAAGTGGTCAGCCACAGGGCAGTGGGGATGTTCAGCGCATGTGTCCCAGAGATGTTCCCTGAAATGATCCACAAGTTGGTGTCCTGTCTCCCCAGTGTATCGGAGACCACATCAAGAGCAATGGATACAGTAGATGAGGTGTTTGAATGTGCAGGAAAATCTCTGCCGGTTGTGGAAAGATCCTTTGGGGCCTCAGACATAGATGGGGGGGAGGTGTGGGCATATATTTTACACCTCTTACGGTGGCAAAGAGAAGGTGTCGGGAGGGAAGGGTGTGTTGGGGGGTGGGAGCATGGACCAAACAAGGGAGGGAATGGTTTCTCCAGAACACAGATGGGGTAGGGAGGGAAATATATCCCTGGTGGTGGGGTCTGTTTGTAGGTGGCAGAAATGACGGAGGTAATGCAGTCAGAGAGTAGTAATTGAAGAGGGTTTGTCGAAATGGAGAAAGGTGACCAGTGGTGTTCCACAGGGGTCAGTGTTGGGCCACTGCTGTTTGTAATATACATAAATGATCTGGAAGAGGGCATTGTTGGTATGATCAGCAAGTTTGCAGATGACACAAAGATTGGTGGAGTAGCAGAAAGCATAAGGGACTGTCAGAGAATATAGGAGAATATAGATAGACTGGAGAGTTGGGTGGAAATGTGGCAAATGGCTTTCAATCCAGACAAATGTGAGGTGATGCATTTTGGGAAGTCTAATTCTAGTGCAAATTATACAGCAAATGGGAGAGCCTTGGGCAAAGTTGAGCAGAGAGATCTGGGAGTGCCGGTCCATTGTACCCTGAAGGTTGCTGCACAGGTGGGTAGAGTGGTCAAGAAGGCATATAGTATGCTTGCCTTCATCAGACAGGGTATTGAGTATAAGAGCTGGCAGGTCATGTTAAAATTGTACAAGACGGGGGAATCCAAGATGGCGGCGACCCAGCAAGTCTGAGTCTACAGTGCTCCTCCCAAGACTTGGGTAAAGTGGGTCATCCACCCCCACCACACTCACCAAATCATTTAAAATAGCTTTTACTTAATGTAATTAGTTGTTTAGTATTGAATTTAAACAATTTAATCTCCAGTAAAAATGACCAAAGGGAAAGGAGCCCGTAGTTCTCAGCAAGCAGGACCCCCTCCCCAACTCTCTCCAGCTGCAGCAGAGGCGTCCACAGCCGCCCTGGGGGACTTACCTACAGTGACAAGCCTTGTGGAAATAATCTCCAAACTGGATGCGAAGATCAGCGCTTTCATTGAAGAATCCTAAAGTCGATGGGACTCACTCTCGGCCGCGCTGCAAAAGCATGACCGAGACATTAAAGAAATCGAGCGCTGAGTCAGAGAGGCGGAGCTAAAGGCTGTGACCTCCGAAACTACAGCGCAATCGACCGTGGATCGGGTCCGGATTCTCGAACAGCAAGTCCGGACCTTAGAGAATCATATTGATGACTTCGATAATCGAGGTCGTCGAAAAAATATTCGTTTGCTGGGCCTTCCCGAACTGGAAGAGGAAGGCCAGCTTAGAGTTCCTCGAGCAATGGCTGCCACAGCTTTTAAATCTGAAAGCTGGAACAGGCCAGGTAAGGGTGGAATGGGCAATACGCGGGCCCGGCTCGAACCAGCGTCCACGCCCGGTCCTGTTCCGGCTGCAGAGCTATAAGGAGAGGCAGATACTCCTAGAAGCCTCTAGAAGTCTTGGAAAAGATTCCCAAGCCATGATCTATAAAGGATCCAAGATCATGTTATTCCAGGACTTTTCCCCAGCTCTGGTCCGAAAGAGGAAGGCATTCGATGAGGCGAAGAAGTGTTTAAGGGACTTAAATATTCAGTACTCCTTACGCTACCCAGTGACGCTACGCTTTAACCATGAAGGATCCGTGTATAACTTCGGATCGCCGGAAAGGCTAAGGAATTTTTGGACTTTCTTAGATAAATTGTAAGAGACAATGGATGTTGGTTTGCCTTCCCCCCCACTCCGGTTTATAGCCCCCCCCTTTTTCTTTTTTCTTACCTTACTGTTTAATATTATCTTGGGGGGTGGGGAGAGGGATTTATTTATTTGTTCTCTATTTAACGATTTTCTCCCCCCCTTGGGGTTGTTTTATTTTATATATGTATGTGTGTATGTATAGATATATATATATGTGTGTGTATGTATATATGTATATATATATATATAAGTATATATATAAGCCGGGGGTTTAGTTAATGTTGGTGGGGGGAGATAGTTACCTTATTCTATTTTACCTCTATCTCTAGGAGTGGGGTTGTTTTCCCTTGCTATTTTGTATTACGGTATTTAATTATTATTTGTTGAGGTTGTAATTTTATAATTATATATGTTTATACATGGTATTAACATTACCAAATATATCCAGGTGTAGGTGGGGGTGGGGTGGGGATAGGGTGCTCACTGTTAACTCGAGCTTTGTATTATATCTGAATTCTCCCCATCCTATTGAGGAGCGCCTGGGTCAAGGGTGGGTCATTGGTTGGGAGAGGATACGATGGACCTTTGGAAAGGAAGTGACACCCCCTGGGAACAAGGGGGAAAATCTCCATTTAAATACGTTTTATATTTTTTTTATTATTTAGAAATAGTTTTTTATTAAACAGTTGTGAGTGTATTAGAGAGCCTTTATTTTTGTGAATTTTATATGCTCTATGCTCGGGATGTTCTGGATAGGATTTCCCCTCCCGAGGGGTCTCGGATTTGCCCAGATGATTATAGTTGATCAGTCGGTTAAGTGGTGCACCTGGAATGTCAAGGAGAGTAATTCGCCAGTCAAAAGGAAGAAAATATTGCCAAATCTTAAGAAAGAAAGAGTTGATATAGCTCTCCTACAGGAGACACACCTGTCGGATAAAGAACACGGTGGCACAGTGGTTAGCACTGCTGCCTCACAGCGCCAGAGACCTGGGTTCAATTCCCACCTCAGGCGACTGACTGTTTGGAGTTTGCATGTTCTCCCCGTGTCTGCGTGGGTTTCCTCCGGGTGCTCCGGTTTCCTCCCACAGTCCAAAGATGTGCAGGTCAGGTGAATTGGCCATGCTAAATTGCCCGTAGTGTTAGGTAAGGGGTAGATGTAGATGTAGGGGTATGGGTGGGTTACGCTTCGGCGGGGCGGTGTGGACTTGTTGGGCCGAAGGGCCTGTTTCCACACTGTAAGTTAAGTAATCTAATCTAAACTTGAAATTACGACAGGGTGGATTTGATCAGGCCTTTTTTTTCTTCTTTTAGCTCAAAAAGTAGGGGAGTTGTTATTCTTATTCGGAAGAATTTCCCTTTCAAAATCCTAAATCAGATAAAAGACGAATCTGGATGATATATTCTGATTAAAGCCCTTATAAATGGAGACGAATATAGGATTTTAAATTTGTACTGCCCCCCGGCACACCCCTTTAAATTTATAACGGAAGCCTTCTCAAAATTGATGGCTCTTAGTGCCCGTCATACAATTATAGGGGGAGACTTTAATTGTATTATGGATCTGGAAATAGATAGGATTCCCAAGAGTACTGCAGGATTATCTCCCAGATCTAGACAATTGGTGGATCTGAACAAAGAATTAGGATTAGTAGATGTATGGAGATGTCTTCATCCACAGGGCAGGGATTTTTCTTTTTGCTCCAATCCACATAAATGCCATACCAGAATTGATATGTTTTTTGCCCCCTCGATTTTTTAAATTCCATATCATCCTGTAAAATAGGTAGTATAGTAATTTCTGACCATGCTGCTGTATATATGGAAACCAAGGCGAGGAACAATGGGACATCCCCTCGGCATTGGCGTATGGACCCCTTCCTAATGAAAGACAGTAAATTTGTAAAGTACTTTTCTCAAGAATTTAAAACTTTTTTAGAAATTAACTTAGGTACGGCTAGCAACCCATCAATGATGTGGGAAACCATCAAAGCTTACACGCGAGGTTTGATCATCTCCTACTCAGCGACCCAGAAAAAATTAAAGGGAGAACAACAGCGTCTGCTCGAAGCTCGCTGAAAAGCAGCTGAAACAGCATACGCTGACAGACCTTCTATTATCAAATTGCAAAGGATTACGGCCCTTAGGACAGCTCTAAACACTACGCTTACCCAAGTGGCTAAGAGGGAAATATTATTTGCAAAACAAAGTTGATATGAATTTGGCGACAAACCGGGTAGATACTTAGCATTTCTTGCAAAGAAAGAAAAGGTCCCTCAAACTATCACGTCTATCAAGGTAAGTACGGGTATTTTGACTCATGATCATAAAAAGATTAATGCAACCTTTAGAAAATTTTATTCTGATTTATATAAATCGCAGGATTGTGAAGATAGGACTAGGAGGATGCAATCATTTTTAAAAAATTTGACCTTTCCGGGCCTAACTCCGGAACAGGTATTGGCCTTAAATGCTCCCCTAACAGTCCAAGAAATACTTGACGCAATCAGGCAACTTCAGAGCGGTAAGGCACCAGGCCCAGATGGTTTTCAAGCTGAATTCTATAAAGAATTTACAGAAATATTGGCTGGTCCACTTATGGACATGTATAACTATGCACATAGTCAGGGCTGTCTCCCGCCTTCGCTGAAAGAGGCAAATATCTCTCTTATCCTTAAAAAAGAGAAGGATCCAGAAGATTGTACGTCATACAGACCAATATCCTTGCTAAATGTAGATTTTAAAATCCTTTCGAAAACGTTAGCATTGAGACTAGAAAGGGTACTGCCACATATCACAAAGGAGGATCAGAGGGGGTTTATTAAGGGCCGTAGATCATCCAATAATATTAGAAGGGTTTTGAATATGATTCAAGCCTGTCATCAGGGAAAGATACCAGGAGTAGTAGTTTCATTAGACGCAGAAAAGGCATCTGATCGGGTTGAATGGTCATATTTGTTTTACACATTGGAAAGGTTTGGCGTTGGACAGGTGTTTACTAAATGGGTCTCAACATTGTATAGTGATCCCAAAGCAGTTGTGGTTACCAATGGATTAGGTATGGATAGCTTCAGTGTGGGTAGGGGCTGCCGTCAGGGATGTCCTCTCTCGCCATTGTTATTTACGCTAATAATTGAACCACTAGCAGAAGCTATACGAGCTGATCCTAATATAACGGCCCCGAGGATTGGTACAGGTAAACATAAAATTACCCTTTATGCAGATGATGTTCTTCTATTCCTCAGTAATCCTCTGATGTCCGTACCTCGCTTAATCCAAGTTCTTAATACATTTAGCACATTCTCAGGCTATAAAATTAATTTCTCAAAATTGGAGGCTATGCCAATGGGTGGCCTTGCTATGATACCCCACTTAATGGACGGATCCCACTTTACCTTTTGGTGGTCCCTGGAGGGTTTCTTATATTTAGGCATTTTTATTACTCCAGTATTTGGTCAGTTGTATAAGGCTAACTTTGTGCATTTACTGGAAAGGATAAGGCAGGACCTCCAGCGATGGGGAGACCTTCCAATTTCCTGGCTGGGTAGAATAGCACTAATTAAAATGAATGTCCTGCCCCGTCTCCTATATCCTATGAGAATGCTTCCGGTGATGCTGCAGAGGCTGGCTCTACGTAAATTATATGGCTGGCTGGGTTCCTTTATCTGGAATCATAGACGGCCCCTCATAAGCTGAAGAAGCTACAGCTTCCACAGGCAAGGGGAGGATTGGACTTCCCAGATTTTAGGAAATATCAGTTAAGTTCCTTATTAAGTTACATAGCTGATTGGGTCTTGTCTGATCCACAATCAATCTGGCTGGACATCGAGGCTTCTCAAGTAAAATGCCCACTTATTAACCTTTTATTTTCAGACAAGAGGAAAATCATTACGGATCACTGTAAAAACCCTATAATACCAAATACAATTAAAGCTTGGAATATAATGCGGCAAAATGAGGGCAACTCACATAAAACATCCCCCTATGCACCGATAGTGGGAGCATGGGGATTCCAACCGGGGTTTACAGACGCCACTTTTAAACTCTGGAGATCCAGGGGTATGTCATGTCTAGGGGACCTATTTAAAGATGCGGTCTTGATGTCTTTTGAACAGCTGCGTCAGAAATTCGGATTACCTAATAAAGACCTCTATCGATACTTCCAAATTCGAGACTATATACAGAAGAAGACTATGTTATTAGATAGTCTTTATAAATCAGATAGAGAATGTAGAGTACTACGACCAATGGGAGTATCTGCCATTAGTACCATTTATCATTCACTACATGATGAAGTATCGGGAGATATGGACAATCTGCTTAAAACGTGGGATCAGGATTTGGGACTAGAAATCTCTATAGAAACGTGGAATGACATTTGGGAAAATGCCAGAAGAATCACCATCTGTAACAGAACTCAGGCTATCCAGCTGAAGATACTTCATACGGCCCATATAGCACCGGATCGATTGGCAAAATTTAAGGCAGGGGCATCTCCAATGTGTCCCAAATGTAAAATAGAGGTGGGCACTCTTGTACATTGTTTATGGACCTGTCATAAGATCCGTAGATACTGGACTAAAGTAGCAAGTGCCCTGACAGAAATTTTAGGAACTGAAATTAAAGTGGCCCCTGTATCTCTCCTTTTGGGCTTTTTGAACTTTCCCTCCCTGGATATGCACGGGAAGAGACTATTTTCTATTCTCTCTTTCTGTGCAAGGAAAAATATTTTGTTAAAGCCCCCCTGGACTTTCAAATTAGCACAGATTAATTATGGAATGTATTCCCCTTGACTTCCTTACAAATATGGTGCACCGAAAGACCGAATTATTTTATAAAATATGGCAGCCCTTCCTGAATTATATGAATACAGATATTTCGGCTATCCTAACAAGGGCTTTTATTTAATTGAGATTATGAACCTGGCTGGTGTGGGGCCCCTTGGGAGAGGAATCCCGCACGAATACGGGTTTTGTTACATTTGATGTTAACACATTCCGAGCATGTATCTCACTACCCAATTTCTGTGTTATCTGCTGTTTTTTTTTCTCTTTTTCTTATTTGAATAATGTAAGAGACTTAAATATACACTCTGGTTAGTTGTACGTTAGATTAGTAGTTAGTTGAATTTTGTTTATTTTTCTTGGTATTTTTCTTTTGTTAAATTTTGGTTATTATATATTTAAGATTTAATTGTATATCAATGTTTGTACTTGAGAGTTTTGTTTATTTTTGTAAACTTGTAAAAATGTTAAATTTCTAATAAAAATATCTCTATAAAAAGAATTGTACAAGACATTGGTTCGGCTGCATTTAGGATACTGTGTACAGTTCTGGTCACCACATTAACAAAAGGATGTGGATGCTTTGGAGAGGGTGCAGAGAAGGTTTACGAGGATGTTGCCTGGTATGGAAGGTGCTAGCTATGAAGAGAGGTTGAGTAGGTTAGGATTGTTTTCATTAGAAAAAAGAAGATTGAGGGGGGACCTGATTGAGCTTTATAAAATCATGAAGGGTATAGACAGGGTGGATAGAGACAAGCTTTTTCCCAGCGTGAAGGATTCAATAATGAGAGGCCATGCTTTCCAGGTGAGAGGTGGAAAGTTTAAGGGGGATACACACGGCAACTACTTTACACAGAGGGTGGTGGGTGTCTGGAACGCGTTGCCACTAGAGGTGGTAGAGGCAGGCACGGTAGATTCATTTAAGATGTGACTGGACAGATGCGTGAGTAGGTGGGGAGCAGAGGGATACAGATGGTTAGGAATTGGGCGATGGGTTTAGAGAGTGGATTTGGATCAGCTCAGGCTTGGAGGGCTGAAGGGCCTGTTCCTGGGCTGTAAAGTTTCTTTGTTCTTTGTTCTTTATTCATGCAGCGGAGGAAAAGGTGGGGAATGGTGCTGGTATTGTTGCGGAAGATGGACTGTTCCACATAGCCAACAAAGAGACAGGCATAGCTGGGGCCCATACGGGTGCCCATGGCTACCCCGTTCTTCTGGTGGAAGTGGGAAGATTGGAAGGAGAAATTGTTGAGGGTGAGGACCAGTTCAGCCAAACGAATGAGTCGGTAGAAGGGTACTGGTTTGCTCGGAGGGAGAGGAAGAAACAGAGGGCTTGGAGGCCTTTGTCATGGTGGGTGGATGTGTACAGGGACTTGATGCTGATGGTGAAGATGAGGAATTGGGGGAAACCGAAAGTCCATTTAATCCCTGCGGTGGCTTTCAAAACAAAACCCTGGAGTCAAATGCAAGGCTTCTGCCCCACCCCCACCCCAAAATCATAGCTCATAAAGCAAAGGTAACCTATGGGGTTGACTTGTGATCCCTTGGGCATGGCTTTTCTGGTATTGACTTGCAACCAAAAATCTCCTGCTGCCTTGTGATTCCCTGAGCTCCCATCAAAGTTACAAATGGACCAGGACTTTGTCACCCTTTCTCAGTTGTTGATGCAGCATTTACATCTTCTCAATGCCTCACATAAGGTGTTTGAGAGTAAATTGACAATTCTCTTGAGATTGAAAAGGATTTGAGGTCTAATTCACCAAATCTATCTTGTATAAAATCATTTCAATATTGTGTTTTTTTAGAAATGCTGTATTTTGTGAGACAGACTAAAACAATTGCCCTAAGAGCTATGTTTTTTTTCTATACCATTAAACATACCGTTTACTATTGGATTAATTTGCTAAATTGATGCTGAGGGGAGAGGGTCTCCTTTGCTGATATTGGATGTGGAACATCCCGGTGTGTGCTGCTAGCAAGTCACACCATCCCGACTGGCAACGTACACTTGGAAAAATAGACCTCAAATCCTTTCTCAACCTCCATCCAAGACCAACCCCAGCACCTCCACATCAGAAATTTATACATGTGCCGAAATGTCTCCCCCTCCCCTGCTGTTGGTGAGACTCTTCCAGAACTTGTCCTGATGTCTGCACTTTGCGCATGCAATCTCCAACAGGATAACAAGACATTGGAGAAATGTCAATGAGGATTAACGATAATTATCGATGAAGTTTATGTTATGTCACAACCTGGTAATGCGTGTTCTGATTGAAGAAGGGAATAATCCTAAACCTTCCTTTCGGAAGAAGACGGCACGGTGGCACAGTGGTTAGCACTGCTGCCTCACAGCGCCAGAGACCCGGGTTCAATTCCCGCCTCAGGCGACTGACTGTGTGGAGTTTGCACATTCTCCCCGTGTCTGTGTGGGTTTCCTCCGGGTGCTCCGGTTTCCTCCCACAGTCCAAAGATGTGCAGGTCAGGTGAATTGGCCATGCTAAATTGCCCATAGTGTTAGGTAAGGGGTAGATGTAGGGGTATGGGTGGGTTACGCTTTGGCGGGGCGGTGTGGACTTGTTGGGCCGAAGGGCCTGTTTCCACACTGTAAGTAATCTAGTCTAATCTAAAGAATCCTATCGGATTTGACATGCTAATTCTGTTTCTCTCTCCCCACAGAGGTTGCCAAACTTGTTGAGTTTCTCCAGCATTCTCTGTTTTCATTTCTAATTTTCAGCATATGCAAAGTTTGTTTCTGTTTGATCCTTATCTTTAATTTGCTGGAAAACAAGACAGTTTAAAAGTTGAATGTGTGGTTGCAGCAACCAGAGCACAAGAGAATAAAGCTGGCACACTTCATACAAGATTAAAGATTTGAGGAAATGCATGCTCCCACTGAGTGCTCGCTGCGCAGATCTAATATGATGAATGTTTGCTCTTAGCAGGAAGTCTCACCCACTCAAAATGCGCATTAACAAATCCTGTCCAGGCTCCCCCTTGTTCTCAGTGTCATCACCTGTGGATCTCAGCAGGTGCTTTGCTTCGAACAAGATTTCCTGCTCAGTGTGTGCATTGGAAATGCTGACCCTGGAAGGTTAGCCTGCACCTGGGAAGTAGCTAATTCAGTAACACCACCTTTCACAGATACAGCACACTGAACTTACAGCAGCACTGAAACTGAGTGTTTGCTCCAACTGGTCTGTGTAGGGGTTTGTGTTTCAGGTGAGCTCTCTCTCACCTTTGTTCATCAAATTCTTTCTGTGTATTCTTTTATCCACTTTATTACAAAACCCCCTCATGTATTGCTTGAGATTTCCCTCAAGCCTACTTATTCTATTCACCTCAACTGCTCTAGGGGTGACAGACTCAGAGAGATCTCCTCACAGAAAAGCCATCGTGAAAATCAACCACCTCAATATTCCGACCTTTTCCCAGCCCAGGCTCCACGTTGTCTTCAGTTTGTAGGCCAAGGCATTTTTGCAGAATTGTTTACTCAGTTCATTGGGATCCATGTTTCGGGCAAAAGCCCTTCATCAGGATGAAGGGCTTTTGCCCGAAACGTCGATTTCGAAGCTACTTGGATGCTGCCTGAACTGCTGTGCTCTTCCAGCACCACTAATCCAGAATCTGGTTTCCAGCATCTGCAGTCATTGTTTTTACCTCATTGGGATCCATTTTACATCTCCCCATTCGGCACACCCATCAAGTGGAAATGTTCATATACCCCGTATTAAACCACTTCAGGACTTTAAAGAGCACGGTTAGATCACACTTCAGCATCTCCTTTCTCACAGGTGTGCTCAGGCACTCCCCATCATTGTGAGCTCTGAGTTCTGGGATCTTCCTTATAAACCTTTTGGCCTCCTCTCCAGTATTTTGTACCTGCTCAGTATTACTGCACACAGCAGTGTGCACGGTACTCTCAGTATCGAGTAATCAAGGTTAATACCAGTTGGCAGCTCTTCAGTTGTA
This sequence comes from Chiloscyllium punctatum, assembly GCF_047496795.1. Classification (NCBI taxonomy): domain Eukaryota; kingdom Metazoa; phylum Chordata; class Chondrichthyes; order Orectolobiformes; family Hemiscylliidae; genus Chiloscyllium; species Chiloscyllium punctatum. Next base: position 66,963,229 of record NC_092778.1, on the reverse strand, counting down.
TTCCTAAGGGACAATCTCCATCTAATGACCTCATCCAGACTGTACTGAACACATCAGGGATCAGCTAATGTCTGAGAGTATCTTCCACTCAGAAAGTGGGCCTTTAGACTGTTTCCTGATGTTTATTTCATTGTAGGTTGCGATGGATTATTCAGTTACAGTACACTATTGTTGTTAGCATTTTTCTACCATCTCATACTGAACACAGTAACTAAGTTGTATTCTACAGTAATATTTAATCAATACAACATTGTTCAGACAAAGCCCTGACGCAGTGAGAATGATGGTCTATACAATCGGTAATAATTGAATGAGTGCTTAAGAAAGCCCGTGTAAATGTGTGGAATATTCTTTTACGTTGTGAATAAATCCTAATGTACCATCAATGGTAATACCCGACTAGGATCAGGTCAAAGGAGAATGCCTTCCCTCAGGAGCAGTGGGTGTGCTCCCAGTCCAGTACATCAGGGTCAGCCCCTGATCCCAGTCCAGGGGCTTGGACACAGTCAGCCGGGGCCTGGGGGGGTGACCCTGGGTGGGGGTCGGAGGGGGGGGAGGTTTGAAGGTGTGTGGTTAGAGACAGGTCCTCTCCTCATTTGGGGGTGAATGTTGGGCAGCCCATTCCCAGTCCTGAGTCTTCCTGCCCCACTGAGGGAGAGGTGGGTATTAAGGACAGTGACAGTGGGGGATGAGTCTAGGTGTGAAGGTGCAGGTTGGGAGGGGTGCCCCGAGTGAGTGAGTGGGCAGCACAGTGGGCAGGCAAGGGGAGTGGCTGCCAGGGGGTGGGTGAGGGACGAAGAGGGGGGGAGGCAGTGAGAGGGGAGAGCAGGAGCCTTGCTGTGAGGTGGGTGTGGTCACAGAGACAGAGTGAGGGGAAGGGATTGGAGTGAGGGAGAGGGATCAGGGTGAGGGAGAGGAAGAGAGGATGGTGGACCGGCCCCTGGGGGAGTGGGGAAGGTCAGTGACGTCCAGCGCTGGTCATTCTCTCCCCGACACCAAGACTGCCCTGACCCTGGGGTGGGGAAAGTACCCTGGGCCCAGGCTAGCCGTGGGATGGTGTCGGGTTTCATCTGCTGGTCCCTGAGGAAAAGGGAAACCCACCCCGTGGCCCCTCCCTGTCCAGCAGCAGCTCCAGGCCCCTGCCCCCAAAGTGGGCACCAATACCCCCTGCCTGCCACATCCAGGGGCAAATATCAGGAACCTATGCGGGGCAGCTCTGGAGTGACAGAGCCCCTCCATGCTCATGGTCGGGGTTGGGGGGCGCGGGGGCGGGTTATAGACAGCAGAGACATAGTGGTGCTGGTCCTTTAGGAGATATTCACTGAGTGGCGTGATGTTCCAGGATTGGTGCAGGGTAGGGTGGAGCTGGGGCTGAGTAGATAATAAGGGAAGTTTGGGAAGGTACAGAGTGAAATCTCATTGAGCAGGAAACAGCAATCCTTCCAAAGAACTCCCGGTAACTCAGACGTAGCCAGGGTAGCAGTGAGATACACATCTTGGTTTATTTGTTTCATCATTTTACAAAAGGGTAAAAAGATGTTCTAGAAACATCCTTCGAGTCTCGCCTTGCTGCCTCACATCAGCAGGAGGGAACATCAGACATTCTAGCACACATTTCTAGCGACACACTGAACTGTTCCAATTGGTCGACTGACATGGTGATGTCATTGTGCCACGTAGACTCGTTTAGGTGCAATGTGTAAGGCTGCTCACTGGGAGCAAATCTGCATTGTATTTTGTAACATTTAATCGTGGTTAACTTTAATAAAGTTTAACATGTGGCATTGAGTGAAGTGCTCCTCACAGCTAAGAGAACAAAGCCAGTCTCTGTAAATCTGTGTGTGATGGGGAACCCACAGGCTGGCTGCTTGTTTCCATCACTCTAACCACAACACAGACTGTAAAATCTCACTGTCTGCTTTCACTGATGGAATTTAAATTGGTGTAATGATCACAATAATCGTAGCTTTTAAATACTTTTTTTTTAAAATACAAAGAAACATAATAACCTTTAAGTGCAATTGCTGATTTGACTTTGTGCACTGTTCTTTATAATTCATGATGCTGGGGACTACTGCTTTCAATCGTGAACATAGTGGAAGATTTTATAACAAGTTTATCAATTTGTTTTTGATGCTGTCATCCCGAACAGATTACAAAGTTTCATGGATGGATTATTTTATGACACATAAACGCAGCTAAATAAACTAAAGGTACATAATGAAGCAGCTGCTAATTGTTCCTGGAGTTGTGTCGTGTCGACTTCTAGATTCCCCTGAGGTCATGAAAAATTGAAATACTATTTTCTCCAAAAACAATGAGAACAGGCCTAGTGTGATTCTCAAGTCTAACACCAACTTGATGCATAAGCTGCCAGTCTTCGTTACACAGCTCCTGTGTTTTTAGATATTTTCCTCATCAACCTGTTCAAACATGTTATGACACACCATCTGGTGCAAGTGGGACATAAACCTAGCCCTCCCAGTCCAGAGAGCGGGACACAACCGCTGAGCACAAGAGTCCTACTGAAGAATCACACACAAGAGGAGACCCTGTTTGGAGCAGGGGCAGTATCTGTCCCTCCGCCAGAAGAACTGATTTCATGTTGCCCTCCAGAGAGATTTAACCTGGGTACTGACTGTCCAATGGGCGGAGGTGAGTACTGCAGATGCTGGAGATCAGAGTCAAGATTAGAGTGCTGCTGGAAAAGCACAGCATCTGAGGAGCAGGATTTCCTGATGAAAGGCTTTTGCCTGAAACGTCGATTCTCTTGCTCTTCATGTGCTGCCTGACCTGCTGTGCTTTTCCAGCACCACACTAATCTTGACTGAGTGTCCAATGACTAACTGAAAAATCAAAGAATATGAAGAGATACTAACAGAGGACATGATCAACTCCAAAATGTTAATTTAATTTAAGACTCCTTTGATATTTTTGTGTAACTTCAGTTCCCTTTTAAAGGGTTTAATTGGATCATTTTATTTATTAGTGAATTGATGCCAATAGAGGATATGGACACACTAACAATGTAGAGCAGGGTTAGAGATCACACAACACCAGGTTATAGTCTAACAACAAAAACCTGTCGAACAATAACCTGGTGCTGTGTAATTTTTAACTTTGTCCACCCTAGTCCAACACTAGCACCTCCACAATATCGAACAAATAATTGATCGATTTATTACACAGCAACTGAAAGAAGGATGGTATTCTGCCTGACTGGATGATGCAAAATCGGTTCAATTTATCTTTATCTGTCTGGCGAGAGTGCACCTTGGGCCATTTCATCAAGAGTTTCTCGAAGGAGGCTGTTTGGTTTTAGTCTGAGAAGGAAGTTTCAGCATCACCAGCCAGAGGGTCTTCCACTTTACGCTGTTGTTAAAAGGATGGAGTGGACGGGTAGAACTCAGGAAAATTCCTGGTGTCACAGACCAGCTCCGAGGATAGGGGTGTGGTCATTGAAGTGGGGCCTTGGAATGGTTTTGTTGTTGCTGGCTGTGAGGTGAACTGGGTAATAGTGAACCTCCCCCCCAACCCTCACTCACCCTGACACTCACAACCTCACCATCATTCCCCCTCCCCCTCACTCTCCCTCACCCTCACTCCCCCTCCCCCTCACCCACCCTCACCCTCTCTCACTCTGACACTCACTCTCCATGACCACAACACTCACCGTACCTCATCCATGTTCAGACAATTGCTCCCTCCCTCCCTCACTCATCATTGCCTTTACTATCCTGCACCAGCCTGTGCCCCTCTACTCAGCTCCCCATGGACCCTCTCACCCTGCCCCTGATGAGTACCCCCTCGAGTTACCACATAGCCTCGAGATCCAAGATGGCAGCAGAGTAGGAGAGCTGAGCCTGGGGCAAGTCTGCTCCCATTGGTTATCTTTCTATTTTATTTCCTTCTTTTTATCTTTATTTTCTTTCTTTTATTTTCTTTGTTTTCTTTTCTTTAAGCCTGAAGTGTGGTGGGTGAAGGTGGAGGCCTCCAGCAGCAGCAACACCAGGACGAGCCAGACAGAGCTCCACCTCAGCCTGGGGTCTCCCAGTAAGCAAGGGTCAGGTCCTGGGCTGACTACCCTGGCACAGACTCTCAGGATAGGCCAAAGCTCCAGGTTCGCTGCTAGGCCCAGGCACCTGAAGGCTTGGAGTGTCGGTGAAAAAGACAAATGGAGGATTAATGACAGTGTCTGGAGGAGTGTTCGATGGGAAACAGGAGGCTTCTAACAATCCAGTGATAAGTTGTCTTCTGGTGGCACGTTTGGTGGTCTCAGCCCGACATGGTGTTCTGGGCCCAGTGTGGTGGTCTCGGCTCAGTGTGATTGTCTTGGCCTGTTGTTGTGGTCTTGGCTTGGTGTGGTGGCGTAGGCCCGATATGGTGATCCAGGTTCAGTGTGGTGGTCTAGGCCAGATGTGATGGTCTTGGCCTGGTGTGATGGTCTTGGCCCAGTGTAATGGTCTAGGTTCAGTGTGGTGGTCTAAGTCCGGTGTGATGGTCTTGGCCCGGTGTAATGGTCTAGGTTCAGTGTGGTGGTCTAAGTCCGGTGTGATGGTCTTGGCCCGGTGTAATGGTCTAGGTTCAGTGTGGTGGTCTAAGTCCGGTGTGATGGTCTTGGCCCGGTGTAATGGTCTAGGTTCAGTGTGGTGGTCTAGGCCCGCTGTGATGGTCTTGGCCCGGTGTAATGGTCTAGGTTCAGTGTGGTGGTCTAAGTCCGGTGTGATGGTCTTGGCCCGGTGTAATGGTCTAGGTTCAGTGTGGTGGTCTAAGTCCGGTGTGATGGTCTTGGCCCGGTGTAATGGTCTAGGTTCAGTGTGGTGGTCTAGGCCCGCTGTGATGGTCTTGGCCCGGTGTAATGGTCTAGGTTCAGTGTGGTGGTCTAAGTCCGGTGTGATGGTCTTGGCCCGGTGTAATGGTCTAGGTTCAGTGTGGTGGTCTAAGTCCGGTGTGATGGTCTTGGCCTGGTGTAATGGTCTAAGTCCGGTGCGGTGATCTTGGCCCAGAATAGTGATCTCCTCCTGGCTGTGTTTTCAGGTTTGTCTATCGTCCCTTAATTGAGCCCAGGAACTGTTAACTAACCTGTGATGAACTTTGGGAAAGTGAGTACGGCAGCTGTTGGACATTAGAGTCAAGATTAGAGTGGTGCTGGAAAAGCACAGCAGGTCAGGCAGCATCCAAGAAGGATTTTTGCCTGAAATGTTGATTTTCCTGCTCCTCGGATGCTGCCTGACCTGCTGCGCTTTTCTAGCATCACTCTAATCTTGACTGTGATGCACTTTGTCTCAATTTTAATTTTTTATTTTGATGTATTAATTCTCTCATTGATGTAGGTGCCATGTTGGGACAGCTTATAAACTTTTTCACTGTATTTTTCATGTAAACGTGCACGTGACAATAACTTTCTATTTTATTCTATTCTATCCTAAAACCATGACCTCATGTTCCATACTGTACCACGTGAGGAAACATCTGCTCGATGTGTACTTGGGCAAGCTCCTGGGAGGGGTCATCCACAACAAGCTTTCTTGGACTCTTTATATGGATGCACTGGTTACAAAGGCCCAACAATGTCTCTTCTCACTCAGGCAGCTGAGGAAATTTGGCATGACAGCGAATACCCTTGCCAACTTTTATAGGTGTGCCACCGAGAGCATTCTGTCTGGATGTATCACTACCTGGTATGGCAACTGTACCATTCAAGATTGGTGATGGTTACAGAGAGTGGTGAACTCAGCCCAGACAATCACAAAGACCAACCTCCCATCTATAGAATCCATCTACCAGGCCCGCTGTCAAGGAAAGGCCGCCAGCATTCTCAAAGATCCATCCCACCCTGGCAATGTTTTTCTACAATCTCTCCCATCGGGGAGAAGGTACAGAAGCCTGAACACATGCACCAGCCGGTTTCAAAACAATTTCTACCCTACTGTTGTTAGAATACTGAATGGACTTACAAACTCTTAACATTCGCCTGTATCTGTGTTTTGGTTTTTGCCGCTGTTTACCTATTATTTACTTAGCTATGCTACTTAGCTCTGTGATCTGTCTGTATTGCTCGCAAGACAAAGCTTTTCACTGTGTCTTGGTACACGTGACAATAAATTCAATTCAAATTCAAATTCAATCCCCTTTAGCTTCCCATATCCCTCAAATAAATCTCCTCTTCCAACCTCCACAAAGTTAGACCTAAAGTGCTCAGTATCTCCTCATAAGACAAGCCCCTCATCTCTGGAATCAATCTTGTGAACTTCCTGTAAACAGTAGAAATGTAGGACTTATCAGATGGCTGTTACTAACGACAGAGTCCATCGGAGCTCACTGTGGTTTGACAGTGAATGACCTATCGATGCCCACTCTCAATTTCATAAGACATGAAGCCCAATTCTCAGTGTGATTCAGTTCTGAGTCAAATCAGATTTCTCTCTCTACAGATGCTGCCAGCCCTGCTGAGTTTCTCCAGCAGTTTCTGCCTTTGGCTCAGCATTGTCTGCAGGATTTAGGTTTTATTTCAGTGCTCGGGTCAACCCCATACAAGTCCATGCCAATGAACCACATTCTCGGTATTTTGATTCCCCAGTCGTCTCTGTGATTTTCAATAGGTTTATTTTCAGGATATCTCAACCTCCTCACATCTGGAGACATCAAAGGAACTTAAAAAGCAAATTATTGCTAATGACTAACATGCATAAACGTCCTTTCCAAGTGCCATGCACCCACGATGTGTCTCTTGACACAAAAGCCAAAGTTGCTGGAAAAGCTCAGCAGGTCTGGCAGCATCTGTGGAGAGAAATCAGAGTTGATGTTTCTGGCCCAATGACCTTTGCTCAGAACCGGACCCGAAACATTAACTCTGATTTCTCTCCACAGACGCTGCCAGACCTGCTGAGCTTTTCCAGCAACTTTGGTTTTTGTTTCTGATTGACAGCATCAGTTTTTATGTGTCTCTTGACATTAGTTCAATGCTTTTATCTTAAGGAAATTAATTTTCACTTATGGGAAATACACCAGTATTGCAGATCGAACAGCCTGAGACTTCTTTTTTTTAAACTAGAAAATATATTCCAAAGACAGAAATAGCAACTAATTAGAGCTGAAAACCCAGGGACTAGGGGGCTTCATACAGCCTTTGAGGAATATGAAAACATCACCATGACAACTTAAATTTACAGCAATTCCATCCTAATATATCATGTGATAATAGAGGCAATATGACAGCTTGGAGGAGCTATTTCTTTGCTGATAATCTCCAGGTAAACAGAGAACTGTTTTGGCAGACACTGGAGGTGGACTACAGGGAATATTTAAGTAATACAATAAAATCAGCATTCATAAACACCAAAAAGTAATGCACACCAATAAATCTGAGCATTTAAACTCCGCCCAGTGTGAGGCACTGCCTGAGCTCAGCATGTGTAACTATAAACAGGGGCATTATGTTTCAAGCACTACCTAGAGCAATGACAATCAAATAATCATTTAAATGATTACAACTTACTTCATACACAGCTAAGCCCCTAGCCACTTGTCTCTTCAGATGTGCCTCATTGCACTAGTTCCACTGCCTGAGTGTTAATGTGTGCCTTGCCATTAATATCACAGCAACCCCACTGTCATGTACAAAAGTTACACAGAACAGAGAGAATAATGCACAGTTGTGGTGAGGAGATTCAATGTGTTAAATTATTCAGCTTCATATTCAATCTGAGTGCCTTCAGATCTCACACACTCAATTCCTGCTGACCAGGAATTGCAGGACAGTTGGAAATCTCAAACTGATCTTTGGGGTGTTCTATGTTTTGGAGTGTTAGTGACTCTTAACCTGGCTGTAGGTTGCTCATGTCGATAGTTGTCACACACTCACCTTGTTCAGGATGTGGCATTGCAACTGTCAGCTGTACGTCCAAAACAGGGAAAGGAAGGACCGCAGATCTGAGGCATGGATTCAGATCAAATAAATACATCCGCCGTCTTTTCTCAGCTCATTGCTCCTCCAAGTTTCTGACCTTCACCGAGTCTGACCCTCACTGAGTCTGACCTATAACTGAGTCTGACCTATAACCGAGTCTGACCTTCACCGAGTCTGACCTATAACTGAGTCTGACCTATAACCGAGTCTGACTTTCACCGAGTCTGACCTATAACCGAGTCTGACCTTCACCGAGTCTGACCTATAACCGAGTCTGACCTATAACCGAGTCTGACCCTCACTGAGTCTGACCTATAACCGAGTCTGACCTTCACCGAGTCTGACCTATAACTGAGTCTGACCTATAACCGAGTCTGACCTTCACCGAGTCTGACCTATAACTGAGTCTGACCTATAACCGAGTCTGACTTTCACCGAGTCTGACCTATAACCGAGTCTGACCTATAACCGAGTCTGACCTTCACCGAGTCTGACCTATAACCGAGTCTGACCTATAACCGAGTCTGACCCTCACTGAGTCTGACCTATAACCGAGGCTGACCTTCACCGAGTCTGACCTATAACTGAGTCTGACCTATATCTGAGTCTGACCTTCACCAAGTCTGACCTATAACCGAGTCTGACCTATAACCGAGTCTGACTTTCACCGGGTCTGACCTATAACCAAGTCTGACCTGTAACCGAGTCTGACCTTCACCGAGTCTGACCTATAACTGAGTCTGACCTATAACCGAGTCTGACTTTCACCGAGTCTGACCTATAACCGAGTCTGACCTTCACCGAGTCTGACCTATAACTGAGTCTGACCTATAACTGAGTCTGACCTATAACCGAGTCTGACCTTCACCGAGTCTGACCTTCACTCTGACACGGGTAACCGGTTACCTCCCGTGACTCTGTTTAAAATGATTGCATGATGGGTTGATTTTCAGTGAAGGCTGTACACAACTGCGAAAAGGGTCATTATTTATTGAAAAGAAGAGTGACTCGACCCAAAATTCCTGATTTCTCTCCACAGATGCTGCCAGACCTGCTGAGTTTTTCCAACAATTTCTATTTTTGTTTCATTATTTAATGAGTTAGTCAATTTTCTTCCTTTATCAAAGCATTAAACAGTTGTTTCTGAATTTACATTTATTACTAAAATACCTTGTAATATCAGGCAGTGATAATTTGATGGTGTGCTTCACAACTCTATGTTTCTGTAGATGAACCATCAGGAGTTAACAAAGACAGTCAGGGAGAGCATACACTCAAAACAAAGACACACAAAGATACAGAAACTTACATCAGACCACAGAACTGAAGTGTCTAGCATTCAGAAGTCGATGATTTTAAAGCTAATAAAGGCAGAGAAAATTGATTATAAAAGTAAATTGGCAAGACATATGAAAGCAAACAGTAAGAGCTTCTGTGGACATATGAAAAGAGAGAGAATAGTAAAACAGGATCTTTTGGCAAGCAACTAGTGAATAGATTATCTGGAATAGGGAAATGACAGGTAATTTAAACTAATCATTTACATTGGTCTTCATGCTGCAGGACATTATAAATACTGCAAGGATATCAGATAAACAATGTGCTACTGGGAGGTAAGATCTTGTCACAGTCTCTATCTCAAGGAACGTAGCATTTGATAAACTGGGGCTGAAGTCAGACAAATCACCAGAACCTGATGGCCTGCATCCAAGGGCTTTCCAGGAAGTGGCTGCAGAGATAGCAGAGGCATTGATCAAAATATTCCCAAACTCACTGGATTCCAGGAAGTTCCAGTGGATTAAGAAACTATTAAAATGTGACATAGTTGTTCAAGAAGGGAAAGAAAGCAGGAAGCGTTAGGCCAATTGGACTAACATCTGTCATCTTGGGAAAATCTTAGACTCTGTTATTAAAGAAAAACTAGCAGGAGAAAAAGGAAAGCGAAACACAACTGGAATGAGTTGGCAGAGGAAGTGGTGGAGGCTGGTACAATTACAACATTTAAGAAGCATTTGGATGGGTATATGAATAGGAAGGGTTTGGAGGATATGGGCCGGGTGCTGGCAGGTGGGACTAGATTGGGTTGGAATATCTGGTCAGCATGGACGGGTTGGACCAAAGGGTCTGTTTCCATGCTGTACATCTCTATGACTCTATGACTCTAACCAGGGTCAACATGGTCTAATGAAAGGGAAATCATGCTTGACAAATTTGCTAGATTTCTTTAAGGATATAACAAGCAGAGTTGATAAAGGGGAGCTGGTCGATGCCGTGTATTTGGCTTTCTAGCATAAATGTGATAAGGTGCCATGTTAAAAGTTATTGCACAATATAGGAGTGCATAGTACTGGGGATAGCATGTCACCTTCGATTGAGGTATGGTCAAAACACAGAAGACAAAGAGGTTGGAAAGATGTAACCAGTGGAGTGCTACAGGAACTCAATTGTTTAATATCTATGTTAATGACTTGGAGGAGGGGGCAGAGTGTAATATACCCAAATTTGCCCAAGTCACAAAGATAGGGGGGAGGACTTGTTGTGATGAGGTAATAAAGAACCTGAAAGGATACAGACAGGTTGAGTGAGTGGCAGGTGGAGATAAATGTCGGAAAGTGTGAGCTCATGCACTTTGGTCAGAAGAACCAAAAGGCAGGCTGTTACTAAAATGCAGAGAAATTCCAAAACAAAATACAGTGCAAAGGGATGTTTTTTGAATCATGTACAAGATCTGGATGTTCCTGTGCATCCATCACAAAACATCAGCGTGCAGGTGCAGCAAGGAATTAAAAAGGCAAGTGGAATTTTGGTCTTAACTGCTAGATGATTGGAATTTAAAAATAGGAAAGTGTCATTACAACTGTCCAGGATATTGTGAGGCTGCACTTGGAACTCTATTCACGACTTTAGTCCCTGAGTTTAAGGGATGGATATATTGGCAGTGGACGCAGTTCAAATAAGATTCGTTCGGCTGATTCCTGGGATGAAGGGGTTGACTTGACTAGAATGGCTAAACAGGTCAAGCCTTTATATATTAGGGTTTAGAAGATGTGAGGATGCTGTAGTTTTAAGTGGTGTATTTGGTTCTGGTTCCTTTTAAGAATGAGATTGACGAGAGATGCCGAGCAGTCTGTGGTAACATAAACAGCTTATGCGAGCATGGGTTTTTTTTAGAAGTTGGAACAATAGAAGTAGTTTGGACAGGTGTGGTCAGCTCTCAAAGACCTGGACTTTTTTTGTTTTTAGTCTTTCAGCTTTGAGCATCAATTGCTGTTGGAGTCTCAGGAGGATTGGAAGTTGCAATAATAGTCTCCCGGCTGCTACTGTCTCAGAGTTTCTGCTTGATATTTTTTCTCACTCTCTCTGCTGATACACGGCATGTCAGGAAATTGGATTCTGAATTTGCCTTTTTGTCAAGAGGTGTGTTGGTGGGATGTTACTGTATTGGAACAGTTAATTAGTAACAGCTACTGTATCTGTTAGTCTGTTAATTTTTCCAATCGAATTAAGTTGTTCTAAGTTCTTCTTTCTTTTGTTGTGTTTTAAATAGTCATAGAGTTATAGAGATGTAAAGCACAGAAATAGACCCTTCAGTCCAACTCATCCATACTGACCAGATATGCCAACCCAATCTAGTCCCATTTTCCAGCATTTGGGCCATGTCCCTCCAAACCCTTCCTATTCTTATACCTATCCAGATGCCTTTTAAATTCTGTAATTGTATCAACCTCCACCACTTCCTCTGGCAGCACGTTCCAGACACGCAACACCCTCTGTGTGAAAAGTTGCCCCTCAGGTCCCTTTTAAATCTTTTCCCTCTCACCCTAAACCTATGCTGTTTGGTTCTGAACTCACACACCCCTTTAGTGTTTGAATAAATTTTGTGTAACTTAATGTCAAGTAGTTTGACCAATCACATTGCAACTGGAACAGACACTTCACATTTTCCTTTAAGAAAATAAACTTTTAGGGTTGAGGCTGCCTTCTTCAAATATTCCGAGGGAGTCTGGTCGTGACCATAACATTGACACAATGATCTCATTGAAACATACAAGATTCCCTATGGTAGGCTATTGCACAAAATATGGGATTGCAGGTGACATAACAGTTTGGATCAGACATTGGCTGGCTGAAAGAAGATAGAAGGTGGTGGTTGATGGGAAATGTTCATCCTTGAGTTCAGTTTTGTTTTGTCATTGTTATAAATGACCTGGATGAGGGCGTAGAAGGATGGGTTAGTAAATCTGCGGATGACACTAAGGTTGGTAGATTTGTGGATAGTGCAGAAGGATGTTGTAGGGTATAGGGGGACATAGATAAGCTGCAGAGCTGTGCTAAAAGATGGCAAATGAAGTTTAATGCGGAAAAGTGTGAGGTGATTCACTTTGGATGGAGCAACAGGAATGCAGAGTACTAATGGTAAGATTCTTGGTCGTGTGAATGAGCAGAGAGATCTCAGTGTCCATGTACGTAGATCTTTGAAAGTTGACACCCAGGTTGATAGGGTTGTTTAGAAGGCATATGGTTTGTTAGCTTTTATTAGTAGAAGGATTGAGTTTTGGAACCATGATGTCATGCTGCAGCTGTACAAAACTCTGATGTGGCCACACTTGGAGTATTGTGTACAGTTCTGGTCACCGCATTATAAGAAGGATGTGGAAGCTTTGGAAAGGATTCAAAGGAGATTTACTAGGATGTTGCCTGGAATGGAGGGAAGGTCTTATGAGGAAAGGCTGAGGGACTTGGGCTGTTTTAGTGAGAGAGAAGAAGGTTGAGAGGTGACTTAACAGAGACATATAAGAAAATCAGAGGATTATATAGGGTGGACAGGGAGAGTCTTTTTCCTCAGATGGTGATGGCTAACATGAAGGGACATAGCTTTAAATTGAAGGGTGATAGATCTTGGACAAATGTCAGAGGTAGTTTCTTTACTCAGAAAGTGGCAGTGGTGTGGAACACACTTCCCGAAACAGTAGCAGACTCGCCAACTTTAAGAGCATTTAAATGGTTATTGGATGAGAATGGAATAGTGTAGGATAGATGGACTTCAGATTGGTTCCACAGGTCGGTGCAACATCGAGGGCTGAAGGGCCTATACTGTGCTGGAATGTTCTATGTTCTATGTATCTGAGGGACAAAAAGCAGAAGTTGTTAGAAAAGCTCAGCAGGTCTGGCAGCATCTGTGAAGAGAAATCAGAATTAATGTTTTGTGTCGAGTGACCCTTCCTCAGAAACCTCCTCTGGGAAAGTGTCACCAGACCCAAAACGTTAACCGATTTCTCTTCACAGATGTTGCCAGACCTGCTGAGCTTTTCCAGCAACTTCTGTTTTTGTTTCTGATTTACAGCGTCCGCAGCTCTTTCAGTTTTTATTTAAGATTCTGAGGGAGCTGGACAGGGGGGATGTTGGGAAGATGTTTCCACCAATGGGGGAATCTCGAACTAGGGGCGTTATTACAGAACAAGGGGACACTCATTTTTTTCTACCAAAAGACAGTAATGTCTAGAATTCTCTTCTCCAGGGAGTTGTGGAGGAGCGATCACTGAACGTATTAAAGGCGAGGGAGATAGATTTTGGAAATATCAGGGAGCTGAGGAAATGAGGAGCTGCCTTGGAATAGGAGATGAGGCCTTGGGCAGATCGACCATGATGTCTTGGAATGCTGGGGCCAGCTTGACGTGTTGATTGGCTGAATCCTGCTCCTATTTCTTACGTTCTTATATTCTGCGTTCAATGTAGCAGTCTTGGTCAAAATTGTGTAAGGAGTCATGAAATAAATTTTATTGCAACAATCCATCTCGAGGAAGATGAGCTCCGAGGTGAAGGTGTCAGGTTCGATTCCTGTCAGCAAAGAGAGCTGAAGAATGTAATTATTCTTGGCACCATCCCCACAGTCACCTCTGGTTTGTGATAGACAATTGGATAAAACAAGGAGTGATGAGACCAGTTAACTTTTCATATCACTTTCTTATTATTCCAGTGACAGGCTTTAGAAATCCATGAAAGGCAATTCTTATATTTGATGTAGCATTGTAAACAGAATGGCACAGAAATGAAAGCTTTGCTTTCACCAATATTTCAAATTGTAAATAGCTGGAGCGTGGATCCTTTCTGAGTCTGCCTGCTGCCTGTACCAGAAAACATTCCTGTCCTTTCAAATGGGAACCTTCCAAAGCACAGTTTGCTTTCTTGTGTTCAAGAATTCTCTCGTGTCAGCACAACTATTAGCGTATTGTTAATTAACGACATTTTAATTTTCATGCAACCTTCATTTTCGTTAAATTCAATTGTTTATTGTGCCAGTCAATAGTGTGGTTAGCTCAATCTTCAGGAAAAAAGCTGTCAGCTACATTAAATCATTTATGGAAGGGTGCTGCTTTTAATGGCAAAATTTTTATGTCTTTCTTTTTTCAAGAGACAAGCTGCACAATTTGTAAAGCCTGTGTATGAATGAATATGATATACACTGGTGATGTTTTATGTTATAATGTGCCTTACAGTTGAACTGGGAAGATTTTTACTCAGAAACTAGTTTAAAGCTCACACATTTAATGTAGATGCACAACAATCTAGATCAATATTAATAATCGTGTCAAGTATAATTTAGGACTGGTGTGTCTGGCAATTCAGACAAGTGATGTGAGAACACATTAAGGAGAGAACGACACACAGAAACAATCTCAGAGTAATTACAAATGAGCAGGAACTGATTTTTAATCTGTCACATCCAAGAGAAGTCTTTGTTGTCGCATTGTCTCTAAGTTAACATTAACTAGCCTTTGAACAATAATGAACAGGTCTGTGTATTCACGTTGGTAAAAACAATGACTACAGATGCTAGAAACCAGAGTCTAGATTAGAGTGGTGCTGGAAAAACGCAGCAGTTCAGGCAACATCCGAGGAGTAGTAAAATTGACATTTCAGGCAAAAGCCTTCATCAGGAATACAGGCAGAGAGCCTGAAGGGTGGACAGATAAGTCACTTATGCTGCCTGAACTGCTGCGTTTTTAGTCTAATCTAGACTCTGGTTTCCAGCATCTGCAGTCATTGTTTTTACCAACATGAATACACAGTTGAAAATGTGTTGCTGGAAAAGCGCAGCAGGTCAGGCAGCATCCAAGGAGCAGGAGAATCGATGTTTCTGGCATGAGCCCTTCTTCAGGAATGAGGAAAGTGTGTCCCAGCAGGCTAAGATAAAAGGTAGGGAGGAGGGACTTGGGGGAGGGGCATTGGAAATGCGATAGGTGGAAGGAGGTCAAGGTGAGGGTGATAGGCTGGAGTGGGGGTGGGGGCGGAGAGGTCAGGAAGAAGATTGCAGGTTAGGAAATCTGAGTTCATCCCTTGTGGTTGGAGGGTTCCTAGGCGGAAGATGAGGCATACTTCCTCCAACCGTTGTGTTGCTATGGTCTGGCGATGGAGGAGTCCAAGGATCTGCATGTCCTTGGTGGAGTGGGAGGGGGAGTTGAAGTGTTGAGCCACGGGGTGGTTGGGTTGGTTGGTCCGGGTGTCCCAGAGGTGTTCTCTGAAACGGTCTCTGAAGCTACCTAGACTACACCTCCTCCTACCCTGCCCCCTGTAAAAACGCCATCCCATATTCCCAATTCCTTCTTCTCCGCCGCATCTGCTCCCAGGAGGACCAGTTCCAATACCGTACAACCCAGATGGCCTCCTTCTTCAAGGACTGCAATCTCCCCCCAGACGTGGTCGACGATGCCCTCCACCACATCTCCTCCACTTCCCGCTCCTCCGCCCTTGAGCCCCACCCCTCCAATCGCCACCAGGACAGAACCCCACCGGTCCTCACCTACCACCCCACCAACCTCCAGATACATCGTATCATCCGCCGTCATTTCTGCCACCTCCAAACGGATCCCACCACCAGGGATATAATTCCCTCCCCTCCCCTATCAGCGTTCCGAAAAGACCACTCCCTCCATGACGCCCTCGTCAGGTCCACACCCCCCACCAACCCAACCTCCACTCCCGGCACCTTCCCCTGCAACCGCAAGAAATGTAAAACTTGCTCCCGCACCTCCCCCCTTACTTCCCTCCAAGGCCCCAAGGGATCCTTCCATATCCACCACAAATTCACCTGCACCTCCACACACATCATTTACTGCATCCGCTGCACCCGATGTGGACTCCTCTATATTGGGGAGACAGGCCGCCTACTTGCGGAACGTTTCAGAGAACACCTCTGGGACACCCGGACCAACCAACCCAACCACCCTGTAGCTCAACACCTCAACTCCCCCTCTCACTCCACCAAGGGCATGCAGGTCCTTGGACTCCTCCATCGCCAGACCATAGCAACACGACGGTTGGAGGAAGAACGCCTCATCTTCCGCCTAGGAACCCTCCAACCACAAGGGATGAACTCAGATTTCTCCAGTTTCCTCATTTCCCCTCCCCCCACCTTGTCTCAGTCAAATCCCTCGAACTCAGCACCGCCTTCCTAACCTGCAATCTTCTTCCTGACCTCTCCGCCCCCACCCCCACTCCGGCCTATCACCCTCACCTTAACCTCCTTCCACCTATCACATTTCCAATGCCCCTCCCCCCAGTCCCTCCTCCCTACCTTTTATCTTAGCCTGCTGGACACACTTTCCTCATTCCTGAAGAAGGGCTCATGCCCGAAACATCGATTCTCCTGCTCCTTGGATGCTGCCTGACCTGCTGCGCTTTTCCAGCAACACATTTTTAACTGTGTATACATGTTGGTAAAAACAATGACTGCAGATGCTGGAAACCAGAGTCTAGATTAGAGTGGTGCTGGAAAAACGCAGCAGTTCAGGCAGCATAAGTGACTTATCTGTCCACCCTTCAGGCTCTCTGCCTGTATTCCTGATGAAGGCTTTTGCCTGAAATGTCGATTTTACTACTCCTCGGATGCTGCCTGAACTGCTGCGTTTTTCCAGCACCACTCTAATCTAGCCCCTGTGTATTCACATTGTCAGGACAGGGAAATATGGCAAGCCAATATGTTATTCACCACAGTCAATCCCACATGGCTCTCAGCTGGAATTAGTCTCCATTTTGTTTATTCATTCACAGGATGTGAGCATCATTGGCTGGGCTAACTTGTGGAATGTTTCAGGGAATATCTCTGGGACACACGCACTAAACAACCCCATCACCTTGTTACCAACCACTTTAACTCCCCCTCCCACTCTGCTAAGGACATGCAAGTCCTGGGCCTCCATTGCTGCCAAATCCGAGCCCCCTGATGAATGGAGGATGAATGCCTCAGCTTTCAGCTTGGGACCCTCCAACCACATGGCATCAATGTCAATTTCACCAGTTTCCTCATTTCCTGTTCCCCCACCTCATCCCAGAACCAAACCTCCAACTTGGCACTACCATCTTGACCTGTCCTACCAGTCCATCTTCCTCCCCCCCCCATCTGCCCCCCCCCCCCCCACCCCCTTCCCCAGTCACCTCTCACCATCACCGCCACCTGCATCTACCATTGCCTTCCCAGGTATCTTCCTCCACCTCCACCCCAACCCCCGGACCTCCATTTATCTCTCAGCCCCCTTCCCTACATTCCTGATGAAGGACTTATGCCCGAAACATCGATGCTCCTGCTCCTCGGATGCTGCCTGACCTGCTGTGCTTTTTCTGCGCCACACCTTTTGACTCTGGTTTCCAGCATCTGCAGTCCTCACTTTTGCTCAACATTTTATTACCTGTCCCTATTTGCCCCTTGAGGAGGTGGGGGTGAGTTGCCTTTTTGAACTGCTGCAGTCCATGCACTGTAGTTAGAACCACATTACCCTGAGAGAGGGAATTCCAGGATTTTGACCCAGTGGCAGTGAAGGAATGGTGATATATTTCCAAGTCAGGATGGTGAGTGGCTCAGAGGGGAACTTGAAGAGGGTGGTGTTCCCGTGAAACTGCTGCCCTTGTCCTTCTAAATAGAAATGGTCATGTGTTTGGAAGGTGTTGTCTGAGGATCTTTGGTGAATTTCTGCAGTGCATCTTGTAGTGGTGGAGGGAGGGGATGTTTGTGGGTGTGGTGTCTACCAAGCAGGGACTGCTTTGTCCTGGATGGAGTTGGGCCTCTTGAGTGTTGTTGGAGCTGTCCCCAACTAAGCAAGTGGGGAGTATTCCATCACACTCTTGACTTGTGCCTTGTGGATAATAATAATTGGTACCTGCCGGATGGAATACTATTGAATGAGTAAGGTCAGTGACTCCATGGGATGGATTTCCTCTCAGGAGAGATGTTCAGAGCTGGCTCTGAACATGGTTAGTGCCAAAACATAGAATGGCAGTGCCAGCTGTAAAATCCCCGTGAATATTTGGGTAGAATCCACACTGATATGGCAGACCAAAGGCTGGGATTACATGTGGAAAACAATGTTTCTCTCCCTAATGGGGCTTTGACCTTGTGGGCTTTGACACAGGCTGTGATCTAACCAGCTATTTGGGTCCATCTAGAGAGAGAGCTGACCATCCAGCACTCCCTCCCTTGAGGCCGTTCTGCCCTGTGCTTGCTCTTACTTTCCCCTCAGCAGTCCCTGGAAACAATAGGGCAACAGGAGGGAGGGCAGTGAGGCTGAACACGGCAACCCAGAATGTTCTACTAGCTGTTGCATCCAATGGCTGGAGTTTGAGCCATCAGTGACTGTCCTGATCTCACAGAGTCGTCAAAAATAGGAGTGGGAGGAGGCCATTCGGCCCTTCGAGCCTGCTCTGCGATTCGTTACAATCATGGCTGATCCTCCAAATCAGCATCACATTCCCAGTTGTCCCCCAGTTCTTCTGATCCCTTTAGTTTCATGTGCTAAATCCAACTCATTCCTGAAATCTTGCAATGTTTTGTTCTCAAATGCATTCTGTGGAGGTGGATTCCACAGACTCCCTACTCTCAGGCTGATGATGTTTCATCTCACCTCAATCTGAAATGGTTTACTCTGTACCCTGAAACTGGTTCCAGACTCACCCTTCAATCAGAAACATTCTCCTATACCCACCCTATTCTCATTAGACAGAGACAACCAGTGGGGGTTTAACCTGAGGGTCACTGTGCCTCAGGCAAAACAGAGTCCTTCACTGTAACCTCAGTCAGTGTGGGAATTGAACCCACACTGTTGACATCACTGCATCACAAACCAGCCGTCCAGCCAGCTGACCCCTCTATGACGGGGGATTATTGCTTGGTAATTCCTTTAGTAACTGCACATCTCAGCTCAGCAAATATGGAGCTTCCCACTCGGCCACACTCAGCCAGAAAATTAAACAATGAGAATAAAGTCATAGAGTCATAGAGAGGTACATCATGGAAACAAACCCTTTGGTCCAACCCGTCCATGCTGACCAGATATCCCAACCCAATCTAGTCCCACCTGCCAGCACCCATATCCCTCCAAACCCTTCCTATTCATATACCCATTGAAATGCCTCTTAAATGGTGCAATTGTACCAGCCTCCACCACATCCTCTGGCAGCTCATTCCATACACGTACCACCCTCTGGGTGAAAATATTGCCCCTTAGGTCTCTTTTATATCTTTCCCCTCTCACCCTAAACACATGCTCTCCAGTTCTTGACTCCCCAACCCCAGGGAAAAGACTTTGTCTATTTATCCTATCCATGCCCCTCATGGTTTTATAAACCTCTATAAGGTCATCCCTCAGCCTCCGACAGTCCAGGGAAAACAGCCCCAGCCTGTTCAGCCTCTCCCTGTAGCTCAGATCCTCCAACCCTGGCAACATCCTTCTAAATCTTTTCTGAACCCTTTCAAGTTTCACAACATCTTCCCGATAGGAAGGAGACCAGAATTGCATGCAATTTCCAAAAGTGATCTAACCAATGTCCTGTACAGCCGCAACATGACCTCCTACCTCCTGTACTCAATACTCTGACCAATAAAGGAAAGCATACCAAATGCCTTCTTCACTATCCTATCTACTTGCGACTCTACTTTTAAGGAGCTATGAACCTGCACTCCAAGGTCTCTTTGTTCAGCAACACTCCCTCGGACCTTACCATTAAGTGTGTAAGTCCTGCTAAGATTTGCTTTTCCAAAATGCAGTACCGCACATTTATCTGAATTAAACTCCATCTGCCACTTCTCAGCCCATTGGCCCATCTGATCCAGATCCTGTTGTAATCTGAGGTAACCCTCTTCAATGTCCATTACACCTCCAATTTTGATGTCATCTGCAAACTTACTAACTGTACCTCTTCTGCTCACATCCAAATCATTTACGTAAATGACAAAAAGTAGAGGGTCCAGCACTGATCCTTGTGACACTTCACTGGTCACAGGCCTCCAGTCTGAAAAACAACCCTCCACCATCCCCCTCTGTCTTCTCCCTTTTGTAGCATTTATTTTAGCAGCTTCTTTTATGTGCAGTTTTAAAAGGGCAGTTTGGTTTGAATTTCAGCTTATGACCTGACAATAGTGGGTATGATATTCCCTTTGTATCCTTATGTCAATCATGTATTATTCGCTCTAAATTATATGAAGAAATCTCGAGAAGAAATGGAAAGAGTTGCTCGATTTAGCGTCACTTCATTTAGCGTCGTCAAATCTCAACTGTCCTCAGCCTATTCTGCTGAGAGTAACACCGTGAAAGCTCAAAATTAGAAAGTTATGGGCCATCACTGAGCTTGGAAAACATTTCTTCAGCTCTGGAGACAGGAAAGAGTGATATCCCTTCCTTTAGAATGTGTGTTTCTGAGTGTAATGCTCTGACACTAAACCACATTCCTGACTGAACAAGGAATTATGTTCTTCCATCAGTATATCTTTTTTCCTTTGTTTATTATTTGTTCATGAGATATGGGCATTATCGGCTGGGCAAATATTTATTACCCATCTGGCAGTGAAGAACCAATCCCATTGTAATGGACCTGGAGTCACTTGTAGCCCAGACTAGGTGAAGATAGTGGGGTTGCTTCCCTAAAGACCATTAATGCACCAAGTCAGTTTTTGTGACAATCAATAGATGTTGTTTTTTTTAGTTTATTTCAAATTTCATCACCTGTACAGGTGGGATTTGGAGACATGTTGAAGTCATTTGCCTGAGGTTTCTGAAATACTAGAAATAAAAGCAGAAGAGGAGAGTGATGGCCAGGTAATGGGGGTGTCGCCGGGGCAGTATTTCAGAATAAAAATCTGCAGGAACTGCGGACGCTGTAAATCAGAAACAAAAACAGAAATTGCTGGAAAAGCTCAGCAGGTCTGGCAGCATCAATGGAGAGAAATCAGAGTTAACGTTTCAGTCCTGAGAAAGGGTCACCAGACCTGAAACATTAACTCTGAATTCTCTCCACAGATGCTGTCAGGCCTGCTGAGCTATTCCAGCAATTTCTGTTTTCGTTTTCGTTTTCGTTTCTGATTTACAGTTCTTTCAGTTTTTATTCTGAAATACTAGCCCAGTGACACCCCCATTACCTGGTCATCACTCTCCCTCTGAAGGGCATGATCAACCTCTTTCTCAAACCACACCATCTTTCCAGTGAATTTTCTTGGGTAGAAAATTCACCAGATTTTGACTCAGTGCTGACTAAGGAATGGTCATGTTTGTCACTGCATTTAAAGGAATAAATAGAATAATAATAAAAATATAGAAATATTGAAGGAAACATAAATGGAAAATTACCATAATCCCAGAGGAATGCTTACTCATCAGACAGAGAGAGAGAGAGAGAGAGAGAGAGTGAGAGAACTGGTGGTGGTGGATTCACCTGAGGGTCACAGTGCCTCAGGGTGAGGGGAGAGGTTGAGAAGGAGAGTTCATTATGGTAACCTCAGCTGGTGTGGGGATTGAACCCTCCCCCCCCCCCCCCAGCTGTTAACATCACACAGCATCCATCCAGCCAATGGAGCTGATCAATATCTTATTGTACAAACGAAACCATTAATTACAGTCAGAATGTTAGCATTTTACATTTCAGCATTTCTTGGTTTTCTAAATGAACTCTCATATTTTAGTGAAATAACAGTTCACAAAATATTTGAGATACAATTTTTTTGTTTCTAACAGTTATGAATAATTACTGCAAGTTTTTTTCTACATAAAACAAATTTCCAATTACTATTCCAAATGCAGACAGCAGAGTAATATATTTTATGAGATGTCGCCAGTTTATAAAACGCACTAATTGCCTGATGTGATTTATCCTTGGCTATTAATGCAGATTTCGGAGAATGTGGAAGGCATTGTTTTGGGTCTGAAATAGAGCAATTGTTGACTCAGTTATGATCGATGAACAGCTGAAAATCATGGCTGAGTGAACACAATGGCAAATGTCCCACTTGCTGCATTCTGGGGAAAGTACAAAGAGCAGTCATAGTGATTACACGCAGACAAACGAAAAGGAATTGGGAGCCCACTAACAGTGCCAGAGGCCTGGACAATTCTGTGACCAATGGTTGAGTCAAGATGGAATGAGAACAAGAGCTGGATCAGCATAGGAATTGGATAGACATATGGCCAAGAATGGAAAAGTGATGGTTAGAATGGGCTTCAAATTGGTTTCACAGGGCACTGCAACATCGAGGATTGAAGGACCTGTACTGCGCTGTAATGTTATATGTTCTCAGTCCATATGCCTATCCAATGACCATTTAAATGCTCTGAAAGTTGGCGAGTCTACTATTGTTTCAGGCAGTGTGTTCCACACCCCTACTACTCTCTGAGTAAAGAAACTACCTCTGACATCTGTCCTATATCTATAACCCCTCAATTTAAAGCTATGTCCCCTTGTGCTAGCCATCACCATCTGAGGAAAAAGGCTCTCCCTGTCCACCCTATCTAACCCTCTGATTATCTTACATGTCTCAATTAAGTCACCTCTCAACCACCTTCACTCTAACAAAAACAGCCTCAGCTCAACCTTTCCTCATAAGACCTTCCCCCCAGACCAGGTAACATCCTGGTAAATCTCCTCTGCACCCTTTCCAAAGCTTCCACATTCTTCCAATAATGCAGTGACCAGAACTGTACGCAATACTCCAGTGTGGCTACACCAGAGTTTTGTACAGCTGCAGCATGGCCTCATGGCTCTGAAACTCAATCCCTCTACCAATAAAAGCTAACACACCATATGCCTTCTTAACAACCCTGTCAACCTAGATGGCAACTTTCAGGGATCTATGTACATGGACACTGAGACCTCTCTTCAGCTGCTTCATTAATGACCTACCCTCCATCATAAGGTCTGAAGTGGGGACGTTCACTGATGGTTGCACAATGTTCAGCACCATTTGCCACTCCTCAGATACTGAAGCAGTCCATGTTCAAATGCCACAAGATCTCAACAATATCCAGGCTTGGGCTGACAAGTGGCAAGTGACATTTGTACCTCACAAGTACCAGTAATATCCTGGGCTTTACCATTGACCAAATGTTAGCATTCATTGTAAGAGGGGCTGGAATGCAAGAGCAAGGATATGCTGCTGAGGCTGTATAAGGCTCTGGTCAGACTGCATTGGGAATATTATGAACAGTTTTGGGTCCCGTAACTAAGGAAGGACGTGCTGGCCTTGGAGAGGGTCCAGACGGGGTTTACAAGAATGACCCTGGGGATGAGCAGCTTGAGATAAAGTCATAGAAATGTACAGCATGGAAACAGACCATTCAGTCCAACTTGTTCATGCCAACCAGATACCTTAAACTGATCTACTCCCATTTGCGAGCATTTGGCCCATATCCCTCCAAACCCTTCTTATTCATATACCCATCCAGATGCCTTTTAACTGTTGCAATTATACCAGCCTCCACCACTTCCTCTGGTAGCTCATTCCATACACGTACCAACCTCTGCATGAAAAAGTTGCCCCTTAGGTCCCTTTTATATCTTTCCCCTCTCACCCTATAACCTATGCCCCTCTAGTTCTAATGTCCCCCACCCCAGGGAAAAGACTGTATTTATCTGTCAATGACCCTCATGATTTTATAAACCTCTATGAGGTCACCCCTCAGCCTCTGACGGTCCAGGGAAAACAGCCCCAGCCTGTTCAGCCTCTCCCTATAGCTCAAACCATCCAACCCTGGCAACATCCTTGGAAATCTTTTCTGAACCCTTTCAAGTTCCACAACATTCTTCGAATAGGAAGGAGCATTTGAAGACTCTGGGTCTGTACTTGATGGAATTTAGAAGAACGAGGGGGATCTGATCTAGATGTACAGAATACTTGGGTCATCTCTGCAGAGGGCTGTGGAGGCCAACTCATTGAGTGTATTGAAGACAGAAATAGATCGGTTCTTGATTCGTAAGGGGAACAATGATAACTGGGAGATGGTAGAAGAATAAGGTTGAAAAACATATCAACCATGATGGAATGGTGGAGCAGACGTGATGGACCAAATAGTTTAGTCCTGCTCCTATATCTTATGGTCAATGGATCTTATGACTGGAAACTGAACTGGACTAGCCATATAAACATAATGGCATTAAGTGCAGTTCAGAGGCTAGGAATTCTGCAGTGAGTAACTTATCTCCTGACTTCCCAAAGCCTGTCCATCATCTACAAGGCACAGGTCAGGAATGTGATGGAATACTCCCCACTTGCCTGGATGGGTGCAGCTCCAACAACACTCAAGAAGTTTGACACCATCCAGGATAAAGCAGCCCCCGCTTGATTGGTATTGTGCCTAACTCCTTAAAGATTTACAGCCTCCATCCTCGACGCTCAGTCACAGCAGTGTGTACTATCTACAAGATGCACTGCAGAAATTCACCAAAGATCCTCAGACAGCTCCTTCCAAACCCATGATGACTTTCATCTAGAAGGACAAGGGCAGCAGATACACAGGAACACCACCCCCTGCCAGTTCCTCTCCAAGCCCCTCACCATCCTGACTTGGAAACATATCGCTGTTCCTTCGTTGTCGCTGGGTCAAAATCCTTGAATTCCCTCCCTAAGGGCATTGAGGGTCAACCCACAGCACATGGACTGCAGCGGTTCAAGAAGGCAGCTCACCCCCCCCCTTTCTCAAGGGGCAACTCAGGATGGGCAATAAATGCTGGGCCAGCCAGCACCGCCCACCTATCATGTGCAAATATAAAGTCACATAATTTAGGTATTAAAACTTTGCATTCATTAACTGATATAATTATTTGACCGTATTAATATTTACATATATGTCTGTAAACCGTGACAAACAAAGAGATTGATTGAATGAATGCCTGATGTGGAGAAAGTGAGGACTGCAGATGCTGGGGGGTCAGAGTCGATAAAGTGTGGTGCTGGAAAAGGTCAGGCAGCATTGGAGGAGCAGGAGAGTTGACGTTTTGGGCATAACCTATCATCAGAAATGATGAAGGGCTTATGGCCGAAACGTTGATTCTCTTGCCCCTCGGATGTTGCCTGACTTGCTGTGCTTTTCCAGTGCCACACATTATTGATTCTGAATATACGATGTGGCTACCTGTCCATATTATTGTTTAGGCACAATGTAGGCACATCCAGGAACCAGCTATCCCAGCATGCTCCACTACAGGCAGGAACCACATGGAAACTCTGAACAAAGAACAAAACATCAGTTCAAAGCTATGGGAATAACTGTCGGCAAAACAGCCCTCCACAGAGTCATGGCAATAAAGGTTTGCTGCTGGCTGGAATGGCCTGTTGGTGTAAAATAGGACAACGCATTCCAACTGAAATCTCAATCTCGATTTTAAACAAGAAGGCAATTTTAAAGCAACAATTGATTTCGGTGCTCCCAGCTAGAGAGTGGAAGAACGGCCCATGTTATTCACGTCTGATCCCAATCCCAGTGAGGAAGGCACTGTGTATGGAGGTCAGTCAGGTTTGCCCAATATTCTTCAGCTTTATACAGAGATGGCAACATGCCAGGAGTGTCCCTCGACAATTAACCCAGGCTCATAGTCTGAGCACATGGATTCAGATCTCACCGCATTAGCTGGAGGAATTTAAATATCATTAATACTTCTGGAATGTGAAGGTTGTCATGGTTACAGTCCCGACAAATTAATATTAGTTGTTGTTTAAACCATCTGGTTGATTGGAAAGCAATAAGACCATAAGATATAGAAGCAGAATTCAGTCATTCGACCCATCGTATCTGCTCTAGACAGGCAGGAGGCTGGAAGAATACAGCAAGCCTGAAGAAAGGTTACACCTGAAACATTGCCTTCTCCACCTCCTGATGCTGCCTGGTCTGCTGTGTTCTTCCAGCCTCCTGCCTGTCTACCTTGGATTCCAGCATCTGCAGTATGTTTTGTCTCCCGCCATTCAGTCATGGCTGATATGAAAGTTTTAGACTATTTGGACATTCTCTTAGGAACTGAAGTCAACATTTTAACATGTGTCATAAGCCACCTACCATTTATTGGAAATCAGGTAAACTTGGAAAAACAGCTAAGTAAAGCTTTCAGGGAGATAAGAGGTGGGGGATTCATTGCCTTAATTACAGTAAACAAACCAGCCTCTGAGAAGACTAGGGTCACTTTGGTTAATCGTTACCTAGCAACTTTCTCTGGACTTCAACTACTATTCTACTGTAACTGGGGCCAGGCCACGTCGATTCTCCTGCTCCTTGGATGCTGCCTGACCTGCTGTGCTTTTCCAGCAACACATTTTCAGCTCTGATCTCCAGCATCTGCAGTCCTCACTTTCTCCTTAAAGAAGACATCCCTCAATCTCAAATCTCTCCTGAAATTCTGTCCTCAGGTTGTCCTGACAAGCTGAAAGAGTTTCCAAATAACACTATTTCTGGAAAACCTCAATGGGGTAGATTGCAACCAATTCTCCAAGACTCAAAGTTAGGGTGTTTGGAATCAGAAGTGGACATCAATTATCAATTTAAAGTTGTCAGCATTTTAAAATTTTCAAAAGAAAAGGTGGATGTGACAAGTGATCACATGGAAGCCTTTGTTTCCAGACCCTTGGCCCAGAGATGTTGATTTTCCCTTTTACTTTCTGAACAAGAAATCATTATCTCTGCAGAGACTCATCTTATTGTGTTGCATGAAGATGTCTATGAGTGGGATTAAGCTGATATTGTTATTAACTGGAATTTGGTTAAGGTGTTAACCAGAGTTTCCTAATCATTTTAAGAATAAATGAAATTTTTAAAAAAGTGCTGGAGAAACTCAGCAGGTTTGGCAGCATCTGTGGAGAGACAATCAGGGTCAATGTTTTGAGTCCAAAGATTTTTATTTTGGGACTGACAGAGGAGGAATGGGGCAGGATCAGCATTCCTGTTGGAGTTATCAGACCAGTGAGCCTGACGTCAGAGGTAGGAAAGTTGCTGGAGAAGGTACTGAGGGATAGGATCTATTTATATTAAGAAAAGAATGGGCTTGTCAATGATAGGCAACATGGTTTTGTGAGAGGGAGATCGTGCCTTACCAACTTAATAGAGTTCTTTGAGGAAGTGACCAAGTTGATGGATGAAGGAAGGGCTGTTGATGTCATATACATGGAGTTTAGTAAGGCGTTTGATAAGGTTCCCCATTGTAGACTAATAGAGAAAGTGAGGTCACATGGTGTGTAGGGTGTTCTAACTAGGTGGATAAAGAACTGGTTGAGCAACAGGAGACAGTAGTAGTTGAAGGGAGTTTCTCGAAATGGAGAAAGGTGCCCAGTGGTGTTCCACAGGGGTCAGTGTTGGGACCACTGTTGTTTGTGATATACATAAATGATCTGGAAGAGGGCACTGTTGGTATGATCAGTAAGTTTGCAGATGACACGAAGATTGGTGGAGTAGCAGAAAGCATAAGGGACTGTCAGAGAATACAGGAGGATATAGATAGACTGGAGAGTTGGGCGGAAAAGTGGCAGATGGAGTTCAATCCAGAAAAACGTGAGGTGATGCATTTAGGCAAGACTAATTCTCGAGCGAATTGTACAATGAACGGAAGAGCCTTGGGAAAAGTTGATGAGCAGAGAGATCTGGGAGTTCAGGTCCATTGTATCCTGAAGGTTGCTGCACAGGTGGATAGAGTGGTCAAGAAGGCATATGGTATGCTTGCCTTCATCAGACGGGGTATTGAGTATAAGAGCTGGCAGGTCATGTTAAAATTGTACAAGACACTGGTTTGGCCACATTTAGAATACGGTGTACAATTCTGGTCGCCACATTACCAAAAGGATGTGGACGCTTTGGAAAGGGTGCAGAGAAGGTTTACGAGGATGTTGCCTGGTCTGGAAGGTGCTAGCTATGAAGACAGGTTGAGTAGGTTAGGTTTGTTTTCATTAGAAAAAGGAGATTGAGAGGGGACCTGATTGAGATTTACAAAATCATGAAGGGTATAGGCAGGGTGGATAGAGGCAAGTTTATTTCCCAGGGTGAAGGATTCAATAATGAGAGGTCACGTTTTCAAAGTGAGAGGTGAAAAGTTTAAGGGGGATACACACGGCAAGTACTTCACACAGAGGGTGGTGGGTGTCTGGAACATGTTGCCAGCAGAGGTGGTAGAGGCAGGCACGGTAGATTCATTTAAGATGTGTCTGAACAGATGCATGAGGAGGTGGGGAGCAGAGGGATACAGATGGTTAGGAATTGGGCGACAGGTTTAGATCGTGGATTTGAATCGGCTCAGGCTTGGAGGGCCGAAGGGCCTGTTCCTGGGCTGTAAATTTTCTTTGTTCTTTGTTCTTTACCTCACTCCTGCACCATTTATCAACACAACCATTGACTGGAGGTTGTTAGTAGTTTGGAAATGTCAGTCATCGAGTCAAAGTCCATTCCTGCAGAGAGTCAGAAACAATATAAATCTCATAGTTTACAAATTATGGTGTTCATCGATATGAAAGTGTGAATATTGTATTGTTATAGGATTCACGCTGAATACTGAGTGGAAGGAAGAAGGAGCAATTGTGGCATGAGGGAAAGTGTTTTTACACAGTGAGTGGTTAGGCTGTGGAATGTGTTTCATGATAACAAGGAGGGGACTAATTGTTTTTGCAGGGATACAGTGGATGACTGTCAGTGAATTGCTTCTTCTGAGAGTCAGCAAAGCAGCGATGAACTCAATGGCCTCTTCATGTATTGGGATCAATCTCTGATTCCTCATCAGAAATACACATGGTCTTTCAATGAAATGGGACTTCTGCACATTCTGATTGCTGGGAATTGGTCCAGTTTATATTATAGAGGAGAACTCTGTGGAAAGGTAGAGAAGTGATTGCTGGGTCTCTTACTGAGATATTTGTATCATCGATAGTCACAGGTGAGGTGCCAGAGACTTAGAGGTTGGCTAACGTGGTGCCACTGTTTAAGAAGGGTGGTAAGGACAATCCAGGGAACGATAGACCAGTGAGCCTGACATCGGCAGTGGGCAAGGTTTTAGAGGGAATCCTGAGGGACAGGATGTACATGTATTTGGAAAGGCAAGGACTGATTAGGGATAGTCAACATGGCTTTGTGCTTGGGAAATCAGGTCTCACAAACTTGATTGAGTTTTTTGAAGAAGTAACAAAGAGGATTGATGATGGCAGTGCGGTAGATGTGATCTAGATGGACTTCAGTGAGACGTTCGACAAGGTTCCCCATGGGAGATTGATTAGCAAGGTTAGATCTCACGGAGAACTAGTCATTTGGATACAGAACTGGCTGAACAAAGAGACCTTGGAAGGCAGGTTCATAGCTCCTTGAAAGTAGAGTCGCAGGTCGATAGGATAGTGAAGAAGGCGTTTGGTATGCTTTCCTTTATTGGTCAGAGTATTGAGTACAGGAGTTGGGAGGTCATGTTGCAGCTGTACAGGATACTGGTTAGACCACTTTTGGAATATTGCATGCAATCCTCATCTCCTTCCTATCGGAAAGATGTTGTGAAACTCGAAAGGGTTCAGAAAAGATCTACAAGGATGTTGCCAAGGTTGGAAGATATGAACTATGGGGAGAGGCTGAACAGACTGGGGCTGTTTTCCCTGGAGGGTCGGAGGCTGAGGGGTGACCTTATAGAGGTTTACAAAATCATGAGGGGCATGGATAGGATAAATAGACAAAGTCTTTTCCCTGGGGTGGGGGAATCCAGAACTAGAGGGCATAGGTTTAGGGTGAGAGGGAAAAGATATAAAAGAGACCTAAGGAGCAACTTTTTCACACAGAGGGTGGTACGTGTATGGAATGAGCTGCCAGAGGAAGTGGTGGAGGCTGGTACAATTGCAACATTTAAAAGGCATCTGGATGGGTATATGAATCGGAATGGTTTGGAGGGATATGGGCCGTGTGCTGGCAGGTGGGACTAGATTAGGTTGGGATATCTGGTCAGTGTGGACAGATTGGACCGAAGGGTCTGTTTCTGTGCTGTACGTCTCTCTGACTCTAAAGGGCACCATGTGACAATAACCAGAATTCTCGTGAAGCAAATGGTGAAGAAATCCCAGGGTCTAAGGAATGTTTGGCCCATTGTTTTTCACTCTCTTTCCAAATTCATGCTGGTTTTAATCATTTTGACAATTCCTGAGGTAACTCTGTGGTCACTTTATGTCTCCAAATCTCTTCCACTTTGCGGTAAGTGGTTCTTTCTGTTTACCCTCATCACAACCTTCTCGAGAGGACAAATATCCATTGTTACCAAACATTAATGCTTTTGAAATATGATCACATTTCCTCATGTAATATTAATGACAATGCAATGAATGACAAATGATGTCTGACACAATCAGCTTGTTGGAATTACAGCAGTGTATCAGTTAAAGAGCTCTCATTGTATATTGGCAATCAAGTGGTGCCTGTTCATTACTGTTCCCAACTGTAAAACGGCCACCATTGGATTTAAATTGGCTGCCCCATCAATAATTCTGTTCGGAAATGAATGTCATTGTAGCAAAGAGAAAGATATACTCTCTTTATTCAACAGAGCAAGTGCTTTATAAACAGCTTGCAATTTTATTAAATCGCTGCTAACATCCTTTACTCTGTGAAAGATATAGCTATGTACAATGCTCAATATTGAGCTCCAAGGATTCTGAGTAGGGCCCTGTCCTCATTACATTTACATCCCCCATCCTCTCCAAGCTGCTCTTGTTGATTTTGTTGTCTGTAGACCCATTCTCTCCTTTACACTCTGAATATTTACACCTATTCTCTATCTCCATCATCCCTTGACTACCATTACCGCAGCTTTTGTCTTTTGCTTGGAGCAGCCTCACCATCTGTTCCACTTGTCCTTTTCCCCGTCCGTCCACTGAACAAAAAGCTCCATTTTCCGGCCACTTCAGTTCTGAAGGACGATCATATTGGACATGAAACATTAACTCTGTTTCTCTACCCATAGATGGTGAGTCTTTCCAGCCATTTCTGTTTTTATGATACACACAACGTTTCATGCTTGTACTGAGGAGCAGGCTATTTTTCATTCAGACCCCTTGATATTATCGAGATATGGATAATGCTTAAAGCACTGATCCAAATATAGTGAGGTTGAGCAGAGGTGTTTGGACCTGGTATGGTCGAGAAATGTACAAGTTGTACATTCTGGCTCAGGGTCTGGGCTGTATGCAGATCAGTTATCTCTGTGGATGACAATGGCAGTTCCAGGATTAGGGAGAACATCATCCAGGAGACCTGATCCTGAATATTCCGTGGTTTTCTCTTGATGTTGGGTGGAACAGAATCAGATTGAAGACCATGAGATCATTGGATGTGGTAGCAATTGTAATGAGGTCAGCCAGGTGGATGGCACATAATTCCACATTCAGGTAAATCCTGGACTCATTTTACGTCCACTATGCAGGTCCTTTCATGGGCTCAATGTTCTTAGATTTATGGGTGCCCACTCAAAGTGCCTGGACATATACAGAGTTCATTTGCCAAACACAGGGATGATGATAGTGAAACTGTAAGCATCTTTTGCAGTACACAGACTCCTGGGAGTGTTGGTCACAGACAATGGGCCATTAGTTACCAGCAGGGAATTGGAGTATTTCCTAAAGTCGAATGGCATTTGGCACATTAGGACAGCTCCAGGCCATCCATCATCTAATGGTCTGGCAAAAAGAACAGTCCAAACTTTGAAGGCAGGCTTAAAGAAGCAGCCTCCAGCTTTACTCAACACCAAACTATCCCGGTTCTTATTTGATTATAGGACTAACCCTCATGCAACTACAAGATAGCTCTGGCAGAGTTGCTAATGGGGAGGAGATTCCGCACCAGGTTAAACCTTATATTCCCTGACCCAGGGTGGGAGGGTGATGCTAATGCCGAACACTCTGTTATGTGAGAGAGACTGTTTATATCGGTGTGCTGATACCACAGGAATGGCCCTGCACAGGTAAGAAGCATGGTTGATACGAGGTCAAGTCCCGTGATAGACAACATTCAGGTTGGTGAGGCCACCCTGAACAAGCACGTGGACCACGCGAAATCTGCAAACTCACAAACAGGGCAGGGGCAAAACATACCCAGCCCCTCAGAACATCCAGAAAGACTGTCAGAGGGTTCTCACCCTCCACCAAGAAACCTCAGAGTCTGAGATCGACACGGATGGATGATGCAGTCTTCACACCTTTACCAGCTGAAGAAAAGGATGAATACCTTCTGAAACACTCCGAAGACAAGAGGCAGGCTATGGGCTGGTACACACTACCTGTGTCAGTGTCAGAGTCAGAGGAACTGGACGCTGTGCAGAACCACCCCAGCAGTAGCTACAAGAAAACAATTAGGTCTACACCCCCAGGCTCAGAGGGGGAGGGATGTGGTGACTGTAACAGGATCAGCCAGATGGACCGCATGGAATCTGAGTTCCCTGATTGGGGCTGTTAACCTGATCCTATAAGGGAGCCCTGGCTGACAGATTAGAAGCAGGAGTGTCAGGGGTTCTATTGACTCTGAGAGTTGGCTCTGAGGGAGCTGGGTTAGTGGAAGGAACTCTCTGTCTGTAAATAAAGGGAAACTTGGTGACTAGCCCCTTTGGAATGATTTTGGATGCTATGCTCCCAGCATTGGAACAAACATTGCCATCTCAAAGTTGAAGCTCAGGGATAATAATTTGCAAGTGGTTTGGAGGGGCTGTGAGTTCACTTCTGTTCCAACAGGCATCACACAGCCCAAAGGAAAAGAAAGAACATTTGGCAGTGGGAAGAAATCACATTTTCCTTAATATGTAATCGGTTATGCAGTCACCCAAAATCAGGAATCCTGCTCTGCTTCCCACTTAACAAGCAGTCATTACATTTCAAAATGTTTCAACGTTGAGTCTTTTCAGACAGATGTAATGAGACATTGTGTAATGCAAGCCTTGCTTTCCATATCCCACTGTTCCATCAAACTCCTGAAGTGAAAAACTAGCAATCATCACACCAACAGTGACAAGAACACTTGATTGACAGGCAGACCCTGTGTTCAAGCCCCTGATATCTGGTTGAGATATAGACATTACTGCAACAGATGGAACTTGTAGCACTGAGTCATCCTAACCAGAGATTGCTAGATGATTCTATCTTGGCACTGTGTACAATTGACTTTCCAAAACGTCTGTGGGTGCTAACTATTTCTATTATCCTTACGGAATTTGCTTGATCTCAGATACAGCAACGAAAAAAGCTAGGACAAGGAAAGTAAAGGATTGATGTCTTTAGTTCTGTGCATGTTATTAGAGAAACCTGTCACATTGAAAATGAGCCATCAACATAAGCAAACTCAATAACCTCAGCACAGTATCTGCCACATTACTCAGAACGGGATCCTGTGCAAATCAAAAATGAAATTAAAATTTCAACACACCGACCAATCATTCCTGTCAACATGTACTCGGCCCATCTGTCAGTCAGGCACTGGAGCAGGTGATGAAGGTGTAAATCAAGACAGAGCCAGAGACAGAAAGAAACCAAAAGACAAATGTGTCAGCTTGGTGTCTCGTAAGAGTGTTGATGCTTCGTAAAGTTCCGCAATTATGTGTGTTTTCATATCAAAACCATATTTTTGCTATTGAGGAGATTCTAGGCGATTTGCTGAAGAGTTCAGTTCTGAGGCATTCCTCTGGATTTTACACAGATTTTGACCGGGGATATCTGTTTGGTGTGTATAAAATTCTAATGTAAACAGAATAAAGTAAATCACTTTGTTGCTGAAGGAGGATTAGCCGTATAATACATTCATTATTACGTAAGGGATGGGAAGTGATGACCTTGGGTATTATTGCCTTTATTATTAACCCAGAGAGCCAGGTAATGTTTTGGGACCTGGGTTTGGATCCCTCCATGGTAAACAGTGGAATGAATAATCTAATGATGACCATGAAACAATCGTTGGAAAAACCCATCTGGTTCATTCCTGTCCTTTACATTGAAGGTGCTGGTATTGGATTGGGGTGGACAAGGTCAGAAGCCTCAAAACACCAGGTGAGAGTCCAACAGGTTTATTTGAAATCACAAGCTTTCAGAGCACTGCCCTTTTGTCAGTCGAGATGCTTTAATGCTCTGAAAGCTTGTGATTTCAAATGAACCTGATGGATTGTAACCTGTGACTTCTGACAATATCTTTTAGGGAAACAAACAGTTATCTTGAAGAAAGGTCACTCAAGCTGAGATGTTAATTCTGCTTTCTCTCCACAGATGATGCCAGACCTGCTGAATTTCTCCAGTGATTTCTGGTTTTGTTTCTGATTTCCGACAGCTGCAGTTCTTTGGGGTTTTTTTTGATATCCCTACCTGGACTGGCCAATGTGTGACTCTGGACCCACACCAATATGGTTGACCCCAGTTAGGAATGAGCAATAAACACTCACCCCATAAACAAATAAAGAAAACAATAAAAGGTCTGACATCTCCATAAACCAGAGACTTGGACAAGAACTGCCCTTTATCCAGTCTCCCAATGTACTGCTGGGATTTCAGAGGCACTGACCTATCAGATTGGCTCATCCTGCATCCACTTGAATGAGGCTAATGCTCACTGTGCTAATTGGCTGTGAGGCAGCTGAGATTGATAGAGGTAACATGGTCATCCTTAAACATTTAACATCAGATTTTGCATTCGATCTCCAGATTAGTGATCTAGCAATAATACCATTAGGCCATTGGCACACCATAAAGGGGGAGGTTTTGTCCAATGAAGTCCTTTACGTGGGTGTCTTCCCCTTCAGGATGACCTCCCTGACCTCTCAGCACCCCCACTCCCCCTCCCAAGCCCCTCAGTCCCCAGCTTCTGAACTCTCTCAAAATTGAGGCCCAGAGGAATCCAGTTCTTTCTTGATTATTGCAGGTCAGTACAGAACAAGTCGGATTCAGGAGGATAATCAGACACTCAGCTTGAAAATAATTTTCAATGAGCTTTCCACGTTCATGAGACAACATACAGAGTAGATCTAGTTTGTGTCTCAGTCAAACTACATCCTGAATCCACAGTCTATACACCCTCATGGCTCTCTATCGATAGATACTCTCTACCAATATATCTCATCTATATATCTAATACCTCTCCCAATCGATAGCTTTATTTCTGGTTTGCCAGTTTTGAATTTGTTTCTGACTCCCAGATTTTAATATCTTGATTCTGGTGACATATGAGCTGTCAGAAATATTGAAGTGATTCAGCTCTGTTATTGGTCGTTAAAAGGTAATGGGACCACAGATAACCTGTCTCTTTAGCCTTTTCTGTATTCTTAACCCAGTAATGGTCTACAGTCCAATGCAGATGAATTGATACAGTCTTCAACAATCAGTATTCCATGTCTGTCAAAGCAAAAAATAGGGTTGTTAAAAGACATACGGTGTGTTAGCTTTTATTGGTAGAGGGATTGAGTTTTGGAACCATGAGGTCATGCTGCATCTGTACAAAACTCTGGTGCAGCCGCACCTGGAGTATTGCATACAGTTCTGGTCACTGCATTATAGGAAGGATGTGGAAGCTTTGGAAAGGGTTCAGAGGAGATTTACTAGGATGTTGTCTGGTATGGAAGGAAGGTCTTACGAGGAAAGGCTGAGGGAACTGAGGTTGTTTTCAATAGAGAGAAGAAAGTTGAGAGGTGACTTAGAGTCATAGAGTCATGGAGATGTACAGCATGGAAACAAACCTTTTGGTCAAACTCATCCATGCCGACCAGATATCCCAACTTAATCTAGTCCCACTTGCCTGCAATTGGCCCATATCCCACCAAACTTCTTTAGCTGTTCCAGATGAAGAATCCTTCTTGATAACTCTGCAAAGTTTACCTCACAAACCTGTAAAAATATCCCAAGATAAAGTTTCATTACTAAACTGAAAAATAAGCATTTCCATTTATATAACACCTGTCAAGTTGGCAGCAGTAGCAGGGTGGGAAATGTCTGGGCTCTGTGCCTGTATTTTCCTGCTCACCTGGCCAGCCGTATTCTTCTTTGTTCTTTGGTTTATTTTTGTTTTGCTTCGTTGTTTCTCCTTTGCATCAAGGTTTACTTTTGCTTCTTTTCCGTGACTGTGGTGGAGGAGGATGGTTGTGAGACCTTGTGCCAGTGTGATGGATCCTGGTGTCCATTCCTCATGACCATAGTGACCACGGCTCTAGTGAAGGCTCCACCATCGTTGGGTGTGGCCCATTCCTCCTGCTGGCAGTGCGGCAGGGGGTGTAGTGATGGCAACTTATAGTTGTTCCGGTTTATACCTCATGGCTGTTGGTGACAACGTAACACTGACTAAAGTGGTGATGGTTGTAGTATTGGTGATTTAGTGGGCCCGGTCTCTCCCTCCTTGCTATGGCAGTGACACATCAGCTTCAGTCTCGGTTTTAGTGGTGACAGGGTGCAGGGTTAGGTCTGGAAATCCTTACTTTGGTGGCAGTGTCCTGTAGCCACTTCAGAAACCTAGGGAGGAACAAAAAATCTTCTACATCTGTGTCTGAAAAGGGTGACCCCTGATTTATAAACCATGCCCCTTAGACCTAGACTCACCTGCAACTGGAAATATCCAGTCACATCCACCATGTCAGGACTGTTCAGGATCTGACATGTTTCAATCCAGTCTGTCTGACCCCTCTTCATCAAACAATCTGCTCATTCCAGGGATCAATCCAATAAACCTCCTGAAACCATCTGCGATGCAGTTACACCTTTCTGTAAATAAGAAAACCAAAATCACATTCAGTATTTGAGATGGGCCAAATGTGCTACTTCTGCTCCTGTATCTCATTTGGTCTCACCTTTGCCCTGAGTAACTAAAGCATACCATCCCAACTCTAATATTGAATTCCTCTCATAATAAAGGATCACATCCCAGTAACCTCTTGCTGTCTCTGAGTGTTAATGTTCATGCTCTCGAACACTTAAACCCCTCTGCACCTTAGAATTCTGCAGTTGTTCTCCACTTAGGTTAAACTTTGTTTTTCATTGTTCTTCCTGCCAAAGTGAACAACTTCCCTTTTTATTCCACATTGTGCTCCATCTGCCAGATTTTTGCCCATTCATCACTCAACCTACCCACATTGATCGGTAAAGTCCTAATGTAAACATAACTACCATGCATTGGTCTTCTTGATTAAGTCGATGAAATAAATTGTAAAACATTGAGGCCAAACACAGAAATCCTGTAGCCCCCACTCGTCGTATCCTGCTAATTAGTCAAAGGTCTGTATAAGCATCTTCTCTGCTTTTGGTGAGCTGAGGAATGCATTTGGCCAAACCACTGAGATCACTCTTTGGATTGAGTTGATATTATTGATCCCAGAGCAACACAGAGATGACACTCGGTCTAAATCCAAACAGGTTATTTACCAATCTTTCAACATCTTAGAGTTCTACAGAAGTTCCATGCAGAGTTTACAAGACTCCCTGGTCTTCTCGAATGTTTCCTTTGAGTGTCAGTCACTTGACTCTGTAGCCTGGCCGACAGGCTTAAGCAATCAAGCACAGTTATAAAGATCAGTAATCAGACTAGCGTAATGAAACACAGAGTAAGCAAACCATTAAGCACCATAATCGCAAAGAAAGCAGATTAGATTAGATTCCCTACAGTGCGGAAACAGGCTCTTCGGCCCAACCAGTCCACACTGACCCTCCGAAGAGTAACCCAACCAAACTCATAATGCACCTAGCACTATGGGCAATTTAACATGTCTGCACATCTTTGGATTGTAGGAGGAAACCGGAGCATCAGAGGAAACCCATGCAGACACGGGGAGAATGTGCAAACTCCACGTAGACAGTCACCCGAGGCTGGAATCAAACCTGGGACCCTGGTGCTGTGAGGCAGCAGTGCTAACCACTGAGCCACCGTGCCGCCCCCAATGTCATGGTTTCCTTTATATCAACCTGAGAAGGCAGACAGCATCTTGGTTTAGCTTTCCATCTGAAAATCACTGTCTCACTCCCAGATCAATGCCAGTTTCATGTCTGTGCCCAAATCTCGGGATTGGGGCTTGAATCTGCAATTATTTGGTGAAAAGGCAAGAGTATTATTCTTGAGGTATGGCTATCAAAAACGTGAATCAGAGAAACCAATGTGAGTAACTGAGATACTCAGGGCATGTTGCTCATAGGAAAGAAACACAATCTCAGCTGAAAATAATTTGCATCGAGAGTGTGGTGCTGGAAAAGCAGAGCCGGTCAGGCAGCATCCAAGGAGGAGGAGAATTGACGTTTCAGGCATAATAAGCCCTTCATCAGGAATGATGCCCAAAACATCGACTCTCCTGATCCTCGGATGTTGCCTGACCTGCTGTGCTTTTCCAGCGTCACACTCGTTGACTCTAATCTCCAGCACCTGCAGTCCTCACTTTCTCCTGAAAATAATTTACTATTTATTCCAACAAAGCAGAATATATCATGATGCTACTGAAGTAAAAGGTGTTCATGTTTCTATACAAATGTTGAACATTATGTGTCTCTCAGATAATTATTTAGTAACTGCATTGTCAATTGTAAGCTCAGAATTCAGATCTGAATGGAATTCCTGAATAAGTTAACATTACTTTGTCTCTTCTTCCAAACATGTTTCAAATCCATGTTTGTAAATAATGTAAACAGCAGAGATAATAATAAGCAGGAAGACGATACTCCCATTGTCCTAACTGTGAAAGGCTGCGCAGAGATTTAAAATTGCCTATAAATTAATATTAAAAATTTCATTGAAAAGTCGTCCAATTAGCTTGTCCACGGAATCATAATGTGGAGTTCTGGCAGAACTGGCCATTATTGGAGTTTGGCAGCATGGGGAAATGATTGTTTCACTATCTAGACAAACCACGGTTTTGTGATGGAATTACTGTGAGACCCAACGCAGTGATACACGTTACACAGTGAACTGGTGCATCTTTCCACCTTCCTCCTGGTTACCCTGTCTCAGGAATTGGTCTGTTCAGGTTTCAGGCTTGGCATCAGCATCCAATTCAGGCGACAGTGGGAAGAGAGATAAAGAATGAGGTTTGGGTTGAAAATGGGCTTCTCCCTCTGAAGGTGGGGGTAAGGATAAAGATTGGGATGAAGATGAGGAGAAAGTGTTCAGTCCTTTGAGTATAGGGGTTGGGAGGTTGTACGGGGGAACCTCGATTATCTGAAGGACTCAGGCAGGGAT
Source organism: Chiloscyllium punctatum (assembly GCF_047496795.1). Taxonomy (NCBI): domain Eukaryota; kingdom Metazoa; phylum Chordata; class Chondrichthyes; order Orectolobiformes; family Hemiscylliidae; genus Chiloscyllium; species Chiloscyllium punctatum. The sequence goes on along the minus strand of NC_092778.1, from coordinate 66,923,905 downwards.
TTCGTTCGGTTAATCGAATTCTGGATAATCGAATTCCGGATAATCCGGAGGCACTGGAACGGGTGCAGAGGAAGTTTACCAGGATGTTGCCTGGTATGGTAGGAAAATCCTATGAGGAAAGGCTGAGGCACTTGGGGTTGTTTTCATTGGAGAAAAGAAGGTTTAGGGGTGATTTGATAGAGGTGTACAAGATGATTAGGGGGTTAGATAGGGTTGACAGTGAGAACCTTTTTCCACGTATGGAGTCAGCTATTACAAGGGGGCATAGCTTTAAATTAAGGGGGGGTAGATATAGGACTGATGTTAGGGGTAGGTTCTTCACTCAGCGAGTCGTAAGTTCATGGAATGCCCTGCCAGTAGCAGTAGTGGACTCTCCCTCTTTATGGGTATTTAAGCGGGCATTGGATAGGTATATGGAGGATAGTGGGTTAGTGTAGGTTAGGTGGGCTTTGATCGGCGCAACATCGAGGGCTGAAGGGCCTGTACTGCGCTGTATTCTTCTATGTTCTATGTTCTATGTTCTATAATCGAATTCCGGATAATCGAATGCCGGATAACGGTTTAACCGAGCGTCGGGACCTTGTGATCTTGCCGGATAATCCAATATTCAGATAATCAAACGCCAGCTAATCAAGGTTACTCTGTGTTGAGGTTGTACAGGATGTTGGGGAGGCCTCTTCTGGACTACTGCATCCAGTTGCGGTTGCCCAGTAAAACGAAGGATATTATTAAGCATAAAAACATCGAAACATAGAAAATAGATGCAGGAGTAGGCCATTCAGCTCTTCGAGCCTGCCACACCATTCAATATGATCCTGGATGATCATGCCATTTCAGTATCCCATTCCCTCTTTCTCTCCATCCTCCTTGATCCCTTTAGCCACAAGAATCACATCCAGCTCCCTCTGGAATATATCTAATGAACTGACCCCAACGTCTTCCTATGAGACAGAATTCCACAGGCTCACAGCTCTCTGCGTGGAGAAATTCTTCCCCATCTCAATCTTGAATAGCTTACCACTTATTCTTAGAATATGACCCCCTAGTTCTGAACTTTCCCAACATCGGGAGCATTCTTCCTACATCTAGCCTGTCCAGTCCCATCAGGATTTTCTATGTTTCTGTATGATTCCCTCCCCCCACCAATCTTTAAATTCCAGCGAGTACAAGCCTAAGTCGATCCAGTCTTTCCTAATGTGTCAGTCCTGCTATCCTGGGAATCAGTCTGGTGAACCTTCACTGGACTCTCTCAGTAGCAAGGATGTCCTTCCCCTGACTAGGAAACCAAAACTGCACACAATCCTCAAGGTGTGGCCTCACCAAGGCCCTGTATAACTTCAGCAAGACATCCTTACTCCAATACTCCAACTCTCTCACTATGAAGGCCAGCATGCCATTAACTTTCCTCACTGCCTGCTACCCCTGCATGCCAACCTTCAATGACTGTTCCACCATGACACCAAAGTCTCGCTGCACCTCACCTTTCCTGAAGGTGCTCCCATTCAGGTCATAATCTGCCTTCCTGTTTTTGCCACCAAAGTGGATAACCTCACATCGATCCACATTATATTGCATTTGCCAAGTATTTGCTCCTTGGATGCTGCCTGAACTGCTGTGCTATTCCAGCACCACTAATCCAGAATCTGGTTTCCAGCATCTGCAGTCATTGTTTTTACCTCGTTGATTTGCCCACACAGCCAGTCTGTCACCCTGCGGCCTCTTAGCATCCTTCTCACAGCACACGCTGCCTCCCAGCTTAGTGTCATATGTAAATGTGGAGATATTGCTTTCAATTCCTTCGTCCAAATTGTTAATGTATATTGTGAACATCTGGGGTCCCAGCACTGAACCCTGCGGTACCCCATGTGTCACTGCCTGTCACACTGATAAAGACCTGGTTATTCCAACTCTCTGCTTCCTGCCTGCCAATACGTTCTCTATCCGTGTATCCATGTCAATACATTACCTCCGATATCATGAGCTTTAATTTTCCAAAATAAGCGCTTGTGTGAAACCCTGTCAAAAGGCTTTTGAAAGTCCAGATCCACACCATTTACTGATTCCCCCTTGTCCACTCTACTGGTCACATCCTTAAAACATTTCAGAAGATTTGTCAGGCATGATTCCCCTTTAGTGAATCCATGCTGACTTGTACCAATTCTGACACTGCTTTCCAAATGTTTAGTTATCGTATCCTTAATGATTGACTGCAGCATTTCCCCCACCACTGATGTCAGACTAACCAGCCTATAATTCCCCATTTTCTCCCTCTGTCCTTTTTTAAAGAGTGGGATTACATTACCTACCCCCCAGTCCATTGGAACTCTTTCAGAGTCGACAGAATGCTGAAAAATGAGCACCAAAGCATCCGCTATTTCTCAGACCACTTCCTGAAGAATTTGGGCTGGAGGGCCTAGGCCCTGGGAATTATCAAGTTTAATTCCATCAATGTCCCTATTTCCTGACTAATAAGGATTCCGTTCAGTTCCTCCTTCATGCTTGACCCTCTGTCCCTTGGCATTTCCAAAAGATTGTTTGTGTTGTATTTGTTCAACTGGCTCTGCCATCCCTTTGCTGCCCGTTAGGAATTGACCTGACTCTGTCTTCACCAGTTCTTTTTCTCTTCACAAATCTATAGAAGCTTTTGCAGTCAGTTTTTATGTTTTCTGCAAGCTTACTTTCATGTTCGATTTTCTCTTTCTGAATTCAACCCTTTTGTCCTCCTCTGCTGAATTTTACATTTCTCCCAGTCCTCAGGTTTGCTGCTTTCTCTGAACAATTTATATGCCACCTGTTTGGCTTCAACACTGATCCTGATTTCCCTTATTAGCCATGATCGAGCCACTTTCCCTGTTTTACTCTTACATCCGACAAGGATGTATAATTGTTGAAGTTCATCCATGTGTTATTTAAATGTCTGCCATTGCCTAGCCACCATCAACCCCTTAGGTATCCTTGGCCAGCTTATCCTAGCCAAAGTATGCCTCATACTGTCAAAGTTAGCTTTGTTTAAGTTCAGGACCCTAGTTTCAGATTTAATTGTGTCACTCTCCATCTTAATGAAGATTTCTACCATGTTATGATCACTCTTCCCCGAAGCACCTTGACCACAATGTTGCTAATTACTCCTCTCTCATTACATAATACCCTGTATAGGATGGCCTGCTCTCTAGTTGGTTCATATTGGATGAGGAAACCATCTCTCTTACATCCCAGGAAATCCTCCTCCATTGCATTGCTGCCAGTTTGTCAGTCCAATCAATATGTAAATTGAAGTCACCCATAATAACTGCTGTACCCTGATTGCAAATTTCCTGTTTGACACAGTTCCCAACCTCACAGCTACTGTTTGGTAGTCTGTACACATCTCTCAGTAATGTCTTTTTCCCCTTGGTGTGCTGCAGCTCCACCCCTACAGATTCCACACCCTCCAGACCAATGTCCTCCCTTACTATTGGCTTAATCTTCTCCTTAACCAGCAACACCATCCCACTTCCCTTTTCTTTCTGTCTATCTTCCCTGAAAACTCAATAACCCTGGATGTTCAGTTCTCAGCCTTGGTCATCCTGGAGCCAGGTCTCCGTGATTCCAATGACATCTCATCCATTAATAACTGTCTGCACAGGTGATTCACCCACCTTATTACAAATGCTCCTGGCATTGAGACACAGATCCTTCAGGCTTGTTTTGTTTTTGACGTTTATTGTCTGTTTAGAATCATGACGTACTGTGGTCCTTTTTGATTTTTGCCTTTGGATTCTCTGCCTTCCACTTTCACTTTTCCCATCACTGCCATTTGCTTCTGTCCCCACTTCCCTCCAACTTCCCCATTGTTCCCCATCCTCCTGCCATATTAGTTGAAACTCTCACCTACAGCACTAGCTAAATCTCCCCCCAGAACATTGGTTCCAATCCTGCCCAGGTGCAGACCCTTCAGTTTGTACTGGTGCCACCTCCCCCAGAACTGGTTCCAATGTCCCAGGAATTTGAATCCCTCCCTCTTACACCATCCTTCAAGTGACAGAGTTAGGGTTAGAGTAAGCTGTCTTAACTATCCCACTATTTCTATTCTGACGAGTATGCGGCACTGGTAGCAATCCTATGATCACTACCTTTGAGGTCCTATTTTTTAGTTTAACTCCTAACTCCTAAGGTTTGGAAGAGATTTGCCAGGATGTAGCCAGTTATGAAAGGTTTGAGTTATAAAGAAAGGCTGGATAGGCTGGGACTTTCTTGACTGGAGCATAGGAGGTTGAGAGGCGACCTTATCGAAATGTATAAAATCATGAGGGGTATAGATACAGTAAATGATAACTGCCTTTTCCCTGGAATGGGGGATTTCATATGGAGGGGGGGGGCACATTCTTAAGGTGAGAGGAGAGAGATTTTAAAAAAGACATGACGGGCAAATTATTTTACACAGAGGGTGGTTCGTGTGTGGAATTAACTTTCTGAGGAAGGGATGGATGTGGGCACAATTACAACATTTAAAAGACATTTGGGTAGGTACATGAATAGGAAAGATCTGGAAGGATATGGGCCAGGGGCAGGTCGGTGGGATTAGGTTAGTTTGAAATATGTGTCTGATTGGACCGAAGGGTCTGTTTCTGTGCTGTTTGACTCGATGACTCTATGAGGATGTGGATAAGGATGAGGATTGAAATCAGGATGAGGATGAAGATGGAGACAGGAGTGAGATGGTGTGTGGGAAGGTTTGCTGACAATAAAATATTTGCAGAAAATTAGTTGATCTGTTTTCAAGCTTCTCTGTTAGGAAGCTGTCTTTAACCCTGCCAACAATTAGCATTTTCCCTTTTGAAGTTATTTAAAGAACAGCTACAGATTGGGAATATATCACAGCTTTCCCTTCTCTGTCTGTGTTTAAGTACAATCAACCACATAAGGATTAAAAATCTTTTGTGATTTGCATATTCAAACAGCTTTCTGTCACATACGAGCTCGAAAAATCAAACAAATTAGTCGATGTAAATTAATTTTGCAATCTTAGCTCCTTCTTATTATGAGCTCAGGCTGTAGAACACTGTTGAAATGACATTTATAAACTTTTCTCAATTTTTCTTGGTATTAATGGAATAGTCTTATTTCTGAGGTTCAGCAGATCAGATGTTAGTGATTATATATTGATGGGTTTCCAATCTATACATTTACCTTTACTGCCCGGTTAATTATCCCTCACATGTTTTTCATCAATCTGTCTGGTCAAATCTCCAATACAGGTGGGACTTGAACCTGAACCTTCTGGTCCAGACATTGGGACATTACCACTACTACAAGAGCTCTCAAAACACATCAGACAGGGTTCAGAGCGCGGCAGTCTATGACTGACCAGGAATCTCTTCGCTCTTGCCATCTGGTGGGAGTGTGTGCTGGAAGGGTTTACAAGTCACACCTTCTTTCACCATTCCATCCTGGAGAGACATTTGAGCCCAGACCTTCTAGCTCTGAGCAAGGGATGCTACTCACTGCACCATATTATTGCATTGAAAGGAGGAGTCTATTGGATATTAAACCGCATCACTCCAGCAGCTGTGTGATAATTGTAAATGACTAATTAAAATTATCAATTTTCCTTCATTATTGTTAAACAGATCAAAACAGACTGGCACTAAGTTTCTTTTAAAAGCTCAAGAATAACTTATTAAAACTAACATTTTAAAGATGGGGAGAACTGCTAATCAATGAAGCAATGTTGCAGGACTAAACTATTACCCCCTTAATCCTAAAATATTATCTAGGAAAATTAAACTGAATCACTTAATCAATCTCTGTCTCTCTCACACACACACACACATATATATTTATATGCACACATAGTCGCACACACTCACAGACGCACACACATACACATTCACTCACACGTTCACATTCACACAGACACAGTCATGCACATATGCTCTCTCTCTCTTACACACACACGCATCCAAGTTGGGAAAATCCTGTGATCAACAATCTAAGTTAAAGGGCAGAATAAGCTGATTTTCTCACAGATCCTTCAGTTTCTTGACAATGAGGTTACATTGCTGTTAGCTGCAGAACAATAGTAGACCCTCAGTTCAAGTAGAAGGTCAGTTAGGCACAGGTCTCATGACCAAATCAGCTGTTCATCTTTAAAGTTTGTAGGAAGGTCAGAGACATTGATTCCTCGAGTATTCTCTCATTCTCAGTGATCATTCACAGAGATAATTCTTAAACTAGTTTTCTTTAATGGATATGTAGATACTCACTGAGAGAGAGAAAGAAAGATGGACGGAGGGAGATAGTATTGTTTCTTCCCAAGCCCAATGGCAATCAAAGAATCCTCAAAGCTGTGCTAAAACAGAATGCAAAACGTCCAGAGGCTGTTGCTAAGTAATGCTTCAGCACTAAGCCCCCTTCAAATTACAGCCTGATTTCCAAGAAATTAAGGGCAGAAGCAATTTTTTTTAATCGCATTTAAAAGGTTTGCTCTCAAAATCTTTTTTGGCAGAAAACCATCAGTTCTTCCGAGAGTTTGATTCCAAATAAGGTCACCTGGAACATCCTTTGCAACCCAGAAATTTTTCAAATCTGCACTTTCTTTTAATTTAAATTACAAATATGTGTCCTCAACCAACAGTCACAAAACATCTTGCATTTGTCCTTTCTAACCGAATTTTAAAAAGCTGAGTCAGCATATGTGGATAGGAGATGTAGAACCTAGACCTTCAGTTTGAGAGCTAGGAACACTACCACTGCATCGCAGTCACCCTGTGGAGCAGTGAATCAGAGATCCTTTGACCTTCAGGTTTTTTAAATTATGTATTTATTTTAAGGATTGTGGAGTCAACATGGGCTTATGGAGGTAGAATACAGATCAGCCAAGGTTTAACTTACTGGTGAAACAGACACTTGATGGCCTTTGCAGTTCTTCTGTTCATATCTCAGGTGGAGAAGGTCAAACTGTCTTGTGCTGAATTTTCACTCCACAATTAATACATCCTTCATTTAAATAAGCAGATAAATCCCATCGACACGAGACTCAGGAATATTAAAGAATTTTATCGTCCCAAGCATGCAATATAAATGCAACATTTTAAAATGCTAAATCTCGATTGAAGAGTTGATTCAAGCAATCTGGAAAGTGTCTTAACTGAGACTGGCATGTATTGCCACTGGCTCATATCCGGGAATTAAATGTCTCCTGCTCTCTCTCTTGTTCATTTTATTTTCTAGCTTTCAAATTGTAACCTCTTTGAATGCATTTGCTGAAGAATAAACTTTAGACCTTTCATTGGTGGTGACTGTTTATTACAAATTATACTAAAATTCCAAATATTAATAAGAATAAATGATTGATATCTGGACTAATATTATGTATTCCAAAGGTGAGAATCAACATGACTGTATAATATTTCAGTACATTTACTTTATACACACACGTGTGTATCTGCAAACAGATGAGCTGGTGTCAGAGATGGTCCAGGAAGGGGAGGGAGGTGTCAGAGATGGTCCAGGAAGGGGAAGGTGGTGTCAGACATGGTTGAGGAAGGAGAGGGAGGTGTCAGAGATGGTCCAGGAAGGGAAGAGATGTGTCAGAGATGGTGAGGAAGGGGAGGTTGGTGTCAGACATGATCTAGAAAGGGAAGGGAGGTGTCAGAGATGGTCCAGGAAGGGGATGGAGGTGTCAGAGATGGTCCAGGAAGTGGAGGGAGGTGTCAGTGATGGTCCAGGAAGGAGAGGTAGGTGTCAGAGACAATCCAGGAAGGGGAGGGAGGTGTCACAGATGATCGAGGAAGGGGGGGGTGGTGTCAGAGATGGTCCAGGAAGGGGACAGTGGTGTCAGAAATGATCCAGGAAGGGGTGGGAGGTGACAGCGATGGTCCAGGAAGGGGTGGGAGGTGTCAGAGATCGTCCAGGAAGTGGAGGGTGGTGTCATAGATTGTCCAGGAAGGTGAGGGAGGAGTCAGAGATAGTCCAGGAAGGGGAGGGTGGTGTCAGAGAAGGTTGAGGAAGGTGAGGGAGGAGTCAGAGATGGTTGAGGAAGGGGAGGGTGGTGTCTGAGATTATCTAGGAAGGGGAGGGAGGTGACAGAGATGATTCAGGAAGGGGAGGGAGGTGTCAGAGATGGTCCAGGAAGGGGAGGGTAGTGTCAGAGATGATCGAGGAAGGGGGTGGTGGTGTCAGAGATGGTCCACGAAGGGGAGGGAGTTGTAAAAGATGGTCCAGGATGGGGAGGTTGGTGTCAGAGATGGTCCAGCAAGTGGAGGGAGGAGTCAGAGATGGTCCAGGAAGGGAAGAGATGTGTCAGAGATGGTCCAGGAAGGGGACGTTGGTGTCACAGATGTTCCAGGAAGGGGAGGGTAGTGTCAGAGACGTTCCAGGAATAGGTGGGTGGTGTCAGACATGGTTGAGGAAGGAGAGGGAGGTGTCAGAGATGGTCCAGGAAGGGAAGAGATGTGTCAGAGATGGTGAGGAAGGGGAGGTTGGTGTCTGACATGATCTAGAAAGGGAAGGGAGGTGTCAGAGATGGTCCAGGAAGGGGAGGGTTGTGTCAGAGATGATTCAGGAAGGGGAGGGAGGTGTCAGAGATGATTCAGGAAGGGGAGGGAGAAGTACGAGATGGTGCAGACAGGGTACGGTGGTGTCAGAGATAATCGAGGAAAGGGAGGGAGGTGTCATAGATGGTCCAGGAAGGGGAGGGAGGTGTCAGAGCTGGTCCAGGAAGGGGAGGGAGCTGTCAGAGATGATCCAGAATGGGAGGGTGGTGTCAGAGATGGTCCAGGAAGCACAGGGAGGTGACAGAGATGATCCAGGAAGGGGAGCGAGGTGTCAGAGATGGTCCAGGTAGGGGAGGGAGGTGTCAGAGATAATCAAGGAAGGGGAGGGTGGTGTCAAAATTAGTCTAGGAAGAGGAGGGTGGTGTCAGAGATGGTCTCGGAAGGGGAGGGTTGCATCAGAGATGTTCCAGGAAGGGGAGGGAGGTGTCAGAGATAATCAAGGAAGGGGAGGGTGGTGTCAAAATTAGTCTAGGAAGAGGAGGGTGGTGTCAGAGATGGTCTCGGAAGGGGAGGGTTGCATCAGAGATGTTCCAGGAAGGGGAGGGAGTTGTCAGAGATGGTCCAGGAAGGGGAGGTTGGTGTCAGAGATGGTCCAGGAAGGAAGGGAGGTGTCAGAGATGGTCCAGGAAGGGGAGGGTTGTGTCAGAGATGGTCCAGGAAGGGGAGGGTTGTGTCAGAGATGGTCCAGGATGTGGAGGGAGGTGTCAGAGATGATCGAGGAAGGGGGTTGTGGTGTCAGAGATGATCCAGGAAGGGGGAGGTGGTGTCAGAGATGATCCAGGAAGGGGAGGGTTGTGTCAGAGATGGTCCAGGAAGGGGAGGGAGGTGTCAGAGATGGTCCAGGAAGGGGAGGGTGTGTCATAGGTCATCCAGGAAGGGGAGGGAGGTGTCAGAGATGGTCCAGGAAGGGGAGGGAGGTGTCAGAGATGATCGAGGAAGGGGGTTGTGGTGTCAGAGATGATCCAGGAAGGGGAGGGTTGTGTCAGAGATGGTCCAGGATGGGGAGGTTGGTGTCAGAGATGGTCCAGCAAGTGGAGGGAGGAGTCAGAGATGGTCCAGGAAGGGAAGAGATGTGTCAGAGATGGTCCAGGAAGGGGAGGGTGATGTCATAGATGGTCCAGGAAGGGGAGCGAGGTGTCAGAGATGGTCCAGGAAGGGGAGGGAGGTGTCAGAGATGGTCCAGAAAGGGAAAGGAGGTGTCAGAGCTGGTCCAGGAAGGGGAGGTTGGTGTCATAAGTTGTCCAGGAAGCGCAGGGAGGTGACAGAGATGATCGAGGAAGGGGAGGGGGGGGTGTCAGAGATGGTCCAGGAAGCAGAGGGAGGTGTCAGAGATGGTCCAGGAAGGGGAGGGTGGTGTCAGAGATGGTCCAGGAAGGGAAGAGATGTGTCAGAGATGGTCCACGAAGGGGAGGGTGGTGTCAGAGATGGTCCAGGAAGGGAAGAGATGTGTCAGAGATGGTCCACGAAGGGGAGGGTGCTGCCAGTTATGGTCCAGGAAGGGGAGGGAGGTGTCAGAGGTGGTGCAGGAAGGGGAGGGAGGTGTCAGAGATGGTCTAGGCAAACCTAAGTATAGGGTGGAATGTGTTGGTGAAGTTTATGAGCTGTTCAATCTCCTCGTGGGAGCATGAGGTGGCACCAAAGCAGTCATTGATGTAGCGGAGGAAGAGGCGGGGAGTGGTGACTGGGTAGCTGCGGGTAGCCGACAAAGAGACAGGCATAGCTTGGGCCCATGCGGGTGCCCATGGCTCCCCCTTTCGCCTGGAGGAAATGGGAGGATTCAGGGGAGACATTGTTGAGGGTGAGGACCAGTTCAGCCAATGAAATGTGAATATGAGTGGAAGAGTACTGGTTGGAAGGTCAGGAGAGGAAGAAACGGATGGTTTGAAGGCCCTGGTCATGGCGGACGGAAGTGTAGAGGCATCAGACATCCATGGTGAAGATAAGGTGTTGGGGGTCAGGAAAACGTAAGTCTTGGAGGAGGTGGTGGGCATGGGTGGTGTCCCGAATGTTTGTGGGGAATGTATCTGCTCCACCTTCCTCTCTGACCTATCACCTTTACCCCCACCTCCATCCACGTATTGCACTCTCAGCTACCTTCCCCCCAGCCCCACCCTCTCCCACTTATCTCACCACCCCCGAGCCTCCCAGCCTCATTCCTGATGAAGGGCTTTTGCCCGAAACATCGATTTTCCTGCTTCTTGAATGCTGCCTTTCCTGCTGTGCTTTTTCAGCACCACACTCTCGACTTTAATTGCACCTTGTTTAACCTTCTATGAACAACGTACTGAAGGTGAGCTGCTATAATCTCAGTTATCAGTATTATGTTAATATTCCTCAGAGTCTGCTAGAAACTGTTTGCATTGGCCGGTGCCTTCAGGAACTAAACAAGGTACATTCCTTTATGGATCATGACAGCTGAACTGGCCGTGTTCCATCTCATTTATCTTTCTTGTGATCTATCCTTTTGCTGTGTCTGTCTCTCTGTCAGTCTTTGTGTAAACAGGGGCTCGAATCAAAGAAACATTCCAGGCAGTGAATTCCAGATTTCCACCACTATCTGAGCGACAAAATCCTCACATTCTCTCGAAACTCCTGACCCTTCGTTTACCTTAAATCTATTCCCTCAGTCATTGATCTCTCCAACAAGGGGAAATGTTCCTTCCTGTCTATGCCCCTCATAATTTTATCGATCTCAATCCTGTCCCCTCTCAGTCTCCTCTGCTCTGTCCAATCTCTCTCCAACACTGAAACTCTCCATTCCAGGCAACATCCTGGGAAATCTCCCTCTACCCCCTTTCCAGTGCTATCACATCCCTCCTATAATGTGGATTTCACTTACCCCACCATCTTAAGAGATCTTTGTATGTCCCTTTGATCCTCAGTGCTTCCCAGGATCTGACCATTCACCATTGATCCGACATTCAAGTCCAAATTATTTATATATCCTACAAACAACAAGGGCCCCAACACTGACCCCACTGGACCCAGGCTTCCAGTCACAAAAACACCACCATCCCCGGCTTCCTGCCACTCAGCCAATTCTGGATCTATTTCCTAAATTCCCTTGGATCACATGGGCTCTTACTTCTGCTATCAGTCTGTTATGCAGGACCTTACCAAACTCCTTATTGAAGTCCAAGTAGACAATGTCAAAGTCTTTGCTGTCATCTGTACACCTGGTCATCCCTTATAGAATTCAGACATGACCTCCCCTACAAACCCACGCTGACTGTTCTTGATTAATCCCTGACTCGCCAAATGTAGATTAATTCTGTCCCTCAGAATTGCTTCCAATAGTTGCCCTCCCACTGGTGTTAGTCTGACTGGCCTGTCATTTCCTTACTGCCTTTTCAAATAATGTTACCACATTGGCTATCCTCCAGTGGCATCTCTCCCACAGCTAGAGAGGAATTGAAGATTATTGCTAGTGCTATTTTCTTCCATGCCTCACTCAACAACCTGAGATTCAATCCAACTGAACCTGGAAATATATCAACCTTTATGCCTGCCAGACCACTCAGAACCTCCTCTCTGTCTTTAATTATATCACAGTCTTTCTCCCTGATTTCTCTCCCCTCATCTAAGCCATTGAGGTGAATTGTAAAAAATTGAGGCCCTCCACCATACAGTCTGTGTACACTCCATGCATCACATGCTACTAACCAGGAAAAGGCCCATTTATACACCCTGTTTCCTAGCAACCAGCCAATCTTCCATTTGTGCTGCCCCCTACACCATGAGCTTTTATGTTTCACAATAACCTTCCACATGACACCCTGTCAAATGCCTTCTGAAAATCCATCTACATTCTCTCCTTTATCAATAGCACGAATCCTTCAAAGGATTTAATAAACTGGTTAAACATGACTTCCCTATAACGACACCTTTCTGCTTCTTCTCAATTCCCTTGCATTTTTTTAAGTGATCATTGGTTCTAACATTTCCACAGGACAACTGGCTTGTAGTTGCTTGCCTTCTGCCTCCTTCCCTTCTTGAACAGCAGAGTTATATTCACAACTTTGCAGTCTGAAAGGGAATTTTGTAAAATTAATACCATTACATCCACTCCTCAGTTGCCATATCTTTGTGACCATAGGGTGAAGTCCACCTGATCCAGAGACCTGGGAACCAACATCTCCAGCAATTTGATGATGGCTCACCAAATCCCTATAGTGCAGGAAGAGGCCATTCAGCTCATTGAGTCTACACTGACCCTCTGAACAGTATCCCACCCAGACTGACCCTCTGAACAGTATCCCACCCAGACTGACTCCCTACCCTATCCCTGTAACATTGCATTTCCCATGGCTATCCCATCAATGGTATCAAATTAGGTAAAGGGGCTGTTCAGAGAGATCTGGGTGTTCTTGTCCACCAGTCAATGAAGGCAAGCATGCAGGTACAGCAGGTCGTGAAGAAGGCTAATAGCATGCTGGCCTTCATAACAAGAGGGATTGAGTATAGAAGCAAAGAGGTGCTTCTGCAGCTGTACAGGGCCCTGGTGAGACCACACCTGGAGTACTGTGTACAGTTCTGGTCTCCAAATTTGAGGAAAGACATTCTGGCTATTGAGGGAGTGCAGCGTAGGTTCACGAGGTCAATTCCTGGAATGGCAGGATTGCCTTACACGGAAAGACTGAAGCGACTGGGCTTGTATACCCTTGAGTTTAGAAGACTGAGAGGGGATCTGATTGAAACGTATAGGCTTATGAAAGGACTGGACACTCTGGCAGGAGGGAACATATTTCCGTTGATGGGGGAGTGCCGAACCAGAGGACACAACTTAAAAATACGGGGTAGACCATTTAGGACAGAGATGAGGAGAAACTACTTCACACAGAGAGTGGTGGCTGTGTGGAATGCTCTGCCCCAGAGGGCAGTGGAGGCCCAGTCTCTGGATTCTTTTAAGAAAGAATTGGATAGAGCTCTTAAAGATAGTGGAGTCAAGGGGTATGGAGATAAGGCTGGAACAGGATACTAATTAGGAATGATCAGCCATGATCATATTGAATGGCGGTGCAGGCTCGAAGGGCAGAATGGCCTACTCCTGCATCTATTGTCTATTGTCTATTGTCTATTATCTATTGTCTTATCTAATGTGCGCATCCCTGTACAATATGGCCAATTTCCCATGGCCAATCCCCCTAGCCTACACATCTTCGGACTGTGGGAGGAAGCCGGAGCACCCGGAGGAAACCCACGCAGATATGGGGAGAACATGCAAACTCTACACAGCCATTTTAAATTGGCACCGAACCCCGGTCCCTGGTGCTCTGAGACAGCAGTGTTAACCACTGAGCCACTGTGTCCCCTAGTTTGCTCAGTATGATTTTCCTCATGACTGGAATTTCTCCCAGTTTCTCTCTCTTCTATCTTTTCCCAGTACCAATGTGAACCACAGCCTCTGACCTTCCACCAGAAGAATATCCTGCAGCCATTCAGTGATGTCAATGACCCATGCCGCCCTGAAATCATACCAGTATCTGGCTACTCCTTGAACTAAAGGACCTCCTGTCTGTAATACACATGGATCTTTCTCCTTCCCTCTGTACAGACAGGCCCTCTACAGTGCCAAAGGCTTGTTTCTCCCCTCTCTCTCTCCTCTCTGTCTTTGCCTCTCTCTCTGTGCTTCTCATGGTCCACACTTCCTCTTGTAATAGTTCAGAATGCCAGAAAATCCAATAAATATTAATCTCTGCTTCCTGAGACCCAACCAACTGATCTGATTGCTTATGGTGTTTTTACAGGACTGAGTCCTATTCCAGATTGCACACTGGCTGGGAGTAATCATTCGTCATCGCTTTATAAATTTCCATCTCATTGGTATGAAAGCAAATTCAACTAAAACATCTTTTTATTTACACATTGACAGCATCCACCTACTGTAATGTACTGTTAAAGTAATGAGATAGTGTGTTTTGGATGAGTTGGCAGTGAGGGTATTGGGATGGATGTGGTGTCTATAGATGTCAGTAAAGTGTTTGATACAGTTCCCCGTTGTAGCTCCAAGTGACAAAAGGGACATGGTACATGGACACACAGTTTAATGAGTCACGAGAAACAAAAGGTAGTCCAAAACAGAAGGAATGTAGGTGGCATTACCCTCCAGTGAACAGGCACATATCACAACACAGGAACAGAAGTAGGCCATTCAGCCCCTCAAGCATGTTCTACCATTCAATGAGATCATGACTGATTTGAGGCCTAACTCCATATACCTGCCTTTGGCCCATGCCCTTTTGCTTAACACAAATGTATCAACCTCACATTTAAAATTACTAACTGATCCAGCATTCACTGCTGTTTCGGCAACAGAGGTCCTAGGGAGTGTTGCTGAACAAAGAGACCTTGGAGTGCAGGTTCATAGCTCCTTGAAAGTGAAGTCGCAGGTAGATAGGATAGTGAAGAAGGCATTTGGTATGCTTTCATTCATTGGTCAGAGTATGGAGTACAGGAGTTGGGAGGTCATGTTGCGGCTGTACAGGACATTGGTTAGGCCACTGTTGGAATATTGCGTGCAATTCTCGTCTCCTTCCTATCAGAAAGATGTTGTGAAATTTGAAAGGGTTCAGAAAAGATTTACAAGGATGTTGCCAGGGTTGGAGGATTTGAGCTATAGGGAGAAATTGAATAGGCTGTTTTCCCTGGAGCGTCGGAGGCTGAGGGATGACCTTATAGAGGTTTACAAAAGTATGAGGGGCATGGATAGGGTAAATAGACAAGGTCTTTTCCTTGGGGTCAGGGAGTCCAGAACTAGAGGGCATAGGTTTAGGGTGAGAGGGGAAAGATATAAAAGAGACCTAAGGGGCAACGTTTTCACGCAGAGGGTGGTACGTGGATGGAATGAGCTGCCAGAGGATGTGGTGGAGGCTGGTACAATTGCAACATTTAAAAGGCATCTGGATGGGTATATGAATAGGAAGGGTTTGGAGGGATATGGGCTGGGTGTTGGCAGGTGGGACTAGATTGGGTTGGGATATCTGGTCGGCACGGACAGGTTGGACCGAAGGGTCTGTTTCCATGCCTGAAGATCTTTTTATCTCGATGACAAGATTCCAAATCTGCAATCTAGGTTGTTTCACTGAAGACCATTGTGTTGACATTAAACGTTTCAAATATATCATCAGCTTGTTCCTTTTTATTCTTTCATCTGTCATCAAGGAAATCATTGGGATGAGTCTGTCCACCATGCTCTGCACCAATTAATGTGAAATAAATAAAATCCTGCTGACAAGTCAATATAATTCTTGATACTAAATGGCACAGGGCTAGTGGCATGTCATTGCTTCAGAAAAACAATAGCCTATTTGAGAAGACAATCTTAGCACAATGTTATTACTGAGCTTGGCAACATCCCTCAATTACGATATCAGAGATTGCATCAGATATTTACTTATTGAGGAACAAACATCATCCTCACTTCTGGTAAATGTAGCACTTTACAGCTGACTAAAGAGTTCATGCATCACATGTCATAAAGCCTTCATTATTTATCCCACAATTTATAGATTTATTACACAATCACGGTTGAAGTGGCAGTATCTATGCTATGAGCATTAACTTGTCAATTTAAGTTTCATTTCATATCTCGGAAACCTATCAGTGCTTCAAGTGTTTCTAGGTTAATTTAGAATGACCAATCAACAGATATCAGCTAGAAGGTTAAAGCAGTGGTAAGGTATTAACAATGACATTTATATTAGAAATAATACTTAAAAAGAACTGGAGATACGGAGCCAACCAACAGTTGCAAACTTGAACTGTAAACATTTCAGCAAAATATTTGTCCTGGGATATAAAAGACAATATTCCTCTGGTAAAAATAACAAAGTTCCCCAGATTCCTGCTTCAAAAACAGAAACGGAAACAAAAGCTAAATCGTTGTTATTATGTATTAGACAATATCAGGTGGTTACACATTAATATTTCACCGAGAAACATTGTGCATTCCACATTGTTTGATGGAGAAAATCACACACCCATCATGGTATCTCTCAGAGCAGTCCTCTCACATCCTCAAAACAAAGATCTATGGGGGGGTTTGGAGAGGGTACAGGAGTTACCTGGTTTGGAGAGTATTAACTATGAGGAGGAATTGGACAAACTTAGTTTATTTCCACTTGAACAAAGGATGAGGGGTGACTTGATAGAAGTTTACAAAATGATAAGGGGCATGGATAGAATGGAGAATCAGAGTCTTTTTCTCAGGATAGAAATATCAATTACTAGGGGAAGTTTAAAAAAGGGGTAAGTTTAAAGGAAATGTGTGAGGCCAGTTTTTTTACACAGAGGGTGTTAAGTGCCTGGAACGTGCTGCCAGAGGAGGGGTTGGGTACAGTAGCAACGTTTAAGAGGTATCTTGACAGATACATGAATAAGCAGGGAATAGAGGGATACGGACTGCATACAGGCAAAAGGCTTCATGTGTATGTACAGGCTTGATGGACCGAAGGGCCTGTTTCAGTGCTGTACTGTTCTTTATTCTTTGTAACTGCAGATGCTGGAGATCTGAAACACACACAGAAAGTGCTGACTAAGATCAGGCAGTATGTGTGGAGTGAGAAATGGACAAAGAGTCCCTGGACTTAAAATGTTAACTCTACCTCTGTATAGGGAGGCAATGATTCAATGAAGTTATCATGAGACCTTTAATCCAGAAACCCAGCTAATGTTCTGGGGACCCAGCTACGGCATAAAATCGAACTATGAATTGGCCTACATGTGACTCCAGACCCACCGCAATCTGGTTGACTCTCAGTTGCCCTCTGAAATGACCCACCGAGCCACTCAGTTGTATCAATTGCTACAAAGTCTCAACAAAGTAATGAAATTGGACAGACCACCTTATATTACAAGGCATTTGAAATGACAATGGCAGAAACAGCCCCATGCCAAACTCTGCAAAATCTTCCTCACTAACATCTGCGGGCTAGTGGTAAAATTGGGAGAGCTGTCTCACAGCCTGACATAGTCACACTGACGGAGTCCTACCTTACAGACAATATCCCAGACACTACCATCATCATCCCTGGATAGGGCCCATCCCCCTCGCAGGACAGACCCAGCAGAGATGGCAGCACAGTGGGATGGGGGTCTGGGGATGTACTGTCTGAGAGTGGGGGGAAGGCAGATTCAGTTTAGTAATTCAAGAGGAAGTTAGATAGATCTTTGAAAATGAGGAACAATGTGTGATAGGGTTGTAGAGAGAAAGCAGGAGAATGGCACAAAGTGAAAACCAGTACGGGCACAATGGGCTGAACGCCTTCCTCCAGTACTGTAACGATTCAGTGATCCTGAGACAAATCACATGCACCATTTTAATACTTTCTCCTTTACAATATTTATATCTATCCATGGTTCTCCCTCACCCAAGTCTGCCATCCTTCTCTGTCCCTGTAAACAAAGTGGGTGAGAGCACCCTCAGTAAACACTGTACAATTAATACAGTCTGTAAACACTGGATTAGTGGTGCTGGAAGAGCACTCCTTGGATGCTGCCTGAACTGCTGTGCTTTTCCAGCACCACTAATCCAGAATCTGGTTTCCAGCATCTGCAGTCATTGTTTTTACCTAGTCTGTACTCAGTGAACATAGACTTGCCTTTTCCCTTCATTCAGCTCATCTTGAAAGGAATTGATGCAGTTATATTTCCCATCTCAGTGACTGAATTGCTGTGAGAGAATGCTGGCTGTGAATCCTATTCTTCCCATTTGAAATTCCTATCAGAGTCAGTGCTGGTAGTGAATGAAATATTTATGCTTGAGAAACCTTTGCTGACCCTTTCCATGGTAGGATGTTTCTCAGTGTGGTTATAAATCTTTATTGGATATTCAATAAAAAATTGATGTACCAGAGAGACCAGTCCTCCCGTGACCTGAGGGCCCTGAAAGAAAGGTTTTGCATTTACCGGTCTGCTCTCAGAGCTGAAGAGGTCGGGAAATGTTGAAACCAGTGAAGGGCTGATGAAACGTAGAGACTGCGTCATTGAGATGAAGCAGTCAACTTACCCCCACCAGCTGCAATGAGCAGGTTATCCCTGATGTTGGTTGGGAGCTCTAAAACAAAACTGGCCAGGAACCACTACAATCCTTCAAAACAATTCAATTGGATTTTTCACATCGATGTGTGAGGGCATGCAGCCTCTCCTGATGGGAGTGTCCACCCCTTCCCTCCCACCCCCCCCCACCACTGAAACCCCCGGGAAACAACTTCAATCTCAAACCCAAGTGGGACTTGAACCCACAAACTTCCTGCTGAAGGTGGCTGGATGCTGCTGACCATTCACAGCTTCTTACTGAACTAACACCACAGAGACTGGGATCCCGTCACCAAGTCCCCCATTATTTACACTCGGAGAGGCCCTGACACTGACCCAGCTCCCTCAGAGCCAGCTCTCAGTATGAACACAACCTCACACTCCTGTTTCTTTTTTAAAATTTTATGAAACAATTCACAATTTACAAAACAATTAACATTAACAGCTGTATACAAAGAAACAGCAATTTTATGAAGGAGGGGAATGGCAAAGCCAAGCCCCAAACCCTGGCATTCAACTGGTTTTCAGGGAAATGAGCACAAACCTCAAATCCCAGTTTCAATCACCACAAAACAGTGACACTGACAAGTACATACAAGACAGTCCAATTACATAAACAGTGCATACAATACAGACCCCCAGAAACCCAGCAAGACTCCCTGTCCCTCCTAACTTCCAACCATTCTAAGGCAGCCCACTCCTGTTTATATCTGTCAGCCCGGGCTCCCTGATTGGATCAGGTTAACAGCCCCAATCAGGGAACTCAGATTCTATGAGGTCCACCCAGCTGACCTCAATTATAATTACTTCATTTAATGCTCACAAGAAATCAACCCCAATTTCCCAGATTTGTCACAAGTGTGAAAAGATTTAGTTAAATTCTCCAGCGTTCCCAGTTGAAAAATCAGGTGAAAACAAAACACTCACCAGGTTTTTGTACTTAAAGTTTATTCTGAACAAACTTAATAAATGACAATTATGGAATATTAACGCTTATAACTCAACAATGTAAACAGTATTTCTTCCTAAACAAAAGACCTGATCATAGCAGAGAGATCTCAGTGTCCAGGTACATAGATCACTGAAAGTTGCCACCCAGGTTGATAGGGTTGTTAAGAAGGCATACGGGGTGTTAGCTTTTATTGGTCGAGGGATTGAATTTCAGAGCCATGAGGTCATGCTGCAGCTGTACAAAACAGTACAAAACAGCTGTATAGAACATTCCAGCACAGTACAGGCCATTCAGCCCTCGATGTTGTGCCGCCCTGTGAAACCAATCTGAAGCCCATCTAACTGACACTATTCCATTTTCATCCCTATGTTTATCCAATGACCATTTAAATGCCCTTAAACTTGGTGAGTCTACTACTGTTGCAGGTAGTGCATTCCATGCCCCTACTACTCTGAGTAAAGAAACTACCTCTGACATCTGTCCTATATCTATCACCCCTCAATTTAAAGCTACGTCCCCTCGTGCTAGCCATCACCATTGTAGGAAAAAAGCTCTCACTATCCACCCTATCTAACCCTCTGATTATCTTATATGTCTCAATTAAGTCATGTCTCAACCTTCTTCTCTCTAACGAAAACAGCCTCAGGTCCCTCAGCCTTTCCTCATAAGACCTTCCCTCCATACCAGGCAACATCCCAGTAAATCTCCTCTGCACCCTTTCCAAAGCTTCCACATCCTTCCTATAATGCGGTGACCAGAACTGTACACAATACTCCAAGTGCACCAACACCAGTTTTGTACAGCAGCAACATGACCTCATGGCTTTGAAACTCAATCCCTCCACCAATAAAAGCTAACACACCATATGCTTTCTTAATAATCTTATCAACCTGGGTGGCAAACTTCAAGGATCTATGTATCTGGACACCGAGATCTCTCTGCTCACCTACACTACCAAGAATCTTACCATTAGCCCAATACTCTGCATTCCTGTTGCTCCTTCTAAAGTGAATCACCTCACACTTTTCCGCATTAAACTCCATTTGCCACCTCTCAGCCCAGCTCTGCAGCTTATCTATGTCTCTCTGTAATCTGCAACATCCTTCCGCACTATCCACAACTCCACCGACCTTAGTGTCATCCACACATTTACTAACCCTTCTTTCTACACCCTCATCCAGGTAATTTCTAAATATGACAAACAGCAGTTGCCCCAAAACAGATCCTTGTGGTATACCACTAATAACTGAACTCCAGGATGAACATTTCCCATCCCTCTGTCTTCTTTCAGCTAGCCGATGTCTGATCCAAACTGTCAAATGACCCTCAATCCCATGCCTCCGCATTTTGTTCAATAGCCTATCGTGCACAACCTTATCAGACACCTTACTGAAATCTATATACACCACATCAACCGCTTTACCCTCATCCACCTGTTTGGTCACCTTCTCAAAGAACTCAATAAGGTTTATGAGGCACAACCTACTCTTCACAAAATTGTATTGACTATCCCTAATCAATTTAGTCCTCTCTAGATGATTACAAATCCTATCTCTTATAACCATTTTCAACACTTTACCCCCAACTGAAGTAAGGCTCACTGGTCTATAATTACCAGGGTTGTCTCTCCACCCCTTCTTAAACAAGGGAACAACATTTGGTAACCTCCAGTCTTCTGGCACTACTCCTGTCAACAATGACGACATAAAGATCAAAACCAAAGGCTTGGCAATCTCCTCCCTGGCTTCCCATAGAATCCTTGGATAAATCCCATCCAGCCCAGGGGACTTAACTATTTTCATACTTTCCAGAATTGCTAACACTTCCTCCTGGTGAACTTCAATCCCATCCAGTCCACTAGCCTGTATCTCAGTATTCTCCTCGACAACATTGTCTTTTTCTCATGTGAATACTAATGAAAAGTATTCATTTATCAATTCCCCATCTCCTCTGACTCCACACATAACTTCCCACTACTGTCCTTGATTGGCTGTAATCTTACTCTAGTCATTCTTTTATTCCTGATATACTTATAGAAAGCTTTAGGGTTTCCTTGATCCTATCCACCAACAACTTCTTATGTCCCCTCCTGGCTCTTCTTAGCTCTTTCCTTATTCCTTCCTGGGTAACTTGTAACTCTCAAGCCTCCTAACTGAGCCTTTACGTCTCATCCTAACAGAAGCCTGCTTCTTCCTCTTGACAAGAGATTCAACTTCCTTTGTAAAGTATGGCTCCCTTACCAGACCACTTCCTCCCTGCCTGACAGGTACATAGTTATCAAGAACACACAGTAGCTGGTCCTTGAACAAGCTCCACATTTCAATTGTGCCTGTCCCTGCAGTTTCCTTCCCCATCCTAAATTTTGCCTAATCATATCATAAGTGCCATTCCCCCAGCTATAACTCTTGCCCTGCAGTGTATACCTAACCCTTTCCATCACTAAAGTAAACTTAACCGAATTGTAGTTACTATCACCAAAGTGCTCACCTCCCTCGAAATGTAACACTTGGCCAGTACCAAATCTAATGTGGTCTTGCTCCTTGTTGGCCTCTCTACATACTGCATCGGAAACCCATCCTGCACACATTGGACAAAAACTGACCAATCTAAAATACCTGAACTGTGGTATTCCCAGTCAATATTTGGAAAGTTAAAGCTCCCCATGACAACTATCCTGTCACTCTCACTCCTATTGAGGATCATCTCCTTTCCTCTACATCTCTGGAACTATTTGGAGGCCTAGAGAAAACTCCCAACAGGGTGACCTCTCCTTTCCTGTTTCTAATCTCAGCCCATTCTACCTCAGTAGATGAGTCCTCAAACACCCTTTCTGCAACCGTAATACTGTCCTTGACTAACAATGCCACACCTCCCCCTCTTTTACCATTTTCTCTGTTATTACTGAAATATCTAAATCCTGGAACCTGCAACAACCATTCCTGTCCCTGCTCTACCGATGTTTCCGAAATGGCCACAACATTGAAGTCCCAGGTACCAACCCATGCTGCAAGCTCACCCACCTTATTCCGGATGCTCCTGGCACTGAAGTAGACACACCTTCAAACCAACTTCTTGCTTGCCGATGCCATCTTGCGATCTTGAAATCTTCGTTCTGACTTCACTACTCTCATCCTCCTGTATACTCAAATTACAATTTCTCTCCCCATCCCCCTGCTGAATTGGCTTAACTTTGGTAATTAATGAAAGCTTTTGAAAGTAGAGGTAAAATCTCCAGACATTTTGTTTTCTCCCTCTTCCTGTAAAATAGCTGAAGTATAAAAGTGATACCATTGTAAAAAAAAGATAATTAGAATAAAGTGACAAGACAAGGTTGCTAGAGTGATTAGTTAACAGCTTAAATAAGAAATGGCAGTCATAGAAGTTCAGGTGGTGTGTTGCTGCTACTGCAATGAGTGGAATCTTCTCGACTCTAAGGTGCCCCGAGTGACCATATCAGGAGCAAGTGTCAGCAATTTGATCGGTTTTGGATGGGAGTTTAGTGTTTGGAGTCTGAGCTGAAGACACTGTTCCATGTCAGGAAGGGGCGAGTTACTTGGACACTTGGCTTCAGAAAGCAGCCGTACCCCTCAGACAGTGCATTACTCAGGGAGGTGCTGGTGTAGTGCAATGTCACCAGGCTAATAATCCACCAGCCCAAGATAATGCTTTGGAGATTGGGTTCAAATCCCAAACCAGCAACTGTTGAACTTTGAATGCAACAATTTAAAAAAAACAAAACCTGAAATAAAAAGTTAGCATAATGCTGACCATATAGCCACTTTAAACAGAGAGTGGTGGGTGCCTGGATGCACTGCCAGTGGTGGTGGTAGATTCAGTGACATTAGAGACATTTAAGTGACTGCTGGATAAGCACATGGACAGCAGTAAATTGAGGGGTGTGTGGGTTAGGTTGATCTTAGATTAGATTAGATTCCCTATAGTGTGGAAACAGGCCCTTCGGCCCAACCAGTCCACACTGACCCTCCGAAGAGTAACCCACCCAGACCCATTTCAGTCTGACTAATACACCTAGTACTATGGACAATTGAGCATGGCCAATTCACCTGACCTGCACATTCTTGGACTGTGGGAGGAAACCGGAGCACCCGGAGGAAACCCACGCAGACACGGGGAGAATGTGCAAACTCCACACAGACAGTCGCCCAAGGCTAGAATCGAACCTGGGACTCTGGTGCTGTGCTAACCACTGAGCCATACTGCCCCTTTCTGAAATGGACAAGGACATCAATGAAAACGGGAAAAGGGTTTATCGTGGGCCAAAGGGTCTGGACTGTGCTGCACTGTTCTATTTCTATAATTAAGCGTGAGCAATAATTACCAGCCTAGTCAGAGACACCCACATCCCATGAACTTAAAAAAACTCAATTTAGTCGATGATCAAGGACTGGAGCAACTGAGGCAGATACAAGGACGCGAGGAATAGCTTTTGAGGAAACTTGGACAAGTTTCAAAACCAACAAAAAATTGAACAAACTGTTAAAAAAGAGGCAGAAAATAAATTATGAGGGTAACAAAAAAAAGACAAGAGCTTCTTGATAGAGATTACAAGGAAGAGAGAGGCCAAAGTGAATACACGTCCCTTAGAGAACGAGGCTGGGGAAATAATGACAGGCAACCAGGAAATGCTAGAGGAGTTGACGAGACATTTTGCATCAGTTCTCACAGTGGAAGATAATAATAGCAGTCTGAGCATACTGACTTACAGGGTGAAAGTTGGGGAAACAATAAATACAATAATCATCACAAGAGAAACATGCTCAGAAAACTCATGGAGCTAACTCTGATAATTCCCCTGGACCTGATGGGATGCATCTTAGGATTTTTATATCAGCAGCTATGGAGATAATTAGATTAGATTACATTACAGTGTGAAAACAGGCCCTTCGGTCCAACAAGTCCACACCGACCTGCCGAAGCGTAACCCACCCATACCCCTACATTTCCCCCTTACCTAACACTACGTGCAATTTAGCATGGCCAATTCACCTGACCTGCACATCTTTGGAGACACAGGGAGAATGTGCAAACTCCACACAGACAGTCGCCTGAGGCGGGAATTGAACCCGGGTCTCTGGCGTGTGAGGCGGCAGTGCTAACCACTGTGCCACCATGCCACCCACAATCTTCTGTGGTGATAAGAATCCTTAGACTCTGGAAAGGTCAAGAGAATTCGAAAACTGTCAATCTTGCACCCTTTTCCAAAAAGGGAGTGAGAAATAAAATAGGTTATGACAGGCCAGTTAGCTTAACATATTCAATAGGAAAGTGTTACAGTCGATTATAAAGGATGTAATACAGGGTATTTACAAATCCAAACAAAGTCAGCATGGCTTCATTGAGGGGAAAATCACACCTGATAAATTTAATAGAATTCTTTCAAGAGGGAACAAGAAGGATAGATAAAGGGGAGCCAGCAGCTGTAATATATTTGAATTTTCAAAAGGCAATCAAAAAAGGTACTGCACATAAGGCTATGAAATGATATAAGAGCCCAATGTGGGGAGCAGTATATTAACATGGAGAGACAATTGGATAATTAGTAAAATACAAAGTTGGAATAAAGGAGGCATTTTCGGGATGGCAATGTGCAATCAGTAGAGTCCCTCCAGGGTCAGTTCTGGGCTCTCAATAATTTACAATGTACTGAGATAAGGGAAGTGAACGCACTGTCATAAAGTTTGTGGATGACACAAACATAGTGGTAAGGTAGGTGGTGAAAAAGACACATAGAGGGATACAGACAGAAGAATAGTAAGTGAGTGAGCAAACACCCAGCAGAAAGAACATAATGTGGGACAATGTGAGAATGTGCATTTGGGCAGAAGAATTGATTGATTGATTGAAGTATTGCCATGTATATTTGTTATATGTAGTTGTTACAACTCCAGTGAAAAGTGTTGTATAAAGCCACAGGCCTCTGATGTCATCTTAGAATACAGAAATAAACCAGTTTTCAGTATAAAAGTGGGACATAGAGAAATAAAGTTAAAACTTCAATAGTACAATCCTTCCGAAGGGCTCTTCCTCCCTGACCCTGAGACTATCACCAGGATGAAGTGCGCAGTCTGTCTTGAGTCCCTGCGTTGTACCACCACAGAACTATCTCACCAGTCTTTAGTGCCAGCTTGCTATGACTCCTGTCGCTGTGAGACTGCCGCTGGTAGATCTCGACAACGCAGCCGTCCCTGAAACTGCTGCGACCTGCACAAGGCACTGGGCACAAACCCCCTTCTTCTGCCAACAGCTCAACTCCTTCTGCTGCCAACTGGAACAAAACTTACCTTCGACATGCTAGACACCTCCATGCTGTTCAAGCTCCCCTCAAGAAGGTAAGAAAGGTTCAAGTAAAAAGAAGCAGAGAGAGAAGAGAAACAAGGAAAGGCAGACAGAGTAGACAGACTCCAGGCTCCTGGACTCAGAGCAGCTGAATATTATTTGAATAGAGAAAGTCTGCAGAAAGCTGTAGCACAGAGCAGTTTAGGAATCTTCATCCATAACTCACAAAACACTTGTGTCCAGGGAAGGCAAATGGAATGTAGTCATTGATTTCAAAGGAAATAGAAGTTTCAAAGGATGGAGCTCCTGTTAAAACTGTACAAGTCACAAATCAGATCACACCTTGAAGACTGTTGGGCCTTTTATCTGAGGAAAGAAGTACTGCCATGGGGGAAATCCAGAGAAAGTATGATTCTGGATATGAAGAGATTTCTTTCAACATGGATTGAGCAATTTTAGAAGGATGAGGGACATCTCATCAAAACATATAATAAGGTACTTAGCAGATAGGTGTACAGCAGGATGCAGAGAGCGCGTTTCCCCTTGAGAGAAAGCCTAGGACCAAAGGGCATCATCTCAGAATATAGGTCGTACACTCAAGACAGATCTGAGGGGGATTGTCTTCACTCAGATTGGAGTGAATCTGAAGAATTCTTTAGCACAGAGGGCTGTCGAGTCTGGGCCATGAAATACATTCCAAGCTGAGAAGGACATATGTTTTATCAGTTGGGCAGATTAACCTTCAGGGGGCTATGAGAGAGAGGGAGACAAAGGGAGACAGAGGGAGAGAGAGGGAGAAAGAGGGAGAGAAAGGGAGAGAGAGGGAGAGAATGGGAGACAGAGGCAGAAAAAGAGAAAAGAGAGAGATCTTTTTGATGCTTTCTCTCCTGTCCCACACAAAACATGGCCATCTTTTCAGGAGCCAATCATAATGCTGTTGCCAAGCAGCTGCCAACTGCTTCAGAACTCATTGGCTCCGAGGTGTCTATGTTTTGCTCTCAACATTCCCAGAAAACACAACATTACACACAACTCACAGGATCCTTCAGTAACATGGCCCATAAAACTGCTCCCATTTCTGCATATTGGTTTAAAGCAATTTTCCTTATTTTCTGTCCATAAGACAAAAATAAAGCAGATAATAAGATATGGTCTTCACAAGGTGAATGTGATATGTGAGGCATGGTTACAAGAAACAAACCTCTGCATATCCACAACCCTGTACACATACACACAAGATATAAACTGCACAAATCTTCAGCAGAACAGTAAGTTCTCATATTCTTTGGGGCAGTATGTTCCTTTCTGACATATTCCCACTATTGCCTAGAGTCTCTGTCTCTGCCTGATTTCATTCACATTTTAAATTGTTACTTCCTGCAGGTTGTCATTCTTCAGGCTGAACACTTTCATCATCGGGAATGTGCAGGATTGCTCATATAAACCTAAGATTAGCCAGGAAGGACTAGGATATGAATCAGTGAATTAGAGACCAGTTAGCTCCAAGATTAGTGGTAGGGAAAAGCTCCAGAGCATTTTACACAATGTTATCAAAGTTAATCTAAAATGTTTTCAAGCCATAAGGGAGATTCAATGTTTTAGAAGTGATAGGTCATGCCTCATAAATCTATTGACATTCCCACAAGAAATCATTAAATTAGCAGGTGAGAGTTTCACAGCCAGTATAATTGTTTTCACGTCTCAGAAAAAAATTGATAAAGGCTTGTCACACAGAATTTTAAAGAAAATTAAATTATATTGAATTAAAATTCTAAATTGGAAATTGACTCAGTGTAAGGGCAGGCAGTTCAAAATCTGTTTTTGTATTTGGGTCAAATGGTCTGTTCAGCAAATGTATAATCTAATGTTTAATGCCTGCTGTGGACCTCCTGCTCTGCTTATGAATGACATATAAAATCATCAAGCTAAGTGGTCAAATGGGATAGCATTCAAGGTGCATGGACAAGTTAAGGATCTGGGTCCAGGTTAATGTGCTACACACCAGCAATCTCAACAAGAGGCAATCCAGCCATCACCCTCTGGACATTCAAACATCAAAATCCTGAGGAATACCATTGACAGAGATTGAACTGGACTCACTGAATCAAAACAATCAGAGCAGGTTAGAGGTTCAGAATTCATCTCCTGACTCCCCAAACTCTGTCCACCATCTATAAGGCACAAGTCAGGAGTGTGATGGAATACACCCCACTTGCCTGGATGGGGTGAGGGGTGGGGTGGGGCAGCAACCTAAACACTCAAGAAGCTTGACACCACCAAGGACAAAGCAGCCCATTTTATTGGCACCACACCCACAAACATCCATTCCCTCCACCACCGATGCTCAGTCACAGCAGTGTGTACTATCTACAAGATGCCCTGCCGAAATTCACCAAAGATCCTCAGGCAGCACCTTCCAAACCCACAACCACTTCCATCTAGAAGGACAAGAGCAGCAGATACATGGGAATACCACCCTCTGCAAGCTTCCCACCAAGCCCCTCACTATCCTGACTTGGAAATATATCGCCGTTCCTTCAGTGTCACTGTGTCAAAATCCAGAACTCCCTTCCTAAGGGCATTGTGGGTCTACCTACAGCACATGGAATGCAGTGGTTCAAGAAGGCAGCTCACCACCACCTTCTCAATGGGCAACTAGGGACGGGCAATAAATGCTGGCCCAGTCAGCAATGCTCATGTATCACGAGAGAATTTTTAAAAAGTGTAAGAGCTATAGTATGCCATTCAGTTCATCGAGTCCGCTCTGGCATTCAATGAGATTGTGGGTGATATGTTCAACTCTATTTTCCTGCCTTTTTCCTATTACCCTTGATTCTCTTCCTGATTAAACATCTCTCTGTCTCATCCTTGAATATACTTAATAACCCATCCCTAACAGCCTTCTGCATTGAGGAATTCCACAGATTCACTCCCCTCAGAGAGAAGACATTCCTGCATGTCTCGATCTGAAATGTGCAACTCCTGACATTATGCCCTCTGGTCTGAACTTTGCCAAAGCATTTGAAATGTATGTAGAAACATTTGTCAACTGTTTTAACATTTCCAGCTGGTTTCCTCTTATGCTCTAATTGATTATCCTGATTAACATTTTGCTCATTCCCTGCCATTTTGTTTTGTACTCTGACCTGGCACACACCTGTGTGCATTTATATATTTTTCCCATAAAGTCAATCCTATCCTTATTCAGATATAGTTGGTGGATCTTCCTCATGGATATCTTTTTATTTATAGTAGGAATGTACTTATTCTGAGTCTTCTAAAATATAGTTAAAATGTTTGTCACTGTTTCTTTACTGATCTTTCCCGTAGTGTGCCAGTTTTGATCATATCCTAGATCAGCTTTCATGATCACATAGTTCCCTTTTTAAGTTTAAGGTTAGTAGAAGACCCACTTATTTCCTTTCAAACTGGATGTAATATTCAATTGTGTTATGATCACTGTTACCTGGAGGAGTCTTTATTTTAAGTCATTAATTAATCCTGTCAGATTGCATGATACCAAGATATTTCCCTCTGAAGGAAATCTGTATCTCTTGGGTGTCTGCTTCCACAGTGATTTGAATAGCTTTCTCCAGAGTTAAATCTTCTTTGCACTGTATAAGATCTGATAAAGTTTCATCAAGAATCCCAACTGTAGTTGTTTTTTTAAAATTCTGATTTCAAAGTTCCACAGTTACAGTTTTCCACTGCCAAGGTTAATAATAAATAACTCTACAGTCCCCCTAGAAACTGAACTCGTCTCCTAAATCTTGCTCATTCAAAGATTTGTACTTTGATGGGAGTAACTGACCAAAGCTTCCAGAATAGTTTCGAGTGAGAGCAGTTTTATGAGCTCCTCAGGCTCAGCTTTAAACCATTTACTCATACAGCCCAGGAGGAGGAGGGAAAAGCCACAAATTTAAGAACATTATCAGAGAAATTATAACGGCAATTCTTAATAAGACAGGATACCCGAGTGACTGGTCATTCTTTACTCATTCTTTCATGGGATGGAAGACCACCATTTATTGCCCGTTCCCAAGCGCCCATAAACTGATTTGATAACTGAGCCATTTTCAGACCTGGTAAGAGAACTATGGCAACCCCCTGGAGAAGGGGATTTAGTAACTCCCAAAGTGGATACAAAATGCATTGTGAGATGGAGCTCAGTGAGACCGGGCAGATCTTGGGGGCTGTGTAAGTGAAGCTGAATATCCCTGGGAATTCTTCAAAATGATGGAGTAACTGAGGCTGCAAATGAGAAGTGAATGAAGAACTTACAGCTCAGATTGATCGATGCGATAGAAGGAGCACGGTGACAGAAAGAGGTTGTAGATCCAGGGAGATCACAAAGCCAGGAATTAAAGTTAACATTTAGCTGTTTCAAATGCCAAAGCAGATGAGGAGACAAAGTTTTGAACTTCTTTTCATCCTGTAGAAAAGGCAGGGTATCCTTCATAAGAGCTTTAATTATGCTGGGAAATACTTATTTAAATCACAAGGAGTGAGGATCATTCAGGAAAACCATCAGTAAGGCAGGAAGTTTTTTTTAAAGCTATAAGCAACACAACTCAACTAGTGAAGCCACAAAAATAAACAGCGATACTCCATTTCAGGTGCAAAATGCCAGAATTTAGCTGAAAACATGGAAAGACTCTTCAGTATTAGCAGTAAATAGCACCAGAGCTGCTAATGCTGGGAAATCAACAACTTTTAAAGCAAGTAAGTCACATCATAATCACATAATGACAATCTGGGATCAGAAACAGTTTTTCCAGGAAGGCTCCATTTCCAAAGTGTGACAAATAGAACATGGA
Organism: Chiloscyllium punctatum; assembly: GCF_047496795.1. NCBI lineage: Eukaryota > Metazoa > Chordata > Chondrichthyes > Orectolobiformes > Hemiscylliidae > Chiloscyllium > Chiloscyllium punctatum. Next base: position 66,893,267 of record NC_092778.1, on the reverse strand, counting down.
ATTGGACACCTTAGAGAAAATGGGAATATGATGGTCTAGTGGTATTATCACTAGCCTGTTAATCCAGAGACCCAGGTGATGATCTGGGACTTGGGCTTGAATCCTGCCATAGCAGAAGGTGGAATTCAGTGAAAATCTAGAATTTGGAATCTAATGATGACCATGAATCCATTGCCGACTGTCAGAAACCCCCATCTCATTCACTATTGTCCCTCAGGGAAGGAAACTGCCATTCTTACCTGGTCTGGCCTAAACGTGATTCCAGACCCACAGCAATGTGGTTGGCTCTTAAACTACCCTCTGGACAATTAGGGATGGACAATAAATGCTGGCCCAGCCAGGAATGCTCACATCCCATTAATGAATGAAAATACTTTATCTTTGAACTTAGATAATAGACCAGAAGCTGAACAAATAAATACATTACTATACACAATTGAGAATATAGTTGATAATAATATTACTCACCAAGAGGCAAAAGAAACAATATTTGAAGAGTTATCAAATGTTATAACAAAGAACGATGAAGAGATAACAATGAACAACATACCCTGCTGGAATCTATAACTGATGGAACTCGGACTACAACACAGCATGTAGGACATCCAGCCATGACAGATACGAGTCTGATGTTCAGTGTTGAGTGATTCAGAAGTCATTAGTTCAAGCCGAATACTTGACTTCTTTATTTTTCAGGAAGAATCCTCAGTAACTGTGGGACAGAATGTGCACAGCAAGAGGCAATCCACAAATCATAGAGCTGAGGAAGTGAAGATGGTAGCTTCACCATGGAAACGATTGCAACCAAAAACCAGAAAGTCCAAAGCAAATGGCAAGGGGGAGAGTGAATGGAAGTAGAAGTTAATGATCGGTTGTGAATGTTAGAAAATAGGTCAGACCTGCCGAGAGTAAACCCATGTAAACCAGACATGGGGAGTGGGGGTGGAGGGAGGGTGTGGGGCAGGAGGTGGAAAATCCAAATGGAGGACAATGCTCATGGTCTGAACACTGAGACCGCATCGTTGTAAAATGCCTCAGCAGAAAATGATGTGTTTTCCTTTTCCTTTTCCTTTGGGATTGCTCTGTGCTTCATGAGAACATTGTGACAGGGCCAGGACAGAACAGTCCACAGGACAACAAGGAGCTTTCTCGTCAAGACAAACAACTGGGAGGTCAGGGTCATTGCTGTGGACAGAGCAGAGATGTTCCATAAAGTGGTCACTCACTCTGTGTTCAGTCTCCCCAGGATAACGGAGAGCACATTGTGAGCAGTGAATACAGAAGGCTGACAGGAAACACTGCTTCACCTGGAAGGTGTGTTTGGGGCCTTGGACAGTGAGGAGCCTCAGACAGTGACAGGGGGAGGAGGGGAATGAGAAAGTACTGTTGACTCAGATTCGTTTGCCCCTCACAATGTCCCAGAAATGCAGGGATGGGCTTTTTAGGTATTTGTAACTAATGCTTGTCAGACTTGCTGAGGACTTCATGCATTTTCTGCTTTTAGTTTAGATTTCTGGTATCTGTACATATTTCCTTTCATTTTCCACAATGTACAGGGATTCTTCTGGGTCCTCAAAGCCCTTTAGTTACATCAATCTCCATGAGGCTGGGAGATTGTTTTCATTATTGAAGATGGTGTAGTACAGGGGACCGTGAAGAAATATATAATAGTATTAGCTTCAGAAGGATTGTAACACTTATCCATCATGTCAGAGATATTTAACGTGATAATTAATCACATTTGAAGACATCCCTTGGAGTACACCATTCATGAAAAAGCCCTGCATTTTCCTGTGGATTCGGACCCAGCACAGAACAGGGAATGGCTGCATTTTCCTGTGGATTCGGACCCAGCACAGAGCAGGGAATGGCTGCATTTTCCTGTGGATTCGGACCCAGCACAGAACAGGGAATGGCTGCAGTTTCCTGTGGATTCGGACCCAGCACAGAACAGGGAATGGCTGCAGTTTCCTGTGGATTCGGACCCAGCACAGAACAGGGAATGGCTGCAGTTTCCTGTGGATTCGGACCCAGCACTGAGCAGGGAATGGCTGCAGTTTCACATTCCAGTCACCACCAGGATGTTGCTGAAAATATTCACAATCCAAAGACAAAACATTGCAAGTCTCCTCATTTCATTGTCCTCAACATCAATCTCAATGTGTGTACTCCCTGCTGTCTCATTTGGAAACAGTGGCTGGTAATGAAAACTGGAGAACAGTCACTAACAGTGTCTGACAATCAACATAGGATTTCACAAAATGTCTCCCACACTGCTGACATCAAAAGATTCACCTGATAGATACTCTGAACTCCCCTCCAATACATGATGCACAGGCAATGTTTTCCCTCTCCTCCAGTGATGGATGTCATGACACATTTAGAATATTCCATATATGGTCCCTTTCTTTTCTGACATTGCAGATTCAAGGGGAGTGCCTTTTACAACAATTCAAATCAAAGCATGTACTCTTCAAAGGAAGTACACACGGAAATCTCGCATTAATGTCAGCAACACAACTTGGAATTGTGTGGAAAGCTGCTGAGGGAAGTTCCACCTCACAGTAGGCTCTTGGAAATCAGAGGAGGTTGAGGGAAGGATGGTATGTTCCTTGGGTTGGAAGAAAGCAATCAAACCAAGTAGCACAACTTCAGAGGGACACAGGGAGAATGTGTGCACAAATGGGTAATCCAGAGACTGGGGATCAAACTTCCTGCTTTATAAGGTACCAGTGTCAGGAGTGGGACTTCAAGCCACAAAACCATTGACCTCAGAGGCAGGACAATTACTAACAGAGCCACTGTGCTCCCAATGTGAGAGTATTCCTGATAAAGGGTTTTGCCCAAAATGTTGATTTTCCTGCTCCTCAGATGCTGCCTGACCTGCTGTGCTTTTCCAGCACCATTCTAATCTTTACTCTAATCTCCAGCATCTGCAATACCCACTTCTGCCTATAACCTGGGGCTGTGTGATTTTTAACTTTGTCCACTCCAGTCTAACACCGGCTCCTCCATGCCATCATTGAAGATGGGGATATTTGTACAGTCTGTTCCTTCATGGAGTTGTTTATCATTTTCGGTTTGGAATTCCTTTCTCTCTTGTTTTGCTTCTGCTCTGATTCAGTCACACCTTCCCAAATTTGAATCTTCCAGTCCAATCTCAATTTCCTGATGTCCCACCTTGTGTTCACTAAATTGATGGAGGTGGTGGTGAGGCTGTTGAGGAATGTTGGGGGGAGGGTGGGTGGGGAGGATGGAAATGGTGGGACGTGGGTGACCAGCAGGAGGCAGTAATGATGTTTCTTTTACTCCAAGGTCTGTGTGGACCATGGGGAGTTAGTGGTGGACTGTCCCAGCCAGTCTCCTGTCAATCGTTTCAAGGGTTTTGTGATTTACACATGAAAGAAGTGAAACCATCACTGCATTCTAACAGATGAAAGGCTTAGCAGACAATCAATTCTTCAATGTATAATTTCAGTTACATCACACTGTAAATTTTTGCTATAAATTCTGTGTTACGATCGAGCCCTCCACTATCACCTGATGAAGGAACGTCGCTCCGAAAGCTAGTGTGTTTCCAATTAAACCTGTTGGACTCTAACCTGGTGTTGTGTGATTTTTAACTTTGTTCACCCCAGTCCAATACTGGCATCTCCAAATCGTTTCAAGGTGGAGCTTTCAGACTGGCTCCGAATTGCCTGGCTGTGAAAAGCCTCACTCCTTGGCTGCTGACTTTGATCTATAACATCGAGGATGTGTTCTTGAAGTTGTTGGTGTAGATCCATCCGGAAGCCTTGAATGGATGAGGGTCGAGCCTTGATTCAGGCTCCGATGTTAAATGAAGGGATGAGACAGGCATCCCTCACTGTCCTGGGGAGAATCCCAGTCTCTAAACCAACCGTCTGAAATTGAAGCAAAGTTGACTGTTGGATGTCATGGAATTCAGTGGACTTGCTTAGTAGATAGGTGGACCAGTGGCTCAGTGGTTGGCACAGCTGCCTCACAGAGCCAGGGTCCTGGGTTTAATTCCACCCTCAGGCGACTGTGTGGAGTTTGCACATTCTCCCCGTGTCTGTGTAGGTTTCTTCCGGATGCTCCGGTTTCCTCCCACAGTCCAAAGATGTGCAGGTTAGTGTGGATTGACCATGGGAAATTACCCATAGTGTCCAGGGATGTGGAGGTTAGGTGGAAATATGGGGCGACAGGGAGTGGGTTTGATGTTTTTTTTGGAGGATATGTGTAGGCTGATTGGCTGTAGGGATTCTATGATTCTGTGGGGCATTTCTGAATAAGTAACACCACTGGAAATATGTCCGTGTTTCTGTACATTAAATACCCAAGGCACATTGAAAGACCCCATTCAAGCTTGCCAAATGGGTGGGTTAACTTGTGTTCCCACAGCATGGTATACTGTAACGCTACACCTCAGTGACACGCACAGTCCTGACCATCCAGCTTTGACCTTCTATAGATGCTGCTGTTCTGCCTCACTGTTAGGGTAGTGCATGCTGCTGAACGGAATTTTAATAATGTTGACTCTTCGAAAGTATTTGCCAGACTATCCAGGCAAATAGAATGATGTTTACATTGGCCTCCTAATCTAAAGCAACAAACAGACACACCACAGAGCAGCTAGTGGAGGGGAGCTGTCTGCTAATGACCTTTTCAATGAGGGTTACTGTTATAGATCACCCAGTCAGGTAACTTGATGTGAATACAGTTAGGAATGAGACAAAAAAGAGCATTGGGCAAATGTTTTATTCAACGTGACTAAATAAGAAACTGGAACATTAATCGATGACTAACAATCATCAATATTTAACAAGTCCAAAAAGGCGTCAGTCAATGTTATCTTTGGCTGTTGTGCTGTGAGTCAGTGAAATACTTTCAAATAACTAGGTATCAGGGACAACTTGGTTTGAAACTCTATCGCAATATAAGTAATGTAAACTGCTCCTCAGACACTGACTTTCACAGCTCATAATTATTTGCTGCACAGCTAAATTGAGGGGAAAAATCTGAAATGTGTGTAAAATAGTCCCAGTTGTAACTGCTGCAGTAACTGCTGGGAGAGCCTGAACACTTGAGCAGATGTGGTGGGGCTAGTGAACGGAACCAAGGTCTGAAGGTGACAGAGTCGCTGCACATTGTGAGGGGACTGCTGGGAGATGCAGAAGGACAAAGCTGCTGTTAGGAAGAGGTCAGGGGCAACCAAATGGAAGAACAGAAATTGATTTATAATGGATTTGCAGGTGAAGGCAAACAAAGAGAGGCCATGGTTTTAAAGAAATGAAGAAAACAAAACAGACAAATGTAAGCAGCAAGAGGCCATTCAGCCCTAACACTGCACCATTTGACTAGATCATTGTTGATCTAATTGTGACATCAAATCCACAAACCCGCCTGTCCCGGTAACCTTTGACTCCCCTTGTTAAGTGAATCATCCAACAAACTCATCCTTTAGAATAGTCAGTGATCCCACTCTTTGGTGAAGGGAATTCTGAAATTCACAGCATTGAGAGAAAAGAGCTCTCTCCATCTCTGTCTCCAATGGGAGAGCCATTATTTCAGACTGGATTCCCCCAGTTCCAGTCTGTCCCTCAGGGGACAGCATCCTCTCAGCATCCACCCCACCAATTCCTCTCAGGATCTTGTACGATCCAAGTGATCATCTCCTGTCCCAGTGGATATTGGTCCAGCCAATCCAAACTTTCCTCATGAGATAACTCCCCACCTCCCAGTTCTCTGAGCTGCCATGAACAGATTTACAACGTTTCTTAGCTAGGAGACCAAACTGTACACAATACTCTCGATGTCACACCATCCCTCACACTGTACAGCTGCAGTAAAACATCGCAACCTTCTACCCCATTCCCCTTCTTGAGAGGCCACACCTGGAGGATTGTGTACAGCTTCAGTCTCTCTTACTTGAGGAGGGATGTAGTTGCATTGGAGGCAATTCAGAGGAGGGTCACTTGGTCAATTCCAGAGATGGGAGGCCTGTCTCACAAGGGCAGATTGAGCAGTTTAGGCCGATACTCTCTGGAGTGAAGAAGAATGAGGGGAGATCTCATTCAGGGTTAGAAGATGCTAAAGGGGGATTGACAGAGTAGATACAGAGAGGATGTTTCTTCATGTGGGACAGTCTAGATCGAGAGGTCATAGCTTTAGGATAAGGTGCAGTAAATTTAAAAAAACAGAGATGGGGAGAAATTACTTCTGTCAAAGGGACTTGAATCTATGGAATTCACTCTCCCAGAGTACAGTGGATGCTGGGTCATTGAGTAAATTTATAGACAATAGACAATAGACAATAGACAATAGACAATAGATGCAGGAGTAGGCCATTCTGCCCTTCGAGCTTGCACCGCCATTCAATATGATCATGGCTGATCATTCCTAATCAGTATCCTGTTCCAGCCTTATCTCCATACCCCTTGACTCCACTATCTTTAAGAGGGGATGGGCAGATTTTTATTGAGTTAAGGCAGGAAGTGGGCAAGAAGGTGGAGTTGCAGCTGAGATGAGGTCAACCATGATGGTGTTAAATGGTGGAACAGACCTGAGGGGCTGAATGGCCTCTACCTGCTCCTAGCTCAGATGTTCACATGTACTTATAATAAACAACATTTATTTACCTCCTTCATTTCCTGTGTCTGCAGACCATTTTTATTGATTCATGTACAAGGACACTTGAATTTGTTTGTATCACCATGCTCTGCAGCCCGTCTCTGATGATGTAACATTCTGCTCCTCTGTTCATCCTGTAAGGTTAGATCGGTGCACACCTCCTCACATTCCACTACTTTGACCAATTCCTTGCCCATTCACATTATCTATCGATCTCACTTTGCAGACTTCTTGTAGTACTAGCAAATTTAGCAACATAGAACATAGAACATTACAGCGCAGTACAGGCCCTTCGGCCCTCGATGTTGCGCCGACCTGTCATACTAATCTGAAGCCCATCTAACCTACACTATTCCATGTACGTCCATATGCTTGTCCAATGGTGATTTAAATGTACTTAAAGTTGGCGAATCTACTACCGTTGCAGGCAAAGCATTCCATACCCTTACTACTCTCTGAGTAAAGAAACTACCTCTGACATCTGTCCTATATCTATCACCCCTCAATTTAAAGCTATGCCCCCTTGTGCTCACCGTCACCATACTTGGAAAAAGGCTCTCCCTGTCCACCCTATCTAACCCTCTGATTATCTTATATGTCTCTATTAAGTCACCTCTCAACCTTCTTCTCTCTAACGAAAACAGCCTCAAGTCCCTCAGCCTTTCCTCATAAGACCTCCCCTCCATACCAGGCAACATCCTAGTAAATCTCCTCTGAACCCTTTCCAAAGCTTCCACATCCTTCTTATAATGCAGTGACCAGAACTGTACACAATACTTCAAGTGCGGCCGCACCAGAGTTTTGTACAACTGTAGCATAACCTCATGGTTCCAGAACTCAATCCCTCTATTAATAAATGCTAAAGCTGCAAGGTGTTAGAAAGGATTCTGAGGGATAGGATTTATGACCATCTGGAAGAGCGTGGCTTGATTAAATGCAGTCAGCCCAGCTTTGTGAGGGGCAGGTCATGCCTCACAAATCTTATTGAGTTCTTTGAGTATGTTACTAGACAAGTTGATGAGGGTCGAGCGGTGGATGTGGTGTATGTGGACTTCAGCAAGGCATTTGATAAGGTTCCCCATGGTAGGCTTGTTCAGAAGGCCAGGGAAATTTAACTGTCTGGATACAGAATTGGCTGGTCGACAGAAGACAGCGAGTGGTAGTGGAATGAAAGTATTCTGCCGGAAGTCAGTGGTGAGTGGTGTTCCACAGGGCTCTGTCCTTGGGCCTCTACTGTTTGTAAGTTTTATTAATGACTTGGATGAGGGGATTGAAGAATGGGTTAGCAAGTTTGCAGACGACACAAAGGTTGGAGGTGTCATTGATAGTATAGAGGACTGTTGTAGGCTGCAGCGTGACATTGACAGGATGCAGAGATGGGCTGAGAGGTGGCAGATGGAGTTCAACCTGGATAAATGTGAGGTGATGCATTTTGGAAGGTCAAACTTAAAAGTTGAGTACAGGATTAAGGATAGGATTCTTGGCAGTGTGGAGGATCAACAGGATCTTGGTGTGCAGGCATATAGATCCCTTAAAATGGCCACCAGGTGGACAGGGCTGTTAAGAAAGCATATGGTGTTTTGGCTTTCATTAACAGGGGGATTGAGTTTAAGAGTCATGAGATCTTGTTGCAGCTCTATAAAACTTTGGTTAGACTGCACTTGGAATACTGTGTCCAGTTCTGGTCGCCCTATTATAGGAAAGATGTGGATGCTTTGGAGAGGGTTCAGAGGAGGTTTACCAGGATGTCGCCTGGAATGGAGGGCTTACCTTATGAAGAGAGGTTGACTGAGCACAGACTTTTTACGTTGGTAAAAAGAAGGAAGAGAGGGGACCTAATTGAGGTGTACAAGATAATGAGAGACATAGATAGAGTTGATAGCCAGAGACTATTTCCCAGGACAGAAATTGTTAACACGAGGGGTCATAGTTTTAAGCTGGTTGGAGGAAAGTATAGAGGGGATGTCAGAGGCGGGTTCTTTACACAGAGAGTTGTGAGAGCATGGAATGTGTTGCCAGCAGCAGTTGTGGAAGCAAGGTCATTGGGGACATTTAAGGGACTGCTGGACATGCATATGGTCACAGAAATTTGAGGGTTTGTACATTAGGTTTACCTTACATGAGGATCAATGGTCAGCACAACATTGTGGGCTGAAGGGCCTGATCTGTGCTGTACTGCTCTATGTTCTATGTTCTAAAACACTGTATGCCTTCTTAACAACCCTGTCAACCTGGGTGGCAACTTTCAAGGATCTGTGTACCTGTACACCGAGATCTCTCTGTTCAACTACACCACCAAGAATCTTACCATTAGCCCAGCACTTTGCATTCCTGTTTCTCTGACCAAAGTGAATCACCTCACACTTGTCCGCATTAAACTCCATTTGCCACCTCTCAGCCCAGTTCTGTGGCTTATCCATGTCTTTCTGTAACCTACAACATCCTTCATTCACCGACCTTAGTGTCATCTGCAAATTTACTAACCCACCCGTCTACGCCCTCAACCAGGTCGTTTATAAATATGATGAACAGCAGTGGACCCAACACCGACCCTTGCGGTACACCACTAGTAACTGGACTGGACTCCAGGATGAACATTTCCCATCAACTATCACCCTCTGTTTACTTTCAGCAAGCCAATTACTGATTCAAACTGCTATATCTCCCACAATCCCATTCCTCCGCGTTTTGTGCAATAGCCTACTGTGGGGAACCTTATCGAGCGCCTTGCTGAAATCCATATACACCACATCAACCGGTTTACTCTCATCTACCTATTTGGTCACCTTCTCAAAGAACTCAATAAGGTTTGTGAGGCACAACCTACCCTTCACAAAACCGTGCTGACTATCCTTAATTAAATGATTCTTTTCTAGATGATTATAAATCCTATCTCTTATAACCTTTTCTAACACTTTACCAACAACTGAAGTAAGGCTCACTGGTCTATAATTACCAGGATTGTCTCTACTCCCCTTCTTGAACAGGGGAACCACATTTACTATCCTCTAGTCTTCTGGCACTATTCCTGCTGCACCTGGGGTTCTTGTGGTGCAGTGGTTGTGGCCCTGCCTTTGAGCCAGGAGGTCTAGGTTTAAGTCACTGTGTCATAATATGTGAACACATTGGTCAAAACTGTCTCAATTCTGTCCCTTCATCTAAGTCATTTACATAAATTAATACTGATCATTGTGAAACAGGACTTAGTATTACCAAAGCTATGGCGCTGATTTACAGCTAACTAATCCCCATCCAAGCTAACACGTTACCCACTCCACCAGCCCCACAATTTATATTATCCTTTGATATGGAATGTTCCCCTTTAGCAACATTGCTTGTTACTTTATCAAAAGGCTGTAATAAATTATTCAAATATGATTTCCCCTTCACTAAACCATGTTGTCTGTGCCTGAGATTTTCTAACTGCCCTGTTAATATCTCCTCCATAGTATTCCTTGCATTTTCCAGACAGAGATGTTAAGTTAACTGGCTTGTAGCTTTCTGGATTTGATCTTCAGCCTCTTTTCCAATCTGATGGCACCATTCCAGAATCTGGGGGATTTTGTAAAATTAAAATCAATACAGTGCCTATCTCAGCAGACAACACTTCGAGCACCCTCAGATGAAGTTGATAAGCCCCGAGGGACTAGTCAGTTTTTAGTTGTAATAATTCTCCCTGACCCCTTTCCCAGGTGATTATGATTGCTTTAAACTCCGTCTTTGCTTTCAGCTCTTGATTCACAATTATTTCTGGAATGTCACTTGTTTCCTCTATAATGAAGACTGGTGCAAAGTATCTATTAAGTTCATCTGCCAACTCCATTTGCCAGTTAGTAACTCCCCAGACTCAGTCTCTGGAGTACACAATCCTCGATTTTCTTACTCCTTTCCTATCTAAATATTTAAAGAAACTCTTCATGTCTGTTTTTATATTTCTAGTCAGCTTTCTCTTATTCTCTAATTTCTCCATTGTTACTAATCTGTTGGTCATTGATGGTTGTTCTTTGTTCACTGTCTGACCTGCTACTCATTTTTGTGAAATTATAGAATTTTCTTTCAAACTGATACTATCTTTAATTGTCTTCGTTAACCCTTGATGGCATGCTTTTCCTTAGCATCCTTCTTTCTCATGCGATGTATATTTTCTGAACATTCCAAAATATCTCCTAAATCTCTGCCACATTATCGTTGCTAACAATGATCTCATCATTGTAGTGTTCTTAAGTTCAGTCTTAGATCCACTCTGTTCTCCAACAAACAGAATGCAAAATTTAATCATGCCAGCAACACTGCTACCTAGTGGTGCCTTTACTCTGAGGTCATTAAGTAATCCCATCTCAATGCACATTACCAGGTCTAGCATAGCCTGCTCTTCTGGTTGGCTTTGGAACATAATCTTCTAAGAAACAGTCCCAAAAGCGCTTGATGAACCCATCATTCAGGCTACTGCTGCCAATCTGATTCATCCAATGTAAATGATGAAGTAATCATCATAACGTCCTCATCTGCCCCAATTATTTCTTCCTGTGTAACCTGCTGTTGGGGGTGGGGGGGGGGGTGTGGAGTAGGGACCATGAACTCCAATTAACTAGGTGATTTCTTACCTTTATTATTTCTCATCTCCACCCAATGCAATTCTACATCCAGACCTTCAGAGCTAAGGTTATCTATCTCAACTTAAATAATACGATCCTTAATTAACAGAGCTATCCCTTCACCTTCAGCTAGCTTCTGCTCTTCCAAACTGTCATGTACACTTGAATATTCAGATCCCAGTCCTTGTCATGTCTCTGAAACTATCAAGTCAGATGTAGCTAGTTCTATTCAAGTTTTCTATTCAAAAGTTTAAGATTAATAAATAAAAGGTCAGGCAGACCAAAATAAAGAAAACAAGTAACAAAAGTGCAGTGACACAACAGGAAATTTAAAACAACAGAAAGCACGAGGTGAGAAATATTAATGGTCTCATAATCAGTTCCTAATCAGGAATCCATTAGCTCTGTGGGTCAGTTTATTTCAAGCAATAAAACACATTCCAAGTTACGAAGCAGATATGACAGCCAGCCAGCTGATAGCTCTGTCTGTGCAGCTTGCAGATCCATCAGGCAGAGTCCTTCCAGGTGAAGATATACCCACAGTGTATAGCGTCCTTCTCTTCAATGTCAGGTTACACATATAACAGAAAGAGTATCATTTTAAAAAGGAACTATTTTGAGGACATAAAAGTGCATGAAGAAAGAGCAGAGAAATATAATCAGTTCCAGCTGAAGAGCCAGTATCTTTACAGGTGCACTGGGCTGAATGGCCTCCTGCACTTCCATTTGCATGTTGTTACTATCCTGATCCTCATTGCTTGAGTTTTTTGTGCCAAAGAAGAAAATAAGAAAACTGTGCATCGAACTCTTCAATCAGCTGCTTCCTAAACAAGGTAATCAGGCTGATAACAAGCTACTTTTTTGACCAAACAATGTTTGTAATGAGACTTCAAGCTGTTTTTCTCTGTTTGAAATGATGAATGCAGCAATAGAATCATGACTATGTTTGTCAAATTATTCTCCAAGCATTAGTCATCAAATCACCTGTGGTTTAAGGCTCTGCTTTAATCTATCTCTCCCTCCCTGTGAGAAATTAACCTGTGAGATTGAACAAAATCTCTCTATTGCTCACAATACACATTACTCATTACAAAGAAAACATTAATGTTCAAATACCTAAAGGGATGTTGCCTAAGATGTACCTCTTGTATATGTTGCTACTGTTATGATTTTCAGTTGCTTAAAACTTTCCCAGTCTAATTATTTTCCACAAACTGCCTCCCAAGTGTGTGGTGGGAGATGGGGCTCTATGATCGAGATCATCGGCCACACAAGGATCCACAGATCGCAGGACCAGTGACACGGAAGTTTCTAGGTAGACAGTCTTCCTCGTTAGTGAGAGATTGCCGATGACAATTTTATGTTTCATGAAGAAATTAATTATACAGAACTCATTAACACCGCCAGTTAAAACTCATTCAAGTTGTATGTAACCTGTACTAATTGGAGTTGGCTCTTGGTGCTGAAGGTTAAATAGTAAAGTAATAATTGACTGGCCGGTGAAACATTCATGTGCCTCAAGCCCCCAAGATTTCTTTTCGGTTGTATAAATATTTCATATTTCCTCATTGTGAAAATGGAGTGTAAAACTTCTGTTTGAGCCAAAGTAGCACACAGGAATTAGAAAGTTCTCTTGTTTTTTACAGCGTGTGTGTTTGGAAAAAAACAATAAAGAAAACACAGCGATGTTGCAGCAAGTGTTACACTGATATTTTTGTAATGACCATATACTGGAGAAATTGGTGAATGTGAGTTTGAACTGATTGAAGGAAACACAAGTTATTTTAGTCACTTGCTGTCTTTACACCTATCCCAGTCTCAGATCCCTGTATTCTTCCTTTTTCCTGAGACAATTGCAGCCCAGGCCAAAATAGGTCTTTGATTTATAGGGTCTCAATTGGCAGTTGCTGACCGTTTCCCTCCTTCACATCGGGCCATGTACAACTCTAATCAATCAACTTTCTCTGGACATGTTAAAAACACAATCTCTGAAACAGGGGGAAGTGATCTGGGTGGAACTGAGAAATAAAAAAAGGGATGATCACCTTATTGGGATTTGTACTATAGACCTCCTAATAGTCAGAGGGAACTTGAGAAACAAACTTGTAAGGAGATCTCAGCTATCTGTAAGAATATTAGGGTGGTTATGGTAGGGGATTTTAACTTTCCAAACATCGACTGGGACTGCCATAGTGTTAAGGGTTTAGATGGAGAGGAATTTGTTAAGTGTGTACAAGACAATTTTCTGATTCAGTATGTGGATGTACTGACTAGAGAAGGTGCAAAACTTGACCTACTTTTGGGAAATAAGGCAGGGCAGGTGACTGAGGTGTCAGTGGGGGAGCACTTTGGGGCCAGCGACCAGAAATCTATTAGATTTAAAATAGTGATGGAAAAGGATAGATCTAAAAGTTGAAGTTCTAAATTGGAGAAAGGCCAATTTTGATGGTATTAGGCAAGAACTTTCAAAAGCTAATTGGGGGCAGATGTTCACAGATAAAGGGATTTCTGGAAAATGGGAAGCCTTCAGGAATGAGATAACGAAAGCCTAGATAACGTATATTCCTGTCAGGGTGAAAGGGAAGGCTGGTAGGTATAGGGGATGCTGGATGATGAAAGAAATTGACGGTTTGTTTAAGAAAAAGAAGGAGGCATATATGTAAGGTATTGACAGAGTAGATCAAGGGAATCCTCATAAGAGTAAGAAGGCAGGAGGAGTATACTGAAGGGGGAAATCAGGAGGGCAAAATGGGGGCATGAGATAGATTTGGCAAAGAGAATTAAGGAGAATCCAAAGGGTTTTTACAAATACATTAAGGACAAAAGGATAACTAGGGAGAGAATAGGACCCCTCAAAGATCAGCAAGGCGGCCTTTGTGTGGAGCCACAGAAAATGGGGGAGATACTAAATGAATATTTTGCATCAGTATTTACTGTGGAAAAGGATATGCAAGATATTGACTGTAGAGAAATAGATGGTGACATCTTGCAGAATGTCCAGATTACAGAGGAGGAAGTGCTGGATGTCTTGAAATAGGTAAAAGTGGATAAATCCCCAGGACCTGATCAGGTGTACCTGAGAACTCTGTGGGAAACTAGAGAAGTGATTGCTGGGCCTCTTGCTGAGATATTTGTATCATCAATAGTCACAGGTGAGGTGCCAGAAGACTGGAGGTTGGCAAACATGGTGCCACTGTTTAAGAAGGGCAGTAAGGACAAGCCAGGGAACTGTAGACCAGTGAGCCTGACCTCGGTGTTGGGCAAGTTGTTGGAGGGAATCCTGAGGGACAGGATGTACATGTATTTGGAAAGGCAAGGACTGATTAGGGATAGTCAACATGGCTTTGTGTGTGGGAAATCATGTCTCAAAAACGTGATTGAATTTTTTGAGGAAGCAACAAAGAGGATTGATGAGGGCAGAGCGGTAGCTGTGATCTATATAGACTTCAGTAAGGCGTTTGACAAGGTTCCCCATGGGAGATTGATTTGCAAGGTTAGATCTCATGGAATACAGGGAGAACTAGCCATTTGGATACAGAACTGGCTCAAAGGTAGAAGACAGAGGGTGGTGGTGGAGGGTTGTTTTTCAGACAGGAGGCCTGTGACCAGTGGATTGCCACAAGATTGGTGCTGGGTCCTCTATTTGTTGTCATTTACATAAATGACTTGGATGCGAGCAAAAGAGGTAGAGTTAGTAAGTTTGTAGATGACACCAAAATTGGAGGTGCAATGGACAGCGAAGAGGGTTACCTCAGATTACAACAGGATCTGGACCAGATGGGCCAATGGGCTGAGAAGTGGCAGATGGAGTTTAATTCAGATAAATGCGAGGTGCTGCATTTTGGGAAAGCAAATCTTAGCAGAACTTATACACTTAATGGTAAGGCCCTAGGGAGTGTTGCTGAACAAAGAGACCTTGGAGTGCAGGTTCATAGCTCCTTGAAAGTGGAGTTGCAGGTAGATAGGATAGTGAAGGCGGCGTTTGGTTTGCTTTCTTTTATTGGTTAGAGTATTGAGTACAGGAGTTGGGAGGTCATGTTGCGGCTGTATAAGACATTGGTTAGGCCACTGTTGGAATATTGCGTGCAATTCTGGTCTCCTTCCTATCGGAAAGATGTTGTGAAACTTGAAAGGGTTCAGAAAAGATTTACAAGTATGTTGCCAGGGTTGGAGGATTTGAGCTACAGGGAGAGGCTGAACAGGCTGGGACTGTTTTCCCTGGAGCGTCGGAGGCTGAGGGGTGACCTTATAGAGGTTTACAAAATCATGAGGGGCATGGATAGATTAAACAGGCAAAGTCTTTTCTCTGGGGTCGGGGAGTCCAGAACTAGAGGGCATAGGTTTAGGGTGAGAGGGGAAAGATATAAAAGAGACGTAAGGGACAGCTTTTTCACACAGAGGGTGGTACGTGTATGGAATGAGCTGCCAGACGAAATGGTGCGGGCTGGTACAATTGCAAGATTTAAAAGGCGTTTGGATGGGTATATGAATAGGAAGGGTTTGGAGGGATATGGATCTGGTGCTGGCAGGTGGGACTAGATTGGGATGGGATATCTGGTCGGCATGGATGGGTTGGACCGAAGGGTCTGTTTCCATGCTGTACATCTCTATGACTCTAGTGGGACTTGAACCAGGATCTTCTAGATTAGATTAGATTAGATTAGATTACTTACAGTGTGGAAACAGGCCCTTCGGCCCAACAAGCCCACACCGCCCCGCCGAAGCGTAACCCACCCATACCCCTACATCTACATCTACATCTACCCCTTACCTTACACTACGGGCAATTTAGCATGACCAATTCACCTGACCTGCACATCTTTGGACTGTGGGAGGAAACCGGAGCACCCGGAGGAAACCCACGCAGACACGGGGAGAATGTGCAAACTCCACACAGTCAGTCGCCTGAGGCGGGAATTGAACCCGGGTCTCTGGTGCTGTGAGGCAGCAGTGCTAGACCAGAGATAGGAACACTACCACTGCACAGCAATGCCCTATGCATTCTGTTGATGTGAAAGGCAATACTTGCTCTCAGGGAGACTGACCATCATGTCAGTGAGATTACCATGACCGATGAACATAATTCATCTTCTCTCTTTTCGTTCTATCTACAGAATTACAAAACAGAAAACCTCATGACAAGAAGCATCTTAATTAATTAATGTGTTGGTGTAAAGGGCAACGGCAATGTCACAATTGTCCAACTGAACCATTGGGCTGCTCTCTCATTACAAAGAGATGATCAGTGAGGGTTTAATCTGAGGGTCACTGTGCCTCAGGCAAGGGGAGAGATTGAGAAAGAGACTCCTTCATGGTAATCTCAGCCCATGTGGGGATTGAAGCCGCGCTGCTGGCATTACTCTGCATCACAAACCAGCCCTTTCCAGTCAATGTAGTGGATAACAGATAATGGGCACCATAATTCTAATATCAAACTGAATAAGAATAACAATTTATATTCACAAAGCTATCCTGAAATTCATTCAGGGTTCTCATGGTCTCCAATTGAAATCCAACAGATGTTGGAAGAAATGTGACAGAACATCATCAATTGCCTTTCGCACACAGAAATGTTATTTCACCAGGACTTCTATCAACCTCACACTGTGCTAGTGAAGCAAGGAACAGGGAGTGTGCGGAGCTGAACACATGGTTGCAGGGATAATGCAGGAGGGAGGGTTTTGGATTCTTGGATATTTGGAGCTCTTTCTGGGGAAGGTGGGATCTCAACAAACAGGATGGTCTTCACCTGAACCAGAGGGGTACCAATATCCTGGGGGGGGACATTTCCTAATGCTTTTCGGGGGTGGGGGAGTTTAAACTAATGCAGCAGTGGGATGGGAATCTGAATTGTAGTTCCAGTGCACAGGAGGGACAGGGTAATGAGGTCAGGGATAGATTTACAAGGTCGCGAAATTTACAAGGTCAAACCATCATGATGCTGGTTTGAAATGTGTGTACTTCAACGCAGGGCACATCTGGAATAAGGTGGGTGAACTTACAGCATGGATTGATATCTGGGATTTTGATGCTGTGGCCATTTCAGAGACATGGCTAGAGGAAGGACAGGAATGGTTGTTGCAGTTTCTGGATTTAGATGTTTCAGTAAGAACAGAGAAGATGGTGGCGGGGAGGGGGTTGTGGGGGAGGGGGTGACTTTGTTAATCAAGGGTAGTATTTCAGCAGTTGAGGTAACGTATGAGGACTCATCCACTGAGGGAATTTGGGCTGACGTTAGAAACAGGAAAGGAGAGGTCACCCTGTTGGGAGTTTTCTGCAGGCCTCTGAATTGTCCCAGAGATGTAGAGGATAGGATAGCAAAAATTATCCTCGATAGGAGCGAGTTGTTATGGGGGACTTCAACTTTACAAATATTGACTGGGAATACTATAGTTCAAGTAGTTTAGATGGGTCAATTTTTGTTCAATGTGTGCAGGAGGGTTGTCTGACACAGTATGTAGACAGGGCAACAAGGAGCGATGCCATATTGGGTTTGGTACTGGGGAATGAACACGGTCAGGTGTTAGATTTGGAGGTAGGTGAGCACTTTAGTGACAGTGACCATAATTTGGTTATGTTTACAATAGCAATGGGCAGGGATAGGTACATACTGCAGGGAAAGAGGTGTAACTGGGGGAAAGGCAATTATGATGCGATTAGGCAAGATTTAGGATGCATTGGGTGGGGAAGGAAACTGCAGGGGATGGACACACTTGAAATGTGGAGCTTATTCAAGGAACACCTACTGCGGGTCCTTGATAAGTATATACCTATCAGGCAGGGAGGGAGTTGTCAAGAGAGGGAGCCATGGTTTACTAAAGAAGTTGAAGCTCTTGAAAAGAGGAAGAGGAAGGCTTATGTGAGGATGAGGCATGAAGGCTCAGGGGGCTTGAGGGTTATAAGTTAACCAGAAAAGATCTAAAGAGAGGGCTAAGAAGAACCAGGAAGGGACATGAGAAGTTGTTGGTGAATAGAACATAGAACATAGAACAGTACAGCACAGAACAGGCCCTTCAGCCCATGATGCCGACCATTGATCCTCATGTATGCACCCTCAAATTTCTGTGACCATATGCATGTCCAGTAGTCTCTTAAATGTCCCCAATGACCTCGCTTCCACAACTGCTGCTGGCAACACATTCCATGCTCTCACAACTCTCTGTGTAAAGAACCCACCTCTGACATCCCCTCTATACTTTCCTCCAATCAGCTTAAAACTATGACCCCTCGTCTTAGCCATTTCTGCCCTGAGAATAGGATCAAGGAAAACCCTAAAGTTTTCTATCGGTATATCTGGAATTTAAAAAATGACTGGAGTAAGAGTAGGACCAATCAAAGACAGGAGTTGAAGATTGTATGTGGAATCTGAGGACATAGGGGAAGTGCTTAATGAATACTTTTCGTCAATATTCACATTGGGAAAGGGGCAATGCCAGTGAGAACATGGAGATACAGGCTACAAGATTAGATGGGATTGACGTTGACAAAGAGGAGGTTTTAGCAATTTTGGAAGGTCTGAAAATAGCTAAGACCCTAGGGCCAGATGGGATTTATCCTCATATTCTCTGAGAAGCCAGGCAGGAGATTGCAGACCCTTTGGCTTTGATTTTTATGTCATCATTGTTGACAGGAGTAGTGCCAGAAGACTGGAGGACAGCAAATGTTGTTCCCTTGTTTAAGGAGGGGAGTCGGGCCAACCCTAGTAATTATAGACCAGTGAGCCTTACTTCGGTTGTGGGTAATGTGTTGGAAAAGGTTATAGAGAGAGGATTGATAATCATCTGGAAAGGAATAAGTTGATTAGGGATAGTCAACACAGTTTTGTGAAGGGTAGGTCGTGCCTCAAAAACCTTATTGACTTCTTTGAGAAGGTGACCATACAGGTGGATGAAGGTAAAGTGGTTGGTGTGGTGTACATGGATTTCAGTAAGGCATTTAATAAGGTTCCACATGGTAGACTATTGCACAAAATATGGAGTTTCAGGATTGAAGGTGATTTAGTGGTTTGGATCAGAAATTGGCTAACTGAAAGAAGACAGAGGGTGATGATTGATGGGAAATGTTCATCCTGGAGCTCAGTTAACAATGGTGTGCCGCAAAAGATCTGTTTTGAGACCACTGTTGTTTATCATTTTTATAAATGATCTGGATGTGGATGTAGAAGGATGGGTTCGTACATTTGCGGGTGACACTAAGGTAGGCAGAGTTTGTGAATAGTGCCAAAGGATGTTGTGAGTTACAGAGAGACATAGATAAGCTGCAGAGCTGGGCTGAGAGGTGGCAAATGGAGTTTAATGCAGAAAAGTGTGAGGTAGTTCACTTCAGAAGAAGTAACAAGGTAATGCAGAGTACTGAACTAATGGTAAAATTCTTGGTAGTGTAGATGAGCAGAGAGATCTCGGTGTCCAGGTGCATAAACCCCTGAAAGTTGCCACCCAGGTTGATAGGGTTGTTAAGAAGGCATATGGTGTGTTGGTGTTTATTGGTAGGGGATTGAGTTTCGGAGCCACGAGGTGATGCTTCAGCTGAACAAGACACTAGTAAGGCCACACCTGGAGTATTGCGTACAGTTCTGGTCACCGCATTATAGGAAGGATGTGGAATCCTTGGAAAGGGTTCAGAGGAGATTTGCTCGGATGTTGCCTGGTATGGAAGGAAGGTCTTACGGAGGAAAGGCTGAGGGTCTTGAGGCTGTTTTCATTGGAGAGAAGAAGGTTGAGAGGTGACTTAATCAAGACGTATAAGATAATCAGAGGGTTAGATAGGGTGGACAGTGAGAGCCTTTTTCCCCCGGATGGTGAAGGCTAACATGAGGGAACATAGCTTTAAATTGAGGGATGATAGATTTAGGACAGATGTCAGAGGTAGTTTCTTCACTCAGAGAGTAGTAAGGGGTGGGGAACAACCTGCCTGCAACAGTAGTAGACTCACCAACTTTAGGGGCATTTAAATGGTCATTGGACATACATATGGATAATAATGGAATAGTTTCAGTTAGATTGGCATCAGATTAATTTCACAGGTCAGTGCAACATCGAGGGCCAAACGGCCTGCACTGCGCTGTAACATTCTATGTTCTATGTAACTTCCGGAATGCCCCCATGGAATTTCAGGGTGTGTACCTTTAATGCAGAACGTTTCTTAAGGAACGTAAAGGGATGGTGCAGAATGATAGATATTGGTTCATGGATGAAAGTTGAGAAGATATTCATCCCAATGTGATCAGTTTCTGAAACAAAACTGCTCCGTTGTTACAGTTCATGAGAAATGGGTGTGTTAGCTATGGTTGTTCAGTTTCTGTCATTAGTGTCCAAGGAAGGGATCAGTATCTTTTTCCCTGAAGTGCTTCGTATGAACTCTTCATCTCAAATGTATTTTGCAGCAACCAATTCCCTGCCAGCTATCTAAAATTTATAGATCTTAACTGTGACAGTGTACATTAAAAGAATATTCTCAGCATTTGTCAATGTTTACATCAAGGAGAAGGTAGCTCTGGGTGAAATGAAATCTGCACGACAGTGAGATTTGGTATGATGTTGTTTTTAGGTGGTGTGCCTGGACTGCAACATTCCCAGTTTGCATTCACAGGATCATTTTCAGAGTCAGCTCAGGACAAGGCTAGACCCCATCAAAATATTTTAAGTAGGTAGCCCAGACCTTAACTTTCCTTATTTGAAACATAGATGTGAAGTGCTGTGTTCCCAATGTGATGCGACCGGTCAAACTATTTGACATTAAGCTAAACACAAATTTATTTCGATACTATAGTTAAAATACAAAGAAACAGGAATTTAGAATAACAACTATTGGAAAACTTAACTGATACAATACCTATTACTAATTAACTGTTCCAAACATCTCACAAACACACTTCTTGGCAAAAAGGCAAATTCATACATAGATTCTCACATGCAGTTCTCCAATCCAGGAGGAAGAAACATCAAGAGAAAATTCAGAGAGTGTAGTAGCCAGGAGATATTCACTGAAGCATCCAACTCTTTCGAAACCTCAAACAGCTTCTGCTGCAAAAGCTAAACAACCTGGAACGCCTGGTCTGTGAGAGCTGGCTGCCCCCAGGCTGCTTCCAATGTTCCAACTTAAAATAAAACACCCCAAGACCTCACAAGTTGTGTACTTAAGTCATCTTGAGTAGCCAGATCAGCACCTCTGCCTGAAAACCTCTCTTCAAAAAAAAAACAGGACAAAATAACCTTTTAAAGTTATAGCATCATCACAGTCAGGTGCAGGTAATCAATTGTGTGATTTAATGCCACTTGTTCATTTTTGGGCTTTTTGCAGATTCGAGGAGAAGGCAAAGTCAGAAAATGTCTTAAGGTAAAAACTTCAAAATAAAATTATTTATTATACATTAATATTAAACAGTGCTATTATACAGTAGTCACTGGTATACCAGACTCTGATGTTTAGTTGCATGAAATTACCTCATGTTTTATCTAGTCAGCTGTGTCTTCAGATTCTCCAAAGTTCTTGTGTTCTAAATTCGCTCACACTGTTAGTTACACTCAGTGATGTACAGTTCCATGACATCATTAAAGATTGCTTCAGAATCCTGATGCCTCATACAACATAGGTCTCTCCCTTAGTTATTCCAATGGAAGTTTGGCATTCCAGAATTTTGAAACAAATTAACATTTTTTTTTGTTCATTCATGGGACATGAGCATTGTGGACAGTCCGAATTTTCCTGAAGATGTTGACGGTGCTGAAGTATTAGTTGGCAGTAATCTCAGCTACATCACAAGGCTATGCATTCAAACGCCAAGACTTGTGAACAAAAATTAAAGCTGATAGAGTAGGGTGGTGCTGTTCATCAGAGAAGACTCCAATTGTCTGGTGACTGCAAGAGATCCACTTCAAAGGGGCAGGCAATTCTTGCTGGCCTCCTGATCAATATTTAGCCCTCAACTGACATGACAATTATTGGGTCATGTGTGGGAAAGCTGACAGTGTATAAATTAGCTTGCACATTTTCTACAAAGAAACTACACTGAAAAAAACATTGGATGATTAGCTTTGAGACACCCAATGGTCTTGTATGGCCTATGGTCAGTGTTTCTCTTTCTGATGAACAGGATGGAGGTCAAAGCATATAGTTGGCAAAGGTCAGAAATAATTTATTTCTAACTAAATCAGCAAGGTGTTGCAAAATTATTTAAAAAAAGGAAATAAGTTTTATTATTTTAATGGTCTAATGGAGGTCCTACAAATGATGAAAGGTTTTGGTAGATTGGATGGGAGGAAATGTTTCTCTCCTGGGGAAGTGAATCTCCTCACTATAAAAGACAAGAAATCGAAGAGGGAATTCAGAAGAAACTTTTTCACACCCAGTGGTGAGAATGTCGAACTCAGTATCACAGCAATTAGGTGAAGTGAATAGATGGTTATTAATGAGAAACCTTGGGAAGATGCTTTAGTGGAGCATAAAACACTAGAATGGAGTGATTGGGCTGATTGGACTGTGTAGCCTGTATAAAATAATTAGGTCAGTGCACTACAGAAATACACATTTTAAAGACATTGCTAATTCTTTACTATCACAACAGGTTTATATTTTATGATTCAGAAACCAGATTGATTCATTGTAACATTTTGCTGGAAGAAATAATTTTATCAGATTTTTTTAAACAAATAATTGCTGAGTTAGAATGGCACAATAAGGTAAATCATGGGGCATTTCTATCTGTATAGCAGAAAGTGAATTAGTCCTGCACTAAGTGTTTTCAATCTTGATCACATTTCACCAGGAGAATGATGTGGAAATCTGAGTACATGATCCGTCAGGGAGAGGTCAGCCTGATAATCAGTAACACTGAGAAGTGCAGTCTGTCTGCTCCCCCAAGGGGGATACAAAAGATCCAATCATCTAGAAAAGAGGGGTAAATCTCCATAAGACCAAGAGCTATTCCCCAACAGTTATTACATTAAAACAGTGATTCCCTGTCAAAAAGTACTTCAATGACAGCACTTTGGGATGTCCTGAGGTTGTGTAAGGTGCTATGTAAAGGCAAGTCTTCTTTAAACAGAAGCAACACAAATATCAGGAAAGGGTTGAGAAACACTGTCATATGAAAGAAGCTGGAGTCCTGTTATTCAGTGGCCTGCCATAGAAGTGACAGCGCACAAAGTTATACCTATTTTAAATTCCAAAGATGAAAAATTGCTCAATGAAGAGAATAATAAAGAATGAGCTGAGATCTTCGTCATTGAACAGGATATATTGTGTCCCTCGAGTGTGGAGTGTGAAAGCCAAAGTTGAGACATTCATGATAAAGTTGCAAAAAGGCAAGACACACACCTTTGTTTTTTTTGTATTTTAAAATTCTGCAATCAAAACCACAATAGGACAGTAGGCGTCTATATACAACAGCAGTTTTTGGTACGATACAGCATTTAATACAACTGTTGATAACCTGCAAAAACTTGCTTTGTCAGACAAAAGCAGACTTCCTCAGACCAGAAGGCAGTTAAGGCACAATTTCTGTGTTTCATTATCTCTCTGTTAATTGGAGGGCAATTGGGTGCAAAACAGCTAGTGCAATATTTGCTGAATAAAACATTCTACATACAGGAAATCGTACTGGCTTTCAGAACTTTTGACCCAATTGTCAAATTAAACATCTTTTAAAACTTCAAAATATTTTATTCCTTTAAATAAATAACAAATATCTACACCTTGCAAGGAGTTGCATGTTGGAATTAGTCCTTTTCCTGTAAGTACATGTCCAGTTTAAAATAATTCTTAGTTTCTTTTTAAATGCTTATTTGGATTTATAATAAAATAGCCATAATTTTTTTTTAATTGCATAAGGTAGTCTTTAGAATTTTAAAATGAGGGCACAATCAATAATTTATCAGGAGGCAAAGGAATAAGCCAGCACTGACTATCTGACAGCCACGCATTTGTTGACATGTAACAAGTGTATCGTTAATAACGCAAAGACTCTTCAGTATAGTCTTTGGGCAAAAATTGACCTAACTGTGACTAACAATGCCCGTTGAACAAAATACGTGACAATTTACAAATTTGGTGCAGTGAACAGCACCTGAATGTTCTCTCTGTCATCAGAGACGTCTGTACAGTATCTTGCAGTTTATTTGGCAAGTTTAATTTCAATTGCGTTGTGTTCTCATGACAAGGAACAGCTTGCATAGATCATACATTCAGCTCAGGTGAAACAGGCTCTGAAGATATTTCCAGTAGCAATGATGTCGGGTAAAATATGCTCCCATTCACGTGAGGTAGCACCCATGACAGCTCCCCCCTCAGCACAGGAGGAAGAAGGCATTGAGCTGACAGCTTCATGATAATTAATACATGGCATTAACAGCAGAGAATTAAAAATGGACAGCTGCTGAATAATTTCAGAGATTCACATCCCCCCACTGCCTCCCAAGTGTAAAAAGGTTTGCTTAGTTGTGAAATGGTCTCAGCCAACCTGAGGTTTTTAACGTGCACATTTTGAAATGCTGCACAAATTGGAAAAGGATACCTGCTGTGTACATTTTAAAGGTTGGTTCTGGGATAATGGAGCCTTGCGGAGTCATCAGTGTGTATTCATAAATGCTAGAAAAAACATCAGGCCAATAATCGTTCCTTTACAGGCAGGATCTCCAAAGTGTATTTCACTTTTTTTTATATAAAAGACTTTTCATTTTCAATGACTGAAGACAAAAAGCCTAATGATGTCATATCTTCAATCTTCTAAACTGATCGGTTGTATTTCTAATTTCACCCCTTCCCAAATTAGGAATGATTTGTGGTCTCCGCGCCTAACAGGAATGTGGAGACTTTTCTGTTACCTGTTTGCATTCTTTTACAACCATTGATTTAAACAGACTGAAATTATGAGATAAACACAAATTATTCATCAATTGGGAAATGGATACATTATTACAACGAAAATGACATGAAGTTAATTTTTGAAATGAGTTTGTTCAAAGTTGCACAAATTCTAGACTGTATTAACATTGTTAATCTAGTGTGGCTGAGGCAGGATCAGTGTGGGCAGAAATCCTGATCACACACTTTTCCACTCCCGTTCCTGCTACTAAATCCACCAGCCTTTTGAAGCAAAGTTCTGTTTGGTTTAGATTTTGTCACAAATTTATGAGGGGGGAGGCATCAGATCAACTAAATTGTATAAATTAAGTGTTACCTCGAAATGGATAGAAAACTGATGCCCAGAGTTTGATCTTGTGAACTATTCACTTCAGTAAATATGTGATTATACAGTTTAAAAACACGGTCAGAGATGGAAATCTGGCTGGAAATGAACTAACTTGCAGAGAGGGAAGTAGAGTGATTTTTGAAATGGAATCTTGTAATGGGGTGATGGGAATGTCCACAATAGGGACCCTGTCACTGCCTCCCAACTGTTGACTAATCTGCTCGATATTCACAGTATTTCCCATGTCAGTTCAGCAATTCTTCATTTCCCCTTTGTTGCCAAGTTGCTGTGAACAAGAAGGATCCTGTGATTTGGAGTAACTGTAAATCCTTAGCCACCCAAGGGTTTTAGCAATTATTGTCACTGTTGAGTTCACACAGAACAAGCCGAAAAATATTTCAACTCAAAGTAGGAAAGGGGTTTGAGTGAGGCAATGCTGATTGTGAAATGCAACTCTGAACCCATCTAATGTTTAACAATAAGTTACTCAAATACAAATTATTAACAGGAATACTGATAGACCTTTATAACACAAGTTGAAACAAAGGTGGGCTTCATCTGATTTTCACACTAATAGGAGCAGGGACCTAGGTTGTTTTGATGTGATGAAGTAAATAAGCAGGGCTGCTGGCCTGCCTGTTAGTCTAAAAACGCTACAGACAGTAGCTTCACATGCTGAGATCAAATGTGTGTGCATGACACTAACTGTTCACAAGACCTATCACCTGCAATAAAGTTAACAAACCCTGCCCACACATCACATCAAAGGATGACGATTAATGCAAACTGCATGGATGGGCCAACACGAAGCACTTCTGAGATGCTCTAATAACAAATATAAAAGAAGTAAAAACATTCAAATTTTTAATTAGCTACAGTAAATAATGTTCAATCAAAGATATCTGATTTTTAACCATGTTGAATACTTGACCATTAGGACTTGAACAGAAGGATGTGTTTCTGGTTCTATATTCAAAAAGCTTTCGCTTTGAAAGTGCTATGTGATTTTTTTTTGCAAAATTAGATGCAAGATTTTTAAAAAAAATTAAGTTTAAAAGGAATGTTTGATCTAAATACGTTAAAAAGAGTTGCTATATCATTGCCATGAAAAATTC
Organism: Chiloscyllium punctatum; assembly: GCF_047496795.1. Taxonomy (NCBI): domain Eukaryota; kingdom Metazoa; phylum Chordata; class Chondrichthyes; order Orectolobiformes; family Hemiscylliidae; genus Chiloscyllium; species Chiloscyllium punctatum. Next base: position 66,866,739 of record NC_092778.1, on the reverse strand, counting down.
GAATAAACTCTAATTTGCTTTGGGGTTGCTAATACTGATGGTTCCACTACATCATTTTCTGAATCTGGTGTGTATCCTGGCTGCAGTATAATGCTCTGATCATCTGTAATAGAATAGTCAGTGCTGAAAGCACTGGTTCAACAAAGTGCGTTACAACCCGTTTGGGAGAACTCTCTCTTACACTAGGTGTAACTATTTGATTTCAATTTAAATAATCCTGTTGACAAGCTTTAAGACCCTCTACAGGTTTTAGATCAGATACAGTTAAAGGCGATAGGAAGTCTGGACACAGGCCTTTGTTAATAAAGGCAGATTAGTAATAGGATATATATCTATACCAAAGCTGCAAAAGCAGCATCTACTCATTAGTCACTGACTAAAATGTTTAAATAAATAGAGTGCTAAAGTTTCCTTCTAGACTTTCTGTGGTACATGATAATACATCTGTTCTTTCACAGTACCAGCACAGCTAACACTGCTTACCTCTGTCAGTATCAACATCTTCAGTTTAGATACACTGCCCTAGCTTTACCACAATTCTATGAAGACATCCGGGAACTGCTGCTAAGAACTAACAGGAAAACCCAATTGGCAATTTGTGTTTTTATGATGGTTCAGGAATGCATTAGGTGCTACCTCAAACGCCCATTTGCTTTGACTGGCCCCAATTCTGATTTGGGATCTGGACTCTCTGAACTCCAGGTCGTTTGGCTGCATGTGTGCATGATCGGGCAAGAGGTGGGGCCACTGGCACAGATATCCACAGCTGACCACAAACTGTTCACCATGGGATCCACCCAGCTCTCCAGCTGTGAGCCAGTGAGTGCTGCATTGTGTTTTGCCTGTTCCACTTGCTTGGAAGTAGAGTGTATATTCAGAGTATTCCTCAGGCCTTGAAAACTCTGCTCCATGTAGGCATTCTTAGATGGGCCACTATGTAACTTGAGGGCTTCTCCTGGAAGAGAGGAAAGAAAGCCAAATGAAACATTTGTGAACAGAATATCGAGTGTACTTTGCATTGCTGAATAATGATTATTTTTGAACATAGCACATCATTTCTCAATTTCTACATTTAAAATCTGCCAGCCTTTAGTTCACTTTCTTTGTGTGCTTAACTAGATTTTATATTTGTATGATAATAAGGTGAATGATATGTGGCTGAAATGACTATCGTTTACCTGTTCACTTCTGTTTATCCATACCTGCTTCAGTTCAGCTGTAGTCATATTTGATTTGTCTGGATAAAATACTAAAATTCAGTTTGTGGGATTATACATTTGAAGTTTGTGTTAAATGTCATCAAGTTTCTATGGAAACCAACAACAATTACACGTTTCATTTACTTTATCCATTTTGTTACTGATGATGAATGCAAATGCAGTTAAATTCCAAGCTCATTTTGTTGTCAGTGAATTTGGTTGCAGCCAGAATGGTATAAATTCAATACAACTCGCCCAGTTTCAGCATTCAGCTATGGCCTCTCAGGACTGCCCTGGTCTCAATGTCAAAAACTGCCCAGTCTTTCTTTCTATCTCCCTGACCTCATCAACCTGGCATCTCACTCACTTTAAGCACACACTGTACAGGTAGCACACACTGCTATAACGTGTCTACTCATTAACACAAATTAGTTGCAATCTGATTGGGTGAATAGGGAACGTGGGTTCTAAATCGCTAACTTTTAAAGTGTGTGTTGGCTATAAGGCAGTCACACTGCCAATACTTTAAGTGTTATTTGTATTGCACGATTGTTGCAGAGGAACACAACTATCACGTTATAGAAGAAATACCTGTATCACTTTTCTGTTGTCAGTGCTATTATATCCTTTCAAATTAAGCACTCCATAATCCAATTCATCAAGTCTCAGAGGAGGGGAAAGAGGGAGCTGGACAGCAATTATAACCAAGGTGGCATCAATCATATCTCTGATGCTAAAGGTTTCACCTCAGAAAGGAAATATCCCAGATAATGAAACAGCCTAAATTCTCAACTGAACGCACTATTTGTGTAGTTGAGTTTGTGTAAATCATCACACTTGGGAAAGCTTCTACAGGAAATAAAATTAAACATGGAAATTTATCCTTGTAGCTTGGGACTTTAGATTGTACAGTAATTCTACTGTGTGTAAATGTTAGCCTATTGCTAGTGTGACAGTGTGTAAATGTATTTGTGTACTCAGCTCACCTTTCACCATATTCCTCATATCAGCTCAGATTTGCGTTGAGCTGGGTGGGGTCCAAAACTGTTTAAAGCAGGTGGGTGGTCCAGACTCTGGAATTCCCAGCCTCATTTCTGGCCATTTTCGCCAGCATGGAATAAGGGCGCACATATGTGACACTCCCATCCTAGCTAGCTCCAGTGTGGGGGTGGACACTTCAAATCCCACTCCGTCCCTTCTAATTTTCCTGGGACATATGGTTGATGACACCTAAGTGGAGTTATGAGCCACGGGGGAGCCCTACCCCAAATTGGGAACCGAGAAAAAAGTCACCTGTTTTTTGGAATTCTTCACTTTCTGACCCATTGTCTGTAGCTCAGAGAAAAATCAAATAATCTGTTCTTGCAGGTTCAGTTGATTCCTTTAATGTTTATTTTGACAGCTGAGATCATTAGGAATGTTTGGCTGAATTTCAAGAGCTAATAATCACCAAGGTGTTCATGTTCGCATTCTGACTAACAGTTTTAAGAGGTTATTAATGGATTATCTGTCTTGGATATAATTTCTCATTAGATGTATGGTTTTACAACTGAATTACACTTAACCATCTTTCAGTTATTAGGAGTTTCCTTCTCTTGTGTAGTACACATTTTTGTTTGTGTTCAACAGATAGCACTGTGTTACATGCAGTAAGGTGGTGGTGAGAAGGCAGCTGATGAACATAGATACCATCATGTCCCAGCAGTTGCAACTTTACCGCTAGAGAATCGAAATGAGATTGAGAATTTCAAACCCATTAAAGGCAACTTTTTAAAACTGAAATTTCCTAATACTTCTCTTTTAGCGTTGTGACATTTTTCTGAAAACTATAGCTTGCTTTAAACTACATTACTCAGAATGTTTTTAAGAACAAAAGAATGCCCTTCAATTGAAGTGCATTTGTGATTAATCAGCAAAGAACAGCAGAGAGCAAAATTAATCCACACTGGTCATAACCAAAGTCAAGATTCTTAGCTCTAGTTACTATACTTCTCATCAGTATTCCTTCAATCCCCATGTCAAATTATTTCTTTATTAATTGGGAAAGTGGAATTTAAGGGAGACAGTTTAATACATTTTAATTCTTTATCTTGGTTTTTAAGCTGAAAAGCAAGCTTCAAATTACCCAATATTTGCTGCACAATTTTTGACCTGCTCACTGCTGCTTAATCTCTGGAAGCTGCTCGTTTGTTCTTTCACCTGGATTAGCTGGAAAAGCTACAATACATTTGATCGTGGGTATGTTCACAGGACTGAGTCAAATAGATTGGCTCTGTTATACTTCTCGTTCAAATTGATTCATTATCTGCTACACGGTTGTCAATGTGGAAACCTTTAACAATCACTGACGGCAGGGCAGATTATAAATAGCACTTGCGAAAAACACTTGTGATGTTTTTACTCAATGATTCACCTGCTCGGATTGAGAAAACAAAAAAAGATTCAATCAAATGAACAGCTCAGTCTAAAACGCTTACATTGAACTATTGTCTCACCTTTTTTTTTCTAATATATAAACACAATAATTTTGTTGATGTCAGTCTTAAGTAGGGTCATATTACCGAGCGATAGTCCTGACATGAATACCCTACTTACATGAAGTGGGCATCCATGACCAGCTTCCAGACCTGCTCTTTCCAAATTGTTCCAGCACAATGGTTATAAAACAGTTATTTGTAAGGAGTGTTACTTTAATACCACGCTCTTACACAATAGTCAAGGAAGGCTATCACAATGTAGTCTGCAATATCTCGGTGGAGATATGCCAACCCTTCAGGAACTCTAATTGAGGGCAGGCAAGTCTATTTATTATTCCTGCAGACAAATAGCGCATGGGTTGTTGCAGATATCACTTTGAAAAAAACCCAGCCATTTCACAGGATACAATATTGAGAACAGCAGGAATTACACACATTCAAAATGCAGTTTGTGTAGCAGGACATCAGACTGAGAATGATCTTGTTCAGACAGATTGTTCATGATTTACATGGAGAAATGGTTCACTTTATATTCTAATATTTCAAATTGGACCATTAAAAATTGCATAAATTAATGACTGTATTTCAGGTTACATTTGCTATGTGGAGTGCACACCTCATTGAAACGTAGTTAGAAGTCAGGGTTGGTAGGTATTTTCATTTTTTAGAAATTATGGTGTGACACACATTAGCTGGTATTTTGTACTTTGTCTATAATTGTGGTCACAAATCCTGACCTCTAGCCTCCCACAATCCTTAACATGAATAAGGAAACAGGTCAGAGGTAATAGTGGTTGAGGTGCAGTTAGGCTTTAAGGACCATGGAGCAACCTTGAGATGGCAGCTGCTTCTCGCTGGGCAATAAGAGCACAGTGTGGGTGGAATTAAGGGAACACAAACAGAACTAGGTGGAAGCCTTAAGTCTGGCCATGTGAATGTTCGACACATGTGCAGAGAAGCATATGGTAGCATTAGGTGGTAGAGTTTATCAAATAGTTATTCAGTAATGGAACAGTAAGATTAGATCCTGGTATATTGCTGATTACATGCATTGTAGCACTTAGCCTAAAAATTTAATAAGCAGTGTTAGAAAAAGCCCAAGTTAGAAGACAGTTCCTGATCTTGCCTTCTCCTTGACCAGTTCATCTTGAATCCAACTAGCAAATGTGGTCATAAACCACAACAGAGTTGAGTCTTTGATTGGGAAAGTATTTAGGACAATACGTTGCCCTAAAGACAGCAGCTCTCAGGTCTGTAGGAGCCTGGCTGATGGTCATCAAGATCTACAGCACAGAGAAAGGCCCTTCAGCCCATTGACACTGATTGGTCAAAAACAACTACTAACTATTCTAATCCTATTTTCCTGCATTTGGCCCATAGCCTTGTATGCTATGGTATCACAAGTGCCATGTAAATATGAAATGTGATGACGGTTTTTCTCTCTCTTTTCAAACATTATAGATAGTGAGTTCCAGATTGCCACCAACCTGGGGAGTGGGAACTTTCTCCTCACATCCTCTCTCAACTTACTACCCCTTTCCTTACTTTTGGGAAGAGAAGGATGCTAGGTGGGATTGTGCTGTACCTGAATTTACCACCTTCCCAACCCAACACCAATCAAGTGGCTGAGTGATGGCCCCATTGAAGGAGCTGTTCCCAATACTGCTAGGTTAACCTGGCTGCATGTGGATGACCAATAGGCCAGGCCATTACAAGCTACTGAGCACATCGCTGCAGAGGGCAGGTGGGGAGATGCCTTGGAAAACTAGACAGACCAGACATCAGAAAGGAGCAGGCCAGGGGCTGGGAGGATGAAGACAGCAATCTCCACAATCCATGGATCTGATCACCTGACCACCCCGCCACCCTCCCACCTCAGTCCCATCCTGCAAAAGCCTCCACAGTACTTCCCCAGAGATTGTGGGCCCCCTGCAACGCCAAGAAACTCTCCTCCATCAGCAGCCACAGCCTCTTCTGTGTGAGGGACATTACTGCTCACAAGAGTAAACAGTCCTGATTGGCTGACAGCTTTCATTGGGGTGAGGGACTGAGGAGGTGGGAGAGACAAGGCTGGTTTTTGTGCCAAGGATCCTAATCCAGGAAAAGGTTTAATCAGTGCCTGATCTTTTCCTGCCTCAGCAGATCTGCTGAAAGGAGGTAGCATGGGGGTCTCGCTGTCTCTCAATCAAAAGGGACAAGACCTCTAATGCCTCAATAAAATAAACTTAGTTTCTGACTCCCACACTTGGTGAGTATTTTTGCATTTTATAATCTTACTATTTGAATATAGTTCACTGGTTAAGATTCTAAAATACTTTAAAGAAATGATCCTTTTGGTTAACCCAAGCTCCAATGACTATAATTTTAGGAAGTGAATTTAATTGCTAGCTCTTTGTTGGTTAAATTGACTATTGCACGTTCCATGTGTATTTTAAGTTAAACAAAGTGCTTGTTAGCAATACTTTTAAGTGGCTCTCATCAATCCTCAATATCTGTTATGATCTAAGGTTTAAATGTTGTATCTAATTATGCCAAATCCCTCTCAAACTGTTGAGGTATGTTATAACGGGATTGTTTTTCTGTGTGGAACACTTTGGAATGATACACAGTAAGTGATATTTTAATTTATCTTGTAGTTTAAGACAGATGTCAATTTGAGAATTGGGCATCACTAGAGGTGACACATAAAGTTTAGTATAACTTTGCATTACAGATCAGAAAATCACCAGCAATGCTATCACCATCCTTAGTGCCTCTCGGTTAGAGAGGAGATACATAGCCAAATGGTTGTGAGATGACCCTTGCTGGAAGGGGTCACCTCACAACCACCCGATGAAGGAGCAGCGCTTGGAAAGCTAGTGCTTCCAATTAAACCTGTTGGACTATAACCTGGTGTTGTGTGATTTTTAACTTTGTACACCACAGTCCAACACTGGCATCTCCAAATCACTGCTGGAAAATGTGTGTGTATCAAAGTCTGAGTTCGCTGCAATGACATCCTCAGACAAATAGCTTAACACCACTTCCCGATGAGATTCAAACAGCAAGTGCCCATAACCCCACATACTGCAGATCACAGACAAGAGAGACAGAGTGTGTAAGGGAGTGTGTGTTTGTGGGAGTGAGTGAGTGTGAGTGTGTGTGTGTATCATGGTGGTAGTCTGTAGTTTGTACTCTAACCACTTTCTCATCTTCGGTAACACTTACCCTTTCTGATCAAGATCCACCAACTTGCTACGTTACATGGAATATTTGAGGTGAATAGCATCGACCTTTTGTTTAGGAAAAGCTGGATAACTACATGAGGGAGAAAGCGATAGGCATGTTTGCAGTTGTTATTAGATGCAATAAGGTGGCAGGAAGCTTGTGTGGAATGTAAACCATGCAGTGGGCCTGTTGTGTTGTAACACTATGCACTCCCCCTATTCTCTCAAAATGCAGTTCGGCATGTGTCTCACCTTTTCCGATTGGCTGCCTGTTTGAAAACGTCAATGGAGTCACTAAAAACTTTGTCTCAGCCACTGGTGTCCAGCGGTGCAGAATTTTGACAGTCCAGAGACCTGGACGCAGGGGGAGGTTGAGTGGAGGTTTGTAATGAGTGAACTCGGCACCAGACTCGATCTGAATATCATACGTAGCTGCAATGACATTAATTGGATCGATCCAAACGACAGTGACTGTGGCGTTAGGGCCCTTGCCCCACTTTTGCATGCCAATAGGCTCATCCATAGGCCCAATGAGGCCGCCATAGTTTCGAAAAATTCTCTCCTTAGCATCCCATTCTGTGCCAATCTGAAAGTAAAATGCATAAAAGCAGACATGAACTATAAATAATTACCCAGAAATGATCCAATATAAACAGGTATAAAAGAACATACAGATAAAAAGTATTTGCGGTTAACATAGCGCTCAGGAACAGTGAGCTGTGGAGGGTAGTGACAGGCACTGACCTGAGTAACAGCTGGGAACCAATGCATTTCCACAGTTTGTATGGAAAGGTGAAGTATCTTTAATAACAATGGTATACCTTTCTCCATGTCCTCTCTCATTAACTGGATTTAAAAGTGTTAATAAGGAGAAAATAGTCAGAGGGACCACACATCTACCCTTGCTCTCAACATGCCCTCTCCCTACAACCTTATCCACAACCTGAATTCCCAGGAAGTGCTTACTCAAGTCTTTGGTGCTTGCAATAGTCAGAGGTTTTCCAGCATGTCCACACTGGTCATCAAGCATCTATTGCCCAGCAGCACCTAAGGCCTTCTCAGTAACACTGCCAAGTGTGGGAGCTGCTGCCCTCTGATTGGCTGGCAAGTCTGCGTCCAGGAGCTTGATTTCACAGGAAGGATCTTTGCTGCCCTCCAAACTGCCTGATTGGAATTGAGATACAGGCCTTGCTCTAAAATTAGTGGGTTTTGAGTAGATTTGTAGCTCAGGTTGAGGTTCTGGATGTAGGTTTGCTCGCTGAGCTGGAAGGTTCATTTCCAGATGTTTCGTCACCATACTAGGTAACATCTTCAGTGGGCCTCTGGGCAAAGCACTGCTGATAATTCCTGCTTTCTATTTATATGTTTGGGTTTCTTTGGGTTGGTGATATCATTTCCGGTGATGTCATTTCCTGTTCTTTTTCTCAGGGGGTGGTAGATGGGGTCTGGCTCAATGTGTTTGTTGATAGAGTTCTGGTTGGAATGCCATGCTTCTTGGAATTCTTGTGAGTGTCTCTGTTCTGAGAAGCATGGCATTCCAACCAGAACTCTATCAACAAACACATCCAGTTAGACCCCATCTACCACCCTTTGAGAAAAAAGAACAGGAAATGGACATCACCAACCCAAATAAACCCAAACATATAAATAAAGAGCAGGAATTATCAGCAGTGCTTTGCCTGGAGGCCCACTGAAGATGTTACCTAGTATGGTGACGAAACGTCTGGAAATGAACCTTTCAGCTCAGTGAGTAAACCTACATCCTTGTTCTAAAATGTTAGCTTGAGGTCTTTCCAACTTTTCATCAAGTGAGTGGGACACCTGAGAACACCAGAAGAACCTGGTCAGTATTCCTACAATTCAGTTATTTGACTCAAATTAAGGTTAGTTTTTATTTACTGAGTGCCAGTCCTTCTGGCTATCTGTCAACCTCAGTGGCTGAGGTTCAACAACCTCATGGCCACACAATCAGAAGAACTGTTTTGATTAGCCCATCTTCTACACCAAAAGCAGGCTATGGCAGTGCAAGCCCAATAGAATAAAAGGTTGTTTCTAAGTGGGCTCTTGTGATATAACATAGTTTGTCCCTCTCAGCCAGAAAGTCCAGGTTCAAATTCCACTTGTACCGGAGCTGTATCTGAACAGGGTGACCAAGACTCTCCCTAATATGTCTTGCCATGTTTACAACAAACTCTTGAATATGTTTCAAAGGAGACAACCTACAGTAAGAAACCAATCCCAAGTCTCAATGGAAGAAGCCCAGCAGTGAGCATTTTGCTGGTACCTGCACCGTGGTTCATTTTTAATCCATTCATGGATCATACACTTTATAATCTCTGACCTATTCGAACAACAAATGGGATTGCCTTACATCAAAGTACTTTTTGTAAAGATCACTGTAGAGTGAAACTTCATTGGGCTCTCTCCTTTCACCTAGAGTCATTGATGCTGCTGTTTCAACAAAACATTTTTGTCACAAGGCACAAGGAGACAGTCTCTCTATAGAAAAGAGACAGTCTATTGAATACACCTCACAACTGACTGGCTTTGCCTTTAGAGAGTTGCCAGAACGATAGTTCTGTAATGCCTTTACCTAGGTTTTTTTGTTGATGAGCAAAAACAAGTGTCTCTGTGATCAGTCTTGTAATTCACCAAGGTGGTCCTTCTGACCTCCTGTTCTAAGACTGCATTTCTCCCTTGCTATTGCTTCGCAGCTCTGTGCAGCTGCACACACAGCTCCAATTGAAAGTGGGTTTTCATGCTGAACTATATCATGTGCTAGGAAAATAACATGGTTTAACAATGATCATATCTAGAAACAGTGACTGATTGAAGCAACAACTATCACCTTCAACTGCAGATCAGACAGATGCACACTGTTTACTGCACATTTGGGACTATGAAAACAACATGGCCTTTAGCAGCTAAAAGCTCTGTTCTGGTCATTAGACAAGGGAAATTTTCCATTCTGCTATTTAGATTAAATATATCACTAAGCTTTCTGTACAAGTTAAAACAAGGGTTACCACAGACAGGAGATTTGATCTGTAAATTAAAACACTGCCATGTCCTGCCAGCAGCCCGTCTATTGCAACATGCAACTGCTCATATTTTTTCAATGACAGAGTTCATAATTCAAAACTGTAATGAAGTTAATGGAATGCTGGCTTTTAGCTCAAGGGTTAGAAATTCTAAAGTGAGAAAGTGGTGCTGCAGTCACAAACAGCCTCAGGCAGGCACCATCTGGATACTCCAATCAATTTCGGCGACCAGTCCTTAGCGAAGATAAACTGGTTTTGGGAAGAGTACAGCTCCAATTCACAGGAATCATATCACAACGTAAAGGCAAAGTCTGAGGACAATTTGCACAAACTAGGCTTGTATTCCATTCAAGTTCGAAAGTTAATCTGTTGAATATATTTAAAATGATTAGGGTATTAGGGTATATATACACAAAATATATTATTTTTGTCAGAGGATTCCTAGCAAGAATATTGGAGTCAGACTATTTTGGTGCGAAATTGAGAAGCACATTTTGCACAAAGGGTAGTGGATATGTTGTATTCTCCTCCCAAGGGCTATACATGATGGGAGCAGCTCACCTTTCCAAGACAGAGATCAACAGATTTTTGTTCAGCAAGGGTATGAAGGGCTATGAGACCAGAGGAAATAAAACGAAGGTTAAGGAATTAGCTGTGATCTAATTAAATGTTGAAGCAGTCTCGAGTGGTCAAATGGCTTCTCTGGTTCATCCAGTTCTGATATCCTGTTCAGCCTGCTCTCCGATCAGCTGAATTCTCAGGGAGCAGGGGCAACTCCAGGGGATCTGTAAAAGGCTTGATTGTGGCCTAATTCCCAGTATCGTCAGATTTCTTCAAGGTGGCATGGCTGACATAGGGGAAGGATTAAAGTAAATTACTACAGTGTTGGAAGCCAGAAGGCAAAGACAGATTGGAGGGATGCAAACTCTAATCAAGCAGTAGAAACATAGTAAGCAACTGAGTACTCCCTTCTTTTTCCTTTCAGTGAAAATTGTGTTGGATTGACTAGGAATGTGGGACAGAACATCAGATTCCTGGTCACGTTGACGCTTCTGCAAGAATCTGGCTCCGTTGTTTAGTTACTCCCATTTAGCACTCACAATGGCGACTCAGCGCAAGATGTCAAGGGTGGATGCTGGGTGACATAATCAAAGACTTTTACAACATTTTGCAGATGTGCCAGTTATAATTCAGACAGCAAATTCCTTTATTTCAGTAAAATTAAGTCAGCTTCATTTTTGGTTGTTTACCTCAGCAAACTGCAGCCGTGCAAAGTCATTGGTGGGATTTGAAATTTTAAACATTTTCCTTGGCATCACCCAAGTCTCCAGCGTTTCCAATTTGCTGGTGGCCAGATTTGTCGCATAGTGTTTCAGCAGATAGCCTTGGAACCGGTCAGCATAGAAATAGAGATGAACTGAGACTGGATTGCCCATAGCGTAATATCTAGAACAAAACAGGAACAGAGAGGTACGTGTCAGCTGAGAAAGGACAAGACCAGTGGATATTTTCGAATATTCTTCAGATTCAGTCAAGGAAGAGCATTTAAACCATAAAGACTTAAAAGGCAAAGAGAAAGCCATTTAGAACACAGCTCATCATAAACAGTCCCAGAAATGGATTTTTAAAACAAATCTTGAATGAATGTTTTCTTCAAACCGATTGCTGTCAGATTATCACATGCTGGTTTGATTACAGAAAGATACAGGGAACTGCAAGACCAAATAAACCAAAACAGAAACAAACCAAAAATTGCTGGAAAATCTCTGCCCACATCCTGTGCATGAGTACATAAAGAAAGGTCTAGCAGTACAGTATCAGTGGAGCAAACGCAGTTAACATTGGGGGTCAAGTGACCCTTCATTAGAGAGGACATTTAACGTATATTCCTACAAATAAAATAAAGAGCAGGAAGCTGCTCTACCACTCCAGAACATAGCTGATCAACAACTTCAACATCATATTGGCCATGTTATCCTCACATCTGTTGTATCAGTAGGGAGCAGTCTATCAACTCTTGTCTTGAACTTACTAAATAACTGAGCATCCACAGCCTTCTGGGGTAGACAATTCCAAAGATTCAATACCTTTTGAACAGGGTCCCCCTTACCTCAGTCCGAAATGGTTTGCCTTCTATTCTGAGACTGTGTTCCTCGGGTTCCAGATCCCACAGCCAGAGGAAACATCCCTTGTGGAACTCTGCCTATCCCTTTAAGACTTTGATTTGCATACACCAATCTGTTTGTCATGCACAGCATAATGTATATGATTGATAAAGGATTTCTGGGACAGGAGCTGGAAAATTTCAGGTCACCAGAATTTCATTTGAATCAATAAAATGAACGGGTGTTGACTGTGTCAATGCTGGGGCTTTGAGGGTCTCACTGTCATGACAATATCATCCCATTTCTAGACTTTGAACTGCAAAGTAAGTGCAGTCTGCAAGAGCTTGAAATCAATGACTGAGAAGAATAATCAGATTCTAGTTTGAAAGTAACAAAACGTAATTTTTCTCTGTTAAAAAGACAGCAGGCTTCCTTTAGTTGTGTATGTGCATGAGGCAATGATACTGAAAGGATTAATGCTGAACAATATATTAATTTCTACCTAATCTGATTGATGTCATATGGATTTGATTGGAGAGAAGAGGAACATCTTACCATCCTGATGGGGACAGCTGTGTTAACTTAGGTCTTCCAGTCATTTCAGTAACAATGACTTATGTAACCTTTACCTGTCTGCTGTCATGCAATAGCCTCCATCTTGTGTAAGACAGGAGCCTCTGCTCGTTATGCTACCTGGTGGATTTCCTTGACCATACTAGACCACATGGACACCCAGTCAGAAAAGGGAATGACAACAGTAATCCACCCAACATGTTGGTAATACATGTTTACACAACAGTGCACCACCAAGTTGCCCCTGAATTGTCACAGAATTCCTACACTGCAGAAATAGACCATTTGGCCATTTAGTCTGCACCAATCCTCCAAACAGCATCTCCCCCAGAACCTTCACCCTCTACCAGCCCACCCAATCCCCGTGACTGTGGGTGGAAACTGGAACTTCCAGCAGGAACCCATGCAGACACAGGAACAATGTGAAAACTCCACAATGACAGTCACCCAAGTATAGAATTGAACCCAGATGCTAACCACTATGCTGCCATGCCAACCCATTGTCCATTAGTTATCACAGTAAAGTCTGACATTTCTGGGTTTGCCATTCTTAGTAAACAAGAGAAAAACTTGTCGACTGCATCAACTGTCGTGCCCATTAGTCCAAGGGGGAGAAGTGTCAACAGCAAGTATTTTCAACTGTCACATCTTTATATAACAAAACAAATTGCGCTGAACTCTTACAACTCCAAAATGAATCAGTGTTGGTGGGCTCAGGAAAAGGAAGCATTTCAAATTCCAGATCCTGTAGGAGCAAAACAGCTTAGCTGCAACAGTCACTCTCAGCCAATGGAGAGGAGAAAAGGGTCCCTCAGGAGTACATTGGCTGCTGGAGAAGCAAGCTGGTTAGCTCAGTTGGTTGGCTTGAGGTGCGGACTTACATCAATAATATAGCTGCAAATCCTGCGCCAGCCAGGGTTGACATGAAGGAGCCTCATTCTCAACCTCCTCCTTGCCTGAGGCGCCGTGACCCTCAGGTTAAACCACCACCAGTCATCTCTCTGTAGTATGAGAGTGGCCTTATGATCTGCTTAGACTACGGTGATGACCTGGACATTGTTACTGAAGGGCAACTGGGGCGTTTGGTATTTCAGCTACACAGTAGGCTACTCAGTCCAACAACATTTGTTTCACCAATCAGTTCGATCATGACTGATCTATATCTCAGCTTCAACTCCTCACCTTGGTTTCACATCCCTTAGTACTGTTGCCTACAAAAAAAAATCAAGTGATTTCACTTTGGACATTTTCAGAGGAGATATCCTCTTTTGGTGGTGGTGGTGGTGGGGGGGGGGGGAAGGTGGATAAAGTGTTCCATACCTCTATTACCCATTTGATATCTTTTTAAATTCATTCACAGGGTTGAGGGTGTTGCTGGCTAGGCCCAGCATTTATTGCCCATCCCTAATTGCCCAGAGGGCAGTTAAGAGTCAGCCCCATTGCTGTGAGTCTGGAGTCACATGTAGGCCAGACCAGGTAAGGATGGCAGATTCCTTCCCTGAAGGACATTAGTGAACCAAGTGGGTTTTTTCCTGACAATGACAATGAATTCAGGGTCATCATCAAAGTCTTAATTCCAGATTATTTTTAAAAAATACAATTCAAACTTCCGCATCTGCCATGGTGAGATTTGAATCCAGGTTCCAAGAGCATTGCCTGGGTTGCTGGAAGAATAATCCAGCAATAGTACCACTCGGCCATTATCTACCCTTGCATTACTTTTATCTTTTACCCATAAATTCACATTCTTAGAAGTCAAAAATAAAATGCTTGGTAACTGTGCATTTATTGAATATTGTTAATGTGGCACAGCATAGTGGAAAACATATCAGAAGCACATAGAGCAAGATAGTTGTATTGGATTCATTCACAAAAATTACAAAAACATAGGTGTTGTAGGAATAAAACTCACTGAAGACAGGACTGAATTCAGTGTGAAGGAGGAAAAGTTGACGAGGAAAGGAGATGTAGAGGGGGATTCTGACATGTTCAGGGTAATTTAAAAATAAAGCATGCTGAGCTGATAGCCTCAGGGAAAGAGACAATATTTAAATAGCGGAGGTTGTTAACAAGCAAACTGAAAGCAGGATTGGGAATTGAGGTGTACTTGAGATTCCTGGCAGATTAAGTAAACTGAAGTAGGACGGAGTTGAGAAAGCTTATAGGGGAAAAGGGGGAAGGAAGAGACCCTGCCAGGTAAAAGAGGAGATAACAACAAGGGAGAAAAACCCAGGGTGGAAAATCTGCAGATGGAAAGGAGAGATAAAAACACAGTAATGAGATCAAACAGAATATGATATTAATGGCACAGGCAGTCCTATGAGGTAACTATAGTACAAGAGTATTCATTTAGTCCCATAATGATAAAATTGTAATTAGATCAAGTTAGAATTTAGAGCATAAACTTGTGGGAAGAACTGAAGCTAAAAAGGTAAATTATATATATTCGACAATTATTAATGACAAAGGATAACACTGACTTGCCGCTAAATCTCTGTTGTACACCTGGTATTCTAGAGGATTTTGAATCTGGTATAGCAGAGATAAACACACCAACAGATTGGATTTATTCTAGCATTTCCTTCACTGACTCCTTCAGAATGCATGTCTGCCAACAGCAGAGGAAAAGATATCAGTGGACACGTGAGGTTTCCTGCAGCTGGAAGCAGGCAATCATTGGAACTATGTTTAAGATCAATGACAAGTCGAATACAACCTAATAGTTTAACAACAATGACAGACACAATAACAGAATCCCGAGGACAAGCTGGAATGGTACCTTTTATAGTATTGATTTGAAAAATAGGAAAGATAACAGACCTGAAAGCAGGGTTAAGAAACAAGGTCGGCTTAATTAGAAAGGGAAGGGTAATGAAATTAGCCAGACAGACAGTAAATGATCACATAAAATATTGCAGCTTGGCAGACAGATGTATTTAATTTGATTCTATCCATTGCACAGTAATTAACACAAGATGACGAAGAAAAGAACTTTGGAGTAATAGTGAGCTCATTCATCAGCTTTAATATCTGCAATATGGCAACGTAATTTAAAGAGAGAATAGTGGAATATGTAGTTTGAACAAAAGCATTCCTAATTTATGTTCTACCTTAATGATTTATTGCTCAACCAACAATTAAAACATACATATTGCAGAGGGCACAAAGAGGAGAAATAAAAATGCCAAATTAAATAATATACAAGAAAATTAAGCTCTATAGTCTAGGAAAAGGATATTTGGGTGGGACCTCATGGAGTTCTTATAAAATATTAAGTGGTACAGATAAAGGAAAGCAAGAAATTTAATTCAAAGCCGGGCACATAGGATATAAATTTAAATAATTGAAAAGTAAAGTGATAAATGTTTGAATAATGTGCCAGGCTGGATATTAAGGGGAAAAAAAAACGATGGTGTTCAGAATCCAGTTGAATACTAACCTGGAGAGCTAGAGCACCAAAAAAATCCAATTGACTTTTGCTAATTAATGATTTTTTTTGTGTGTTTTTAATAATTTGGGAGAAAACTCATTTTATTCACCTTTACATTAGAAGATTATTTCAGCCATGAAGTTTCAGGATGCTCAAATAATGCAGCATCAAATCAAATTCTTTCATAACTATTCCTTTTTTAAATAAATACACATATTCATATGCTTCTGTCTTTGATGTGTGGTGTTTTAAGCCCAGTGAGTCTGTACCATGGTAAATTGCCTGCCTTGCTGTAATGGCTGAAAAAATAAATTAATTTCTAGGCAGTTACCAATGTAATTTGCTCCAATGTTTAATTAGCACAAGGCAGGGTTTAAAAAATCTACTGCTGTCAATCTGAAACAAGCAGACTAAATAAAATGAAGTAGGGAAATCTTCAAAACAAATCTGCAAAACGTGTACAGTCATGATAACTAATCTATCAGCTCACTATATATACTTAAAAATGAAATCCACAACAAACAAATAAAAAAACTAAAAAATATGTTGCTGGAAAAGTGCAGCAGGACAGGCAGCATCCAATGATTCCTGAAGAAGGGCTCATGCCCGAAACGTCGATTCTCCTGCTCCTTGGATGCTGCCTGACCTGCTGCACTTTTCCAGCAACACATTTTTCAGCTCTGATCTCCAGCATCTGAAGTCCTCACTTTCCCCAAATAAAAAAACTACACAACTCTCAAATAGCTACAACTGAACCAAAAATTGCTTGTGTCCTGTTGCAAGTTCATTTGTTAATATTTATTGTTAGAGGGTTTCTTTCTCTCAGTAATTTGGCACTTGAACTTTGCTCCTTCAAGCAGCATGATGTCTCTCGTTGTTCAGGACTCCGGATATTGATGTGTTAAGCCTGTATGAGGCCTCTCTGTATGTGCAGTGCACCCACCCATTGTGTGTCCCTGAGTGATCCTTCCCTATTGGGCTGGCCATGCTGAGCTCTCTACTGCAGCACAGCCTACTTGCACAAATATGCCATGAGGCTGATTCTCAGTCCTTCTCACCAACACCATAGCAGATCTAATGGTGGCACTTAATCACTTTTGCAGAATGTCATATATCAAGTACAGACATGTTAGAGCCTAGCACCAAAAAGGATAGGAAAATGATTTTAATGATTTCCACATGTCTCTACAAGAATTTTCTTTATGTTCACTTTAAAAGCACTACTGAGATTACTCTCAAGTATTTAAAGGTTACATTTCCATTGAAGAACACTTAGGTTGGAATTTTTCCCTTAGTCAAAGTAAGCCAACGATCCAGTATTGGACTTCTTTGGTCACCTGATATCTATACTGTGGTATTCAAATGATAGGCTTCACTGCAGAAAATAATCAAGTGTACTCAGAGTTTACAGAGGTCTCAATAAACCAGCTAGATAACAAACTTCATGGTTACAACATTGGGATGTTCTGTCAGTTTGAGATTCGATGAAAAATTGGGGTGCTGCAGAATCATTGTTATTATTATAACTGTGTTTCGAAGGGAAAAGTCATCAAGGCTCCCATTTCCTCACTGCAGGCTGAATTAGATATACAGATGGAAGAGCTCTCAAAGGTAAGTATAAAACTCACCACTTGGAGGCTGATCAGCAAAGTTATAATTTCCATTGCCCTGGAATCTCCATCTTCTCTCCTACAAGACCCTCCCAAAGATCACTCAATCATTCCTGTGTTCTGTCTGTGGACATTAATGAAACCTCAGGAAATTAAATACTCAGCACCTCAAATCTAATTGTACTTCCCATCCAACCTCCAGCCAACCAATCCCTTTCAATTAGCCAAAAATACCTTATGGTTAAAATCTACCCCTTAAATATTGTATCTGAGAAAGATGACTTATGGGGTATTTCAAGACTAGGGGGCACATTTTTAAGTTGAGAGAAGAAAAGTTTAAAAACGACAAGAGGGGAATTTCTTTTTACACAAAGGGTGGTTCATGTGTGGAATGAACTTCCAGAGGAAGTGGTGGATTGTGGGTACAAATACAACGTTTGAAAAACATTTGGGTAAGCACATGGATAGGAAAGGTTTGGAGGGCCATGGACCAGGAGCAGGCAGGTGGGACTAGTTTAGTTTGGGATTATATTCAGGGTGGACTAGTTGGACCGAAAGGTCTGTTTCCATACTCTATGACTGTATGAATCCAAAGTAAACTTTCAAGTTCAAAGCCTGCATGCAGAGTAAACATCTCCACTTGAGTGAACTTTGTGTCAGGCTCAAGATGGATATACCTTAGTATGAGCTGATCTGTGATGTGTAACTCAGGATACACAGTGATGTATAGGCACTGGAGGCAATGTCACATGGGAAACACTACAAAGTGTATCCCTTTCTACCTCTAACCTTTGGTCATGCATGAAGGGCTGGGATGTGATTATGCTCATCAACTTGTTCGGTGATAATATGACAAACCTCTGGAACAAGTAGATCTTGATCCTGGACTTTTTGAGGTCAGAGGTAGAGATGGTCCCTACGCAACAACAGCCCTCTACTTCTGTTTATGCTGACTTTCGGTTTGTAACGTTTGTAAACAGGGAGACTAATTTCCAGTAAAAACTGCAAAAATGATGTTTGCCAAACTTCTGGATGCCGAACTCTGACAGTGCTGATGAAACTCAGTGACACCATGACTTTCCCCTGCTTTCAGACAGCCTATCGAAATAGGTAGAGACACACAAGCTGTGCAATGACTGCTTGGGAGTTTGAGCAGGTTGGCAGGAATCACTTTATGGGTTTAGGATCACTTTCATATCAGTACAAAGAGTAGCATGAACAGGCAGTTAGAGAATTCCAGGGAATTCAAAAACCCAATTTTCTTTAAACATGTTAATTATGTTATATGGTAGAGAGCTGCTTTGCATTGTTGCTGCAGGATGAACTGCATGTAAAATAATGTTACCCAGTGTACAAGCAGCAAGCAGTATAACAAAGCCAGTCGAAGCAATAACTCGCACAGACAGAAATGGCTTGAAAAACTCAGCAGCTTGGTTTGGCAGCATCTGTGGCAGAACTCTTAAGGACTTGAAATGTTAACTCTGTATCTCTCTCCTCAAATGCTGTCAGACCTGCTGAGTTTTTCAAGCAGTTCCTATTTGTGTTTCTGATTTCCAACATCCACAGTTATTTGGATTTTTTGAAACAATAATTAAGCTGTAAGCTTTACTTAGTCTAGGCACTATTGCCTGTGTGTTCAAGATGGTTTACATAAGATAAGAAATAGCAGCAGTTCAGTCACTCCTCTAGAACTTGCTCTGCTAGTCAACAAGGTGGTGGCTGATTTAAGTGTGGTCTTAACATGCCTTCCCTGCCGTACTCTCACAACTCTCAATTCCTTTGTTGATCAGAAACTTGTTTCATCCAGTATTGAAGATATTCAATAAGCTGGCCTCCACTGCTCTGGGGGAACAGAATTCTAAGCACTAATGGTCCTCAGAAGAAATTCCTCAGTATCTCCTGGCTTAAATGAGAGGCCTCTTACTTTGACAGTGTGGCCCCTAGCTCCAGAATCTCCCACAAGAAGCAACTTCTCAGCATCCACCTTCTAATGGCACCTCAGAATTTGTTATTTCAATTAGATCATCCTTCATTCTTCTAAATTCCAATGAGTATAGATCCAGCCTCCTCAACCTTTCCTCTCAAGACAGATCCTCATCCCTAACTTTCTCTGAATGCTTCCAATTCAGGTATGTCACTCCTTGAGCAAGACCTCTATGCAGTACTTGAGGTGTAATATCACCAATATCCAGTACAATTGTAACAATTGCCTACATTAGTATTCCAGAACCTTAAGGCCAACATTCCATTCACCTTCTGAATCACTTGCTGAACCTGTACACTAGTTTTATGTGATTCATGTACGAGGATACCCAGAGCCTTCTTGTACTGCAGCATTATGCAGTCTCTCTCTCTCTCTATCTCCCTTAAATAAGATGTTGTTCTTCCTGCCAAGATGAACAACCTCACGTTTCCCTGCGTTATACACCATCTGCCAATTCTTCCCCACTCACTGAACCTATTTATATCCCTTTGCCGACTCTTTGTATCCTACTTACATGCTTTCCTTCCTATCCTTACATCACCAGCAAATTTGGCTAAAATATTGTTAATCCTTTCACCCAAATCATTAACATAAATGATAAATAGTTAAGGCTCCAGCACTGAGTCCCATGGCACTCCATGATTTAGAGTTGGCCAACCTGAAAATGACAAATTTATCCAATCTCCATTTTGTTCTATTTAGCCAATCCTCTTTGCTTTTTAGTACGTCAGTTCTGACAGTACATTCTACAATAACCTTACTGAACACCTTTTGGAAATTCAATTACATCAGACCCATTCTGCTTGGTACATCCTCAAAGAGCTTTACTAAATTGGTTTAATGGGTTCATGCCTTACTGCAGGACTAACACTTCAATCCAGCCCTGAGGGAAATCTGTACTGTTAAAAGCCCATCGGAGAGAATGCACTTTTATGTTGAAGTCTCAATTGGCCCCTCAAACGGGCAAAGAATATTCCATGCAACGATTCAAAGAGCAGCAGGGGAGTTCTGATGTCCTGACCAACGGTTAACTCTCAGTGAGCATTATAACTTCAATGCACATAGAGTCTGTAATTTAGAAGGTTACAGAACAGGAGCTGAAAGGTGGGATTAAATTGACAGATGATTTTCCTTTTCTCTCATTATTAGCCAGCACAGAATGGGTTGAATGGCCTCTTTCTGTGCCATATTTTTTTCTATGATTCTAATAAAGCAGATTATGTTTAATTAGATCACCGCATTTTGCTGGCATCACACTGTGCTCAAACTGGTTGCTGTAATTCCCAATGTTATTATAGTGGCTACATTTCAAAGGTAATTCATTGGCTGAGATGTACATTATGAAAGGTGCAATATTAGCAGTGATGTAATGCATATATTGCATTATGGGAATAGAATCATACTTCTGAGGGAGAAACCCTGCCAAAATTCTTCAAATTCCTGTTAAATCAGCAAAATTATTTCACTTGCCCCATTTTTACAATGGTGTGCATACCATAACTGCAGCAATGCCACAATTTCCACAAGTTATATGCAATTTCTCTCTCACCTGCACTTATTCTCCTCTTTGGAATGCCAGGAAGACTCTGCTCTTTTGAGACCAAGACGGGTGAACGAGTGATACATGGTCAAGTGTGTGTCACTGATGCTATGGATGCCATCCGGCTCATCATATACATTTTCCCAGTATGCCTTCAGGGCTGTCGTGCCAACTGGGTAGTTCCCAAACAGATAGGAGTCCAGTTGACCAATGATCTCTTGGTTAACTGCAGCCTCAAACTTCCGAGCAAAAAACGTTGGCCTCGCTGTTTGCTGTGTGGATTGAAAGAGAGTATTATTTTCACTTCCGATCTATCAACAATGGTGATGGTTTAGCCATGTCCCTAAAGGATATCTACCCACTATCTACCAATCCACCACTTCAAACACTCACTCCTTCCACAGCGATGTACAGAGGCAGAAGTCTGCACCATCTTCAAGACACACTGCAGTAATTCAACCAGGCTCCTTAGGTAGCATCTTCCTAACATGCAACCTCTTCCACCTCACAAAAAAAGGAGGTTACATGGGAACATCACCCCTCGCAAGTTCTCCTCCAAGCCACCCAGCATCCCTCCTTGGAACTACATCACTGTCCCCGGGTCAAAATCTTCAAACACCTCCTTCACAGTACCATAGGTGTACCTACACTGGAAAGACTGGAGTGGTTCACAAAGTGGTAGTTCACCACATTCTTGAGGACAATTCGGTTTTGACAGCGAATACTGCCCTTGCCAGCAGTGCTCACATTCCATCTGTTTCCCCCTTCCCCCTCAGCTCATCTTATCGACAAGCCTAATCTCTACTTCTCGAATCCCACTCTCACTAAATATTTGATAACTCAGCTTTCCTTCTTAGCTTCCCACACCAGGTGACATCAAGTTTTATCACCTTTCTTTTAACAACATAGTTCCCACTCTCCAATAATCCTTTCCACCTCACGTGCTTGTGAATATGGCGTTACCTTTATTAGCTTCACCTTCACAGAACCACAGAATTGTTGCAGTGCAGAAAGAAGCCACTCAGCCAAATGTGCCCATTCCCTGGAGCCAAACTCCTGCCTTTTCCCAATATACCTGCATGCCATTCTGATCCAAATAATCAACAGATTAAACAGATCCTTGTTGGCTCCTACCCTCCAAACACAAAAAATAATCCTGAGATCAGAACTGACAATTAATAATATTGAGTGCTATTCTGGCGAATTCCTTTCTTATACCATGAGAATTCACCAGAACCTCAGCCCTCATGTCTGAACACAAGTTGTTTTTTGTAACAGCAGTATCATTGGCAGTAAGAGTAATGTTAGGACCAGTTGGGGCCATATTTATCAGCAAGTATTGAAGCTACCTGGAAGCGGTGGAAATCTTGTGGCTTGAAGTCATTGGGGGAGCAGCCACACCAGTCCACGATGTGTTTATACTGGCACTTGCAGCCAAGTTTCCGATTCCAGTTGGTAATCCGCAAGTTGTTATCCACCATCGTCTCACAGAGCTGACTATTCTCCAGGACCGTATGGAAGAAGGACTGAATTAGAAAGGTAACAAAATGTTAACATTTAACATCCAGCTGAATGTGAACATCTGACATAACACAAAGCTTCTGTCATGATGCATTCTGCATGTTTCAGACCAGATGAAGTATCTTTAAAAATTAAATAAATCAGAAGCTTTGCAGTTATTTGCCAGTGTTTATATAATAGGTGGTAAAGGTGACATCTGATAGTATAGGTAATCTATCTCCACACTTAACATTTCTCAAACTCCACACACTCGTTTGAACTCCTCATCTTTACTTACTCTAAGACAATGATATCAGTAGCAAGTTTAATTAGTTTGTCATGCCAGTGTGAAGCCCAAATAAAAGAGCAATTAATGGAATATGGTCAACAAGCATATTAAGATATCTTGAGAAAACATGGGTAGATGGAGCGAGATTTCAGATTAACTATAATCTTGAATGACAGAGCAGGCATCCCCCTTTCTCCTCTGACTGTAACCTGAATTGGTGATAGACAGCTGTAAAGCCAGTTTGTGATCAATCTCATTCTTATTCAGTTTAATTTAATTTGGATTATGCATATATAAAATATATCTGATATTCAATCAAATCATATTAGCTTGCTAAAGGTATCAATTTGACCTTTTCATGCAGTCATAATCCATAAACCATGCTCAAATTACATGATATGTGACCCACAATAATGTACCCACTCCCTCCTAAAAATTAAATGAAAGGTCAGTGAATGTGAATTTTTGCCTTGAACAGTTTGATTAAATCCAAACAGTCATATATTTTCATGTGAGTAAGCAAAACGTACCTAATTACCTGTCACCCTGTGAGCTTTTACTAATCACCCAGAATTCCAGAGCAATATAATTGGTACAAAAAGACAGACTACTGGGAGGAAACAAAAAGCGACTAATGGTAAAAACAACATGTACAGACAGTACATTCATACCGCGGGAGCTGCAAAAGGAAAAGACAAGCCCAGGAACTCAATATTAAGAGAGCAATACATAAGAACATAAAAACATCATGCAATAGGAGCAGGAGTAGGCCATCTGGCCCATGGAGCCTATCCACCATTTAACCAGATCATGATAATCTTTTTGTGGACTCCCACCCACCCACTCAATATAATCCTTAACTCCTTTATTGTTCAAACATCTCTCTGCCTTTGCCTTAAAAACATTCAATGAGGAAGCCTCAACTGCTTCACTGGGCAGGGAGTTCCACAGATTCACAACCCTCTGGGTGAAGAAGTTCCTCCTCAACTCAGTCCCAAATCTGCTCCTTGTTATTTTGAGGCTATGCCCCTGAGTTGTAGTTTCACCCACCAGTGGAAACAATTCCCTGCTTCTCTCTTATCTGTATCCTTCATAATTTTATATGTTTCTATAAGATCCCCCCTCATTCTTATAAATTCCAGCGAATATAGACCCCATATACTAAATGTGTCCTCATAAGCCAACCCTCTCAATTCCGGAACTAAAGTAGTGAGCCTCCTCTGTACTATCCAGTATAACTCTATGACACTCAGTAATGCATAAGTTGCTATCCACCATCATCTCAAAGAGGCAAGTGTCTTCTCGGATTACACTCTTGGAGCTCTGCAAGGCATTCATATTAACGCCAACCAGAGAAACAGATGTCTGTTTTTGTTGATACAGTTCAGAGATGACCTACTATGAATGGTTGGTTCATTTCCAACATGAACAGATTGGCTCAGCAAGGTCTGTTTTCACAGGCAATGTACCCTCTGTGCTGCACGCTCACTCAGGGGATTTGCGTAAGCTGATCAATATGCGATACATTGATTTGCAGTTTCCATTGGCCAAACTGCACACAGACTTTGGAGGTGTGTGCAGCAGCAAGAAAAATGAGAAGGAATGTCATTCATAGGTGCAAATGGATGGTTTATTTTGATTGACGTGTTTAAAAGTTTTTTTTTGAAGTCTTTCTTTCAATGCTGCATGTTTATTCAGACAAGATCAAATGATGTAAAATGAAATACACGTCTGTTACTGTATGAGAAGGGCTCCATCTGACATTTTTATAAAAGCAAGGATTGTAAGGGCAACAGATGTATTTAAGATTTCAAAATGGGTTATTTTGTTAAGTGTGTGTCAAAACTGGCTATTGATTTTCTATGACTCACTGTTCTGTACTGTGTTCTTGGTGAATAGACATTGAAATTGCAGGGGTCCATGGAAAAAAGGAGGCCATGGAAGGTGAATGAGAGGCAAGGGTGAGAGGACTAAGCATAACTTTTAACACAATTGGTACAAAGACCTTGTAATCAGATCGTTTTGGCACTGTTTCCAAAGGCTGCCTGCCAAATGTCACTCGAGATGGTAAGCCTGACTTCTCCCTCCCAGAAGGGAAGTACAGCAGAAGGCAACCTTTTTAAAGGAAGCAGATCTGTCACTTTGGGAAATATCTTCAACTGAGCTTTCCAGTTCGATGTCAAAATCCCAGTTCATGGTCACAAATTAATCAGCATCCGTAGAAATGATTTGCTCTCACAGGACGCACATTCTGTGTTTTTGCTGCTATCCAAAGATAATAAACTTTGATGTATTTGAAATCAAGCCTAAAATCCAACAAAATAGTTTTTTTTCTGAAAATCAGCACACCTCTTCTTTGACCAGCAGCTTTCTTTGCTTCTATATGAGTGACTTTGACAGAAGATGGAAACTGGAACATTGAGCAGAAACCAGGCTAATTGTCAAAATTACACAATCACCATGAAACACGTCCCTGGAATTAACAGGCAAGACAGCAGTTTGCTTTACTCCACCTCCCCAGACAGGTACTGTCAGACCAGAAGAGACTTCAACAACTTATCCTGGCCACATCTGCAGATGGCATCACTGCACAGTACTGGGACATGATACATACCTCTGGCAATTGTAAACATGAGTATTATTTTGGGATGGAAATAAAAACAAACTGCTGGTAAGTGTGGAAAGATAAAGAACAAAATTATGTCATCATAACTGAGTATGTCAAAGCTCTGCAGTTCACTAATTAATAAAGGGGTATGTGGAGACATATGTACATCTTTGAGAGAGAGAACGAGAGAATGAGAGAGAGAGAGAGAGAGAGAGAGAGGATTAGCCACGAACATGCTGAATGCCAAAGCAGGCTCTATATACTGACTGACCCACTCCTGTCCCTGACTGACCCACTCCTGTCCCTGACTGACCCACTCCTGAACCTGACTGACCCACTCCTGCGCCTGATTGGCCCACTCCTGTCCCTCACTGACCCACTCCTGCCCCTCACTGACCCACTCCTGTCCCTGACTGACCTACCCCTGTCCCTGACTGACCCACTCCTGATCCTGATTGGCCCACTCCTGATCCTGATTGGCCCACTCCTGATCCTGACTGGCCCACTCCTGCCCCTGATTGGCCCACTCCTGATCATGATTGGCCCACTCCTGATCCTGATTGACCCACTCCTGATCCTGACTGGCCCACTCCTGCCCCTGACTGACCCACTCCTGATCCTGACTGACCCACTCCTGATCCTGATTGGCCCACTCCTGATCCTGACTGGCCCACTCCTGATCCTGATTGGCCCACTCCTGATCCTGACTGACCCACTCCTGATCCTGATTGGCCCACTCCTGATCCTGATTGGCCCACTCCTGATCCTGACTGGCCCACTCCTGATCCTGATTGGCCCACTCTTGCTTTTCTACCTTTCTATTAGGAATGATGAACTTCTTAAATAAGATATGATCATTTAGAAAAAAGATTTTATACTTTCTATATTGGATAAACAGCAAACATAGGACATAGAAAGCTCATATTATACACAAACCACACAAAATGGTTGACCTTTCATGACACTGAATATTTATAATAATGATAATAATTTATAATAAAAGACTGGAAAGTGAGGTGATATTTTGTTGTTATATGTTCTCGCTTCACATTTTTTTGCTGAAATCCACAAGAAATTAAGCGACAACAAGAAACTACAGAGATTTTACTGAACGAAGACTGCAATCAGGACAAAATCATTTCTGGATCTATAGTACATAGGAGCAGATAGAGGCCATTCGGCCCATTGAGT
Organism: Chiloscyllium punctatum; assembly: GCF_047496795.1. Taxonomy (NCBI): domain Eukaryota; kingdom Metazoa; phylum Chordata; class Chondrichthyes; order Orectolobiformes; family Hemiscylliidae; genus Chiloscyllium; species Chiloscyllium punctatum. The sequence continues at coordinate 66,839,986 of NC_092778.1, read as the reverse complement.
TCTCTCTACCAATGAGATCATGGCTGATCTGATAATCCTCAAATCCACTTTGTCACCTTATTCCCATAGCCTTCAAATCTATTACTCATTAAAAATTTGTCCATTTCAGTCTTGAATATATTTAATGTCTCAGCCTTAAACTACCCTCAGTCCTAAAGAATTCCACAGATTCAATTTAGCATTCTGTCAAATGTGTCACTTCATTTCCTATACATGTCTGCAATAAATATGAGAAAATCAAAAGTAAATCCTAACCAATAAAATATTACCTCACGTTCCAGTTATTGTTATCACTGAGTAAATGTCCAATGTCATGAAGGATCAGCAAGTTTATAGTTAAACAGATGATTCTTTCTCAAAGTGAAATTAGAATCACTGCAACATTACCTGATTATCTTAAAGTCTAAGACAGTAACACATGGCTATTTGTGAATGTCAAGTTCACTGCAGACATTATCCAGATAAACTCAATGCTGATATGAAGTATTATCTAATTTGTAATAATAAGTTTCAGGAACATTGACCTGGGTTTTAGCCCAGAATAGGGAGCTGTGTTGCAATCAGGAAAGTCTTAAGATTTACAGGGATCCTTTCAGATTTTTTTCTGTCAGTTTATTGCCCACAGGCAGCCTGACAGGTTGGTGAGAAGCCTGGGGAACAATCCTGGAGATCCTGGGGAAGTCAGGAACCCAGAGGAAAGCATGTCGATGAAGGGCTGAAGAATACAAAGTAACCAATCAATGAGGAGTACAGCTGCTGGTCACAAAGTGAGGGTCGTGCTGGTGGATGGTAGTGAGGGCAAGTAGACATGATGGGTATTGGTTTAGTGGGTGGCTGGAGGAAGCCTGGCCCACTGGCAATGCTATAATGACACTTGCATCTTTTCATTTTCTGAGGCCAGGAAACACCAACTGACATGAGTCTGAAAAAAGACAAAGATTGTTGAAATGAAGGAAGGCAGCCTCATGTCATCATTCAGATGGACCTGCGAGCAGATCCATTTAATCATGCTTCATTGCTCCAGGGTTAAATCTACAAGTGGGGGAGTTTGAAGTGGGCTATGGTTCCAGTTTCAGAATTCTAACATGCTATTTATCTCTTAGTCCTTGTTTGGGGGAAGTGAAGTAGGGCTAAATTATTTCTTGATTCAGAGATAAACATCAAAACTCAGTATGAACATACATCTGATTGATGGCTGCCCCGGAATTCTAAACTTTGGGGAAACATTGTGAGGAAACCTGGAAGCCAGTCAGGCCCGTTTTACAACATGACAACAATTCACTATTCAGTCGTTTAACTAACGTGGCAACATAACTTTTTAAAAAATGAGAATCAACAGTTCATCACAATACAATACACAAGTGATGACAGTAGATACTCAGGTCATTTTAAAAATGTGGAGATTTCCGTAGCATTTGCAGTGAATCTGAAAAGACCAGAATATTCTAAAATGGGCTCGTCTTTTTAAACCACAGATTCTGACTCCCCCACATACAATGTTCTTGATAGCTGCAAATCATGTGGTCAAAAGCTGCAGCAATTAAGCAGCACTGGGTCTTATTCTACTGGAGGAGGCACTGCCTTTGACATTTCCTTGTCTCTGGACAATGCCTCTTCTGATTCTTAACATGGCGATGATGTCACAATGCAATAAACTGTAAATTCAGTCTTTAAATCAAAAATATTCACTTGCTTAAAAGTCCACCGATACCTAATAGCTAAACACAACAGTTGTGGTGAGACACAATACATTTTCTTTTTAAAAATATTCACAAAGGAATCTTAGCTTTTTCTTTCCTACCTCAGCAGGCAGCAGGGTGTAGGCATAGAACCGCTTCATGTGGCTCACCAGCTCGTCTTCAGAATAGTTCACATATTCCACAAATTTTCTACTGAGGAGGAACCAGTCAGAACCACCATCGACAGTGATACCTTCAGGGATTTTCCTGTCTCCTAGGCGCCACATGTGTGTATCACACTCAAAGAAAATCCTGTCTAAACCCTGCTTCCTTATGAACCTGGAGACAGGATGGAAAAGCAAAATTGAGACATGATATGATAATGCATGAACTGTAGCAGCAATTAGGAAAGCAGCTATAAATAAACTCCTTATTGAAACTGTGACCTGGTGGCATACAGCAGATTAAAACAAGAGAGTTCTGACTTCATGTGTCATTACACTCAGCGACTGCAACAGTTCACAGTTTAAAGCTACCTACTTGAATTCTGCTGTGAATGAAAGCACAATGTAACCAGGAAAAGGGACATTCATCACCTTCATTAAACACATCAAGAGATCTGAAAAGACATGTGATCCAAATCTCTCTCCATACTGTCAACCATGACAGGAAATGCATAACAATTCAAGGAATTAATGGAGAAATTCTATAATTTAGACTTCACAGATTATTGCACCACTTGTAATGCAACATTGTAGCATTTTGCCACTTATTTTTTAATGTAGTGTGAACAAAATACATTTGAAGGCTATAGCGAATAACTGTAGTGTTCACACTTCTGCTCAAAAGAATCACTGTAGCGAACACTTTTCTCACTGGAATGACTTTATTTAATTTCCAGCTACCTTCCATGACTGAAATCTCTTCCTCTGCTACTTTGGAGATAACTTCAATGCAGGATGTCCATCAGGGATTTGATGGGTTTAGATAAGGGGCCCACTCTATACACACAGAGCCATCCTAATGAGAACAATCTTTCAAAAACAAAGAGCCACAGGTTCCGACAGATCTCATCTATCTCATTATTCCTTGGGATCGGTGACTGTGCCTAGCTCATCAGTTTGTCACCAAGGATTTTAAAGTTAAATTACCTGTTTCATAAAACTTTCCTGAAAGCTAGCTTTAAAGAACAGAAGCAGCAAAGTTACAGGAGTAGGCCATTCCTGATGAAGGGCTTTTGCCTGAAACGTCGATTTTCCTGCTCCTCGGATGCTGCCTGACCAGCTGTGCTTTTCCAGCACCACTCTAATCTAGAATCTAATTTCCACCATCTGCAGTCCTCACTGTTGCCATTCAGTCTGTCAAACCTACCCCAACATTCAATATTATGATGCCTGATTGAACATTCTAAGGCCTTTTCCCTACTCCACCCCTGCAATCCTGTACACCATTGGTAATTGGAAATATACCTTAAACATACTCAGTGACTGAGCTTCCACGACCCTTTGGGGTGGAGAGTTCCAAATAGTCCTCCTTATCCCAATTAAGTAGCATCCCCCTGGTTTGGTCTCACAATTAGAGAAAACATTTTACCTGCATCTATCCCATTGAGCCCTTCAAGTATTTTGTAAATTTCAATGAGATAATCTCTCATTCTTCAAAGCTTGAGAAATTTGAAAATATCACATTGGACGCCCTTCTCCAAATCTTTGATATATATTAAGAACATAAGGACTAGGAGCAGGAGTAGGCCGTCTGGCCCACCGTTCAATAAGATCATGGCTGATCTTGTCATGGTCTCAGCTTCACTCACCCACCCTCTCACCATAACCCTTAATTCCCTCACTGCTCAATAATCTATCTAGCTTTGACCTAAGAACAGCTGGGGCACAAGAGATGAGAATGATCTACTTATTTCTAATCTGTTTTCTGTCTGTTGGCCAGTCATTAATCCATGCCAGGATATTACCTCAGATGCTATGTGCTTTAAACTTCTAACCAGCCTCCTGTGGGGGAATTTTATCAAAAGCATTCTGAAAGTCTAAGAATGCTGTGTCCATCAATCTCTTTTATCAATTTTGTTAGTAACATCTTTAAAAGACTCCAAGTTTGTCAACACTATTTTCCATTCACAAATCCATTATGCCCATGACCAATCAGATCATGATCAGCCAGATGTTTATTTAATCCTTCCTTTGTAAAAATGCTAACATTTTCTGTATTTCTGGTGTAAGGCTAACAAGTTTGTAGTTCCACATTTTCTCTTCCTCCCTTCTTAAATAATGGGGTGACATTTGTTCTAATCCACAGGAATCATTCCAGAATTGATGGAAATTTGGAAGATAATCACCATTCTATCACTAAAGCTACTTCCTTCAACACCCTGGGATGGAGAATATCAGGTCGTGGGGATTTATCAGCTTTCAGTCCATTCATTTTTCCACACAATCTTCTTACTGATGCTAATTTCAGATCCCTATTCCAGCGAGATCTTCCTCAGTGAAAACAATGTAACAATTTAGCTTCTCCGCCATTTCGTAATTCCACATTATAAACACTCCTGATTCTGCCTGCAATGGAAACACATTTGTTTTAGCTAGATATTTCCTTTACATGTATCTTTTGAAGCTTTACAGCCTGTTTTTATGTTTTTATTTGCTAAATTGCACTCATTTCCATTCTCCCTTTCCTTCTCAGTTCCTTGGGCCTCCTTTGTTGTACTGTAAACAATCTCCCAATCCTCAGAATTACAGCTATTTCAGGAAACTTTCATCAACCTTTTCTTTTGACTTTACGTAATCCTGAGCTACCTTGATCAGTCATGGTTGGCTGACCGTTCAATGAGTTTTTGCATCTTGAAGGAATGTAGAGTCATGTACGCCATGGACTAGTTGCCTGTGTAGAATGAATGTATTTTAATGTATTTTCCCAAACCACTTCTACTAATTTGTTCCTCATGTCATCATTTTCCTTTTTCAAATTTAGCAACGTTGCTTCATAATGAACATCTCACCATCAAACATCATGAAAAATTCGATATTATGCTCATTCATCCTGAAGGATTCTTTTACAATTTGTTCTCTCAACCTGAGAGCCTCCCTTATTAATGTTCTGATCCCATCACTTGTTATCAGGGCAATGCCACCTCCTTTTCCTTCTTCAAAAAAACCAAAGAACTGCAGATGCTGGAAATCAGAAACAAAACCAGAAACTGTTAGATAAACTCAGCAGGTCTGGCAGCATCTGTGGAGAGACAGCAGAGTTAATGTTTCAGAAGAAGGTCATTGGACCCAAAATGTTAACTCTGCTTTCTCTCCACAGATGTTGCCATTCCTGCTGAGGTTATCCAACAATTTCTGATTTTGTTCTTTTTCCTTCTTGCCTGTCTTTCCCAAACACTGAATATCCTTGAATATTCAGCTCCCAGTCCTGGTCACCATGCAGCAGGTTTCTATTATGATAGATCAGACCCCTGTATCTCAAATCCTGTTTTTAGATTGCCTACCTATTGCAAATGCTGCATATATTCAGGCAGATTGCCCTCAATTTTGTTATGTTTTTGGGACATCATTCTGTTTTCAGAGCAGACTCTTGGGTTTGGGTTGGGTTTGTTTCTTCTGCCTCTCCCTTTTCAACTTCCTGTTACTAACCGTAAATTTTTCTGATTTGGGTTACCCCTCAGATTCTCACCCCCGACAAGCCAATTTAGACCCACCTCAACAGCACTAGCAAATCTCCCCATGAGGATGTGAATCCCAGTCCCATTAAGGTGTAACCCATCAATTTGTACAGGACCCATCTGCCCCTGAACTGGCCCATCTGTCCCAGAAATCTATTATCCTCCATTCTACACTCAGCAACGCATTCCACTATTTCTTTGGCTCATGGTTAGTTGGTACTCTTGTCTCTAATTCTGAAGTTGTGGGTCGGAATCTGACTCCAGAGAATTTGAAACATAATCCAAGCAATAACTAATTGTAGAACATTGGATTATTTTAGTTGATATTCTACCACAACAAAATTAATATCACATAAGTAAATGGAAGTGGTCGAGTTTGTTGAATTATGTTCTAAATGGGACATACAGTTTACCTGAAGCTGACTACCAAGGAAATACTGCACTAAATGCAGTACATTTTCACCTTTGACAACCAGTTCTTCAACCAGACACATGGAACAGCTATGAGGACCAAATTTGCACCTCAATATACCAACAATTTCATGCACAGGTTCGAACAAGACTTCTTTTCTGTACAGAACCTCCAAACAATACTATAGACCAGATAAATTGATGACATTTTCTTCCTCTGGACCCATAGTGAGGAGTCACTGAAACAACTACACAGCGATATCAACGAGTTTCATTCCACCATCAAACTCACTATGCACTACTCTCTACTATCTGTCTCATTCTTGGACACATGCATCTCCATCAAGGATGGGTACCTCAGCACCTCACTCTACCACAAACCCATGGATAACCTCACGATGCTACACTTCTCCAGCTTCCAACTGAAACATATTAAAATAGCCATCCCCTACAGACAAGCCGTCCGCGGACACAGGATCTGATCAGACCAGGAGGAATGTGACGGACACCTGAAAATGTACAAGGATGCCCTCATAAGAACAGGGTACGATGCTCAACTCATCGACCGTCAGTTCCAACGCGCCCCAGCGAGAAACCGCAATGACCTCCTCAGGAGACAGACAGAGGCTGTAACCGACAGGGTACCCTTTGTTGTACAGTACCTCCCAGGAGCTGAGAAACTACGCCATGTTCTTCGCAGCCTGCAATACATTATCGATGGGGATGAGCACCTCACGAAGACCTTCCCCACACCTCCACTTCTCGCCTTCAAACAACCACCAAACCTCAAACAGATCATTGTTCACAGCAAACTACCCAGCCTTCAGGACAACATCAATCACAACACTGCACAACCCTGTCATGGCAACCTCTTCAAGACGTGTCAGAGTGTTGACATGGATACCACCATTACACATGGGGACACCTCCCACCATGAATGCGGCAGGTATTCATGTGACTCTGCCAACGTTGTCTATCTCACATGCTGCAGGCAAGATGTCCCGAGGCATGGTACATTGTTGAGACTGAGCAGAGGCTACGATGATGGATGAATGGACACCGCACAACGATCACCAGGCAGTATGTTCCCTCCCAGCCGGGGAACACTTCAGCAGTCTGGGACATTCGGCCTTGGACCCTCAAGTGACCATCCTCCACGGCAGACTTCGAGACAAGAGACATTGCAGAGTGGCTGAGCAGAGGCTGATAGCCAAGTTTGATACCCATGGGGATGGCCTTAACTGGGACCTTTGGTTTATGTCACACTACAGATGACCCTACTGCACTATACACTCTCTCTTACACAAACACACACACACACACTCTCTTACATACTCACACACTCATACACAAGCTCTCTCTTATATGCAAACAAATACACGCCCCCACACTCACACCCACGCACGCACCCTCTCACAAGTGTTTACCCCATCACAGTCACACACATACTTGACCAAGCTTACACACACACACATATTCACACACACTCTATCACGTGCATTCACACCCACATGCACACACTCACTCCATCTTTCTTGCACACGTATACATATAGTTTGTGAGGTGAATTTGTACTTGCAGAATTACATTTTATTTGCTGAAAAACTGCATAAATCCAAGATTCTGTACATGCCACTTTAGAAACTGAACCAGTCTGAATCAACATTGGGACACAGTCAGAGTTTAAGCCCACACCTTGAATGCATTGTCTGATCTGAGATGGCACGTATTGTTAGAAAAGCTATCTTGAGAATGTAACTTAAAAGGAGTTCTGGGATTTACGTATTCAAGAACCAAAACTAGCATATCCCATTCTAAAAGATGAACGACTTAATCTAAAATGTGTTTAATATATCAATTAGATTAGATTCCCTACAGTGTGGAACAGGCCCTTCGGCCCAACCAGTTCACACCAACCCTCTGAAGAGTAATCCACCCAGACCTATTTCCCTTACACTATGAGCAAGTTAGCATGGCCAATTCACCTGGCTTGCACATCTTTGGATTGTGGGAGGAAACCGGAGCACCCGGAGAAAACCCACGCAGACACATGGAGAATGTGCAAACTCCACCCAGACGGTTACCCGAGACTAGAATTGAACTTGGGACCCTGGAGCTGTGAGGCAGCAGGGCTAACCACTGTGCCACCGTGCCGCCCTAAATTTGGTGTCTTGTGGTCTTGTCACCTTGAAAGCTAGTGCTTCCAAATAAACCTATTGGACTATAACCTGGTGTTGTGTGGATTTTTAACTTTGTCCACCCCAGTCCAATACTGGCACATCCAAATTGCAAACAATTTTATGAGAGATAAGTTGTAAAAGTTTTAAGGGGCTTGATTGGTTAGATGCTGGGAGGATTTGTTTTTTGGTTAGAGGGTCTCAAATGAGGAGTCAATACTTTCAGAGTACAAAGAAAATTTACAGCCCGGGAACAGGCCCTTCGGCCCTCTGAGCCTATGTCGATAAAGGTGAACAATTTAGGTCCAAGGTAGGATGTTCTTCACTTAAATATATGTGAACCTTTGGAAATCTTTTGTGCAGAGAGCTGTGGATGGTCAATCACTGAATATATTCAAGTCAAAGATATTTTTTGGACATTACGAGCACTAAATATAGGGATAATGTGATGAATATGGTTGAGGTGGAAGGTTAGTCATTATCGTCTTAGGGGGCCAAACGGTCTACTCTTACTCCTATGTTCTCTAATGTTTCTTGCTGCTGCACAAGATCATTGAGTTCCACAGCTGACAGCAACTTTCAGAGTTGGAAGTCAATGCACCAACATGGGTACACATGACATAAGCATGTATACATGTGATATGAGCGAAACTTTGGAGTAGCTGCATGGTCCCAAGAGGGAACACTGTCCTACTCCTGTATGATTTTATATTCTTAAGATGATATGTTTATGAATCATGCATTTCACCAGCATAAAACTATTTCTAACCGTTTGACAGGAAGCTCAGCATTAACTTTGACTTTAGTTGTATCCACGCCTTTGTCTTTTTTGCAAATTAGTATCATTTCACTTTGCAGTGCATCCTGGTCATGGAATTTAAATTGCTTTGTGCAGCATAATAAGATTGTTGCCAAGTTATAAATCTCACTAATTAACCAACAAAGGCAAAAGTCAAAGACAGCTTGATCGTGGCTATTACTTTGCTGGCTGGAACATTTCTGTAAAATTGGAAACACGACTAAAGCAATCAAAAACAAAGATCTACAATGAATAGTACAAGTTACTCCACAGGAGGATGAGCAGCATTTCATTACTGGAGCTATGCAGTCAGTGTAAATTCTTTCCAATTGCTTTCTGAGTCAATAGGTTCCTATAATTATTCTAACCCAATCTAAAATGTCTCCTCGAATTGCTTTTATATAATGTGGAAAAATAAGAAAAGAGATTTGTATGTTTTCAGGAGATACCAACCATTTCAGTGTTTAATGAATTTGAACAGCAACATATGTTGAGGTTTCTATTGGAGATATAAAGCCTCGCAAATGCAGTCAGTCTCTGATGTTCAAATTACACAAGGGACACATAGCTTTCTATTCGGAATGGCAAGGAAGATCCTTATCCCAAAAGTTGTTTTGAATTGCCAGGATTCAGGAATCGGTTTCAGGCAAATAATTTCTACAGTGTGACATTTACAAACCAAACTGAATTGTGCAGAGATAGAGTAAAATGTAAGCAAGTTATTTAATGGAATAAGATTATTCTAAAAATAGATATAAATATTGTATTCAAAGAAGAAAAACACAAGCAGCCAGTGTAGTAAAGAGATCAATAAGGGCGATGGCAGGCAATCTCAGTAACAATGGTTAAATTAGGAGTCAGAAAATTAATACTGTAAATAGGTCAGATTCAGGTGAGCAACTAAAGCATGACAGTGGTACTAAAATTATTATTTCAGATCGATATTTCTAAATCCTACTGCCAACCACAGGTCGAACCTCAGGTAATAAAATTGTAAACTATTCTGATATAATAAGAAACATTAAGATGAATTAGATTGCTGGTTCAGAGGACATTCACCAAAGAGTGATTAAAGAATGAGAAAACCACAAGCCATTTGCCTAGAAACTTTAACAACCCAGTGACCTTTTGAGTTGTTCTGTTAGGTTGGAAGGATGCCCAAAGTAGTTCCAATTTTCTGCAAGGATAACAAATCAGAACTCAAGAACTACTGGCCCAGTTTCAAAGATCAATTGTAGGGTAAAGGACAAGATTGTAAAGGTTACCCTTTATGATCACCTGGATAGGGTAGAAATCAGCCAGGACACTCAACAAGGATTTCTGAAGGTAAAACAAGTTTAAGCCTCATATATCAACACTAAAAGATTCAGAAAGGTAGGACGAAATGATTCCCTGCTTAAACAACCCGCATCACTTAGATTGAAAAAGTGGGACTATTCACTTTGCAGGTGGGTGGAGTTTGGAGTGATTTGATATGGGTTTAAAGATGCTGTGATCAAAGCATCAGAATTTTCTGAAATAACAATCCCTTGCAATCATGGATGATACAGAATTTAGATTGGTGTTATCGGTCCTACTTTCCTTCTTGCTGTCATATTACGTATCAGTGGCCCTAGACATTAATCAATACAATCTTCAGGTCAAACAAAGTCAGTGTGCAACCATTACTGCAATCAAGATGCGATTAGTCTCCATCTTAAAGTCCAACATTTTGCCCTCTACTTTACACTTTAATGACAAATTCCCATATTCTCATTCCTAAAGTAAAACAGCCAATGTGAAACTCTGATGTAATGACATTGTTCTGCCGATGATGGCACTATGCTCCACTGCTATGTCCTCCTTTGTTCTCTTATCTGGGCAGCTTGTTACATGGACCTGATTTTGTTTCTCTTGTGACAAATCATGTTATTTTCTTCCTCTTCCACCCCAACAATACAAAGCCCTACGTCGCCCTGGTCTGTGTGCATGGTCTTGTGTAGGTTGCAGCTCTCCCAACCCCCCAAAAAATGCTTTGCGTCCTTACAAACTGCAGGATTGTGAAGTCCGGGCATCCAAATGAAATTTCTCGAGACGTGTATTGTGGCGCTGTTTTGTGTGCTCCTAGGCTGAAGTAACAAACGCTTGGTAACTGAACTGCTTCAGCAAGTTATTATTTTGAAAGCAAGCAACATTTTGTGATTATAATATTATAGCTGTATGAGAACTTGTCAAGTTTTAGATTCCCCCACCATAGCCAGGATCAATGGATGAGAATTCTTTGGAGCGTTCATTATCATTTCCATGCAGCTATAGTAATTGGATTTAGCTTGTGTATTTAATCAAAGATGAAACAAGATCAGCATCTCCACATAAGATTAAATATTATCCACCTACATGCACACTGATAATACGCTACAATTGGGCAGCCTGAAGAATTCTTTGATAATCCTGTCTGATCAATTTGAATCATGTATTATTCTCTTACACTACACATCAACTCACTGAAATAATCATTCTTTTTTCAAATTTCACTTAGTTTTTGGTGACCCATGTCCTTCTTCATACCTGCGGAATTAAAATTAAATATTAAAAAGCAATAAAGTCTTTAATCCTTTTGTTGACTTTTAAAAAATATAATTCATTCTGGGAGTCTAGAGACTGAAGCAGCAGGAGTTTCTTTAGCAGTTTCTGATTAACATGTCATTTTGTCCATGACGAATGATTATGTTTACATTATGTAGGCATGAATCTTGAGCTGGTACAGACTATTCGGCCCCTTAAGTCTACTCCTCCGTTCAAGATAGTCGCGGCTGATCTGATGATGCCTCACCTACAGATTTGTGCCCACCTCCTGAATTACTCTGCTCTGAGGAAGCATCATATCAGGCTCGGTATGATTGCTTCCCTCTCCACACATGCTGCCAGACCTTAGCATTTCTCCAGCACTTTGCTTTAGTTCCTGATAACCTTTGACTCTGGTTAGTCGTAAGTTGTGAACAGATGACTATTCTATATCTATAGCTGCTATGGTTCCATTCACCATTGCAAGATATTTAACAAGTTAATCCTGAAAGATGGGGGCAAATGGTGGCTCGGTATTAATGCCATTAGACAGTTACCTGGACCTATCCGCCTCCTGGCAGCAGAGTGAAAACTTGTACCCCCCCGCCCCTCTCCCCCCCCACCCCCCCACCCCCCCAGCACCCCCCTCCCCCCCCACCATGATTTGTATCTATGCAAACCAGAAATGTGAGTTGGAGTTAAGTTGGAGAAATTCAACATCTCCCAATGAGCCCCAGGAGTTAAATCCCCACTCCTCTCCACGTTTGCCACCCTAGTAAAGCAATCTGAAAATCCTCAGCAGAAAATTATAACAGAGCTTCAATGTTAAAAAGTTAATATTCAACAGACACTTCAGCTTTCTATACTGTTGATTGCTAATGTGAAACTGACTCTTCGATGTGTTAAAACAAGAGGTATGTGCATATCTTGAGGCATTATCATAGCAGTGCGACAAATCCTTTTATGTAGGTAGATTTGTAGAATATTAGAGCAGAGAATGCCAGCTTGTAAATTCACAGCAGCTTTGATTTTATTTTTCCCAAATCACCTTGAAATGTGGTCTCTTGGCTGCCATGATATGATGTTCGGTACTTGTACTAGTATATTAATGATCTTGCAATCACATAAAACAAGTAGATAGCACAGCCTAATGGAATGAACAGGAAATTAAAACAAGATGGACAGAATCTTTCAGTCCTTGTTAATTCATGCAATTTCATTGTGTACAATAGATGAGCAAGTCTGCATATTCTTGCTGCTGAATTAATGTAACCGTTTCACGTCCCAACCAAGACTCTCTCCTGGATCAATTCAAGACACCACACAGCATAACAAATGTTTCATAACAGGAAACAGATTGTGGGAAATTCACCAATTGTGCCAGGCTGGAGCATATTAACATCTCATCTTCAGTGAAACTTGCCAGTTGGACACACCTAAGGGTTTGCATCAGGTGCCCTTGATACTTCAAAGATGGCTATTGCAGGCAAAGAAAACCAGATGAACCAATTACACCAGGGTTAGCAAAATCCGAACACTCACACACCTTTCACTTTTGGAATTTAACAGCAGTCTGCAATTTCAATTCTATTTTCACTTTTCCCAGATTTTCCCACTATTTGTTTGCCACTCTGGGATTGTTTTCCATCCGGGGGACACCTGGCATCTGCTATGTTGAGAAAATGCACAGGGTTCAGAGGCAGCTGGAGAATCTGAGTATGAGACATTTCTGTCAAATTGTATGATGGGACAATTAATACCTGATACTCTTCCTGCTGCACCCACCGCTATTCCAAACACCGCACCCACCGCTATTCCAAACACCGCACCCACCGCTATTCCAAACACCGCACCCACCGCTATTCCAAACACCGCGCTCACCGCTATTCCAAACACCGCACTCACCGCTATTCCAAACACCGCACCCACCGCTATTCCAAACACCGCCCTCACCGCTATTCCAAACACCGCACCCACCGCTATTCCAAACACCGCCCTCACCGCTATTCCAAACACCGCACCCACCGCTATTCCAAACACCGCGCCCACCGCTATTCCAAACACCGCACCCACCGCTATTCCAAACACCGCACTCACTGCTATTCCAAACACCGCCCTCACTGCTATTCCAAACACCGCACTCACCGCTATTCCAAACACCGCACCCACCGCTATTCCAAACACCGCACCCACCGCTATTCCAAACACCGCACCCACCGCTATTCCAAACACCGCACCCACCGCTATTCCAAACACCGCGCTCACCGCTATTCCAAACACCGCACTCACCGCTATTCCAAACACCGCGCTCACCGCTATTCCAAACACCGCCCTCACCGCTATTCCAAACACCGCACCCACCGCTATTCCAAACACCGCACCCACCGCTATTCCAAACACCGCACCCACCGCTATTCCAAACACCGCACTCACCGCTATTCCAAACACCGCGCTCACCGCTATTCCAAACACCGCCCTCACCGCTATTCCAAACACCGCACCCACCGCTATTCCAAACACCGCGCCCACCGCTATTCCAAACACCGCGCCCACCGCTATTCCAAACACCGCACTCACCGCTATTCCAAACACCGCGCTCACCGCTATTCCAAACACCGCCCTCACCGCTATTCCAAACACCGCACCCACCGCTATTCCAAACACCGCGCCCACCGCTATTCCAAACACCGCGCCCACCGCTATTCCAAACACCGCACTCACCGCTATTCCAAACACCGCACCCACCGCTATTCCAAACACGGCACCCACCGCTATTCCAAACACCGCGCCCACCGCTATTCCAAACACCGCACTCACCGCTATTCCAAACACCGCACTCACCGCTATTCCAAACACCGCACTCACCGCTATTCCAAACACCGCACTCACCGCTATTCCAAACTCCGCACCCTCTGCTATTCCAAACACCGCACTCACCGCTATTCCAAACACCGCACCCACCGCTATTGCAAACACCGCACCCTCCGCTATTCCAAACACCGCACTCACCGCTATTCCAAACACCGCACTCACCGCTATTCCAAACACCGCTCTCACCGCTATTCCAAACATCGCACTCACCGCTATTCCAAACACCGCACCCTCCGCTATTCCAAACACCGCACTCACCGCTATTCCAAACACCGCACTCACCGCTATTCCAAACACCGCACCCACCGCTATTCCAAACACCGCACCCACCGCTATTGCAAAAACCACGCCCACCGCTATTCCAAACACCGCACCCTCCGCTATTCCAAACACCGCACCCACCGCTATTCCAAACACCGCACCCACCACTATTCCAAACACCGCGCCCACCGCTATTCCAAACACCGCACCCACCGCTATTCCAAACACCGCTAATCCAAACACCACGCCCACCGCTATTCCAAACACCGCACCCTCCGCTATTCCAAACTCCGCACGCACCGCTATTCCAAACACCACGCCCACCGCTATTCCAAACACCGCACCCTCTGCTATTCCAAACACCGCACTCACCGCTATTCCAAACACCGCACCCACCGCTATTGCAAACACCGCACCCTCCGCTATTCCAAACACCGCACTCACCGCTATTCCAAACACCGCACTCACCGCTATTCCAAACACCGCTCTCACCGCTATTCCAAACATCGCACTCACCGCTATTCCAAACACCGCACCCTCCGCTATTCCAAACACCGCACTCACCGCTATTCCAAACACCGCACTCACCGCTATTCCAAACACCGCACCCACCGCTATTCCAAACACCGCACCCACCGCTATTGCAAAAACCACGCCCACCGCTATTCCAAACACCGCACCCACCGCTATTCCAAACACCGCACTCACCGCTATTCCAAACACCACGCCCACCGCTATTCCAAACACCGCACTCACCGCTATTCCAAACACCACGCCCACCGCTATTCCAAACACCGCACTCACCGCTATTCCAAACACCGCACCCACTGCTATTCCAAACACCGCACCCACCGCTATTCCAAACACCGCACGCACCGCTACTCCAAACACCACGCCCACCGCTATTCCAAACACCGCACCCTCCGCTATTCCAAACACAGCACCCACCGCTATTCCAAACACCGCACCCACCGCTATTCCAAACACCACGCCCACCGCTATTCCAAACACCGCTATTCCAAACACCACGCCCACCGCTATTCCAAACACCGCACCCTCCGCTATTCCAAACACCGCACCCACCGCTATTCCAAACACCGCACCCACCGCTATTCCAAACACCGCGCCCACCGCTATTCCAAACACCGCACCCACCGCTATTCCAAACACCGCTAATCCAAACACCACGCCCACCGCTATTCCAAACACCGCACCCTCCGCTATTCCAAACTCCGCACGCACCGCTATTCCAAACACCACGCCCACTGCTATTCCAAACACCGCAGCCACCGCTATTCCAAACACTGCACCCTCCGCTATTCCAAACACCGCACCCACCGCTATTCCAAACACCGCGCCCACCGCTATTCCAAACACCGCGCCCACCGCTATTCCAAACACCGCACCGACCGCTATTCCAAAGACCGCACTCACCGCTATTCCAAACACCGCACCCACCGCTATTCCAAACACCGCACCCACCGGTATTCCAAACACCGCACCCACCGCTATTCCAAACACCGCACTCACAGCTATTCCAAACACCGCGCCCACCGCTATTCCAAACACCACACCCACCGCTATTCCAAACACCGCAGCCACCGCTATTCCAAACACCGCACCCACCGCTATTCCAAACACCGCACTGACCGCTATTCCAAACACCACGCCCACCGCTATTCCAAACACCGCACCCTCCGCTATTCCAAACACCGCACTCACCGCTATTCCAAACACCGCACTCACCGCTATTCCAAACTCCGCACCCTCTGCTATTCCAAACACCGCACTCACCGCTATTCCAAACACCGCACCCACCGCTATTGCAAACACCGCACCCTCCGCTATTCCAAACACCGCACTCACTGCTATTCCAAACACCGCACCCACTGCTATTCCAAACACTGCACCCACTGCTATTCCAAACACCGCACCCACTGCTATTCCAAACACAGCGCCGACTGCTATTCCAAACACCGCACTCACCGCTATTCCAAACACCGCACCCACCGGTATTCCAAACACCGCGCCCACCGCTATTCCAAACACCGCACCCACCGCTATTCCAAACACCGCACCCTCCGCTATTCCAAACACCGCGCCCACCGCTATTCCAAACACCGCACCCACCGGTATTCCAAACACAGCGCCCACCGCTATTCCAAACACCGCACCCACCGCTATTCCAAACACCGTGCTCACCGCTATACCAAACACCGCAACCACCGCTATTCCAAACACCGCACTCACCGCTATTCCAAACACCGCGCCCACCGCTATTCCAAACACCGCACCCACCGCTATTCCAAACACCGTGCTCACCGCTATACCAAACACCGCACCCACTGCTATTCCAAACACCGCACTCACTGCTATTCCAAACACCGCACCCACCGCTATTCCAAACACCGCACTCACTGCTATTTCAAACACCGCACCCACCGCTATTCCAAACACCGCACTCACTGCTATTCCAAACACCGCACCCACTGCTATTCCAAACACCGCACTCACTGCTATTCCAAACACCGCACCCACCGCTATTCCAAACACCGCACCCACTGATATTGCAAACACCGCACTCACCGCTATTCCAAACACAGCACCCACCACTATTCCAAACACCGCACCCACCGCTATTCCAAACACCGCACCCACCGCTATTCCAAACACCGCACCCACCGCTATTCCAAACACCGCACCCACCGCTATTCCAAACACCGCACTCACTGCTATTCCAAACACCGCACCCACCGCTATTCCAAACACCGCGCCGACTGCTATTCCAAACACCGCACCCACCGCTATTCCAAACACCACACCCACCGCTATTCCAAACACCACGCCCACTGCTATTCCAAACACCGCACCACCGCTATTCCAAAACCGCGCTCACCGCTATTCCAAACACCACGCCCACCGCTATTCCAAACACCGCGCCCACCGCTATTCCAAACACCGCACTCACCGCTATACCAAACACCGCACCCACCACTATTCCAAACACCGCACTCACCGCTATTCCAAACACCGCACTCACCGCTATTCCAAGCACCGCACCCTCCGCTATTCCAAACACCGCACCCACCGCTATTCCAAACACCGCGCCGACTGCTATTCCAAACACCGTGCTCACCGCTATTCCAAACACCGCACCCACTGCTATTCCAAACACCGCACCCACTGCTATTCCAAACACTGCACCCACTGCTATTCCAAACACCGCACCCACTGCTATTCCAAACACAGCGCCGACTGCTATTCCAAACACCGCACTCACCGCTATTCCAAACACCGCACCCACCGGTATTCCAAACACCGCGCCCACCGCTATTCCAAACACCGCACCCACCGCTATTCCAAACACCGCACCCTCCGCTATTCCAAACACCGCGCCCACCGCTATTCCAAACACCGCACCCACCGGTATTCCAAACACAGCGCCCACCGCTATTCCAAACACCGCACCCACCGCTATTCCAAACACCGTGCTCACCGCTATACCAAACACCGCAACCACCGCTATTCCAAACACCGCACTCACCGCTATTCCAAACACCGCGCCCACCGCTATTCCAAACACCGCACCCACCGCTATTCCAAACACCGTGCTCACCGCTATACCAAACACCGCACCCACTGCTATTCCAAACACCGCACTCACTGCTATTCCAAACACCGCACCCACCGCTATTCCAAACACCGCACTCACTGCTATTTCAAACACCGCACCCACCGCTATTCCAAACACCGCACTCACTGCTATTCCAAACACCGCACCCACTGCTATTCCAAACACCGCACTCACTGCTATTCCAAACACCGCACCCACCGCTATTCCAAACACCGCACCCACTGATATTGCAAACACCGCACTCACCGCTATTCCAAACACAGCACCCACCACTATTCCAAACACCGCA
Source organism: Chiloscyllium punctatum (assembly GCF_047496795.1). NCBI lineage: Eukaryota > Metazoa > Chordata > Chondrichthyes > Orectolobiformes > Hemiscylliidae > Chiloscyllium > Chiloscyllium punctatum. The sequence continues at coordinate 66,821,642 of NC_092778.1, read as the reverse complement.
CCCACCGCTATTCCAAACACCGCACCCACCGCTATTCCAAACACCGCACCCACCGCTATTCCAAACACCGCACCCACCGCTATTCCAAACACCGCACTCACTGCTATTCCAAACACCGCACCCACCGCTATTCCAAACACCGCGCCGACTGCTATTCCAAACACCGCACCCACCGCTATTCCAAACACCACACCCACCGCTATTCCAAACACCACGCCCACTGCTATTCCAAACACCGCACCACCGCTATTCCAAAACCGCGCTCACCGCTATTCCAAACACCACGCCCACCGCTATTCCAAACACCGCGCCCACCGCTATTCCAAACACCGCACTCACCGCTATACCAAACACCGCACCCACCACTATTCCAAACACCGCACTCACCGCTATTCCAAACACCGCACTCACCGCTATTCCAAGCACCGCACCCTCCGCTATTCCAAACACCGCACCCACCGCTATTCCAAACACCGCGCCGACTGCTATTCCAAACACCGTGCTCACCGCTATTCCAAACACCGCACCCACTGCTATTCCAAACACCGCACCCACTGCTATTCCAAACACTGCACCCACTGCTATTCCAAACACCGCACCCACTGCTATTCCAAACACAGCGCCGACTGCTATTCCAAACACCGCACTCACCGCTATTCCAAACACCGCACCCACCGGTATTCCAAACACCGCGCCCACCGCTATTCCAAACACCGCACCCACCGCTATTCCAAACACCGCACCCTCCGCTATTCCAAACACCGCGCCCACCGCTATTCCAAACACCGCACCCACCGGTATTCCAAACACAGCGCCCACCGCTATTCCAAACACCGCACCCACCGCTATTCCAAACACCGTGCTCACCGCTATACCAAACACCGCAACCACCGCTATTCCAAACACCGCACTCACCGCTATTCCAAACACCGCGCCCACCGCTATTCCAAACACCGCACCCACCGCTATTCCAAACACCGTGCTCACCGCTATACCAAACACCGCACCCACTGCTATTCCAAACACCGCACTCACTGCTATTCCAAACACCGCACCCACCGCTATTCCAAACACCGCACTCACTGCTATTTCAAACACCGCACCCACCGCTATTCCAAACACCGCACTCACTGCTATTCCAAACACCGCACCCACTGCTATTCCAAACACCGCACTCACTGCTATTCCAAACACCGCACCCACCGCTATTCCAAACACCGCACCCACTGATATTGCAAACACCGCACTCACCGCTATTCCAAACACAGCACCCACCACTATTCCAAACACCGCACCCACCGCTATTCCAAACACCGCACCCACCGCTATTCCAAACACCGCACCCACCGCTATTCCAAACACCGCACCCACCGCTATTCCAAACACCGCACTCACTGCTATTCCAAACACCGCACCCACCGCTATTCCAAACACCGCGCCGACTGCTATTCCAAACACCGCACCCACCGCTATTCCAAACACCACACCCACCGCTATTCCAAACACCACGCCCACTGCTATTCCAAACACCGCACCACCGCTATTCCAAAACCGCGCTCACCGCTATTCCAAACACCACGCCCACCGCTATTCCAAACACCGCGCCCACCGCTATTCCAAACACCGCACTCACCGCTATACCAAACACCGCACCCACCACTATTCCAAACACCGCACTCACCGCTATTCCAAACACCGCACTCACCGCTATTCCAAGCACCGCACCCTCCGCTATTCCAAACACCGCACCCACCGCTATTCCAAACACCGCGCCGACTGCTATTCCAAACACCGTGCTCACCGCTATTCCAAACACCGCACCCACTGCTATTCCAAACACCGCACCCACTGCTATTCCAAACACTGCACCCACTGCTATTCCAAACACCGCACCCACTGCTATTCCAAACACAGCGCCGACTGCTATTCCAAACACCGCACTCACCGCTATTCCAAACACCGCACCCACCGGTATTCCAAACACCGCGCCCACCGCTATTCCAAACACCGCACCCACCGCTATTCCAAACACCGCACCCTCCGCTATTCCAAACACCGCGCCCACCGCTATTCCAAACACCGCACCCACCGGTATTCCAAACACAGCGCCCACCGCTATTCCAAACACCGCACCCACCGCTATTCCAAACACCGTGCTCACCGCTATACCAAACACCGCAACCACCGCTATTCCAAACACCGCACTCACCGCTATTCCAAACACCGCGCCCACCGCTATTCCAAACACCGCACCCACCGCTATTCCAAACACCGTGCTCACCGCTATACCAAACACCGCACCCACTGCTATTCCAAACACCGCACTCACTGCTATTCCAAACACCGCACCCACCGCTATTCCAAACACCGCACTCACTGCTATTTCAAACACCGCACCCACCGCTATTCCAAACACCGCACTCACTGCTATTCCAAACACCGCACCCACTGCTATTCCAAACACCGCACTCACTGCTATTCCAAACACCGCACCCACCGCTATTCCAAACACCGCACCCACTGATATTGCAAACACCGCACTCACCGCTATTCCAAACACAGCACCCACCACTATTCCAAACACCGCACCCACCGCTATTCCAAACACCGCACCCACCGCTATTCCAAACACCGCACCCACCGCTATTCCAAACACCGCACCCACCGCTATTCCAAACACCGCACTCACTGCTATTCCAAACACCGCACCCACCGCTATTCCAAACACCGCGCCGACTGCTATTCCAAACACCGCACCCACCGCTATTCCAAACACCACACCCACCGCTATTCCAAACACCACGCCCACTGCTATTCCAAACACCGCACCACCGCTATTCCAAAACCGCGCTCACCGCTATTCCAAACACCACGCCCACCGCTATTCCAAACACCGCGCCCACCGCTATTCCAAACACCGCACTCACCGCTATACCAAACACCGCACCCACCACTATTCCAAACACCGCACTCACCGCTATTCCAAACACCGCACTCACCGCTATTCCAAGCACCGCACCCTCCGCTATTCCAAACACCGCACCCACCGCTATTCCAAACACCGCGCCGACTGCTATTCCAAACACCGTGCTCACCGCTATTCCAAACACCGCACCCACTGCTATTCCAAACACCGCACCCACTGCTATTCCAAACACTGCACCCACTGCTATTCCAAACACCGCACCCACTGCTATTCCAAACACAGCGCCGACTGCTATTCCAAACACCGCACTCACCGCTATTCCAAACACCGCACCCACCGGTATTCCAAACACCGCGCCCACCGCTATTCCAAACACCGCACCCACCGCTATTCCAAACACCGCACCCTCCGCTATTCCAAACACCGCGCCCACCGCTATTCCAAACACCGCACCCACCGGTATTCCAAACACAGCGCCCACCGCTATTCCAAACACCGCACCCACCGCTATTCCAAACACCGTGCTCACCGCTATACCAAACACCGCAACCACCGCTATTCCAAACACCGCACTCACCGCTATTCCAAACACCGCGCCCACCGCTATTCCAAACACCGCACCCACCGCTATTCCAAACACCGTGCTCACCGCTATACCAAACACCGCACCCACTGCTATTCCAAACACCGCACTCACTGCTATTCCAAACACCGCACCCACCGCTATTCCAAACACCGCACTCACTGCTATTTCAAACACCGCACCCACCGCTATTCCAAACACCGCACTCACTGCTATTCCAAACACCGCACCCACTGCTATTCCAAACACCGCACTCACTGCTATTCCAAACACCGCACCCACCGCTATTCCAAACACCGCACCCACTGATATTGCAAACACCGCACTCACCGCTATTCCAAACACAGCACCCACCACTATTCCAAACACCGCACCCACCGCTATTCCAAACACCGCACCCACCGCTATTCCAAACACCGCACCCACCGCTATTCCAAACACCGCACCCACCGCTATTCCAAACACCGCACTCACTGCTATTCCAAACACCGCACCCACCGCTATTCCAAACACCGCGCCGACTGCTATTCCAAACACCGCACCCACCGCTATTCCAAACACCACACCCACCGCTATTCCAAACACCACGCCCACTGCTATTCCAAACACCGCACCACCGCTATTCCAAAACCGCGCTCACCGCTATTCCAAACACCACGCCCACCGCTATTCCAAACACCGCGCCCACCGCTATTCCAAACACCGCACTCACCGCTGTACCAAACACCGCACCCACCACTATTCCAAACACCGCACTCACCGCTATTCCAAACACCGCACTCACCGCTATTCCAAGCACCGCACCCTCCGCTATTCCAAACACCGCACCCACCGCTATTCCAAACACCGCGCCGACTGCTATTCCAAACACCGTGCTCACCGCTATTCCAAACACCGCACCCACTGCTATTCCAAACACCGCACCCACTGCTATTCCAAACACTGCACCCACTGCTATTCCAAACACCGCACCCACTGCTATTCCAAACACAGCGCCGACTGCTATTCCAAACACCGCACTCACCGCTATTCCAAACACCGCACCCACCGGTATTCCAAACACCGCGCCCACCGCTATTCCAAACACCGCACCCACCGCTATTCCAAACACCGCACCCTCCGCTATTCCAAACACCGCGCCCACCGCTATTCCAAACACCGCACCCACCGGTATTCCAAACACAGCGCCCACCGCTATTCCAAACACCGCACCCACCGCTATTCCAAACACCGTGCTCACCGCTATACCAAACACCGCAACCACCGCTATTCCAAACACCGCACTCACCGCTATTCCAAACACCGCGCCCACCGCTATTCCAAACACCGCACCCACCGCTATTCCAAACACCGTGCTCACCGCTATACCAAACACCGCACCCACTGCTATTCCAAACACCGCACTCACTGCTATTCCAAACACCGCACCCACCGCTATTCCAAACACCGCACTCACTGCTATTTCAAACACCGCACCCACCGCTATTCCAAACACCGCACTCACTGCTATTCCAAACACCGCACCCACTGCTATTCCAAACACCGCACTCACTGCTATTCCAAACACCGCACCCACCGCTATTCCAAACACCGCACCCACTGATATTGCAAACACCGCACTCACCGCTATTCCAAACACAGCACCCACCACTATTCCAAACACCGCACCCACCGCTATTCCAAACACCGCACCCACCGCTATTCCAAACACCGCACCCACCGCTATTCCAAACACCGCACCCACCGCTATTCCAAACACCGCACTCACTGCTATTCCAAACACCGCACCCACCGCTATTCCAAACACCGCGCCGACTGCTATTCCAAACACCGCACCCACCGCTATTCCAAACACCACACCCACCGCTATTCCAAACACCACGCCCACTGCTATTCCAAACACCGCACCACCGCTATTCCAAAACCGCGCTCACCGCTATTCCAAACACCACGCCCACCGCTATTCCAAACACCGCGCCCACCGCTATTCCAAACACCGCACTCACCGCTATTCCAAACACAACGCCCACCGCTATTCCAAACGCCGTGCTCACCGCTATTCCAAACACCGCACCCACCGCTATTCCAAACACCGCGCCGACTGCTATTCCAAACACCGCGCTCACCGCTATTCCAAACACCGCACCCACTGCTATTCCAAACACCGCACCCACCGCTATTCCAAACACCGCACTCACCGCTATTCCAAACACCGCACTCACCGCTATTCCAAACACCGCGCTCACCGCTATTCCAAACACCGCGCCGACTGCTATTCCAAACACCGCGCTCACCGCTGTTCCAAACACCGCGCCCACTGCTATTCCAAACACCGCACCCACCGCTATTCCAAACACCGCACTCACCGCTATTCCAAACACCGCACTCACCGCTATTCCAAACACCGCGCTCACCGCTATTCCAAACACCGCACCCACCGCTATTCCAAACACCGCACCCACCGCTATTCCAAACACCGCACTCACCGCTATTCCAAACACCACACCCACCGCTATTCCAAACACCGCTCTCACTGCTATTCCAAACACCACACCCACCGCTATTCCAAACACCGCACCCACCACTATTCCAAACACCGCACCCACCGCTATTCCAAACACCGCACCCACCGCTATTCCAAACACCGCACCCACCGCTATTCCAAACACCGCACCCACCGGTATTCCAAACACCACGCCCACCGCTATTCCAAAAACCGCACCCACCGCTATTCCAAACACCGCACCCACCGCTATTCCAAACACCGCGCCGACTGCTATTCCAAACACCGTGCTCACCGCTATTCCAAACACCGCACTCACCGCTATACCAAACACCGCACCCACCACTATTCCAAACACCGCACTCACCGCTATTCCAAACACCGCACTCACCGCTATTCCAAGCACCGCACCCTCCGCTATTCCAAACACCGCACCCACCGCTATTCCAAACACCGCGCCGACTGCTATTCCAAACACCGTGCTCACCGCTATTCCAAACACCGCACCCACCGCTATTCCAAACACCGCACTCACTGCTATTCCAAACACCGCACTCACCGCTATTCCAAACACCGCACCCACCGCTATTCCAAACACCGCACCCACCGCTATTCCAAACACCGCACCCACCGCTATTCCAAACACCGCCCTCACTGCTATTCCAAACACCGCCCTCACTGCTATTCCAAACACCGCACCCACCGCTATTCCAAACACCGCACCCACCGCTATTCCAAACACCGCACTCACCGCTATTCCAAACACCGCACCCACCGCTATTCCAAACACCGCCCTCACTGCTATTCCAAACACCGCCCTCACTGCTATTCCAAACACCGCACCCACCGCTATTCCAAACACCGCACCCACCGCTATTCCAAACACCGCACTCACCGCTATTCCAAACACCGCACCCACCGCTATTCCAAACACCGCCCTCACTGCTATTCCAAACACCGCACCCACCGCTATTCCAAACACCGCGCCCACTGCTATTCCAAACACCGTGCTCACCGCTATTCCAAACACCGCACCCACCGCTATTCCAAACACCGCACCCACCGCTATTCCAAACACCGCACCCACCGCTATTCCAAACACCGCACCCACCGCTATTCCAAACACCGCACCCACCGCTATTCCAAACACCGCACCCACCGCTATTCCAAACACCGCACCCACCGCTATTCCAAACACCGCACCCACTGCTATTCCAAACACCGCACTCACTGCTATTCCAAACACCGCACCCACTGCTATTCCAAACACCGCACTCACTGCTATTCCAAACACCGCACCCACCGCTATTCCAAACACCGCACTCACCGCTATTCCAAACACCGCACCCACCGCTATTCCAAACACCGTACTCACCGCTATTCCAAACACCACACCCACCGCTATTCCAAACACTGTGCCCATCGTTATTCCAAACACTGTAGCCATAGGTCTTGGCAGTGCTTTGGTGTGGGTAGATGGTTGCGACCAGTACCTATCATGCTGGTGGGGATGAGATGTAAACTCTCAGCTTTAGTTTCTCCTTCTCTCTCGAGCAATTTGGACATTTTGGGTTAGATTTGGAGAGCTCATCTCACACATTGCTCTTTCGGTTTGAATTGTGGGTGAAGCTATTTGCTTGCATGATTACTCCCGCAGTTTGCATCCTTCTGCACTCAATAGTGCTTTAAATGAGAATTCTGTGGTGAGCAAAGGGTCAGTCCAGTGGCTCTCTGTTTAATGGTCTCCATCTTCATTTTTACTGGTTGGCCCCTTTCCAATGGCCCTCTTTCTCCATATTGCTCCGTGTTACTTTGTGTTGCTCTGTGTTGCTCAATGTTACTCCGTGTTGCTCCGTGTTACTCCGTGTTGCTCTATGTTACTCCATGTTGCTCTGTGTTGCTTTGTGTTATTCCGTGTTGCTCAATGTTACTCCATGTTGCTCCGTGTTACCCTGTGTTGCTCTGTGTTGCTTTGTGCTACTCCGTGTCGCTCCGTGTTACTCCATGTTGCTCCGTGTTGTTCCATGTTACTCCATGTTGCTCCGTGTTACTCCGTGTTCCTCCATGTTACTCCGTGTTGCTCCATGTTACTCCATGTTGCTCTGTGTTATTCCATGTTGCTACATGTTACTCCATGTTGCTCCGTGTTGCTCTATGTTACTCCATGTTGCTCCGTGTTACTCCGTGTTGCTCTGTGTTGCTTTGTGTTATTCCGTTTTGGTCCATGTTACTCCATGTTGCTCCGTGTTACTCAGTGTTGCTCCATGTTGCTCCGTGTTGTTCCATGTTACTCCATGTTGCTCCGTGTTACTCCGTGTTGCTCCATGTTACTCCACGTTGCTCTGTGTTATTCCGTGTTGCTCCATGTTACTCCATGTTGCTCCATGTTACTCTGTGTTGCTCCATGTTACTCTGTGTGGCTTTGTGTTATTCCGTGTTACTCCATGTTACTACATGTTACTCCATGTTACTCCGTGTTGCTCTATGTTACTCCATGTTACTCCGTGTTGCTCCGTGTTACTCCGTGTTGCTTTGTGTTACTGCGTGTTGCTCCATGTTACTCCATGTTGCTCCATGTTACTCTGTGTTGCTCCATGTTGCTCCATGTTACTCCATATTGCTCCGTGTTGCTCCATGTTACTCCATATTGCTCCGTGTTGCTCCATGTTACTCTGCGTTGCCTTGTGTCATTCCGTGTTACTCCATGTTACTCCGTGTTGCTCCATGTTACTCCATATTACTCTGTGTTGCTCCATGTTGCTCTGCATTGCTCCATGTTACTCCGTGTTGCTCCATGTTACTCCATGTTACTCCATGTTGCTCCATGTTACTCCGTGTTGCTGTGTGTTGCTTTGTGTTATTCCATGTTGCTCCACGTTACTCCATGTTGCTCCATGCTACTCTGTGTTGCTCCATGTTGCTCTGCGTTGCTTTGTGTTGTTCCGTGTTGCTCCATGTTACTCCGTGTTGCTCCATGTTACTCCATGTTGCTGTGCTGCTTTGTGTTATTCCGTGTTTCTCCACGTTACTCCATGTTGCTCCATGTTACTCTGTGTTGCTCCATGTTGCTCTGTGTTGCTTTGTGTTATTCCGTGTTGCTTTGTGTTATTCCGTGTTGCTCCACGTTACTCTGTGTTGCTCCATGTTGCTCTGCGTTAATTTGTGTTATTCCGTGTTGCTCCATGTTACTCTGTATTGCTCCATGTTACTCTGTGTTGCTCTGTTTTGCTTTGTGTTATTCCGTGTTGCTCCAAGTTACTCCATGTTGCTCCATGTTACTCTGTGTTGCTCCATGTTACTCCATGTTGCTTTGTGTTATTCCGTGTTGCTCCATGTTACTCCATGTTGCTCCATGTTACTCCGTGTTGCTCCATGTTGCTCTGCATTGCTTTGTGTTGTTCCGTGTTGCTCTATGTTACTCCGTGTTGCTCCATGTTACTCTGTGTTGCTCCATGTTGCTCTGTGTTGCTTTGTGTTATTCCGTGTTGCTCCACGTTACTCCATGTTACTCCGTGTTGCTCCATGCTACTCCGTGTTGCTCCATGCTACTCCATGTTGCTCCGTGTTGCTCCATGTTACTCTGTGTTGCTCTATGTTGCTCTGCGTTGCTTTGTGTTTTTCCGTGTTGCTCCATGTTACTTCGTGTTGCTCCATGTTACTCTGTGTTGCTTCATGTTACTCCATGTTGCTCTGTGTTGCTCCATGTTACTCTGTGTTGCTTTGTGTTGTTCCATGTTGCTCCATGTTACTCCGTGTTGCTCCATGTTACTCTGTGTTGCTTCATGTTACTCCATGTTGCTCCGTGTTGCTCCATGTTACTCCGTGTTGCTCAATGTTACTCCATATTGCGGTGTTGCTTTGTGTTATTCCGTGTTGCCTCACGTTACTCCATGTTGTTCCGTGTTGCTCCATGTTGCTCCGTGTTGCTCCATGTTGCTCTGCGTTGCTTTGTGTTGTCCGTGTTGCTCCATGTTACTCCGTGTTGCTCCATGTTGCTCTGCGTTGCTTTGTGTTATTCCATGTTGCTCCATGTTACTCCATGTTGTTCCATGTTACTCCATGTTGCTCCGTGTTACTCCGTGTTGCTCTGTTACTCCATGTTGCTCTGTGTTATTCCGTGTTGCTCCATGTTACTCCATATTGCTCCGTGTTGCTCCATGTTACTCTGCGTTGCCTTGTGTCATTCCGTGTTACTCCATGTTACTCCGTGTTGCTCCATGTTACTCCATATTGCTCTGTGTTGCTCCATGTTGCTCTGCATTGCTTTGTGTTGTTCCGTCTTGCTCCATGTTACTCCGTGTTGCTGTGTTGCTTTGTGTTATTCCGTGTTGTTCCACGTTACTCCGTGTTGCTCCATGTTGCTCCATGTTGCTCTCCGTTGCTTTGTGTTGTTCTGTGTTGCTCCACGTTACTCCATGTTGTTCCATGTTGCTCTGCATTGCTTTGTGTTATTCCGTGTTGCTCCATGTTGCTCCGTGTTGCTCCATGTTACTCTGTGTTGCTCCATGTTACTCCATGTTGCTCTGTGTTTCTTTGTGTTATTCCGTGTTGCTCCACGTTACTCCATGTTGCTCCGTGTTGCTCCATGTTACTCTGTGTTGCTTTGTGTTGTTCCGTGTTACTCCATGTTTCTCGGTGTTGCTCCATGTTACTCTGTGTTGCTCCATGTTGCTCTGCGTTGCTTTGTGTTGTTCCGTCTTGCTCCGTGTTGCTCCATGTTGCTCTGTGTTGCTCCATGTTACTCTGTGTTGCTCCATGTTGCTCTGCGTTCCTTTGTGTTATTCTGTGTTGCTCCATGTTACTCCGTGTTGCTCCATGTTACTCCGTGTTGCCCCATGTCACTCTGTGTTGCTCCATGTTACTCCATGTTGCTCTGTGTTGCTTTGTGTTATTCCGTGTTGCTCCACGTTACTCCAAGTTGCTCCGTGTTGCTCCATGTTACTCTGTGTTGCTTTGCGTTGTTCCGTGTTGCTCCACGTTACTCCATGTTGCTCCATGTTGCTCTGTGTTGCTTTGTGTTATTCGGTGTTGCTCCACGTTACTCCATGTTACTCCGTGTTGCTCCATGTCACTCTGTGTTGCTCCATGTTGCTCTGTGTTGCTTTGTGTTGTTCTGTGTTGCTCCATGTTACTCCGTGTTGCTCCATGTTACTCCGTGTTGCTCCATGTTGCTCTGCGTTGCTTTGTGTTATTCCGTGTTGCTCCATGTTACTCCGTGTTGCTCCATGTTGCTCCATGTTACTCTGTGTTGCTCCATATTGCTCTGTGTTGCTTTGCGTTGTTCCGTGTTGCTCCATGTTGATCCGCGTTGCTCCATGTTATTCTGTGTTGCTCCATGTTGATCCATGTTACTCCGTGTTGCTCCGTGTCACTCTGTGTTGCTCCGTGTTACTCTGTGGCAGCATTGCAACCTGCCACCTCACAGGAGCTCCAATCACTCAACTGCTAAAATCCCATTCCCCTTCTTTTTCCTTTGCTTGTCAATGCCGCTCTTGATATTGTCTCTGACCCAATCCTGAGAAGATCACCACCATGGTTTCTCACTCTCTAGTCTCCTTACAAATGCTAACCATGGCACACAGTCCAGTGATGGTGAGGGATAGTTGACCTAATAATCCTAGCGGCAGACCCCACAGCCTCATATCCCTTTCTGTTGGAATACTGGTCATTTTGGAGCATATCTGTCTTTGGTGGAATTGGGAGCTCTTTACTCAGTGCCCACAAAAATCAGGAAAGCTTCTACCCATGAACTGTAACCGATTCAATTCCATCAGTCCTGGGTTTTCTCGCACCAACATGCATGTCTGGTAGTTCTATTTACAACCAGATTTGGCATTTTGAAGGTTGTTCCTATTTGTAATTTTTAACTAGCTGCGACTTCAAGCAGCATTTTTATTCATTTAAACCAGACTAACTGGGATTGTTGGTAACTGCCCATATCTGCAGGTATTACAAAAAGCAACAAAGCATTTAACTTTGGGAAACTGTCTTGCAATAAATTTAATCAATCAACCATGGTTCAGTACAAATTCTACTCTAGAGACTTGAACATGTAATTAAGTTTGATACTTCAGTGCATTGGTGAGAGAGTGCCATCTTTAAGATGAAAGTTAAACAAAGGCTCTGCGTGCTCTCTCAGGTGCATGTAAAAGGCCCCATGGTATATTTTTAAGAGCAGCAAGGGATTGTCCTAGTGCTCTGACCTACAGTTCTGATGAAATTAATATCAAAACAGATGACAGCCTCATCTTTTTCGCTATTTGTGGAGCTTGCTTTGTGCAAATTGACTTTGCTTTTCTTACATTACGGCATTGGCTGCATTTTAAAAAGACTTCAATGCTGGTGAAGCCCTATGAATGGTGAAGTGTGGAGAAAGGAACATCACCAAGCACTGAACTGCAGGCATGTAAAAAAAAAATCAATCACATGAGCTGACATCAGAACCTCCATAAACCACTGTGTTGAAAAAGATATGAGAGAAGAAATCCATTTTGAAATGGGGTAGGTGTTGTCATGGTGGTCATGTCAATGGACCAAAAAAATACAGAAGGCCAGGTTAACTCTCTGAGGACACAGGTTCAAATTCCACCATGGCAGCTGGTAAACCCAATTAATAACATCTGGAATTGTGAGCTGACCTCAAGTACCACAAAGTGATTCTCAAAAATAAAAGCTGGCTCACTCTTTCCTTTTCTACAAGGACAGAAACCCACTGTCTTTATGTGAACTAGGCTAGATGTGACTCCAGAATAAGAGGGTGGACTCTGAAATGGCCTAGCAAGCCACTCGATTCAAGGGTAATTGGGGATGAGTATCAAATACCAGCATTGACATTGAATCACTCTCAGGAACGAATAAAAAATGTGTCTATGACAATTCCATAAAATGGGTAGAGTGTCTGAGTGCGTTACAATTACACTTGCCTAAATAACTCAGACAAGTGTTTTGTTAGCTTCGATTCACCAAGTATCTTGCTTCAAGTCCAGCCATAAGGTGAGATGGGAAGAATGTAGACCAGCAATCGTGAAAGATGATGCATCGATTGATGAAGAGAGTAGATTACACAAATCCCAATTCTAGTTTGCTATCAGGAGCTAACAGGCTGTTTGCATTTCATCTGCAAGTTGTGAAAGTAGTCATCCTGTCTATTGATTGACAGAACATTTATGCCTCAACATCAAAATGGTGTAGGATATGGTGGCTGGTAGTCAAAAGCCAAATGTCTGGCAAAGTGGGATCTACTTGTCACTGATTCTGTCTGCCAAAGCTAGATTTGATGTACAGAGGGTAGTTTTCACCTATGTACTGGGCAATAATGTCTCTCTGAAGCAGTTATCTGGATTGGACCTGGAAGGCAATGGGTATAGATTTGGTGGCCTTAACCATGGGCTCTGAGATGTTATTCTCTGGCTTCCAGCCTGGTTCCTGAACCTCATAAAGAGTTTAGATAGAATTTCTGTCAAATTTCAAGTTACTGATAAGCTGCTCCTTGTCTAGGCTTCCTGCTTTTCATTCCAAAGCACTGTCAGATTTTAAGCAATATCCATTTTGCAGAACACACCAAAGGAATCATAGAACCTTAGGACACTGAAGGAGCTGTTCAACTTGTTGTGCCTGTGACTGATCTTTTTCACATAACCTTGTAAATTAGTCTCTCAAAAGTACATGTCTAATTGCCTTTGGAAAGTTCCGATGAAATCTGCTTCCATCACACAGGCATCTTTGGGCATTCGTGATCCTAACGACTGGGTGCAAAAATGTGACTTTTTTTGTGTCGATTATTTTCGGGTTATGACCTCTAGTTATATACTAATCCTTAAGGCAGCATTGTCATCACTTTGGGATCTCTTACAGTTTCCTTCAATGCACTGAAATTAACCTTAAATTTATTTCCTCAATGTTACATTGATTTTATTGATTCAGTCATGGGACAGAGGCATCACTGACTGGACCAGCGATTACTTGTCATCCCCTGCTCCCCTTGACAAGGTGGGGGTGAGCTGCTTCCGAGAACCGCTGCAGTCTATGTGTTGTACATAGATCTGCAAAGCCGTGAGGGAGGGAATTCCATGATTTTGACCCAGTGACAGTAAAGGAACGGTGATATATTTCCAATCAGGATGGTGAATGGTTTGGAGGGCAACTTGCACATGGTGGTGTTCCCATGCATCTGCTGCCCTTGTCCTTCTAGATAGAAGTGGTTATGGGTTTAGAAGGTACTGTCTGAGGATCTTTGGTGCATCTTGTAGATAATACACACTGCTGCTACTGAGTGTCAGTGGTGGATGGAGAGGATGTTTGTGGATGTCGTGCCAGTCAAATGGGCTGCTTTGGCCTGAATGGTGTCAAGCTTCTTGGAGCTGTAGCCATTCAGGCAAGTGGGGAGGATTCCAGCACACTCCTGACCTGTGCTCTGTAGATGGTGAGGGGTCAGGAGGTGAGTTACTCACTGCAGTATTCCTAGCCTCAGGCCTACTTGGGTAGCAGCTGTGTTTATAAGGCTCATCCAGTTCAGCTTCTGGCCAATGGTAACCCCCAGGATTTAGAAATGCCATTGAATGTCAAGGGCTGATTGATACTTTCTTATTGGAGACCGTCATCACCTGACACTTGTCTGGCACAAATGTTACTTGCCACTTTTCAGCTGAAGCCTGGATATTGTCCTTATCCTGATGCATTTGGAAATGAAGGGCAGGTCGTTCTGCCTTTGCGCGTGTTTTATTAACACAAATTTGCTGTAATCCGACTGACGAACTGGGGACACTGCTTCTAAAGCATGAAATTTTAAAACATGTATTGGCTGTAACGTGATTACATCAACAACACTTTGAACGCTGTTTCTGAAGTTTGATTGTTCTATAATGCAGGGTTGCACAAGAATGCAACTGTCACGTTATAGAAGGTCTACCTGTACTTCCTGAGGAATCTGACACAATTCAGGTGCATGGTAACTTAAAAAGTAGAAAAGATTCACCTTGGAGATCTCTCAACTGATAAGAAACAAATCTAGGAATGAAGGCAAATGCTAATAATTCAGTCAAATAGGACTGCCTGAATATTATTATCGCTCGTAAATTTGCTCACATAAACAAAAACCCTCTCACAGCTTATAAAATGTTTCTAAATGACAACAGCAAGATATGGACAGAAGGATGCCTTGTTAAATTTGTTCGGTAATATACAATGTAAACCTGCTTCCTAATTTGAAACTATTGCTGCAGGCTTGTTTTTTCACCTCTACGCCACTATGACTCCCACCATAACCTCAATGCATTTCCCTTTCAAGTGTCTTTGATTAAAAAAGGTGTCCACCTGAGTAAAGGGAGTTTCTAACAGTGCTGCCAAGGGATTGTTACTGCAGTAGCCAGAGACAGGAGCAGCATTAAAAAAAGACAGGAAGTTTTAGGAAGTGTGTCGCACTCATGTGCCTCAGCTGGAAAGCAAACATCAGAAGCAAAATGGAGGCAGATGAGGTACTAGGTCACCCTGGATCAAACATCTGGGCCTTATTCTCTAACAGCATTGTAGGTGTACCTACATTGAAAGCTTTGCACAGGATGGCTGACAACCATGTTTTCAAGGATGAGCTACAAACCCCGGTCGAGTCAGCGACTCCCACATTTCATGAAAGAATAAAGAAACTTCTGGGGCCTACTGGCACTTTCTGTCGATGGAGTTGACAGCAGAAAATCTGCTGGGGTCAGGTGCACGTCAGAATTTACAGACAGCAGACTGAGAAGAAATGGGACAGTTAGGGTCCCAGCATGGAAAGGGGAGCCACACACCAAGCAATGTGTAGTGTGAACCTTAACGTTCCATCATTTTAGTTATATAAGAAGGCCAATATTATTCTGAATTACCAAATGGGCCACTGGTTACATATACTGGAAATACTGGATTAGTGGTGCTGGAAGAGCACAGCAGTTCAGGCAGCATCCAACGAGCAGCGCAGTGCTCTTCCAGCACCACTAATCCAGTATTTGATTTTCAGCATCTGCAGTCATTGTTTTTATCATATACTGGAAAGCCAATGGTAGGCTGTGGGTTTTTGCTGTGGGTCACATATGTAGGCCAAATCAGGAATGTAAGGAACTGGAGAAGCGGGCCATTCGGCCCCTCAAGTCAGCCCCTCTTTTCACAAGGTAATGGCTGATCTGCCCAAGGCAAAGAAATCTTGTAACAATAATCAGCATAGTTCCATGGTCACCAACACAGAGACCAATTTTCAACCTCAGAATTTATTGAATGAATTTTAAAATCCAACGTGTGCTGTTGGGCAATATTATCCTGTATCCCCAGCTTGGGAATCTGGAATATTAACCAGAAACATCACCACCATCCTCTGTTAAATAAAAGGCATTTTAGAGAATCTTGAAGAGGTTTGCTGCAGAATTCACTGAAAGTCAGTCCATTTAAAATGAAAGTGAAGTGAAAGTCACTCCAGTCCCAGAGGACCACAGGCTGTTCTCTCATTAGAGACACACACCTGGTGGTGCAGTCAACCCAAGGGTCAGTCCGTCACAGGTGAGGGGCAACTTACAGAAGGAGGCACCTTCAAGGTGATCCTGTTGTAAGGCAATCAATGATTTGGGTGGAATGGTTGTGTGCACTTTTGTTGGGCTGCATTGCTGTGTTCAGCTTCTTTTAGCAACAGTGTCATCCTGAGTTCATGCATCAAAGTAAGCTCATCGCACAAGTCACCATGCATCTAATTTATCTTTTACCAAGTGAGCTGAATACAGTACCCATATATATATACAAATGCTGGCATTTCATGCAGTAATTTGTGTAGGATGCAAGTAAGTTATATAATTAAGACACTTGTAGATAACAATATGGAAAACAGGCAAGAGCAGGAATTTGTGCACTGAGTGAAATTAAAGCAGTAGGAGCCTTCACTTGCCAGACATGCAAAGCAAAAACTTACAAATGCCTTAATATTTACCCAAGGATAGATAAATATATATTTGCCTCCTTTTAAATTGACCCTCATTTAAGTGCTCTGGTTCTGGACAAGGCAAATTTCAAGGTGACACCCATTCAAATCTTAAAGGATATAATCCTTTCACCTCTCTTAACCTTTTTTGCCCCCATCAACAACATGCCCAATTTACATAGTGAAATGACTAGTTTAAAAAAAGACAAAAAGAACCGATCCAATAATGAGATACCCATAGTATCTCCAAGGACTACTAATACTGATGCTAATGGAGAGAATTTGCACAAGAAACATTGCCAAAGGATCATTATCATCTCATAAAGGGCAGACAGCCAATAGCACAGCAGCAATGAAAACAGATAGCAAGACTTTCAATCAAAACTGAACCATTTTGGTCATGCAGTGCACCTTCTATTTACTTTGTTGATTGCTACTCTGTCGTAATTAGACATAATGTGATAAGCATCTTCAATTGAGTACCTGGAGTGCTAGGCATCGACTGAGGACAGCACAGAGAGAGCAAACTCGGAGAGGGCATAACGCTGGCAATTTTTACACGCTAGCTTCAAATCGTTTCCTGATAAAACACCATCATTCAATCATACCCAATCAGACAAAAAAAATGCATTTCTGTGTCTATATTTAATTTTTGATTTGGAATCTTTTGCTGGAATCAGCATGAGCAATTTAAAACCCAAGGTCACAATGGATAAAATACAAATAGTGTCGTGCACCTTGGAGATAGTGTAGACTGCAGATGCTGGAAAGTTAAGAGTTGATAACATATAAAGCTGGAAAACGCACAGTAGGTCAGGCAGTATCAGGGTCTTTCTTTTATAAGCTGGCCTTCATAAGCTAAACAAAACAGGCACTGAAAACATCTCCTTCAAATTGTAGAATGAATTGTACTTTAAATTTTTTCCAGTTTAAAATTACTGAGCACTATTACCCAAGGTTTGTGGATCTTAACAGGAATTACTGATCTGTAGGGATCACCTCAGTGTTCAAGTTGCATCATTTGTGCTGTGTCAAATACACCGCCTTGTCTTTGTTGTAACTGCCAACTCATTGGTGATTGCTGCTGACCCCAATTTGATTAAGTCACTGTTAGAGTTATGTAAAATCAATTTTAGGTCAAATATATTCAAATCTACATCAATAACAGATGAACAACACAGTACCTCGCATTATCTCTGCCATGAGACTTCAGAAAATTCATATCTCTGTATCTTGACAAGAAAGCGACCAATTGATCATTAGTCCTATGGAGCAAATTCAAACAAACATTCTAATTAATAATACATCTCAGATAAAACAACCATGTACAGTTAAATGATTTTTAAGCATCATGTCACAATTTGTAAGCATCTTTGATCATCAGTGTCATCAGGTTGACTTTATGTACCCATACAGCCAATGTAGGCTGTAGAGGTGCATTGCCTTGCAGCAATCAGGAAAACAAACAAGCAACAATCTTTTTAATATGCAGGCTTATACATCTGTGAGGCTGGAAATGAACAGATACCATGCCTGCATTTGCTACCACCCCATCAAACCAATCAGAACGTCTGGCCCACACACTTGCAGTTAAATGTGGAAGTACAGAAGCTGCAATTGGTGATTCCTGGCTCATCCACATGGTGTGAAATTCCTACAAATGGCAATCACTGAACTGATCAGTATTTTCTCTATAATATAGTATTGCTGTTAAAGCTCTTTAAAAAATTGCCTGTTAAAATGCAACCAGGCTTTCAGTCACGTACAAAGAATTAACTATGATTGAACAACCTGTATGCTCCTGGGAAACTAATTTACATTTGTCTGACATAAAACATTCCTTTTACCATAAAAAATCCAGACTACATTTAATACATGATATTCTAAAATTAGTTTGATATTGCAGCTTCTATGGTGTATGTTGAAATATTTTGGTCAACTTTATGAGGAGCAAAATAAAATGCAGTTTACTTTCTCTTTTGTGATCTGTGTAAATACTGCAGGGTGCCTACTGACTTGATTTGATAACATTGCAGTTGCAGGATGCTTAGAGAGTCCCCTGAATTAAAACTAGATTGAAATGAATAATGAAAACATGAAAACCATCCAACAATGATGTTTGTGGAGATGTCAGGTGAGCCTCAACAATGAGATTGATTAGTTTGTCACGGACTGTAAAATCCTACTGATTGTTATCCACCAAATAGGACTGTTTTTCTTTTATACAAAACAATGGACACAGAATTGTCTAAACTCGGATTCAGATTCTAGTTGCTACCTGTAACTAGGTAAGGATAGATTTCTTTTTATGCACAGTATAGAGAATCAGAAAACTATCTAATTTCAACCCATTACTTGCTGATAACTTGCATGACCTGTGGAGATAACTACAATGTAATGAATCAAAATCTGATATCTGGGTTATCCAGGTAGAAAGCCAAATTTGAAAGTTTAAGTTTGAGAGTGGGAGTTCAGATATTTCCCTGTCTTTAATGTTTGGCTGCAATATTCTGTTGACTTCACAAGGAAACGAGAGAAAATTAACTATCTCTGTCTGGTACTTTTCTCAAGAATTTTGTTGGAAGCCATATTTAAATAAAAAACAACGTTCATTCTATTGTTTGAGGCAACTTTTAGTTTTATGTTTTGCTGGGTTGAAGAGATAACACTAGTTATACTTACACACACACACACATAAAGTAGTATCTTAAGGGATGAAAGATAAATATCTTATCACAAGAAGAGCTACACTGGGGAAAATCAAGTACCTTGCACTAAATAAACACCATATTAATTAACAGTTTGTTATTTTATCTTTTTCATGTACATCTATGAGATAATTAAGTCCCTATCATTTCAGGAGGGGGTTGCTCCTTCATTAACAGTTCATGCTACTAAAACATGAAGAGTAATTATATTTCTGTTCTTCAAAAAGATGCAAAAATACCATTAAAACCAAATTAAGCCTGCAGAAATTACTGATGGCATACATAGCGCTGAAAGATTAGAGAATAACAGATTAGTTCAGATCAGTGGGGAAAGTATCAAACATACAGGATGTTAATTAGGAACAGAAATTCAGAGGTGAGGAAATTTGTAATTGTAGCCTTTTTCCAGTGACATCTGGGTTATTATCAAAACAACATATGATCATAAAATGTTATCCTCATATTAATACATCTTTCCACATCATAGTAAAATAACTGAATGTTTAGGGGCTTTCAACCACAGCTGAAATTCCACTTGCATGAACAGTGTCATTTCATGGAGCCCTAAACTCTCCCAGCCTGTTAGCAATACACTGCCTGCTTGCTGTCATGTACAAATCCTCTGACATCTGGTAGCTCCTGAACATAGGAACGCAAGTTGGATCTTCAGTTCTCTGTGCTTGTTTTGCTCATCAATTAGATTACCAATCTATAACTTAAAATCTTTGTCTACCGAAAGCCAATTCACAAACTCTCTTGCTTCTCGGATGCTGCCCGACCAGCTGTGCTTTTCCAGCACCACACGTTTTGACTCTGATCGTCAGCATCTGCAGTCCTCACTTTCTCCCATCAATAGTTAGATGTTTGCCATTAGATTAGCTTTCAATTGAATTAAAATTTTACTGCTGGTATGGTGGGATTTGAAACCATCTCTCCAGGACATTACTAATTTAGTGACATTACTACCATGCCATCATCTCCCATGTCTGGTCAATGCAAATTGTTCACTTCAGTTAATGACAGCTGATGCAATATTTACAAATTCATTGGCTCCCAGCTGCATTACACAAGTTGTCAATTCCATTACCATAATAGTATTCATAATCTTAAAGACCTCTATGACTTTTATTTGACTAATATGAACTAAGACTAATATATTTACAACAAAACCTAGCTAACTAACAGTCAAGAATAACCCACTCAGATATCAAAACGCGTTCCTTTTGTATTTGAAGTGGGATAGGGTGGACGGCTTGACACCAAAAGGGACCAGGATGCCAAAGGCAGTAACATGGGGGTGAGACAGTCAGTACTGGGAGGATGGTGTGATAACACCCCTGGAAATATGGCCCAACTTCAGCTGGAAATGTAGACATCGATGAGCTTCTCCAGTAAATGCCACCCACCATTCCACCCACATCAGTCTGCTTATTAAACACCCACCTTCTGTTGTGTATAGCATAATGGAACTTTGCAAGGGAATAATGAGATGATTATAGTTCCAAAATCACTCTAGGGCATCTATTATTTTTAAAATATATAGAATGATATATACACATATACTGAGAAAGTAATGGGCCTCTTGTATTCAATTTTCTCCAGGATGTGTAGGCTGATAGCCATTATAATCCAGGCTGCTGATGCTTCCACTGAAAGTGAATGGTGAGCCACAATTGTTGCAAATTTATCAAGACATAATTTGTAGGCAAGGAATAAGAAATCATATCAGCACCAGATATTAAAAGAGATTCTGCTGTATAATTTCACATTCAATACTGCCCTGCTGCTTGTCAAACCTGCAATGTATATGGTAACTCTGTTAACTGTGAGCAAAGAAATTGAGAAATACAAACAGTGCTAAAATGCAACTTGCAAAAACACTCAGTAAAAATCTAAAGGGAGAAAAATGTAAAATATTCCATGAACAGTCAAGATCTTAAGCACAAATACATGGCACTTGTTTTACACTGAATTCAACTATCGTGTTAGTTTTCAAGTGAGTATCTGAGTCATAAACACAATTATAATTAAACATAAATAAATTTACGACTGCAGTCATTCAAGAAGGTGGCTCACCATCACCTTAAAGAACAGTTTGGTGTGGGCAATAAAGGTTGGCTTTGCCAATGGTATCCACATCCCATGAACATTTCTATACAGTAATTTAGACCGCCAGTTTTGCAGCTTCCCTAGGTAGGCAGGGTTAAAATTAGACTGTGTGAACAATGAGTGATGTTTTAAACATATTATAAATTAGATGCAGAGGAGCTGGTTAACCCAGGTGACTAGCACGCGGTTCAGAATAAGGTCATCAGCATAAATTCGATTCCCATTCCAACTGAGGTACACATAGGATCCTGGTGATCTGTTCCACACTTGCAGACTGGTGCTCTTGAAGTTAGATAACAAATCATCTCTTTTGCTTTCTAATAGAGATGCCCATGGGTATCACTAACATTTTGAGGTTTGTTTAAACTGGGAGATTGCTTTGTTCTTGCAAGAAAGAGAAATAGCTTTGACAAAATGCATCTTTTTCCACGAATACGCATTCTGTATTACCAAATGACTATTCATTAATGTAAAATTTAAATAGTTGAGGCCCCATTCATTAGGACACTCATTTGCAAAGTTTTCTGAAACAAACAGAAAGGCAGGTCAATCTCTTCACATCCTACTAGCCAGCCAGGCTGTATCAGCATTCAGGAATATTTAAACATACTCCGTCTATATGGAAGAATATCAACTTGTCACAGAGGTCCAAAACTGATTCTGAATTTTTATCATCAGGTCTGTTACCTTGGTGACAGCCCTGACGTAGGTCATCTCTGTCACATGCCCCAAATCATTAACTTTATATTAATAAAGAAGATCAGTGGAAAGTCAACTTAGGTAGGATCTAAATCGTGTGGTTGGTCCACTTCCTGACAGAGTGTAGAGGCTCTTGCCCAGAGCTCCTCCATATCCTTGGCAATGGGTCAAGTACATTGCTGGCATGTGGCTCATTGTCTAAAGTACTGTCTTTCCAAAGACAAGGTAGCATGCAGTGGGGAATAAAGGCAACGATGGTATCATTTTGAAGAGGGATTGCCTGGCCATCACCATATTGTCGCTTGGGGAGTGTGCTGTGCTCAAATTGGCAATCACCTTTCCTATATTAGATTGTAATTCCTTCATTGTCACATGTCTTGGGACATCCAGAGATTATGGAAGATGCTACATAAAGGCCTCCTCTTCTCTTTCATGTGGGTTAGATTAGAAATGCCCAATGCTAGCCCCAGGATTGCACTGTAAATGCATGCACATGCTGCATTTGGCCATCAAATTCTACTTGTGGCTGCTACCGACTCATGTAATTATCAGCACATTTTGGGACGGGTTTACATTGATTTTTTTTGTCTCTCTCTGTGTTGTTGATTGGAGGAGAGCAGAGCTCATATATTTGTCAATACAAAAATCTTTGAGAATGGGTTTTTTTGCAGTCTCATTCTTCATACTAATCTAACTCGCTTACTCACTTCAACTTTCAGCAAAAGTAAGACCTCGGATAGTAGAAATTACATTGGCAATCTTTCTCAGAGGAGTAATCAATGCGCTTGTACACCCTGCACATGCAATTTATATGCAGACATCATGCTCTGTTTTAAAATGATCCACTCGAAGGGAGTTAATGGCAGAAATGAAATGATCAAACAGACTGCAGTAGGCACAACTAAAGGAACCAAAAACAAAAGTTTGTCAATTGTAATTTCTACCCGAGACTTCACAATTGTCGGAGCATTTAGCCCAATTAATCGCAGATCACAAACACACAGATCGGACTGAGAACTGACGAGGATTTATTTAACCAACAGCGATATCACGGAAGAGACTTGACCCCACTGAACCAGTCACTGACGGCTGTTCAGAAGGAACCACAGCTTCTTCCCCGAACAGAGAATACCGGAGTTTCATACCCTTACAACAATGAAGTTTGAGGTATGAGACAATGGTGTGAGTTGTACAACAAAGAGAAATAAAGTTCATTCACTGAAAAGATTCAAGCGTCCGGTGTCCGACAATTAGTTAATTGACTCTGGAGATTCCGATCCTTGGCTGGAGTAGGTGTTTGTGGGTTTCATCCTGGTATCAATGTGTTCATATTGTTGAGGGGGGCAGTACCTTTGGTGCCTCCTTGTCTGGGTACCCTTTGTGAAAGTTTGACTCCTAGTGGCAGCAGCTGTACCCTTGGGACATCAGAGGTGGCTGGGCTATTGTGGAGTGCAAGGCTCATTATCAGTTAATCTGAAGAACTATATTCTCTTGATCTGGGGCTGTCCTGAGGTATGTGAGATATCTGGGGTGGCTGGTTTGGCCAATTTGAGGCATTGTGGGTAGGCATAGTGGTTAAGTGCAGACATTTTGTGTTGTCTGTTTTGTGAACATGTCACGAGGAGACTGGGACCCGTATTTTCTCCCATGACAATGATGGTGGCCATCTGTCCCAAATTTCATTGGTACCTGTGAGCGACTTGTCTAGGCATTTTGAGTTGGACAGCAAGCTCAGAGATATTAATATTGTATCTCAAGATAATCTTCAGTCGATCTTAACACCCTCCCCAATGTTAATATGTTTTCAAACACACTACTCCCCACAACACCATTTCAGATTGAAACAAGTCCCCAGTCCACTCTCTAGTTTAACAAAACACCACCCTGCCCTATGTTTCCCCAGTCAAGGTGTTCCTAGTCACAACTAATGCTGATTCTATATTTCTCACTTTATTTTCGGTCTAACGTTTATTAAAAACAGCCTTGTCCGACAACATGTTACTATAAATCACATAACTTCTGTAATCGTACGAAAACAAATCAATGAATGAAATTCCCCCATTGCCCACCAAGAGAGGTGGCTAGAAAGGGAAATAATTGGATGAGTTGACTCTGGTGAAATACTCCCCGCTTCTCACCAAATAAGTTCTGGAAGGTTCATGGGGATGTCCTCAATTTGCCAGCAATTGAAGCCTTAGAGTGCAGAATTAACAGCCACTTCAGTCCCTAATTACTTTGCATTCCAGCTGGAGGTGTCAAAAAACATGGCTTCCTTACTGATTGGGTAACCAGGGCAACTATGGAGTCCAGGTCTTTTATTTGCCCCAGTCGAGAGAAGAAGAGCAGAAAGCTGCATTTGGCCTTGCCTTTAAATCTCCCCAATCCCTATGACTCAGACCTCACAAGAAGAGAAAGAATATCTACCTTTGCGCTATTGGATCTTCTGAAGATCTTGCCTAGACTGATGGTCTTAATAACCCAAAAGGTGCCCACCTCTGATGTGTTGGCAGTTTTTGGTCATCTGGGTTGCCACTGTTGACACCTGTGATTGTCCAAAGAGCTTGGTGGCTAACTGTCAAGTGAATTGGTGCACAATCTGGCAAATTTGCTTGGCAGTAAGGGTGGAGAGTTAGTTGACCCCTATGTAGCCTTCCCCACACAGTCCGAAACAGAGAAAGTTTTGGCCAGTGGATTTCTCTGAGGTTTCACCTCAGACTGGGTACTCCAAATGTTGAAACAAGTTCATTCTGAACTACATCATACTCACCAAATTGAATGCAAGGCAGTATTTGTGTGCAAATTACTTGGTTGTCAGCATTGTATTCAATGCATTGCTGTATAGAAACAAGGTTAGGTCCGTCCCATGCTCACTGAAATGTTTTTCATGCCCTCAAGCAGTCTGCATAGCAACTCCATTTGCAGCCAAAGAAAACTATGGTTTGCATTCTAAGCTGTGCAGATTTTCACATTTCTGCTCGAATAGATCCCCCCTCTCACTAAGATGAAAGACCATTTACAAAGAGCACTTAGCAATACTTCCACATGGAGTGACTTCAACTAGTGCAGGGCCAGAGGCTCAGAAAATCTCTCCCTGTTTAAAAAAAAACTCCCAGAACAGTGGGCTGCCGGGGCTCTACATCAGCCTCTGAGAGTATGGAGAACAATGAAATCCTTGAGCAGCACTTCATTAAATCCATCTGCATAGCCTACCCAAGATGGAATTTTCTAAATATCTGGAAATTACTATGCAACCTCCAAGTGTATATTGTGTAGATTCCATGTCAGACAACACTTGTAGCATTAAGGTCCGAATGGAAAGCTGTGCATGTCTCTGCTCTAAAGGCTGTAATGAATCGTTAAGGTTAATAGCTGCAGAAAGTAATGAACTTTAAGTGAAGGTAGCTGTATCCATCACACATGACAACCAGAGTCAAACCTATCCTTTTACAGTTTAGTACGCACAAGTGTCCCATTTAGATGACATTACAGCTTATTTGATTCATGTAGCCCACCTGGGAACCACAGTTGATACCTGACCGACTCTGAATTTCACTTTGCAGACTTTAAAGGCCCGACTCAAAACACCACAGGGAGACATTTTTAAATAAGTTCGTTTTCACAAAATGTTTATGCTAAATTTTATTTTCTTTGAAAAATGAAATTGGAATTGCTATCAAGATTTCAGTGTAAAGGAAATCTAAAACTATATTGGAATCAGTGTTCAATGTCAATGCCATTCAGGTTCCGTGACGTTTTTGGGATTTCAGAATTAATTATGCAGAAAGGCATTGAAAGGGAAGTGTGAAGTAGATCAAACAACCCAGAAATGGCAAGTTTTAAAAATGCTGTACACAGAGGCCTAGTTCAACCTGAATGCTGATAGCAGCTAATTACTTAAAGTAGATTTGGGCTGGAGCAAGTCAACGATGAAGAGACACTAAATAGCTGGAGTTGTTTTCATTAGGGGACTGGGTAACCTGATTGCTATCTGCAAAGTAGAGAGGGGTACATTTAGGGTAAATAGAGGTACACCTTTCCCCTCAGTGCAGGGGTCAATGATGGGGGGGGGTTGGGGCAGAGTTTTAAGGTCAAGAGCAGGTGATCTGTAGGGCGATGAGGAAAGCTTTTTATTCACTGCAAGGTTATCTGGAACTCCCCACCTTCAAAGGTGCCAGAAGCAGAACCTCAGGACACAAAAGTATAATTGAGACGAGGGTCTGAAAAGCCATAAGACCATAAGGCATAGGAGTGGAAGTAAGGCCATTTGGCCCATCGAGTCCACTCCACCATTCAATCATGGCTGATGGGCATTTCAACACCACTTACCCACACTCTCCCAGTAGCCCTTAATTCATTGCGAGATTAAGAATTTATCAATCTCTGCCTTGAAGACATTTAACGTCCCAGCCTCCACTGCGCTCCGTGGTAATGAATTCCACAGGCCCACCACTCTCTGGCTGAAGAAATGTCTCCTCATTTCCATTTTAAATTGACCCCCTCTAATTCTAAGGCTGTGCCCACAGGTCCGAGTATCCCCTGACAGAAACAACTTCCCAGAGTCCACCCTTTCTAAGCCATGCATTATCTTGGAAGTTTCTATTATATCTCCCCTGCACTACCTCGTACTCCCACGAGGAGGTTGAACAGTTCATCCACTTTACTAACACCTTCCACCCAACCTCAAATTTATCTGGACCATCTCAGACTCCTCCCTCCCCTTCCTAGACCTCTCCATTTCTATCTTGGGTGACCGACTCAACACGGATATTTACTATAAACCGACCGACTCCCACAGCTACCTAGACTACACCTCCCCCAACCCTGCCCCCTGTAAAAACGCCATCCCATATTCCCAATTCCTTCGCCTCCGCCGCATCTGCTCCCAGGAGGACCAATTCCAATACCGTACAACCCAGATGACTTCCTTCTTCAAAGACCGCAAGTTCCCCTCAGACATGATCGACGATGCCCTCCACCGCATCTCCTCCACTTCCTGCTCCTTCACCCTTGAATCTCGCCCCTCCAATCGCCACCAGGACAGAACCCCACTGGTCCTCACCTACCACCCCACCAACCTCCAGATACATTGTATCATCCTTCGTCATTTCCGCCACCTCAAAACACACCCCACCACCAAGGATATATTTCCCTCCCCACCCCTATCAGCGTTCCGGAAAGACCACTCCCTCCGCGACTCCCTCATCAGGTCCACATCCCCCACCAACCCAACCTCCACTCCTGGCACCTTCCCCTGCAACCGCAAGAAATGCAAAACTTGCGTCCACACCTCCCTCCTCACTTCCCTCCAAGGCCCCAAGGGATCCTTCCATATCCATCACAAATTCATCTGCACCTCCACACACATCATTTACTGCATCCGCTGCACCCGATGTGGCCTCCTCTATATTGGGGAGACAGGCCGCCTACTTGCAGAACGTTTCAGAGAACACCTCTGGGACACCCGCACCAACTAACCCAACCGCCCTGTGGCCGAACACTTTAACTCCCACTCCCACTCCGCTAAGGACATGCAGGTCCGTGGACTCCTCCATTGCCAGACCATGACAACACGACGGTTGGAGGAAGAACGCCTCATCTTCCGCCTAGGAACCCTCCAACCACAAGGGATGAACTCAGATTTCTCCAGTTTCCTCATTTCCCCTCCCCCCACCTTGTCTCAGTCCCAACCCTCGGACTCAGCACCGCCTTCTTGACCTGCAATCTTCTTCCTGACCTCTCCGCCCCCACCCTCACTCTGGCCTATCACCCTCACCTTAACCTCCTTCCACCTATCGCATTTCCAACGCCCCTCCCCCAAGTCCCTCCTCCCTACCTTTTATCTTAGCCTGCTTGGCACACCTTCCTCATTCCTGAAGAAGGGCTCATGCCCGAAATGTCGATTCTCCTGTTCCTTGGATGCTGCCTGACCTGCTGCGCTTTTCCAGCAACACATTTTCAGCTCTGATCTCCAGCATCTGCAGTCCTCACTTTCTTCTATTAGATCTCCCCTTAACCTTCTAAACTCTAATGAATATAATCCCAGGATCCTCAGCTGTTCATCGTATGTTAGGCCTACCATTCCAGGGATCATCCATGTGAATCTCCGCTGGACATGCTCCAGTGCCAGTCTGTCCTTCCAGAAGTGTGGGGCCCAAAATGGGGCCTAACCAGAGCTTTATAAAGTCTCAGTAACAAATCACTGCTTTTACATTCCAACCCTCTTGAGATAAATGATAACATTACATTTGCATTCTTAAGCACGGACTCAACCTGCAAGTTAACCTTTAGTGAATCCTGGACTGGCACTCCCAGATCCCTCTGTACTTTGGCTTTATGAATTTTCTCACCCTTTAGAAAACAGTCCATGTCTGTATTCTTTTTTCCGAAGTGCAAGACCTCGCATTTGCTCACATTGAATTTCATCAGCCATTTCTTGGACCACTCTTCCAAACTGTCTAAATCTTTCTGCAGCCTCCCCACCTCCTCAATACTATCTGCCTGTTCACCTAACTTTTTATCATCAGCGAACTTCACCAGAATGCCCCTAATCGCTTCATCCAGATCATTAATATATGAAGTGAACAGTGGTAGCTCCAACACTGTGGGACACCACTTGTCACTAGCTGCCATTCCGAAAAAGAACCTCTTATCCCAACTCTCTGCCTTCTGTCAGACAGCCAATCCTCAATCCATGCCAGTAGCTCACCTTGAACACCATGGGCCCTCACCTTACTCAGCAGCCTCCCGTGTGGCACCTTATCAAAGGCCTTTTGGAAGTCTAGATAGACCACATCCACTGGGTTTCCCTGGTCTAACCTACTTGTCATCTCTTCAAAGAATTCTAACAGGTTGGTCAGGCACAACCTCCCCTTGCTAAATCCATGCTGACTTGTTCTATCTTGACCCTGAACCTCCAAGAATTTAGAAATTTCATCCTTAACGATGGATTCTAGAATTTTATCTACAACTGAGGTTAGGCTAATCGGCCTGTAATTTTTCATCTTTTGTCTTGATCCTTTCTTGAACAAGGGGGTTACAACAGAGATCTTCCAATCATCTGGGACTTTCCCTGACTCCAGTGATTTTTGAAAGATCACAGTCAGCACCTCCACTATTTCCTCAGCCACCTCCCTCAGAACTCTAGGATGTAGCCCATCTGGGCCAGGAGATTTATTAAGTTTTAGACCTTTTAGCTTTTCTAGCACTTTCTGTTTTATAATGGCTACCATACTCAACTCTGCCCCTTGGCTCTCCTTAATTGTTGGGATAAAAATTACAGCACTTTGGGCCCATTGCTGCAAAATTAGGTGGTTGAACAGCAGCACAGACATGAAGAAGGGCCTATCTGTGCTGCTAAAACTCCAACTGGAAATTCTGTGTTTTTCAGGGGTGTAAAGTTATAAAAATAAATTATGAATGAGACTGCCTGGAGGTGCTGCTGCAGGTTATCCCATGCCCTCCGAGCTCTAACTTTCCTCATCATCAAGTAGTCTTGATCCCAATTCCAACACTGTTAACAAAAAATAAATTCAACTGTTCAAAGGAAAGGAAAGGAAAAATGGTGATTTAAAACACTGGCTTCCGCCTTTGCTTAAACTGACTTCTCTAGCTATACTAAAATCAAAGTAACATGTTTTTCCCTCAAAATTCTTTGCAAATTCTGATTGGAAATACAGTGGCATGTAGCTTTCCTTTACCATAGATGGGGTTGATTAAATAATGGTGATGAATGATCTTCATCCACAGAGCCATAAGGATGTCTTATCTTAAACTGTTCTTCCTGTAGCACCTTATTGCTCTGGTGATTCTGTATGTAATGATGGTACAGTATAACTTGAAAACTTTAGGTCTTTACCTTCTTTGAGATCTTTATAAGGATTGACATGAGGCTCATACTAGCTGTTTTTGAGCTGAATTTGCAAAGGTGTTCAGGAGTAATACCATACACATCACCAGACTACCGGCAAATCCAAAGCTGCCTCATGGCAGTTATCAGCCATAGCATAGCCCAAGTCACAAGGCTATAGGACTAAGATACACAGTTAAGGCTGACACTTCACTGTATTAGTGAGGGAGAACTGCATTGCACCTTTCAGATGAGACATCCATTTTCACACACCCCTACCTCCAGCCTGAGTGCCCCCTCAAATGGAGATAAAAGATACTACTGTCACTCTTTTCAGAAGAGGATTCCTTCCCATGGCATCCTGAACAAAACTGTTCCCTTGAGAAACATCACTGAAACAAGTTGAAGAGCCCCCATCAACTTAGGGCTTTTAGTCACTAAATAAGAAGGTGTGATGTAACCAAGGGGACAGCAAGAAGTCTGGAAATTCAGACTAATTTATATGTTACATCACACATGAAATCCTCTCTGATTAATTGCATTGTTGAGAAGTTTTTTTTAAACAATCTAGCTGTCTTTCAAGATAAGCTATCTTTCAATACAAATTTTAACTTGGTGCTATTTCACTGATAGAGCTAAAAATGGAGCTGGCACAGTGGCTCAGTGGTTAGCACTGTTGCTTCACAACATCAGGGTCCCAGGTTCGATCCCAGCCTTGGGCGACTGTCTGTGTGGAGTTTGCACATTCTCCCCGTGTCTGTATGGGTTTGCTCCGGGTGCTCCGGTTTCCTCCCACAATCCAAAGATGTATAGGTTAGGTGAATTAGCCATGCTAAATTGCCCGTAGTGTTCAGGGATATGTAGGGTAGGTGCATCATTCAGAGGAATGTCCAATGACAGGGTAGGGGATAAACTTCAGAAGGTCGGTATGGACTTGTTGGGCCAAATGGCCTGTTTCCACAGTGTAGGGATTCTATGATAGAGCTAAAAATGGGTTTAACTATAAATAACAAAACAAATTTAAAAATCAGTCAGAGTCGCTGATTTGTTATATTGACAAATAGAAGTCAGTTTCTGGCTAAGTTTTGAAAGGACTTATTAGTGTTTCTATTTAAGGTGCAGTTTTATTTTGAGGGATTCCTTTTGGGGGTCTGAGGGCTTGTAAACAAGCACAGTGAGCAGAAATTTCCTATGGTGCTGAATTTGGCCTCTGATTGAATGGCAAGCTTTGTGAAAGGGATGGTGATCTAGTGAATTTTTAGAGACCAGCGCAACAGATCATGAGTGTATTAGAATGTATGAAGGTGGATAAATCTCCTGGTCCTGACTAGATATATTCAAGAACACAGCAAGAGGCTAGAGGAGAAATTGCGGGGCCCCTGGATGATATTTTTGCATCATTGTTAGTCATGGGTTAGATCCTGGAAGACTGCAGAATAGCGAATGTTGTGCCATTATTCAAGAAGGGCTGCAAAGAAAAACCTGGGAACTACAGACCACTAAGCTTAACATCTGTGGTAGATAAGTTGCTTGAGAAGATTCTGAGAGGTAAGATATACATGCATTTGGAAATACAGGGTTTGATTAGGAATAGTCAGCATGGCTTTGTGCATGGGAAATCATGTCTCACAAACTTGAGTTTTTTGAAGAAGTAACAATGATGATTGATGAGGGCAGAGCAGTAGATGTGATCTATATGGACTTCAGTAAGGCGTTCAACAAGGTTCCCCATGGGAGACTGATTAGCAAGGTTAGATCTCACGGAATACAGGGAGAACTAGCCATTTGGATACAGAACTGGCTCAAAGGTAGAAGACAGAGGGTGGTGGTGGAGGATTGTTTTTCAGACTGGAGGCCTGTGACCAGTGGAGTGCCACAAGGATCGGTGCTGAGTTGTCTACTTTTTGTCATTTACATAAATGATTTGGGTGCGAGCAAAAGAGATACAGTTTGTAAGTTTGCAGATGACCGCAAAATTGGAGGTGTATTGGACAGTGAAGAGGGTTACCTCAGCTTACAACAGGATCTGGACCAGATGGGCCAATTGGCTGAGAAGTGGCAGATGGAGTTTAATTCAGATAAATGCGAGGTGCTGCATTTTGGGAAAGCAAATCTTAGCAGAACTTATACACTTAATGGTAAGTTCCTAGGGAGTGTTGCTGAACAAAGAGACCTTGGAGTGCAGGTTCATAGCTCCTTGAAAGTGGAGTTGCAGGTAGATAGGATAGTGAAGAAGGCGTTTGGTATGCTTTCCTTTATTGGTCAGATTATTGAGGATAGGAGTTGGGAGGTCATGTTGCGGCTGTACAGGACATTGGTTAGGCCACTGTTGGAATATTGCATGCAATTCTGGTCTCCTTCCTATCGGAAAGATGTTGTGAAACCTGAAAGGGTTCAGAAAAGATTTACAAGGATGTTGCCAGGGTTGGAGGATTTGTACTACTGGGAGAGGCTGAACAGGCTGGGGCTGTTTTCCCTGGAGCGTTGGGGGCTGAGGTTTACAGAATTATGAGGGGCATGGATAGGATAAATAGACAGTCTTTTCCCTGGGATCGGGGAGTCCAGATCTAGAGGGCATAGATTTAGCGTGAGAGGGGAAAGATATAAAGGAGACCTAAGGGGCAACATTTTCACACAGAGGGTGGTACGTGTATGGAATGAGCTGCCAGAGGAAGAGGTGGAGGCTGGAACAATTGCAACATTTAAGAGGCATTTGGATGGGTATATGAATAGGAAGGGTTTGGAGGGATATGGGCTGGGTGTTGGCAGGTGGGACTAGATTGGGTTGGGACATCTGGTCAGTGTAGACAGGTTGGACCGAAGGGTCTGTTTCCATGCTGTAAATCTCTATGACTCTAATTGACCAGTAAGGTTCACAAGAGCAGGGTGGGAGATGCAATCTCTATGGATTTCACTAAGACCTTTGATAAGGTTCCACATGATATGCTCCTCTGGAAGATTAGATCATACAGAATCCAGGTCGAGCTGGCAAATTGGACACGCAACTGGCTTGATGGTAGGAAGCAGAGGGTAAGAGTGGAAGGATGCTTGTCGGACTGGAGGCCTGCCAAGAGTGTAGTTCTGGAAAAGCACAGCAGGTTAGACAGCATCCGAGGAGCAGGAGAGTCGACGTTTCAGGCAAAAGCCCTTCATCAGCAATGAGTGGAGTGCCCCACAGGGTCGGTGCTGGGCCCATTGCTGTTTGTTATCTATATTAATGATTTGGATGAGAATGTACAAGGCATGATTAGTAAGTTTGCAGGTGACACTGAAATAGGCAGTATCGTGGACAGTGAGGATGGTTATCAGAAATTGCAGCAGGACATTGATCAGCTGGGGAAGTAGGCGAGAAATGGCAAATGGAATTTAGATTAGATTTCCTACAGTCTGGAAACAGGCCCTTCGGCCCAACCAGTCCACACCGACCCTCAAAAGAGTAACCCTCCCCCAGACACATTGCCTAATGGACCTTACACTATGACCAATTTACCTGACCTGCACATAATTGGATTGTGGGAGGAAACCAGAGCACCCAGACGAAACCCTCGCAGACATGGGGAGAATCCAGACAGACAGTCACCTGAGGCTGGAATTGAACCTGGGACCTGGTGCTGTGAGTCATCAGTGCTAACCACTGTGCCATCATGCTGCACTTATAGATAAGTGTGAGGTCTTGCATTTTGGAAAGTCAAGTCAAGGTAGGTGTTTCATGGTGAATGGTAGGACCTTAAAGAGTGTAGTGTAATAGAGGGACTTTGGAGTTCAGGTGCACGGTTCACTGAAAGTGGAGTCCCAGGTAGACTGGGCAATGAAGAAAGCTTTTGGCACATTGCCCTTCATCAGTCAGGGTAGTGTCATTGCAGTACAAAGATTGAGAAGTTATGTTACAGTTGTACAGGACGTTGGTGAGGCCACCCTTGAAGTATTGTGTTCAGCTTTGGTCACCTAGCTACAGGAAGGGTGTTATTAAACTGGAAAGAGTGCAGAAAAAATTTATAAGGATGTTGCTAGGACTCAAGGGTCTGAGTTATAGGGAGGGGTTGGACAAGCTAGGACTTTTTTCTTTAGAGTGTAGGAGACTGAGGGGGGATCTTGTCGAGGTGTAAAAGATCATGAGAAGCATGGATAGGGTGAATGCACTCAGTTTTTTCCCCAGGGTTGGGGAATCGAGGGCTAGAGGGCATCAGTTTAAGGTTGGAGGGGAAAGAATAAAAGGGAACCTGAGGGGCAATGTTTTTACACAGAGGGTGGTACGCATATGGAATGAGCTGCCAGTGGAAGTGGTTGAGGCGGGTACACTAACAACATTTAAAAGATATTTGGACAAATATGTGGATAGGAAAGGTTCAGAAGGATATGGGCCAAGTGCAGGAAAATGGGTTTAGCGTAGATGGACATTTTGGTCAGTATGGAGCAGTTTGGGTCAAAGGGCCTGCCTCCACACTGTCGGACTCAATGACCCCATCTATCAGGACAACATGAGTTGTGCTGATCATAATTTGAAGTTGACATTCCTCAACATTCCACACTGATTTAACAACTTGTGTTTGGACAAATTGTATTAAAAATATCAATGTGAGCCCCAGAAAATAAATCCTTGTGTATTCTAGTTTTCTCGCTGGTTTTTCACGTGTATTCTGAACATATATGTCCCCTTTATTTTATATTTAAGATTCCCATTTTCTGGTTGGTTTTTCAAGTGCAATATTGAGTATATATACCCCTTTATTTTACAATTAAAGTGGCTCATATATCAATATTGTATTAGACTGCAATTTCCCCAAATTATTAGTTATTTTAAGTGGGCTAATGCTTCTATTTAAATAGAAGATACATGAAAGTGATGGAAATTCATTCAGCTTTTATTCCTGATTTTTTCTAATTCTGATTTCAATATTTAGTTCCCTCCAGCTATCATTTTTTGTTTAAAGCTTGACATGGGCTAGTTAATACAGGGTGTAAAATACATTTAAGCAGTGCATGTGCTGGTTGTCATATGGGTGTGCCATCTCGCTATGTTGTATGAAGTGCTGTTTATGAAGAATGCTGCTCCCTTCCCCGAAGTGTGGATTTTAAGGAGGGCCAAATGACAGGTCTCACTGCTTTGAGATCCTAAGTGGAGGTTGGTTTGAATTGAATTGAATTTATTGTCACGTGTATCAAGACACAGTGAAAAGCTTTGTCTTGTGAGCAATTTAGGCAGATCACAGAATTAAGTAACATTGATAAGTAAATAATAGGGAGACAGTGGCAAAAACAAAAACACAGATACAGGTGAATGTTAAGTGTTTGTGAGTCCATTCAGTATTCTAACAACAATAGGATAGAAACTTTTTCAAAACCGGCTGGTGGAGGTGTTCAGGCTTCTTTACCTTCTCCCCGATGGTAGAGGTTGTAGAAAAACTTTGCCAGGGTGGGATGGATCTTTGAAAATGCTAGCGGCCTTTCCTTGACAGCGGGCCTGGGAGATGGATTCTATAGATGGGAGGTTGGCCTTTGTGATTGTCCGGGCCGAGTTCACCACTCTCTGTAACCGTCTCTGATCTTGAATGGTACAGTTGCCATACCAGGTTATTACCCCCAACAAGTCATTGGACAAAAACAGAAGGCTGTTGAAGGTTGATGGCTTTGGAGAGGGTACTTGGAAATTTATTTAAAATGGTGACAAGGATAAGGGGCTTCATTTTTAGAACAGAGAAGTAGTAGCAGTAGTAAGTTTTCAAAGAGAAAATGGTGACCTGTGGGTGGTCTGATCATCAAAGGACAAATTTAAACTATTTTATTCAAGAATTGTGAAGGAAGGGGAGATTTTTTAAAATACATTGAATTATTCCAATTTGGACTGCACTGGCTGAATGGGTGGTTCAATGCAAACTTAATGTCAACATATGTCAAACGATGCCATCTATCTTGTACCTCTGCCTCCCTTATGCCAATGTCCTCAATATCTACCTGGGCAAACCTCAGGAAGCAGGCTGACAAAGTAAAGTTGGGTCATGTGATGATATCACCATCTTAAAAACCGTGAATTGATAATAAAAGCATTTTACATTTAAAGTTCCTCAACTAATCACTTAAGAAATTTAACATCTACGTGCCAAGTTGTTTGACAGCTTTACTTGTCCTAATGGAGGTAATTACAATTTTAGACATGTTCTTATCTCAAAGGGCACCTGACCACCTTCTCACAAAACCTGACCTCTCCTCCAACTCCCTCAAGAGCACCTGATTCCCCACCCTAGAAGGATACCTCATCTCTCCAAAGGAGGGCACTAGCTATATGCTGGAAACAAGTTCATTTAAACAGACCTACTTTGATTTGGTCTGCTTTACACACTCCAAGTTCCAAACAGGAGGGATACCAAATTGGAGACAGCTTCCAGTTTTGAATCCAGGATGTCTGTAATCCTGCTCCCTGGGAAAATCAGAAATGACACTTATGGAAATTGGTATTCCTGATTCTCAGAGATGTTTGGCATTATTGTCAGAGGTTCTCCAATACAATGAAAATCTGAGCCCAAGATTATAAAGTGACCCTGGAGGGTCCACTCCCCAAGTCCATAAAACAACAACCACATCCAAAGAGATCAGAAACATGATTCAAAAATTATGTTTCATGATTGCTTTTTGATTCACCTGTGCTGAAAATAAAAAATATACTTCAAAACATTGCCGAGTGTCATTAAAACTGGGTCACTGTCTTCAGGGCACAATTACAATGCACTGTGGGTTGTTTTGATTCTGTATCAAGCTCCATTGAGCCATAACAGAAGGCACATCAAGTGCTAATGGTAAGCACACAAATGTACTGTCATGAAGAAGTAAATTGATGATTAATTTCTTAAATGGGGTCAACATAATGTCTCTATTCTGTGTGCATAGCACAAAGCTCACAGTACTGAAAGCTTGGTATGATTCGAGGTAGAACTGCTGTGAATAGACGTGGTTGGCAAGGATTTTAAAAAAGTCACATTGTAGTAATCACCCTGACAGACTTTGTAAGTTGCTCCTGTGAAAGTGTAATTGCAAATCAATTTTTATGCATACTAGCCCCTGCCTGTACATTGAGATCTCTCCATAAAGAGACTATGAAAACTTGCCCTATGTAAATTGTAGTTGTTTGCAACCAACCCATCCTGAAAATGGTATGCAAATGGCTCCAGTTGCAGTTTATAAAGAAGCAAAAATACTGGTGACCCGGATACACAACTCCTGGTTGTATCAGAGTATTACTGAAGAAGGGCTCATGCCTGAAACATCGATTCTCCTGCTCCTTGGATGCTGCCTGACCTGCTGCGCTTTTCCAGCAACACATTTTCAGCTGTATCAGAGTATTGCAAGCACTGAAGCTCAGAGATGACAGCACAGCAGGCTGCCATTCAGCCTATCATATCCATGACAGTCAACAAAGACCTGACGACATTAATTCGAATTTCCCGCTTCTGGACCATGCTATGTTTACTCAAGTGAATATCTAAATACTGCTTAAATGCTGAGATTTTCTGACAACCATCCTTTCAGACAATGATTTCTAAACTCCCACCACCATCTGGATGAAAAATAATCTCTTGAACTCTAACTGTAGCCTTCTACCTCTTACCTTAAATCGATGGCCCTGGTTACAGACCACTCTCCTTCTGTCGAGATAATTGGTACCTGGTGTGGCTGAAGCTGGCAGTTAAACAGACTGAGACCAGGCAAGAGAGTGTGAAGAGATCATATATGGAAATCAAAATGGCAGTGAGACATGTCCGTTTTTACTAACGCTGCAGAACACTTTAGAACTTGGGAGTGTGTAAAGCAGACCAAGTCAAAGTAGGTCTGTTTAAATGAATTTGTTTCCAGCATATAGCTAGTGTTCGCCTTTGTGATGATGGCAAGTAATTAAGACTACTCTTTCAAAAGTACTTAACAAAACTAACATTTGGATGCCAAGTTGTTTGACAGCTTTGCTCATTCTAATGGGGATCTGATTTGACGATAAACTTATATTCAAGCTTATCTAGCTATTTTGTTGTTGCACACAATTGCCTTGATCATATATGAAAAGCTTGGTGATTTATTAAAATAATTAACCTTTTGAAAATATGACAGATGATTCTGATAAGATCACGGAAAAATGTACTTTTTAATCGTCTCTGACCAACATCTTAAACAAAAACTCAGGTTTTCAACTCCATCCTTTCTTTCAGTTGCATTTGTTGGTGTTGTAGGTAAATGTGACATGTCAGGAGAGCAGGACTGAAATGAAGCTGTCAGGTTCCACACGTGTGAAAACAAAGTCACACATCAGTCCACAGATCCAGCTGGAAGACTTGGTGGCAACATTAGTTAGCAGAGCTGGTGACAGACAGGACTGATGACTGCACAGCTAGGTTATATTCAACATTACAGGTGAGAGTCATGGTTAGGATGGACATACCCCATCAGTGAGTGATGTCAAGACAGACATAGTACTGACTGCAAGTTGGGATCAAGGGGAAGCTATTAAAGTCCTGGAGAATATTTCAACTGTTCCCGGGTTTCGCAGAGGTATTATGCATTAATTTATTAATTGGGGCTGTTTTGAGTTGCTAGTTGTTTTGAAAGAGCAGCTTGCTAACATTTGAGTGGAGTTTATTATTATAAACACATTGAATTATGAGGTTTTATAATTAAAATACTAATTGAGTGCAGTTACATTGTATAAATACTGACTACAATCATCTGACATGACAGTAGAATATTTACTTTTAGATTACAGCAGTGAACAACCTCTGGTTTGTAACGACTGTCATTACATGACCAATCAGTGTCTTGTTCCACTCTTAAAACTCAATCCTAAATTGTTCTCTAAGCCCAGAGTTCTAACTGGAGTACTGCCAAAAGAATTCAAAATGACAGATCATCACTACCTTCTCAAGGTCATTGCAGGTGGGCAACAAATATCAGTGCCGCTAGTGACACCCACACCCGTGACTGAGAAATAACAAACAAGTAGATATTGCCCACGCACAAGAAACCCTGCATTTGTGCAGCAGTGAAAACCACATATTTCTTTATAGTAAATGATAGTAGGCTGTGCTCCTGCTTTGTGTCAAAGTGTTCTGTGAAATTTTCGAAATAACACATCCCAGCCACAGATACAAAAAAATTGGCACAATTTTTCAACAGTTTGTTAGATGCAATTTCAAAAGAACGATCCAAGACTGTAAAAGAGAAGCACCGTACAGTAAGAGTAAGTTGTACAGCTTTAGTTTCATACCAATTTTCTGTTCTATACAAATAGCACTCTGAGGCATTAATGGCAATAAGCTCAGCAATAAACACCTGTGAACGGCAGAAATATAACGGATAACAATTTTTATAAAGTCCTGCCTATACTAAACACCAAATATGGCTTTCAATCAATCATAATGAATAACCTTTAAATGCTAACGATTATTACTCCCTACGCAGCAGGTTTCACAGTCAGAAGCAGCCAAGATAAATGGGATGACTTGCTTCTTGTGATAAACCGAGGAGAGCAGGGTGATCAAATCAATAGGTCCAGGTATTAAAGTTATTAACCTGCACTATTAAGTCAGCATGAACTTGGAGATTTAATGTAGAGGTTTCTGCTGGAAATCACCCGTGAAACAAAGTGCTGCATCAAACTAAATTAGTTTTCAGTGACTTTGATTGAGATCCCTTAGTTTCAATGCACTGATTGTGAAGACTGAATTCCTAATTAGGAAAAGTAATTCATTCATATATTTCAACAGCAAATTTAAAACAAAAATGAGCCAAACATGTGGCAATCCAGTGTCAGCAAAATAGTTTGGTCTGCATCATTTATTCAAAGTTGTCTTTTTTTTGGCTCATCAAAGTTACTTTGAGGAATTGTATTGCTGATTCAGAGATGATATTTAGGTCCTTCTGTGCTGACATATTGGCTAAGAACAGGGCAGGTGAGGTGTCTAATGTATGAGTGCTTGATCAACTGGGATCAAGAATGCAGGTGAATTATATATTGTGCAGTAGAAATTGAACTTTCTGGAATTAATTGCCACAAGCCTTTCAGGGTATTTTTTTTTAGTAACCCTACCTATACAAAAAAACATAATTTATCCTGACATCTTGCAGATCTGAGCAACACATAGAGATGAACATAGCTGAAAGAGGCCACTCAGCCTATTTAGATGATCCTTCAGTTTCAAAAATTACCAAAATGTAAGGGAATTATTTTGTCAATGAAGAGTTTGTCAAGCATGCTTAACATTGAATAATTTAGAACCTAAGCCAATCTTTGAATCCAAGCATCTATAAAAACTGACTGCAGATATGTTCTTGTTCTCATTCTCAGGATCCAGTTGGACCAGAGCAAGTTAGGAACACAGGAATAGCCAATTCAGTGCCTTGAGCCTGTTTTGTCGCTCAATGAAATCATGGCAAAAGGTCCTGGCAGGGTAGAGGATTGGCTGACTGGCAGAAGGCAGAGAGTGGGGATAAAGGGTTCTTTTTCAGAATGGCAGCCGGTGACTAGTGGGAGTTCCACAGAGGTCAGTGTTGGGACCATCACTATTCACATTACACATTTAGATTAGATTAGATTACTTTTAGATTAGATTACTTACAGTGTGGAAACAGGCCCTTCAGCCCAACAAGTCCACACCAACCCGCCGAAGTGTAACCCACCCAGACCCATTCTCCTACATTTACCCCTTCACCTAACACTATGGGCAATTTAGCATGGTCAATTCACCTAACCTGCACATTTTTGGATTGTGGGAGGAAACCGGAGCACCCGGAGGAAACCCACGCAGACACGGGGAGAATGTGCAAACTCCACACAGAGAGTCGCCTGAGGCGGGAATTGAACCCGGGTCTCTGGCACTGTGAGGCAGCAGTGCTAACCACTGTGCCACCGTGCCGCCCAGATTTGTGATCTGGGCGAAGGAACTGAGGACGTTGTTGCTAGGTTTGCAGATGATACAAAAATAGGTGGAAAGACCAGCTGTGCTGAGAATGGAGGGAGGTGGCAGAAGCATTTGGACAAGCTAGGAGAGTGGGTAAAGAAGTGGAAGATGGAACAGAATGTGGGAAAGTGTGAGGCAGATTCTTAGGAAGAATAGAAGTGTAGACTATTTTTTAATAGTCTATACTTGGCTATTTCCTCAACCCATCCCACCTTCCTTGACACCTGTCATGTAATAGTCCATTTAACTCAGCCTGAAAAATATTCAATGTGGTGGAGGTACACCTATAGTGCTGTTACAAAGGGAATGCCAGGATTTTGACCAAGTGACACAGAAGGAACAGCAATATATTTCCAAGTCAAGATGGTGAATGCTTGGACAGGAACTTGCAGCGGATGATGTTCCCATGTATCCATTGTCCTTGTCCCTCTAGATGGAAGTGGTCGCAGTTTTGGAAGGTGCTATCTAAAGAGATTTAGTGACAACATTTAGTTGCATAACTCTATTCTGTCCTCTGAACACTCAAATTTAGCTGATTGGGGGAAATAGTATCAAAGTGTTCCTTAACATGCAATCCAGCACTTCTGAGCACTGGTAGATGCAACATAATTGCATTTGGTTAGTATTGGTATTCCCTGCCTGATTGCCAGTGGTCATGCTCACTTCACCCTTCATATCAATCTTTCCAATCTGTAAACATTTCCATACCTAATCGGATAGTCGGCAGCACTCAAGTTGATGAAGAAGTCCCAGGACCAGTCTTTCATCTCCAGTAGATCCCGCATGGTCTGCAGGTACATGGTCAGCAGACTTGCACCACCCCAGATGGTGGCCATTCGCCAAGGCGTGACTCGCACATTTGGGTACTGGCTGGCAAACTCTAACACATCACGGTGCAGATAGTTCGATCGCTGAAAATAGAGTTTAAAAAGAACTTCAGTGGGATTAGAAATTCAATTTTGCTGAGTGGACCTTTAATGAGCATGAAAATGGCTTCCCAAAGTACATTGTGTGGAACCTTGACGCACTTTTAAAGTTCTGAAACTTAATAACAAAGCCCCATCCCACTGTCCAGAAAGTGAGTTCTGGCCTTTTGGTGCTTTGTTTCCTGCTCCCAGGATCAGCACAAGATTCCACCCAAAACATGTGCAGCCTGTCTGTAACTGAATTAGATTAACTCCGAATTTACTTGCCAGATAGGGAAAAAAATAGACAAGATCTTTTCCCTGGATTGGGGGTGTCCAGAACTAGAGGGGCATAGGTTTAGGGTGAGAGGGGAAAGATATAAAAGAGACCTTAGGGGCAACTTTTTCACGCAGAGGGTGGTACGTGTATGGAATGAGCTGCCAGTGGAAGTGGAGGAGGCTGGTACAATTACAATATTTAAAAGCCATCTGGATGGGGATATGAATAGAAAGGATTTAGAGGGATATGGGCCAAGTGCTGGCAAATGGGACTAGATTAGGTTAGGCATGGATGAGTTGGACCAAAGTGTCTGTTTCCATGCTGTACATCTCTATGACTCTAAGTAGGTGATCACCTTTAGAAAGAATGATCCTAACAGCAATTTTGTTGTTTTATCTGTAACAAATGCAAAGCTAAATGAATAAATACTAGAATAAAAATTTTATAAAGTACCCACACTTTAGAATCAGCAACAAAACAATCTGCTCTCCAACACTAAAAATGTCACTGGCACTGAAATGTTACTAAGATGAGCCCTCCAAACATATTCGGTGTTCCTCTCTGGTTCGAAAGCAGTGACACAATATACATAAATCCTGTAGACTTGCATCATTCTTAAAACATTTTAGTGTATCATTAAGATATGAGAGCAAGATAGGCAAATAAAACATTCTAAGTAGTTGATTTACAGATAAACATTAAGAAATAGTAGGGCAGATCATGAAGCTTGGAAATGGTATATTCTCTTCACTTTTAATTACCATTCTAAAAAATGTGACATTTCCATTGCACACCAAGTCCTTTCTTGTATATTAACAGATCCCCATTAGACTTTTAAATCATGGAATGAAAGGGGACTGAGTTTCATGGCTT
Source organism: Chiloscyllium punctatum (assembly GCF_047496795.1). NCBI lineage: Eukaryota > Metazoa > Chordata > Chondrichthyes > Orectolobiformes > Hemiscylliidae > Chiloscyllium > Chiloscyllium punctatum. The sequence continues at coordinate 66,778,337 of NC_092778.1, read as the reverse complement.
CTCTTGAGCCTACCTTGTCCACATGAATGTAATAGTAGTGATCTCTGTGATAAATCGCCTTGAACATCCGTCGCAGCTGACGCGAAGCTCGACCGTGAACAACCAAAACAAAGGCAATTCTGACAGGATTCTGAGGCAGAGATTCCAAGGAGTCATCCTCTGGCTGGATATTATTTGCTGCTTTACCTGTTAGTTACAAATGATAGTTCAAAATTAGAAAAAAAATGCGCAGAAATAAAAATTAAGATCTTTTAAAAAATCGTTTTGCACAACAGGTGATTTCTTCTCATGGCATAAACAGTAAAATATAAAATCACAGCCATTGCCCAGAGTCATTCTCCAGATTCAACCTCAGTTACACAGGAAAGCTCAGTAAGAACTACAATGCACAATATGCAAGATGATGTTTGCTGATGATTGTACAATGTTCAGTACCACTTGTGGCTCCTCAGATACTAAAGCAGACCATGTCAAAATATAGCAATATCCAGTCCTGGGCGAAAAAGTGGCAAGTAACATGCACACTACACAAATGCCAGGCTATGGCCTTCTCCAATAACAGACATTCCAAACATTACTTCTTGACAGTCAATAATGTGACCATCACTGAATCCACAAGGTTCAACATCCTGAGGGTTACCATTGACCAGAAACTCAACTGCACTCACTATATAATGGCCGGAAGAGTAGGTCAGAGGCAAGAAATACTGCAGCGAGTAACTCCCCTCCTGACTCCCCAAAGCCTGTCCACCATCTCCAAGGCACAAGTCAGGAGTGTGATGGAATACTCCCCACTTGCCTGGGTGGATACAGTTCCAACAACACTCAAGAAGTTTGATATCATCCAGGATAAAACTGCCGCTTGATTGGCACCACATCCACAAACATCCACTCCCTCCACCACTGACACTCAGTCACAGCAGTCTGTACTATCTATAAGATACACTGCAGAAATTCACCAAAAAACCTCAGATAGCACCTTCCAAACCAACTTCCATCTTGAAGGACAAGGGCAGCAGATACAGGGGACACTACCATCTGCAAGTTTCCCTCCAAACCACTCACCATCCTGATTTGTAAATAAATCACTGTTCCCTCAGCGTCACTGGGTCAAAATCCTGCAAATCCCTCCCTATGGGCGTTGTGGGTCAACCTATAGCACATGGACTGCAGCGGTTCAAGAAGGCAGCTCACCCCCACCTTCTCAAGGGGGGGGCAACTAGGGGAGCGGAACAAATACTGACCAGTCAGTGACACTCACATCCCACAAGTAAAAGAAAAACACACTGAATTTGGTAAAGTTACACAGGTTAACAGTCATTCAAAGTTTTTCATCTTATAGTCATCAGGGCAGATATCAGAACAGAAATCTTCAAAGGGAATAGCATCTTATGCTAATTGAGCAAAAAGGTGCGGTGATCAACCAGTCTTCGAAGACTGGGTGAGACTTTGCCATGGAGAATGCAAGAATTTAGTATTCTTGCATCTGTTCTGATGAGTACATGATGAAAAACTTTGACATATCCCAACAGGTTTATTTGGAAGCCAGTGCTTTGAAATTTAGCATTCTTGCTAAGCTAAGAACTCAGCTAAGATGCTAACGGCAAGCCATGCATCTAAACACCAACTGTTCCCATGTTCTTGTTTAATTAAAAAAAAATACAGTGGCTGGACATATTCACTTTTCCTGCAAAGGACAGGTTTCTGACTGAATATAAACACCTATACAATAGTTCCCTGTTGCATTCTTCAGGACAATGCCGTGACCAATCAGAGTCCACATGTCAGCCAATCAGCACCTTTTCCTCATGCAGCATTGTTATCCCCTTTGAAATTTTGATTTGGAGGAGCCAGTGTTGGACCGGGGTGTACACAACACCAGGTTATATTTCAACAGACTTATTTGGAAACCAGTGCTTTGAAATATTGTATTCTTGCATCTGTTCTGATGAGTACACGATGAAAAACTTTGAAATATCCCTGTGAGTATACATTGATCATTAAAATGAACAACTAGAGAATAACTTTACACTTTTCAACTTTGTTATGGTAGGGAGAAAGGAGCAGGTGTGGACAAAACTGGTCCTCACTTTTCTTAAAGAAAATCGTGAGTCTGTTAAATAGCCAATCAGATTTTGGTTTCTGTTCCAATCAAAACTAGGTACACTGTGAAATGGGCTGGTGATTTGTTATGGCTCAAATTCATGCTACAGGTGAAAACCAGTTTTTATTGTTGTAGTTTTGTCTTTACCTGATTATTTATTAGCTGCATTAACAAAGCGCTTAAATTCTGTTATCACTCTATTAACCATATGCAGCAATTGCTTACCTTACCCTTTCAGACAAGGTATTTCTGCTTCCTAGATACAATTTATTCACATCCTATTAAAGATACCCAGCAGAAGATCAAGGAGCTTGAACAATTTCATCATGAATGTGCTCTAGCAGAGCCAGAACATCAATATCTGAGCCACAGCAGGGGGAGAAAAGCAAAATGACCTCACTTCATAAACTGGGAGGTCCCGGCATTAGTACAGCTTTATGGATCATTTCAATCTCTAATAATAATAAAAACATGAAGGGATGAGACTCCATACTCTTAGTAGTTAACGTTAGTATCAAGAGAGGTTAACAGAAATTATTTCACATCAGTTTGTGAAAAGGGAGTTAAAAGAGACCCAAAATGTTTTGATAATTTGTATAGAATGTTAACATCACATCTATTACACAAATACAGGAACTTCTTTCTGTTCAATGTATTTCAAATGGTGAGGAACTCAGCTAAGACGCTAATGGCAAGCCATGCATCTAAACACCAACGTTTTGATTTCTATATTTAATGGTACATTTGCAATTGCAGTCATTTTTGCACATAAATAATGTTATTATCCTCACTGATAGTTTGGCAGGAGATTTTAGAACATAGAACATAGAACAGTACAGCACAGAACAGGCCCTTCAGCCCACGATGTTGTGCCGACCATCGATCCTCATGTACGCACCTTCAAATTTCTGTGACCATATGCATGTCCAGGAGTCTCTTAAATGTCCCCAATGACCTCGCTTCCACAACTGCTGCTGGCAACACATTCCATGCTCTCACAACTCTCTGTGTAAAGAACCCGCCTCTGACATCCCCTCTATACTTTCCTCCAATCAGCTTAAAACTATGACCCCTCGTGTTAGTCATTTCTGCCCTGGGCAATAGTCTCTGGCTATCGACTCTATCTATGCCTCTCATTATCTTGTATACCTCAATTAGGTCCCCTCTCCTCCTCCTTTTCTCCAATGAAAAAGTCCGAGCTCAGTCAACCTCTCTTCATAAGATAAGCCCTCCAGTCCAGGCAGCATCCTGGTAAACCTCCTCTGAACCCTCTCCAAAGCACCCACATCTTTCTATAATAGGGCGACCAGAACTGGACACAAGTGCGGTCTAACCAAAGTTTTATAGAGCTGCAACAAGATCTCACGACTCTTAAACTCAATCCCCCTGTTAATGAAAGCCAAAACACCATATGCTTTCTTAACAGCCCTGTCCAGTTGGGTGGCCATTTTAAGGGATCTATGTACCTGCACACCAAGATCCCTCTGTTCCTCCACACTGCCAAGAATCCTATCCTTAATCCTGTACTTAGCTTTCAAATTCGACCTTCCAAAATGCATCACCTCACATTTATCCAGGTTGAACTCCATCTGCCGCCTCTCAGCCCATCTCTGCATCCTGTCAATGTCCCGCTGCAGCCTACAACAGCCCTCTATACTGTCAATGACACCTCCAACCTTTGTGTCGTCTGCAAACTTGCTGACCATCCTTCAATCCCTTCATCCAAGTCATTAATAAAAATTACAAACAGTAGAGGCCCAAGGACAGAGCCCTGTGGAACACCACTCACCACAGACTTCCAGGCAGAATATTTTCCTTCTACTTCCACTCGCTGTCTTCTGTTGACCAACCAATTCCGTATCCAGACAGCTAAGTTCCCAGTTTATTTTGAAGCAGTTTATTTTCCTGTTGTTTTCAGAGCATCATAATCAACTCTATGGGACTCTTGTATCTGCTGGCTAACTTTATATTTTATGGGTTAGCATTATAACACAATGAATCTGCTCAACATATGAACAGACTAATATGGAGATGGTACTGCTTTGATTGATCTCTGATTAATACGTTTAGCCATAAATTTGACTTATCCTTACATTTTTATTTGGCTTCTGGTCTCTCCTGGTAAATGAGCAAATCATTTTAGCAAATCCTAAACCAAACAGAGTCGAAAGGTCCCAGGAGTAATTACTGGCTGGTTCTAAGTAAGACAATGTCACCCAGGCAACAATAGTTGGATGTGCAATTGGTCTTGTAATGGTTGGGGAAGGAAAGAATGGCTGGGGACTCCTGGGGCATTGGATGAACCTAGAATGGGGCCTCATTACCTGGAGACCGGATCACATTACAGAAACCCCGGAGACCTTAAGAAAGCCTGGAGCCACACTTGACAAGAAGGACTGTAAAATTGAACATTATTTCTTCTGTTTCTGCCTTTACATTTTTCTGTCAATTGAACAGAAGATGAAACTCTGTTTAAGTAATTTCTTTTAATTCATTTTGTAATCCCAAATGGCACTGTATTGCAGCGACAAAACATTTTTCACTGTGTTTTCCCAAAGACACGTGACAATAAAATCATTCATTCATTCAAAAGTTGAGTCAAGAGTGCGGTGCTGGAGAAGCACAGCAGGTCAGGCAGCATCCGAGGAGCAGGGGAATCGATGTTTCGAGCAAAAGCCCTTCATCAGGAATTCAAAAGCTGTTCAGAGTCTCTGGGACAATGTAGAGAAAGGTGGGTTGAAATTCAGTTGACATATGCATGCTACAAAAGCCTGTAATCATTCAGCATCAAGAACTGAGTGTAATTATCACTTGCATAACATACTGCAGCATGACATGCCACAGAACTAAGTACTACCGTGAAATGTGATCTTGGACAAGGAAATTGAGCTGCTCTATACTGATAACTAGAGTAAAGTCATCAAATGAGCAGAAAGGGTTCAGATTGTCACTTTTTGATCATTATTGTCTTTATTCGAGAAACACACCTTTTTGAGTGTATACTATGCCCCTGTTGACTTCCATTAAGTCAACAAAAGATTGAGCCCCGTCAAACACACATTTAATACAAATACTTACAATGAGGTACTAAACAAGCACAGAGATGCTTTTGTAAACCTTCCCCACACAATACTAGATTCATAAAAGTAGAAATCATAGCTGAAGTCTTTGATTCCAATTATAGTTTGTGGAAATTCCCCCAACAATGCCATCAGTCTGCTTTGCTACAAAAGGCTGTGAAACATGAGGTGTTATCCACTTCTGTTACATACACAATGGAATTTGTCTCATCTGCACAAATAACCCACATATTCAATTTCTTATCTAACAGACAGTGTAAATTGCTGACATGTCAAAGAATGACTCACCAGGAATTATTATATTTAGCTTTAGAGGCTAAACAAATTATAGTTTTATCAATTAAACAAATTTTCTTGCATATGTTTCCTACTCGGCTCATTGTTGTTAATTTGGAGAGCGCAGCATTTAAGACGATGCCACCTCGTTACAGCAAAACAACTCGATATAATCGAGCTCAATTTTCAACCTTTAAAGCCACTGAAGTGGACAAAGTAATTTTCAGCTGCTGTTATAACACTTGGTACACTCCACACAGATAACCAGTTACTTCCAGAGGCAACTACTCTCAAACTAGTGCCCTACACATCAACGTTCTCAGCGACAGGAGTATGTAGCTCATTGCAGACAACTGACCGTACATGACAATTTTAGACAGGGAAAGTGAGAATTGCAGATGCTGGAGATCAGTGCGAGAGCGTGGTGCTGGAAAAGTACAGCAGGTCAGGCTGATTCCTGATGAAGAGCTTATGCCTGAACTGTTGATTCTCCTGCTCCTCAGAGGCTGCCTGACTGGCTGTGCTTTTCCAGCACCAAACTCTTCGACAACTTTACACGGAGCAGAGTAAAGGGGAACAAAAATGCTACCTCGCTGACAGAAATATGAAAACAAAGTGAGATGCAAAACTCCAAGCTAAGATAACGTCCCATTAAAAAGTGCACAGCAAAGTACCTCAGAGTACAATGGAATCTTGATCAGATGGACCAAGGGCCGAGGAGTGTCAGATGGAGTTTAGTTTAGATAAATGTAAGGTGCAGGACTTACACACTTAATGGTAAGGTCCTTGGGAGTGTTGCTGAACAAAGAGACCTTGGAGTGCAGGTCATAGCTCCTTGAAAGTGGAGTCGCAGGTAGATAGGATAGTGAAGAAGGCGTTTGGTATGCTTTCCTTTATTAGTCAGAGTATTGAGTACAGGAGTTGGGAGGTCATGTTGCGGCTGTACAGGACATTGGTTGGGACACTGTTGGAATATTGCATGCAATTCTGGTCTCCTTCCTACCGGAAAGATGTTGTGAAACTTGAAAGGGTTCAGAAAAGATTTACAAGGCTGTTGCCAGGGTTGGAGGATTTGAGCTATAGGGAGAGGCTGAACAGGCTGGGGCTGTTTTCCCTGGAGCGTCGGAGGCTGAGGGGTGACCTTATAGAGATTTATAAAATCATGAGGGGCATGGATAGGGTAAATAGACAAAGTCTTTTCCCTGGGGTGGGGGAGTCCAGAACTAGAGGGCATAGGTTTATGGTGAGAGGGGCAAGATATAAAAGAGACCTAAGGGGCAACTTTTTCACACAGAGGGTGGTACTTGTATGGAATGAGCTGCCAGAGGAAGTGGTGGAGGCTGGTACAATTACAACATTTAAAAGGCATCTGGATGGGAATATGAATAGGAAGGGTTTAGAGGGATATGGGCCATTATCTGGTCAGCATGGACGAGTTGGACTGAAGGGTGCTGTATATCTCTATGACTCTAAAATGTGAGCACAATTTCAAAATAAATCACACAACAAAAAAAAATAACAAATAGACAAGATTGGAAAAAATTCAGATAAATAAGAAACAAAAATATTTAATAAGTAAGGAATAAAACTTAAAGGGGGATGAGAAAAACTAAATTTCTAGCTAAAGTGTTTGCCAATGCCAGACTCAGGCTTTTGGGAAGTGGCAGGTTTATGTAATGGCTCTTTATGACATTGTGCTAGTGGCAATTCAGGGAAGGCTACTCATCAAGGTAAGTGGGATTCAATCTTACTCTTTGGATCTTGGAGTAAAATGATATTTCCAGCCTATTGGAAAACAGACTGCTCCACAAGTCACCTTCAGGGAGTAGATTAGATTAGATTAGATTACGTACAGTGTGGAAACAGGCTCTTCAGCCCAACAAGTCCACACCGACCCTCCGAAGCACAACCCACCCAGACCCATTCCCCTACATTTACCCCTCCACCTAACACTACGGGCAATTTAGCATGGTCAACTCACCTAACCTGAGTAAAATTCTGGAATTTGATAATATTCCATAACCAGTTGCTTTTTCTCATTTTCCATCATGTCCCCAGCACCTTCCACTAAAACATGGTGTGAACACGCTCCACACCACCTCTTACCCATGGTACATGGTCCCTCTTCAACTCCCAAACACATAGCCCTTTCCTCAGTTCCAAGGTTAGGAGTGGCAATGTCCCCCAGGATTTCCAGCTGTGTGGAATAATACATTGCATTCCACCATTACATAAACAACTAATACCACTCACACCCTGTCATCGGGCCATGACTTAACTGGAAAAAGGCTGTAAAAATTGAGTTGAGAGTATGATGCTGAAAAAGCACAGCTGGTCAGCCAGCATCCGAGGAGCAGGAGAGTCGACGTTTTGGGCAAAAGCCCTGCATCATTTTTCCAGCTTTTCCAGCACCACACTCTCAACTCTAATCTCCAGCATCTGCAGTCCTCACTTTCTCCCTGTGAACAATTGAGTCCTATAATTCTCAAGCCAACATGAATATGTAAATTCCCGAGTTAAATCACCAAGGTGACCGATTTTCCTGATTGCTATTCAGGACCAAAGCAATTCATAGAATCCCTACAGTGTGGAAGCAGCCCATTTGACCCGAGTCCAAACCGACTCTGTGAGCAGCATCCCATCTAGATCCAACTCCCCCCTACACTATCACTATAACCCTGCATTTCCCATGGTTAATCCCCTTAACCTGCATATCCCTGGATACTATAGGGCAGGGAAATTATGATGCAGTGAGGCATGACTTAGGATGCGTGGCTTGGAAAAGTAGGCTTCAAGGCAAGGGCGTAATTGATATGTGGAACTTGTTCAAGGAGCAACTATTGAGTGTTCTTGATAAGTATGTACCTGTCAGGCAGGGAGGAAAGGGTCGTGTGAGGGAGACGTGGTTTAATGAGGAATTGGAATCCCTTGTTAAAGGGAAGAGGGCGGCCTATGTAAAGATGAGGTGTGAAGGTTCAATTGGGGCGATTGAGAGTTATAAGGTAGCCCGGAAGGATCTGAAGAGAGAGCTAAGAGCAGCAAGGAGGGGACATGATAAGTCCTTAGTTGGTATGATTATCTTAACTCATTTGAATTGAGCAATGGCAAAATAGTGTGGTCTATAGGGTGACAGTTGCCTGCTTGTAGTCAAATTCTTTCCTTGAAGTTTTATTTGTTTTTCCAGTTATAAAGAGAGGAGGATGAAAGCCACTGCCTGCTTGTGGCTCGGAGTGGTTCTGGTTGCTCCCACCAGTCTGGGACAGACTGTGGCTTGACCAATCCAAGGGTTGTTGTCAACCCGTCTTCCCTTGACTCAAAGACTTCTCAAAGACTTGCTACTGTATCTCAACATAGAACATAGAACATAGAACAATACAGCACAGAACAGGCCCTTCGGCCCACGATGTTGTGCCGAACTTCTATCCTAGATTAAGCACCCATCCATGTACCTATCCAAATGCCGCTTAAAGGTCGCCAATGAATCTAACTCTACCACTCCCTCGGGCAGCGCATTCCATGCCCCCACCACTCTCTGGGTAAAGAACCCACCCCTGACATCTCCCCTATACCTTCCACCCTTCACCTTAAATTTATGTCCCCTTGTAACACTCTGTTGTACCCGGGGAAAAAGTTTCTGACTGTCTACTCTATCTATTCCTCTGATCATCTTATAAACCTCTATCAAGTCACCCCTCATCCTTCGCCGTTCCAACGAGAAAAGGCCGAGAACTCTCAACCTATCCTCGTACGACCTACTCTCCATTCCAGGCAACATCCTGGTAAATCTTCTCTGCACCCACTCCAAAGCTTCCACATCTTTCCTAAAGTGAGGCGACCAGAACTGCACACAGTACTCCAAATGTGGCCTAACCAAAGTCCTGTACAGCTACAACATCACCTCACGACTCTTGAATTCAATCCCTCTGCTAATGAACGATAATACTCCATAGGCCTTCTTACAAACTCTATCCACCTGAGTGGCAACCTTCAAAGATCTATGTACATAGACCCCAAGATCCCTCTGTTCCTCCACCTGACCAAGAACCCTACCATTAACCCTGTATTCCGCATTCTTATTTGTTCTTCCAAAATGGACAACCTCACACTTGGCAGGGTTGAACTCCATCTGCCACTCCTCAGCCCAGCTCTGCATCATATCTAAGTCCCTCTGCAGCCGACAACAGCCCTCCTCACTGTCCACAACTCCACCTATCTTTGTATCATCTGCAAATTTACTGACCCACCCTTCGACTCCCTCCTCTAAGTCATTAATAAAAATTACAAACAGCAGAGGACCCAGAACTGATCCCTGCGGAACTCCACTTGTAACTGGACTCCATGCTGAATATTTACCATCTACCACCACTCTCTGACTTCGACCGGTTAGCCAGTTTTCTATCCAATTGGCCAAATTTCCCTCTATCCCATGCCTCCTGACTTTCTGCATAAGCCTACCATGGGGAACCTTATCAAATGCCTTACTAAAATCCATGTACACTACATCCACTGCTCTACCCTCATCCACATGCTTGGTCACCTCCTCGAAGAATTCAATAAGACTTGTAAGGCAAGACCTACCCTTCACAAATCCGTGCTGGCTGTCCCTAATCAAGCAGTGTCTTTCCAGATACTCGTAAATCCTATCCCTCAGTACCCTTTCCATTACTTTGCCTACCACAGAAGTAAGACTAACTGGCCTGTAATTCCCGGGGTTATCCCTATTCCCTTTTTTGAACAGGGGCACAACATTCGCTACTCTCCAGTCCCCTGGTACCACCCCAATGCAACAAGCTCACTGCTTCTAATGAAACATGGCCATGTAGAGTTTAAAACATACCATATAATCCCACTTGATCTTCGAACTGCAAAACACTGGCATTTCAACAGTAAAGCAAATTCAACAGTAAAACAATGCCTGAGTTCCATTCCAGTTTATAGTCCAAACCGGAAAAACAAGTTTTCCCTTACACCTTGGTTTAACACTGTAACAATTATAAAGCACAAACTTTCTTTTATATAGGTGCCTACACTGCTTTTATGGAGATCCGTGAGATAAAATTTAAAAAAAAGAGATATTTGCAGGCCACAGTGGACAGTGCTGGAATGCTGAACTTACTTGAAAAAACGTTTTATGATTTCACAAACCCCCCCATAAACTGAGCTGAACTATCGTAAAGAAATCTGGCACAGCCCCCCCATCCAATTCCTTTATCGATGCCCCAATGAGATACTAACCTAGTGTGAGAAAATCAGTATTAAATGACAAAATAACTCACAATAAAACAAACTCTAAAGGAAAAATGGTTGTGATTTATTAAGACTGACTACTTCAGATAGCATCTAATGATGGTGAAACCTTGATCACTTGTTTCTTGTTATTGCAGAGTTTTCAGCAACATCACAAATTGTTCACCTACTCCAACAAAACTGCCAGAATGCAGAAAGACGTATGAAACTTATGAGACTGCAAGTTGATGGAAATGTTTCTCACTGAAACTTTAAAAGAGTGACTGCACGTTCTTCCCGCCTCCTTCAATGACTGAAGCAGATGTGAGGACTTCAAACTACCAGATGATTGACACTCGATGGAATAAAACTGAGCTTCTATGTCAATTGCTACAGGTTTACCGTTAATGTCATTTGCCATAAGTTACATAATTGAACAGCAAATAAACTGATACAATTTAATATATATCACTGACATATTTAAGTGTTGATTTGGAAAGAAAACTGTGGAAATATTCAGAATACTACCTGAGCTCCTTACTGGCAACCATGTGGAGCAGGTTCAGACAAAAACAAAAGCAAGGCACTGTTTCAAATTTGGATCCACGCACAAATAGATTGGTTCACAATTGGCTGTCAAAATAACAGCAATGTTATTACTGCTTGCTGGTATTTATGAGCAAATATCACAAAAACTTGAGGCACAACCTATTTCTCCCTGATGGGCTTATTTTAAGGCTGACTGAATTCTTTGAGATTTCGGCTTTAACTAAAACCGTTCCACTTGTATGCATTACATTCAAATGCTTGAAAAAGTAGAACTAACTGTTGAGCTTCCCAAAGCTGGGGCTGATCACTTACTGTTGATGGAACTTTAAGAGTCCTACCAAAAACAAATTGATATAGTTTATATCCTCCAAGCATTTGCAACAAATTCTTGACATATACAGCCCACATACTGGAGATAATTTACAGTTTAACTGATCTGCCAAAATGATATAAACCAGTTCTTTTAATGATGCATGGTTCCCTTCACATACACACTACTAAAATGGCTTTCTGCTTCATAACAATTATATATACCTCTAAATTAATCATAAGAAAATTCCTCTCGCATTATCAGTGGGAATTTTTGTGGTCTAAGTCTAGTTCCCATCGACTTTCCGTTTGCTTATCCACAACTATGTTTTCATTTTCACTACGTATTACTGTTGACTGACAAAAACGGATTTTTATATCTGCAAAACATAAAATGAATTTTGTTTATTTACTGTCTACTTCTAAATGCATAGACACTACTTCACTGAAATGTCTCATTGAGGGCAAGCATACTTTTGGCTGTAACAGTCTTCTGCGATATTTCTTAAATATCTCACATCTACCATTGATCAGTTCTGAGAGAGAGTTTATAGTACTGCCCATCCCTTATTCCTGCATCCTCTACTGAAAATGTTTAAACTCTTTACAAGATGGCTGAGCAAATTGCCTTTGTAATTTTAACACAAGCAAATCTTTGACCTTTAAATTTTTAACCCAGATCTCAACAATAACTACTTTTTAAAAGAAAAAGGGAAGGCTCTGTTCCATTAAAGGAATTCAATTGAACCCTGATTGGGTAAATTGAAAGTCCACAGATTTCCTATATACAAATCTTTGAAATTATCCATATCCAGTTTTATCTGTGCATCATCAATGGCCTACTTAATAGCAACAGTATTTCACTGGACATTGTATCCGTGCTAGTAAAATTATTGATTCTGATTATTTTGCAAGGAATGGACACTCTTTTCAAATTTCTCAACTCTTCCCCAACCTGTACTACTTATAGTCTAGGTAGCATTTTAGTCAGACTATTCCACACAGAGTTGATGCTTGTACATTGCACTAATACATTTATCACTGGGCTTAAACTTCTTGTGACCAAGAAGTCACAAGGGGGATTGAGTATTCAAGGCGGTGAATGGAATACTCATCAAGTGGCCTGTGATGTCCTGGGTCTTAATGTGTTGTGTAAAGACATGAATTTTTAAAACAATCAGCTGGAAAGAATTTGAATTTGCGAAGTTCTGGTGACATTTTGCTTGAGATGTAAACTTTTCAATATGTTGCCATAAATATGTTTAAATGGGCAAATGGGAGCTGCAGTGAATTAATAAGTGACAAGTTTAATTTGCACAGTCAATAAGGCCAAGTAATTAAATCTCAATGACTGAAAACAGAAGATGATAAACGGAAATTAATACTTTTATCCAGAAAAGGTCTTGCGCACTGACCTATGGCACAACAAGTACTCGAGCCTTCCAGAAGCTTTATACTTGTATCTAAATATAGCCTGAACTGAGAGAAGAAGCTAGTGTATCATTGTGACCTTTCCGACTGTGTCAAAACCAATGAGATCAAATCGTAAAGACTTCTTTGTAGAACTAATCATGCTTCAGTTGTTCAGTCACCACTCTGACATAATAACAGTGAGCTTGATGTAATCAGCAATGAACGCAAGCTCATGGCGACGCTGAGCACAGCTATAAACTAGAAACACCATGCGAGGTCCGAACGAGGAACTGTTAAATCAGACAGCAGAGGAGATGGTAGTTATTGGCTGCTCTTCCCTCACTGAAAGAATTCTGCAGTTACTCTCATTTCCCTGACCTTCCGTTACGACCACAGTTGAAGGGACTACTGAAGAAACAAGATCCCAGAATGATAGCTCCTTTTTGCCTTTGTTTTTTCTGGTTAACGTCGTGGTTAATTGCAGCCATTTCACATAAGGTTGCAAATTTTCTTTCATATGAAATCGGAAATATTGACACAAAAGCTAAGAAATAAAATCAAGCTATTTATCCAATTCTGAAGAAGATTAACCGAACCCAAAACTTTAACTCTGCTTTCTTCCCACAAAGGCTGTCAGACCTGCTGAGTTTCTCCAGAAATTACTTTTTTTTGTTTCAGATTTCCAGCATTTGCTGTTCTTTGTTTGATTTAAAGTCTTAGGGAACTTAACAGGGAAGATGCTGTTTGCCCTTGTGAGTGTGTCTAGGACTGGAAGACACAGAGTAAGAATTTTCCTACGTAAGACAGAGATGAGGAAGAATTTCTGCCAATCCAACTGGCTGACAACTCCTGACGTTAAACTGCTGCAGGCTTCTCTAACTCCTCATGGACCTTATGGTCAGCAGATTGAGAAAGGAGTGCAGGGAACATCAAGTCTAAACCCTGGTTTCATCTGGTGTCTTAATCAAGTACAATGTTCCCCAGTTTCTGTCTCTCTATGCAAGGAAGCAGTCTCTGCGTCTCCATCCAATACGGTCACCTGCAGATCTTATACGTTTCAATAACATCACTTCTTTTTTAACGAATCTGTTCTAACGTTTCCCCAAAAGCTTAATGCCCCATCGCAGAAATGAGTTGAGTGAAACTTCTTGAATAGAATAGCAACATATTGTCATGTGCATTTTTATAAAAATAAAAAGGGAAGATTCATAAGTCGCCATACCACAGCACCTCTATTAATGATGTAAGTCATAGATAAGAAAGAGAAAAAACTAAAAGTTAAGGTAAAGTTCATTTCAGAACAATTTCAGTTTGGGGAAAGATGATTAAAACAATGAAGGCTGTAATACCCAGAAGACCTCCATGCCAAGACAAGACTATCAAACCTGGAGACCAACATGCAAAACCGAGACCGACCTTCTGGGATGAGACCACCAGGCCAGGCCCAGACAAGATGGCCAGGCTGGGCCAGGGTGAGATCAAAAGGCCGGGCCGGGATGAGATGAGACCACCACGCCAGGCCGGGCTGGGCCAGACTGGGATGAGACTGCCAGCCAGGCTGTTGGAAGGAAGAAGGTCGGAGAAGACCTCAATGTCAGTACAAGACCTCCACAACAGGACAGGACCACCAAATCAGGAGACCACTGTGTAAAGCCGGGACTGCCCCTCCAAAGCTAGGCCGCCACATCGGGTTGATGCTGGGCTGGAAGCCTCCTCGTTGCTGGGCTCGGGCTGGGAGAACATGCCTTCGCCCAAAGCCATTGAAAGAGGTGAGATGGCAAATGGAAATATTTAGAAAAAAGCAGAGGAAGAAAGCAAAGAACAGAGTAGGTGAGCTCCAGGCCCCTGTGCTAAGAAGCCCGCATGCTGCGCTGCTATGAATTATAATTATTTTGCCCTCCCCAAGGAAGGAAATCAAAACTGGACACACAGTACTCCAGACAGGGTGTCACCAAGGTATCGTCCCGCTGCAGTAAAACGTGGCTACTTTCCGAATCCATTCCCTTACAATAAACATTATTCACCTTCTTAATCATTTGGAATGCCAACACATTAAGGTTTTGTGATTTATGCACCAGAACACCCAAAGTCTTCAATCACTCTCTGTTTAAATAACTCACCAACATCAACTCGATGGGCCAAAAGGCATCTTCCTGCATTGTCGACATCTATTCCTATTCTTCAAGCCAAAATGGACAAGTTCACATTTACAAATGTTTATTCCATGTACCTTTTCTGTGCCCACTCACTGGATATATTTCCACCTTTTTGCAGACAATATCTTCTCGACAACTTTCTCGAGGTCACTGGTAAATGTAGCTGCCAAGCATTCAGTTTCTTCATCCAAATGATGGATTTAGTAACTAATGGAGGAGACCGTTCTGATCCCTGCGCTACTTCACTCATGGCCACTTGTCAAACAAACACGACCTATTCATCTCGCCTAGTCCATGAGCTAATCAATCCTCTGGCCATGTTAATGCTCCCCTTCCTCTGTGTGCTGTTACGTTGTGCAGCACTTTACCACTTTGTTGTTGTCACCTTCAGCATCGGGCCCTCCATTTTCGATTCAGCAACAGGAAGAGTGGGAGTGTGACCAGGGGGCTGATGGGAAAGTGAATCACTGAGTTAAAAACTTACCTCATGAATACACGGAGCGCACGCTGAGCTAAAACAGACATGGGACTGCTGAGTAAGTGAGGCCATATATTTGGGTGGTTGTGTTACCCGAAACACTACTTAGGTACTGTCTCTCTCCCATCCTCCTCCTCTAACCAAAAAAAAAATGTTCTGTGTGCTGGATTAGTAAGGTAACTTGTTTGTTTTTTCCTTTACTTTTCAATAGTCTCTTTGGGAATTTAACATAGTGGGAATGGATGTTGAGGCAATTGAATGCTCCTCCTGCAGAATGTGGGAAGTAAGGGTCACCACTAGTATCCTTGCCGACTGCTTCTGCAGGAAGTGCACCCAACCCCAGCTCCTCGAGAACCACCTTAGGGAACTGGAACTGGAGCTGGAGTTGGATGAAGTTTGGATCATTCAGGAGGCAGAGAGGGTTATTGAGAGGAGTTACAGGGAGGTAGTTACACCTCACGTACAAGAAAGAAGCAAATGGGTTGTAGTCGGTGGACGGAAAGGGAACCAGCAGGCAGTGCAGGGATCCCTGTGGCTGTTCCCCTCAATAACAAGTATACGTTTTGGATACTGTTGAGGGGGGATAATTTACCAGGGATAAGCCATGGGGTACAGGTCTCTGGCACAGAGTTTTGTCCCGGGTTGCTTAGAAGGGAACTGGGGAGAGGAGCAGAGCATTAATCATTGGGGAGACCATAGTTAGGGGGCAAATAGGTTCTGTGGGGACGAGAGAGACTCACGGTTGGTACGTTGCCTCCCAGGTGCCAGGGTTCATGATGTTTTGGATAATGTTTTCAGGATCCTTGAAGGGGAGGGGGAATAGCCCCAAGTCAACATAGGCACCAATGACACAGGTAGGAAAAGGGATGTGGATTTAAGGCAGAAATTCAGGGAGCTAGCGGGGAAGTTTAGTGCTAAAACAAACAGAGTTGTTATCTCTGGTTTGTTGCCCGTGCCACATGCGAGTGAGGTGAGGAATGGGGAGAAAGAGGAGTTGAACTTGTGGCTACAGGGATGGGGCAGCAGGGAGGGATTCAGGTACCTAGATAATTGGGGCTCTTTCTGGAGTAGGTGGGACCTCTACAAACAGGATGGTCTACACCTGAACCTGGGGAAGGAAATTTGCTAACACTCTTCGGGAGGGTTTAACCTAATTCAGCAGGGTGATGGGAACCTAAATTGTAGTTCCAGTATCCAGGAGGTTGAGAGTAATGAGGTCAGAAATAAGGTTTCAAGGTCGCAAGAGTGCACCAGTAAGCAGGAAGGTTTGAAGTGTGTCTACTTCAACGCCAGGAGCATCAGAATAAGGTGGGTGAAATTGCAGCATGGGTTGGTACCTGGGACTTTGATGTTATGGCTATTTTGGAGACATGGATAGAGCAGGGACAGGAATGGTTGTTGCAGGTTTCGGGATTTAGATGTTTCAGTAAGAACAGGCAAGGTGGTAAAAGAGGGAGAGGTGTGGCATTATTCATCAAGGACAGTATTACGGTGGGAGAAAGGACATTTGAGGACTTGTCTACTGAAGGATAGCAAAGGTGACTCTGGATAGGAGCAAGAGTGACAGGGTAGTTGTTATGGGGAACATTAATATTTCAAATATTGACTGGGAATACTATAGTTCAAGTAATTTAGATGGGTCAGTTTTTCTCCAATGTGTGCAGGAGGGTTTCCTGATATAGTATGTAGACAGGCTAACAAGGGGCGAGGTTATATTGGATTTGGTAACTGGGTAATAAACCTGGCCAGGTGTTAGATTTGGAGATAGGTAAGCACTTTGGTGATAGTGACCACAATTCGGTTATGCTTACGTTAGCGATGGAAAGGGATAGAGTTATAGCTGGGGGTAGCTGGGGGAAAGGCAATTATGATGTGATTAGGCAAGATTTAGGATGCATAGCTATAGCATGTCCTTGATAAGTATCCACCTGTCAGGCAGGGAGGAGATGGTTAAGCGAGGGAGCCATGGTTGACCAAAGAAGTTGAATCTCTTGTCAAGAGGAAGAAGAAGGTTGATGTTAAGATGAGACATGAAGGCTCAGTTATGGCAAGAGAGAGTTACAGGTTAGCCAGGAAAGACCGAAAGAGAAAGCTAAGAAGAGCCAGGAGGGGACATGAGAAGTCGTTGGCAGATAGGATCAAGGAAAACTCTAAGACTTTCTATAGGTATGTCAGGAATAAAAGAATGACTAAAGTAAGACTCTGGAAGATATAGACTGTGGGGAAATAGATGGTGACATCTTGCAAAATATCCAGATTACAGAGGAGGAAGTGCTGGATGTCTTGAAACAGTTAAAGGTAGACAAATCCCCAAACCTGATCAGGTATTTCTGAGAACTCTGTGGGAAGCTAGAGAAGGGATTGCTGGGCCTCTTGCTGAGATATTTGTATCATTGATAGTCACAGGTGAGGTGCCGGAAGACTGGAGGTTGACAAACGTGGTGCCACTGTTTAAGAAGGGCGGTAAAGACAAGCCAGGGAACTATAGACCAGTGAGCCTGACCTCGGTGGTGGGCAAGTTGTTGGAGGGAATCCTGAGGGACAGGATGTACATGTATTTGGAAAAGCAAGGACTGATTAGGGATAATCAACATGGCTTTGTGCGTGGGAAATCATTTCTCACAAACTTGATTGAGTTTTTGAAGAAGTAACAAAGAAGATTGATGAGGGCAGAGCAGTAGATGTGATCTATATGGCTTTCAGTAGGGCGTTCGACAAGGTTCCCCATGGGAGACTGATTAGCAAGGTTAGATCTCATGGAATAAAGGGAGAACTAGCCATTTGGATACAGAACTGGCTCAAAGGTAGAAGACAGAGGGTGGTGGTGGAGGGTTGTTTTTCAGACTGGAGGCCTGTGACCAGTGGACTGCCACAAGGATCGGTGCTGGGTCCTCTACATTTTGTCATTTATATAAATGATTTGGATATGAGCATAAGAGGTACAGTTAGTAAGTTTGCAGATGACACCAAAATTGGAGGGGTAGTGGATAGCGAAGAGGGTTACTTCAGATTACAACAGGATCTGGACCAGATGGGCCAATGGGCTGAGAAGTGGCAGATGGAGTTTAATTCAGATAAATGTGAGGTGCTGCATTTTGGTAAAGCAAATCTTAGCAGGACTTATACACTTAATGGTAAGGTCCAAGGGAGTGTTGCTGAACAAAGAGACCTTGGAGTACAGGTTCATAGCTCCTTGAAAGTGGAGTCACAGGTAGATAGGATAGTGAAGAAGGCGTTTGTGTGCTTTCCTTTATTGGTCAGAGTATTGAGTACAGGAGTTGGGAGGTCATTTTGCAGCTATACAGGACATTGGTTAGGCTACTGTTGGAATATTGTGTGCAATTCTGGTCTCCTTCCTATCAGAAGAATGTTGTGAAACTTGAAAGGGTTCAGAAAAGATTTACAAGGATGTTGCCAGGGTTAGAGGATTTGAGTTACAGGGAGAGGCTGAACAGGCTGGGGCTGTTTTCCCTGGAGCATCGGAGGCTGAGGGGTGACCTTATAGAGGTTTATAAAATTATGAGGGGCATGGATAGGATAAAAAGACGAAGTCTTTTCCCTGGGGTGGGGGAGTCCAGAACTAGAGGGCAGAGGTCTAGGGTGAGAGGGGAAAGCTATAAAAGAGACTTAAGGGGCAACCTTTTCACGCAGAGGGTGGTACATGTATGGAAGGAGCTGTCAGAGGATGTGGTGGAGGCTGGTTCAATTGCAACATTTAAGAGGCATTTGGATGGGTATATGAATAGGAAGGGTTTGGAGGGATATAGGCCAGGTGCTGGCAGGTGGGACTAGATTGGGTTGGGATATCTGGTCGGCGTGGACAGGTTGGACCGAAGGGTCTGTTTCCATGCTGTACATCTCTATGACTCTATGACTCTAAG
Source organism: Chiloscyllium punctatum (assembly GCF_047496795.1). Lineage (NCBI taxonomy): Eukaryota > Metazoa > Chordata > Chondrichthyes > Orectolobiformes > Hemiscylliidae > Chiloscyllium > Chiloscyllium punctatum. The sequence goes on along the minus strand of NC_092778.1, from coordinate 66,758,865 downwards.
ATTAGAGCCCATCCAGGATAGTAGTGGGAAGTTGTGTGTGTGGAGTCTGAGGAGATAGGGGAAGTGCTAAATGAATATTTTTCCTCAGTATTCACTTTTCCTCAGTATTCACACTGGAAAGAGACAATGTCGTTGAGGAGAATACTGAGATACAGGCTACTAGACTGGATGGGATTGAGGTTCACAAGGAGGAGGTGTTAGCAATTCTGGAAAGTGTGAAAATAGATAAATCCCCTGGGCCGGATGGGATTTATCCCAGGATTCTCTGGGAAGCCAGGGAGGAGATTGCAGCACCTTTGGCTTTGATCTTTATGTTGTCATTGTCTAGAGAAATAGTACCAGAAGACAGGAGGATAGCAAATGTTGTCCCCTCGTCCAAGAAGGGGAGTAGAGAGAACCCTGGTAATTATGGACTAGTGAGCTTTAAGTCGGTTGTGGGTAAAGTGTTGGAAAAGTGTCTAAGAGATAAGATTGATAATCATCTAGAGAGGAAAAGGTTGATTAGGGATTGTCAACACAAAGGGTAGGTCATGCCTCATGAACCTTACTGAGTTCTTTGAGAAGGTGACCAAACAGGTGGATGAAGGTAAAGCAGTTGATGTGGTGTATATAGATTTCAGTAAGGTGTTTGATCAGATTCCCCACAGTAGGCTATTGCACAAAATATGGAGGCATGGGATTGAGTATGATTTAGTGGTTTGGATCAGAAATCAGCTCGCTGAAAGAAGACGGAGGGTGGTGGTTGATGGAAAATGCTCATCCTGGAGTTCAGTTGCTAGTGGTGCATCGCAGGGATCTGTTTAGGGTCCGCTGCTGATTGTCATTTTCATAAATGATCCCAATGAGGGTATAGAAGGATGGGTTAGTAAATTTGCAGATGACACTAAGGTTGATGGAGTTGTGGTTCGTGCTGAAGGGTATTGCAGATTACAGAGGGACATAGATAAGCTGCAGAGCTGGGCTGAGAGGTGGCAAATGGAGTTTAATGCAGGAAAGTGTGAGGTGATTCACTTTGGAAGGAGCAATGAGAATATAGAGTACTGGGCTGATGGTAAGATTCTTGGCAGTGGGGATGAGTAGAGAAATATCGGTGTCCATGTACATAGATCCCTGAAAGTTGCCACTTTCAGTGATATGGTTGTTAAGAAGGCATATGGTGTGTTAGCTTTTATTGGTAGAGGGATTGCGTTTCGGAGCCATGCTGCAGTTGTACAAAGCTCTGGTTTGGCTGCTCTAGGACTATTGCGTACAGTTCTGGTCACCGCATTATAAGGAAGGATGTGGAAGCTCTGGAAAGGGTTCAGAGGAGATTTACTAGGATATTGCCTGGTACGGAGGGAAGGTCTTATGAGGAAAGGCTGAGGGACTTGAGGCTGTTTTCGTTAGAGAGAAAGTGGTTAACAGGTGACTTAATTGAGACATATAAGATAATCAGAAAGTTAGATCGGGTGGACAGTGAGACCCTTTTTCCTCGGATGGTGATGTCTAGCACAAGGGTTCATAGCTTTACATTGAGGGGTGATAGATATAGGACAGACGTCAGTGGTAAATTGTTTACTCCGAGAGTAGCAGGGGCATGGAACGCACAACCGCAATAGTGGTAGACTCACCAACTTTAAGGGCATTTAAATGGTGATTGGATAGACATATGGATGATAATGGAATAGTGTTGGTTAGATGGACTTCAGATCGGTTTCACAGGATGGCACAACATCGAGGGCCAAAGGGCCTGTACTGCGCTGGAATATTCTATGTTCTATAATGGCCTAAGGATGAAGCCAGGGTGCCTTTTCCAGAAACATATCTTTTTCATGTTTATTTCTTTGTCAGTTCTCTGCTTGAAAGCAGATCTGACGCACAGCTCCATAACCTCCCATATGTTTATGGAAAGGAAGTGGGTACCAGACCAACCAGCTGGCACAGGGATCAAACTTTGTACTTTTTAAAAATCAATCTTATCCAGGCCAGTGATCCAACCAAAGGATAGTGATGGCAGTAGGTCCAATTTGTTTTTATCACGTGACCTCACTGGGGCTCTCTTTCACTCTTAAGGTCAGAAATTGGGCAGTGATTGGGCAGTGATTGGGCAGTGATTGGGCAGTCATGTACAGCTGCTGCATCATGAACATTTCTTCGTTGGTCATCACATCCTGGGGTGAGATTTGAATCTGGAGCTTCTGGCTGAAAGGCAGGGATGCTACCCACTGGTAGAAAGTGAAGTCAAAATTTTGCCCTCTTGCACACTTTCGGATACAGAGACATCCTTCAAAATACTCAATGTTCAAATTTCATCTTGGAAGGGATAAGGATAGAGGCGCCATGCTGCCACAATTCTAACTTGTTTCTTTTCGGTCCCTACATCTATGAGTAAGTAGAAACTCTAAAGGACACACAATACATCAACACAGACTTCAGCAATGATTGGACAATCTGTTCAGTAATCTCGAAGACCATGAGAAACAGAAACAGGGGTGGCCTGTTTGGCCTCTCATGCCTGTTCTGCCATTCAACAAGATCAGGGATGATCCAACATTCCTCATAAAAACGGAAATCATTGCAGAAGCTTGAAATCAGAAAACAAAACAAATAATTGCTGGAAAAGCTCAGCATGTCTGGCAGCATCAGTGGAGAGAAATCAGAGTAAACTTCTTGGGTCCAGTGACCTTTCTTCAGAACAGGGAGTTCCATTCCTCATGCCCACATTCCTGCCATTTCCCCGTAACCTTTGATTACCCGATTGATCAAGAATCTATTGATCACAACCTTATGTAGACTCAAGGACTGTGCCTCCACTGTTCACTGAGACAAGGAGCTCTAAAAACATAATCCCAGAGAGTGGTAAGCCTGTGAAATTTGCTACCACAGAGAGCAGTCAAAGCCAAATATCACGTGATTTCAAGAGGGAGTTGGATATAGCACTTGGGATATGGGATAAAAGGATCAAGGGATATGGGGCAAAAGTAGGCACAGACTATGGAGTGGATGATCAGCCATGATCATAATGAATGGTGGAGGAGGCTCAAAGGGCTGAATGGCCTACTCTAGGTCTTATTTGGTATGTCTTGACAACTCTATGGATCTTTCTTTAAAAAGAGAGGATTCGGTGAGTAAATTTATCTTTCTCCCCCATATCATCACCCTAACCCTGTTAAGTCCTGCAAACAGCTCCCTGTCAAAGTAGGTTTGGAAAGCCAGCGTTATCTAGGTCAAGGGGTTTTCAACCTTTGCTTCTTTTTCATTTTACAAGTGCCTGTGATTTTGAAAATCCTGTGTTAATAATACAAGCCTTTTTAGTACATGGAAGGTTTACTTCTCATTTGTCATTGCACATGGCCTGTCAAGCAGAAAAATGACACTTAATTAAGACCTGACATTTTCATCAGGAAAATACAGTCAGATGGATTAAAAGGCATCTGACTTGTCACCGCTTTAAGGGTCGAATCTATTCCTAGCAAATCTTCCAGCTACAGTGACATAGAGCTTGAGGCTTTTTCCTTCATTATCACAAGTAAGGAAATCTGAAAATCAAAATGTTTGATTGACTATTGAATCTAAATGAAGCAATTATACACATATGAAATTGAGCAAACATAGTGCACGGATTAGTGTGGATTGTTCTTTATTTGTATGTTGAACAATTCCATTTAGAGAGTGGAGTTAAGGGGTTGGTGGGTGTTCCACTGTTTGTAGGGATGGGGGGGATGTCCCATTGCCAGTTTCATTCCCCTATATCTTATTTCCATCTGTGTGTCTCTATGCTTACAGTCTTGTAAATTAAATTGCAATAGGCAGAAATGCCATTTGAGCCTTTTAAAATTTTCCTAAACCTATTGTGCCCTCTCTCTAAACTCATCCTATTCCTTTAAATTTTACTACGATCAGGTTATAATCGGGTAAAGAGGAATCAAAGACAATTCCATCCCTCTCTCCCCACTCCACATTTGACACAACAAGTTTGTTAAAACACATGTGCTTGCCAATCCAGTGACTACCCCAACCTTCTCACACAATAAGGTAAGGATAGGTTAATTTATTCTTCCAAGTCCAATAAAGATTAAACAAGTGTGGTTATGCCTTTCATACGTTGATAGATTTTCTGGATCCAGGATGAGCTCAGTGGCCCTTTTGGATTCAGCTTCATGCTGATTTAAAGATAATTTATCTGTTCTTCTGCCAACTGCTGTGTCGGGTTCTTTAAAACATGAACAGTCAAGAGTTCAAGCTTGCAGGATGGGTGAGATGGAGAGAAAAGAAAGCCAAGGGTTCTTCTATCCTGTCACTTTGGCATTCCGTTTGCTGCTGTCTCCAGTCTGAAGAAGACAGTTTTTTTAAACAGAATGTAATCTGTCTTGCCACATTGTCTTCCCTGTTCAATGCAGCAGGCACCCAAATATGGTCATTGCTATCGCATTCCAGATTTCCTTTTCTTCTTAATTTTTCCCTTGCATCGTATCGTGTTTGTGAAGGTGTTGGACACAGTGAAGAACAACAAGTGTATAAATCTTTATTTATATCCCACCACCAGGAAGAAAGGGAACACCCGAGTGGCCAGTGACAAGCAGTGCCCTCCTCAAAGGGCACCGCGTGATCAAAAAAAGTGAAGGGGAGGACAGGGATTAAATCAAAATAGAGTTGGAGGGGGAAATAAATCACTCCACTCCCTGTGGTGCCCACTCTCCCTGAACAGCTCAAGGGTGTTGGTGGACACACGGGCTTGAACATAACCATGGAAGAGGGATAGGCGCTCAGGTGAATTCCATTCTCAGTCAGATTTAATGGATTGAAATGATTAGACCTAATAGATAATCCCAACACAGATTCTGTGCATCTTCTCAGAATGGGTTGGAATACTGTCCCATTTCCACTCCTTCAGGATCATTGTTTCTGCTGGAGTTCCCTTGACAGGATGGCTCCACTTAATGGCGCTCGGAGTTTGCCTGTACAATGATGCAAATATTCAGCCATTTTCAACCTGCAGTTTCAAGTCACTAGAATATTGCTTTTGTCATTCAAAAATTAGGTTTCCAACAAAATTTGGAAGAAGTAACAAAGAGGATTGATGAGGGCAGAGTGTTGGGCGTGATCTATATGGATTTCAGTAAAGCGTTCGACGAGGTTCCCCATGGGAGACTGGTTAGTAAGATTAGATTCTCATGGGATACAGGGAGAGCTAGCCATTTGGATACAGAACTGGCTCGAAGGTAGAAGACAGTGGTGGAGGGTTGCTTTTCAGACTGATGTATTGTGACCAGTGGAACGTCACAAGGATCGTGCTGGGTCCACTACTTTCCGTCATTTATATAAATGATTTGGATGTGAACATAGGATGTATCGGGAGAGGCTGAATAGGCTGGGGCTGTTTTCCCTGAGCTTTGGAGGCTGAGAGGTGACCTTATAGAGGTTTATAAGATCATGAGGGACATGGATAGGTAAATAGGGTAAGTAGACAAAGTCTCTTCCCTGGAGTGGGGAGTCCAGAACTACAGGGCATATGTTTGGGGTGAGAGGGGAAAGATTTAAAAAGGACATAAGGGGCAACGTTTTCATGCAGAAGGTGGTACGTATATAGAAAGAGCTGCCAGAGGAAGTGGTGGAGGCTGGTACAATTACAACATTTAAAAGGCATCTGAATGGGTATATGAATAGAAAGGATTTAGAGGGATATGGGCCAAGTGCTGCCAAATGGGACTAGATTGGGTTGGGAAATCTGGTCGGCATGGACGAGTTGGACCGAAGGGTCTGTTTTCATGCTGTACATCCGAGAACTCTTTGATTCTAAGTAAAATGAAAGATAAAAATAAAAATTGCTGAGAAAATGCAACAAGTCTGAAGAAGAGTGACTTGACCTGAAACATTAGCTCTGATTCCTTTCCACGGATGCTGCCAGACCAGCTGTGCTTTTCCAGTAAGTTCTGTTTTTGTCTGTGATTTCCAGCATCTGCAGTACTTTTGGTTTTAATTTGTTAAATCCTGTAAAGCAGGAAGCGTTCAGCCTCATTAACATATCTGAAGTGTTAACTCACTTCCTGTGAGTGGACCTCTCCTCCCACACCCTTAATAAAACCAAGAAATCAAAAGGTTCGAGCTGATTTCATGATTTACTTGAAATTTTTGTCCATGTAACTTCCCTCACCCCAAACCAACATCCAACCCAATCCCGGTCAATGTTAAATCTCCCCTCTGTTTCAGCACATGCTTCTTAAACCGGAGGTGACACAGGGAAGATTTGATCTCCTTTACTAACATTAAGATTGGAACACTTGGATAGTCTATACAGGGTCAGAATAAAAGCAAAAACGGGAACATAGTTATCAGCTAATCTTCTGGCTATGTGGGTTCAAATCCAACCTTGACTTGAAATATTAATTCTATTTTCTCTCCACATATACTGTGGGACCTGTTGTGTTTCTCCAGTACTTTTTTCTGTTGTTTACCACTGATGACCAAACTCCCAGTGCTCTGTCCAAGTTGCATTCTTGTCATACTGAGATGTATAGCTTTATAGGATTCTGAAGAAAAACAGTAAGCCGACCCCAGTTATGGAAAATACAGTTTCAATTATTTTCTTTAATTATTTAATTTCAACTGTTCTTCCGGTGGAGGCTTCATAAAATCCCATTCAAAACTGAGACATTTAGAATTGCAATAGTAGATTTCAGTTGACCTTTAAATATAAACAATAATTAGATTTTTACAGATTAGGACTTCTTACTCACAAACGTCCAGCATCCAATGTGAAGTTGCTCAGATGCTTCATAAGTTGCTGCAGCGAAAGCACTTGCTGATCCCAGTTCCAGTAAAACAGTAAAGTTTCAGCTGCTTTCCTTAATTATCTAATTTCTGTATTCACTAAGCTACACTGGCAACCTATGACGATGCTGCTCCTTTTGCAAGGTATGTTGGACCTTGGATTTGTTTCAAGAGGTGTTGTAAAAGGCAAAGGTTCCAATTTGCCTGGGCTTAGGGACTTTGTTAATGGCCACCCGATACTGCCAAAGGCAACAATCAGGAAAACGGCTTTTAGGTTTTGTTTTAAAACACTTGCACAATGAAAGGGGACTGGCCAGTTGTCCCAGTTCGAGGTTTTAACAAGCAGTCTGCTCGAAGCTGCTGGTCAACGAAAGCTGCTGGGAAAAATGTTCCCAAATTCAACAGATGTCTCTGGCTGATTCTCCCTCTCTCTAACATCTCTCCTGTAAGAACCTGGGTTTGAACTTAACTTTTTTTTTCCCCAAGTGGTGCATTTACAGGGATGTTGCAGGAAATTGGAACAGCTCCTTTGTGGAGTTGCAGGTGTCGGTTGGGTTGTCAAATAGTTGTCATCCTAAATTCTGTTTTATTTTAACTGGTGTTTTGTTTGGTGGTGTCTAAATAAATTCTGTTTGACTTGAAGCAAAGTGGTTTGATCAGCTGCATCACTCCTGAGGTATCCGCCTTCAATTTGGTGAAAACGACTAAAAACGTTAGGGTCTGGGATACTTTCTCAGATTGTTTTGAGGAAGTCTAGCCTAGTCCATAACAAACCAGTTCAGTAATATGTTCATTTTAAAATTATTATCTTCTTTTCCAAACAGCTTTGATCCTGCCTGTTTCTACATTTTTCACTAATGCTGCAATGCTCAGAAATCTGCATCCATCACTTTGTTTCTGATACACAATTGCAGGAATTGTTTAATGAACAATTTACAATGGTCAATTTTTTTAGTGATAAATAATTTGTCCATTTTCTAGGTTTAATGCAATGCATCCTGAAACAAGCACAGTTGAAACATGCATATAAAGGACAGATTAAATGCTTTCTGGATTAGTGGTGCTGGAAGAGCACAGCAGTTCAGGCAGCATCCAAGTAGCTTCAAAATCGACGTTTCGGGCAAAAGCCCTTCATCAGGGAATGAAGGGCTTTTGTCCGAAATGTCGATTTCGAAGCTACTTGGATGCAGCCTGAACTGCTGTGCTCTTCCAGCACCACTAATCCAGAATCTGGTTTCCAGCATCTGCAGTCATTGTTTTTACCTAGATTAAATGCTTTACCTTCTCAGTACCTATCAGAATTGTGTAACCTTGATTATTGTCAATTTAACGTAGACTGAACAAAGTAGGAAATGTGAGAGATTGCAGTGGAAGCTCTCAGACAGACACAATGCGGTTTATTAGCAGGTAATCTCATGATCCTGGTTTCAGAGGAACAGCATTCTAATTTCTGTACAGGGCTGACATTTGTCTTTGACCTTAGTAGGAATGTAATGTAATCAGTCATACAATGATAAATCTGCCCCTATCCTTTACAGCTGCACTTTCTTGTCACCTAAATGTTCAAATACTTAGTTATAACATGCAATTCATAGGTATAAAAATTGCACAATTATCTGCAAGTAGTACAGTTCACAAAAGGCAAGGAATTACTGTTTTAGAGGGATGAAGCTGAGGCGCTAATTTATGAGCATTAGTTGCAGCAAACTTCTCCTCCAGGATCTCATTCCACACTGCAAACCCCACATTCTCCAGATGCAGGTGTCCATACAAGGCAGCAGCTGCGTCCACTCAGAAGTGACTTTGGTAATTTACTGTACATGTTAGAAACCCGAAATGTGCAGATTATACCTCACAGAGACAGGACTGAACCTTGCAGAATCATTTGGATAACAAGGGTATCTTTTTGGAGAGCTAAAATGCTCCCTTGGATATGGTCACATGACACCTTTGGGGGGAGTCAGATGCAACCGGAGATTGTTAAAAGTAGACATGAATGTGTGAGAAAACTGTAGAAACTCACTGAAACTGTCAAAATTCAAACAGAACATTCGAAGTTCATTGAAACTTTCAAAGCTATCAAGGGATTTAGCTACATTTATCTTGAACTTTAAAAATGGTGTGCAGTTTCTAAAATTAAAAAAAACTCTTTATTTCATTCTGTTGACATAAACTGGAGGGTTATCATTACAGGATTTGTGCTGCATGACAGATTTTACAGTACAGCATTATCACGGCAGGGGGGATGCTGCCTGTTAAGTGAACAATTTAATTGATAGCTCCAAGTGGTTACTGAATCGAAATGTAATGTTTTTCAATGCGGCTAGTGTGTTTTTCAATCTCTTTTTGAAGCTGTCAACAAACAACTTTATTTTATATGAATAATAAAAACAGAAAATGATGTAGAGACTCAGCAAGTCTGGAAGCATCTGTGGAAATAGAAATGGAGTTAACATTTTCCGTTTAATATTACCCTTCCTTAGAAAACCTTCAGAAGAAAAGTTATTGAACATGAAACATTAACCCTTTCTCTTACTGGTAACAATAATAAATACAATTCCATTATTGCCGCTTGAAAAGAAAATTTATTTAAATGTATTAAAGCATTTGAGGGATTTTACTTGCTATTTTTCTTTTGGCAGCACTAGAAATAACTCCCTGATTATCATGTGGAGAGAAATCAGAGTTAATGTTTTGGGTTGAGTGAGCCTTCCTCGGATTTCTCTCCACAGATGCTGCCAGACCTGCTGAGTTTTTCCCGCAATTTCTGTTTTTGTTTCTGATTTACAGCATCTGCAGTTCCTTTGGTTTTTCCCTGATTATAAGTACATGGTGCTTAATGTATCATCAATTCTGGCTTGCCAGGAGTTTTTGGAAATATATTAAAGTAGGATATACTGAAATGGCACATCAGCCAGTTCCAGGAATTACAATACAATAGGAGCTATGAAATAATTAAATATTGGCTAAAGATTGATCACTGGACATGAGTATTTCTGCACTGTATTGCATAATAAATCTCTGGGGTATCATTGAGTTACATGTTAACAAAGTTAATAATTTCTGATTGTGCCCTATGTATTCCTCAGGACACAGACGTGGAGGTGCCAATGTTGGACTGGGGTGCACAAGGTCAGGAGTCACACGACACTAGTTTGTAGTCCTACAGGTTTATCACAAGCTTTTGGAGCATTTCTCCTTGGTTGGGTGAAGTGAGAAAGAAGCACACAGACACAAAAATTATATGCAGAGAAGTTAATGGGCAGAGAGATACAAATGGTGTGTGTGGAGTGTCAACAGGCTGAATAATAGGTCTCTGCAGGTGATTAAGAGTGTCAGACAGTGTGAGTAAAGTGTCAACAGCTGAATAACTAGTGAAAGGAGGATCTATAATCCAATTAAATGAGACACAGAGATAATTACAAAAAGTTAAAAATAAGGTGGTGCTACAGACAAACTAAATGCCTGAAACAACATAAGAGGTATAAGACTCACATGCCAAGGGTTTAACTAAATAATAAGTAATCCAAAATTTTATTGAACTGTAACCTGGTGTCATTTGACTTCTGACCTAAGGACAAAAGGATTGCCTTTTGCCCATCGACTGTTGTGAGGAGTCTGACTGGCAGAACTCCCAAGCTATTCAAAATAAAAACCAAAAACAGTTAATCTGACGGCATCTATGGAGGGAGAAACAGAGGGAATATTTCAGTCTGTGACCAGTCATTATAAACTACCCAGTCTGACAAGGCTACCAATTTATCTCACAACAGATGTTCCTTGGCCCGCTGAGTACTTCCAGCATTTTCTATTTCTATTTCTGACTTTCGGCATCATAGAATCACAGAATCAGCAATATTTCATTGTTATACCCCGGCAATTCCATTCCTAACAGCTTCCACTAATTTCCATGGAACCTGTAGCCTGTCAAGGTTAGCAAAGCACGCCAAAAACTTGAAGAGGATTATTTTGTTTCCCCAAACAGGCCTGCTCATATCCTTTGATTTGGGAGAGCCAAACAATCACTACTTCCAGAACTCCACGCAGCGAAATCTGAATGCAGCTACTCTTACATTCTCCAAGCAATGTCACTAATGTGCCATGGAGGCCTAGGCATTCTGACAGCTGACTGACAACTATGTCGATGGCACCATGCCCAGCATTTCACGCTGGCTTCTCTTGCCCTCACTTGCACCACTGGAGTGCACCATCATGAATTTCAGGGCCCACAATGAAGTCCAGCCTGAAAACCTATTTTCTGCTGTCTCTACACATAATGTGCAGTTTTGTTTTTTTTTGCAAAACTAGAGAGAATCACGAGTTGCTTCATGCCTAAATGAGTTCCATGATTACTATTCCAGTGCAGGTTGACTTTAATCACTTGACCGACACAATACAATGCCATAAGTTTCACTCCAACAGTGAACAATTGTGACTGCATGCTGCATCAGACTCGTCCTACAGGCTATAATTGCAACCAGCTTTAAACTAAAGTGTGACAAAATAAGGGAGAAAAAAAGGCAGGTAGAATGTATTTCATGAGATACTTGAGGGGCTGATTCAGCAGGACATTGCCTGGGATGGAGCATTCCAGCAATGAAAAGTGGCTGGAGCAGAGAGGGTTGAGCTGGGCCTGATTGAGGTGTGTAAGATAATGAGGGGCATGGATAGGGTGGCGAAAAAGCAGCTGCTCTCCTTAGTTGAAGGATCAAGATTAAGGGGGAACACTTAAAAAGTGGAAGCAGGAGGTTTAGAGGGGATCGGAGGAAAATCTTTTTCACCCAGCGAGTAGGTACAGTCTAGACTGGGAGAAAGTGAGGACTGCAGATGCTGAAGGTCAGAGCTGAAGAATGTGTTGCTGGAAAAGCGCAGCAGGTCAGGCAGCATCCAAGGAGCAGGAGAATCGACGTTTCGGACATAAGAAGGGCTGATGCCCGAAACATCGATTCTCCTGCTCCTTGGATGCTGCCTGACCTGCTGCGCTTTTCCAGCAACACATTTTTCAGCTCACGGTCTAGAATGCAATGTTTGGGAGAATAATTGAAGCAGGAAATCTCAAACTCTAAAAAAAGTACGTGGATGAACATGAAGTCTCATGACTTTCAGGGCCAAGGGCCTATGTAGGAAAGTGGGATGAGTGAAGGTAGTTGTGTAGTTTTGGTGGTTTAGACTTGATGTGCCGAAAGGCCTTTTCTGTTCACCATGGTTCGATAAGAGGAGCAGACTGAAATCTCCAGGGGGCAAGAGCAGAATTGCTGAACAACCAGACACTAGTAGAAGAATTAGGGACAGGGAAACTGGGAGAAGCTCAGGGCTGGGACTTTTTTCACTGGAGCATAGGAAGTTGAGGGATGACCTTACAGAGGTTTATAAAATCATGAGGGGCATGGATAAATTGAATTGTTTTTATTCATTCACAGGATGAGGGAGTTGCTGGCTAGGCCCAGCATTTATTGCCCATCCCTAATTGCCCAGAGGGCAGTTAACAGTCAACCCCATTGCTGTGGGTCTGGAGTCACATGTAGACCACACCAGGTAAGGATGGCAGTTTCCTTTCCTAAAGGGCATTAGTGAACCAGATGGGTTTGTTTCCCTGAAAATCGACAATGGATTCATGGTCATCATGAAATTCTTCATCCCAGATATTTACTGAATTCAAATTCCACCATTAGCCATGGCAGGATTTGAACCCAGGTCCCCACTGCCTGGGTTCTCTGGATTAACAGGCTAGCGATAATACAATGAGGCCATTGCCTCCCCTTTAGCAAAAGTCTTCTCCCCAGGGCAGGGGGGTTCAAAACTAGAAGACATATTTTAAGGTGAGAGGATAGAGATTTAAAAGGGACCTGAGGGGCAACGTTTACACCCAGAGGATGGTTTGTGTGTGGAATGAACTGCCAGAGGAAGTGGTAGATGCAGGCACAGTTACAACATTTAAAAGACATTTGGACAGGTACATGAACAGGAAATGTTCAGAGGGAAATGGACCAAATGCAGGCAAATGGGATGAGTTCAGTTTGGGAAACTTAATCGGTATGGACAAGTTGGAGCGAAGGGCCTGTTTCTGTGGTTATGTCTCTATAACTATATTAGAAGGATAAACTCAATGAGCATTGTTAGGGCAAGGGTTATTGGTGTAAAACCTTGATACTAGATGAGGAATGGTGTAGAGATAGAAGGAAGTGGCTTTGATTAAAATAGAAGCTGAAGAAGTTGTTACGTTTGAGGGTTGAGTGGCACATTAAGCTCCTGCACATCCCTGGTGTACCAGTCAAATATCTGATGGAGCCAAACCCACATCAATACTAATGGGGACGGTAGCAAACTGGGTTATCTCGGGTCTTACTGATTTTGAGCTGCAAGAATGTTTGCCTCACTCAGTTGAACGAGATATTGCCGTGCCCCTCTCTGGGACCGGGGCCCGCGGGGGGACTGGTATTGTGGGATGAAGGAGAGGCCCTTTATGACAACGTCCGACACGTGGTCGTACCTGTGCTATAATCGGGCATCCGGGGACCGGGCTATTGCACAGCACAGGTACGCAACCTATACGCCATGATGGGGAAGGAGGTTATAGAGAGGGCCATAGACGCCATGGGGGTAACCCACTACCGGACCGACATACATAACACCCGCACACAATGACACAGACAGGACATAGTCAACGATGCTCTCACAGGACTCAACATGGGGAGATCCGTAGTAAACTCCCTAGACATCCAGGGCCTTAACGAAAAGATCGAGCAACTAAAAGAGTTAATGAGGGACCTGCTACAAAGGTCTCTCACAAATCAGGCAGACCAGGCATTCCTGGGGGAAGAGGGAGCATACATCCAGCTCGACGGCATTGCAGTCCTGGAAACACACGCCCACATCATTAACCGCCTTATAGACCGGGAAAGAGAAAACACGGCCCATATCCACGAGGGGCAGCTGTGCCATGCGTATGGCCTGTGGATGGTAGCCCAGATCCGGCATAATCTTGACCAGGTCCAAAGGGGGGAGGTGCCCAACTGGCTCCTCTATACTGGGGAGACAGGCCGCCTACTTGCGGGACGTTTCAGAGAACACCTCTGGGACACCCGGACCAACCAACCCAACCACCCCGTGGCTCAACACTTCAACTCCCCCTCCCACTCCACCAAGGACATGCAGGTCCTTGGACTCCTCCATCGCCAGACCATAGCAACACGACGGTTGGAGGAAGAGCGCCTCATCTTCCGCCTAGGAACCCTCCAACCACAAGGGATGAACTCAGATTTCTCCAGTTTCCTCATTTCCCCTCCCCCCACCTTGTCTCAGTCAAATCCCTTGAACTCAACACCGCCTTCCTAACCTGCAACCTGCTTCCTGACCTCTCCGCCCCCACCCCCTCTCCGGCCTATCACCCTCACCTTAACCTCCTTCCACCTATCGCATTTCCAACACCCCTCCCCCAAGTCCATCCTCCCTACCTTTTATCTTACCCTGCTGGACACACTTTCCTCATTCCTGAGGAAGGGCTTAAGCCCGAAACGTCGATTCTCCTGCTCCTTGGATGCTGCCTGACCTGCTGCGCTTTTCCAGCAACACACTTTCAGCTCTGAACAGACAGTTAACAAAGCACAACAATAGGCTCTGGATCAGTAGATGATTGTAGAGCACATATAGAAACTTATCCTAGCCATCTGAATGCCTTGGCCTGATAATTGTTATTGTTTATTAAGAACGCAAGGTGAAAGTAAAGATTATATAAGCATTGGACAAAAATGGCAGTAAATCCTCCAGGACGTTTTATTACGAGGTAATGGATTTTAACTTATTTTGAAAGCTTATGAAAAAAATTGCCACTCAAAACCTTTGCAATATTAGATTATCTATTTGCAGTCATGATAAGCTATCTATCAATACTTCTTACATCACAGGTGAAGTTTTGCAAAGCCCCTGTTTGCACATCAAAAAGCACAGCATCTATTATTTAATCCTATTTCATTCTAATAGTGAGGCACAAAATCAAATCAAGTAACTGAAGTTTCTTTATGAGTTCCTACAAGTCTACTTTAAGAATATGTCATTTTTGGAGGCTTTGTTGGGTGTAACATTTTCATACAGAATTCCAAAGTGGGAGATCGTTTCCCAAGAAGCACAATCTAAATACAATGCGAGAGCCAATCAAGCAATTTTTTTATATTGCAAGCATCACATTAAACATCAGCAATCATTAAGTGAAGAACTCAATTCATTTCTTTGTTCAATGAATTGACATTTAAAATACTTATCCAAACACATCACCCCACTGACAGCTTTCATATACAATGTTGCTTCACCAGGTCAAATTCACGCAACAGATTATTCCGTCAGTATGCACACAAAAAGCTTTTAAGTAAGACTCTTTAATCCTTCCTCCCACCTGCCAAAAAACACATCAAATAGCTGGAAATAAATATGCATTCTGTTTTGAAAAAACTGGCATGAGATATAAAACAACAGGCAGCTTGGATGCAACTTCATTGAAGGATTTGATGGAGCAATTTATTTTAAGTAGTGTGGCAGGATTATCATATATCATGTTATCCATAGTTTGTAATTCATGCTGGAACACATTTGGATTATTAAACAAAACATCCTATTGTTCACAGAGGGCTAACCTCACCAGTGAACTAAAGATTAATAGCTTTAGTTTCTTAAAACCTGGATAGTATTTAATGGGGCCCATAACAGCAGGATACATGGCAGCAGAGACACAATTAGGTTGGAGATGAAATATTGGTTTTCCAACATCGAGTAGAATTTGAGAGATAAATTCAGGGATGGGTCAGCAGCAGGAAAGCCAGCACAAAACCTGATGATAGGAAGCTATTTAACATTTGTTTGGAAGACATCAATAATCTGATTAGGAAGGACAATAAACTCAGTGCTAGCTTTAGATTTAGTCAGCGGTGCTTGGGAAACCCATGCTAAATGTTTCCTGATAGCTTCAAGGTGGCATGCATCAGGAAAGGGTTGTTCAATCTTTGGATCACAGTTGTGGTTTTGTCTCTGTCTCGCTCAGCATCATAACAGCATCACCCAGGGAGGGGCCAGGTGGGGGTGATCGAGTCCTCAAAAACTGCAGTGCCTGGGATGGCAAAATGGTGAGTCATTTGTTCAGTTCCTCGGGTACTGGAATATTTGGAGCACCAAAGGAGGTGGTTGTGAGAATTGAACGCTGGCTTATTTAGACTCAGTTCATCATTGAAGTGACCTCATCTTACATGAGATATAAAACAACGGGTAGCTTGGATGCAGTTGCATTGCATAAATGACCTGGATGAGGACGTAGAAGGATGGGTTAGTAAATTTGTGGATGACACTAAGGTCGGTGGAGTATTGGATAGTGCTGAAGGAAATGCAGGTTACAGAGGGACATAGATAAGTTGCAGAGCTGGGCTGAGAGCTGGCAAATGGAGTTTAATGCAGAGAAGTGTGAGGTGATTCACTTTGGAAGGAGCATCAGGAATACAGAGTACTGGGCTAATGGTAAGATTCTTAGTAGTGTAGATGAGCAGAGAGATCTCCATGTCCAGGTACATAGATCACTGAAAGTTGCCACCCAGGTTGATAGGGTTGTTAAGAAGGCATACAGTGTTTTAACTTTTATTAGTGAGGGATTGAGTTTCAGAGCCACGAGGTCATGATGCAGCTGTACAAAACTCTGATGCGGCTGCACTTGGAGTATTGCGTGCAGTTCTGGTCACTGCATTATAGGAAGGATGTGAAAGCTTTGGAAAGGGTTCAGAGGAGATTTACCAGGATGTTGCCTGGTATGGAGGAAAGGCTGAGGGACTTGAGGTTGTTTTGTTAGAGAGAAGACTGAATAGAGACATACAAGATGATCAGAGGGTTAGACAGGGTGGACAGTGAGAGACTTTTCCAAGGATGGCGATGGCTAGCACGAGGGGACATAGCTTTAAACTGAGGGGTGATAGATATAGGACAGATGCCAGGGGTAGTGTCTTTACTCAGAGTAGTAGGGGTGTGAACGCACTGCCTGTAACAATAGTAGACTCGCCAACTTTAAGAGCATTTTAAATCATTGGATAGACATCTGGATGAAAATGGAATAGTGCAGGTTAGATGGGCTTCAGATTGGTTTCACAGGTCAGTGCAACATCGTGGGCCGAAGGGCCTGTACTGCGCTGTAATGTTCTATGTCCATGGAGGTAGTTGCACCATGCTGGGAAGAGGTCTGGAGTTTGAAGCAGGGCAAGGCCAGCTATGGGGGTGGGGCTAAGTCAATGGCTAGGGACAGGGTGGCATGGGGGGGAACTGAAGGAAAATGAATGCAGATGAAAGGTGACAGAAAGAGGCATTGCTACATTAGCACATATATAGCGCATACTAATTACCTCCAGTTTTCAGATAGGCAATGTGAGGAAAGGCTAAGCTTTCTCAGGAGGCAGTTGGTACTTTGTCTGCACTCATGCAACAAGACCTGCAGTCCTCAGGCTTTGGAGGGAACCACATACCAATCAGCTTTAAGGTTACTGCAGCTCTCAACATCGGTTTATTCCAGGGTTCGACAGGGGGTCCACATGGGAGGTGACAAATGCCCTGTCCAGAGGTACTGACAAATGTATCAAATTCACAACAGATTCTGAAAGTAAAATCCTGAGAGAAACTGCCTTCAGGTCACAGTGTTTCCAACAAGCACAGCAGGTAACTGAGTGCATTCATATGGCCATTAGAGCGACAGTCAGCTGTATTTTTAAACTAGAAGTGGTTTTCATTTAGTGAGTTTCAAGACAATTTGTAGCTCAGGTTGAGGTTCTGGGTGTAGGTGTGCTCGCTGAGCTGGAAGGTTCATTTTCAGACGTTTCGACACTGTATTCGATAACATCTTCAGTGAGCCTCCAGATGAAGCACAGGTGGCATGGCCTGCTTTCTATTTTTCTATTTTTGTGTTTAGGTGTCCTGAGGTTGGTGATGCCATTTCCTGTGTTTCTTGTGGTGATGTCATTTCCTGTTCTTTATCTATCAGTGTCCTTCCTCATCAGTATGTAAGGTTACTAGTGAGAGTAGGTCACGTCTTTTTGTGGCTAGTTGAGGTTCATGTATTCTGGTGGCTAGATTTCTGCCTGTTTGTCCAATGTAGTGTTTGTTACAGTTCTTGCACGGTATTTTGTAAATGACATTAGTTTTGCTCATTGTATAGGGTCTTTCATGTTCACTAGCTGCTGTTTTAGTGTGTTGGTGTGTTTGTGGGCTACCATGTTGCCAAGGGGTCTGAGTAGTCTAGCAGTCATTTCTGAGATATCTTTGATGTAGAGGAGAATGGCTCGGGTTTCTGGATGTGTTTTGTCTGCTTGTTTGGAATTTTTACTGAGAGATCTGTGGATTGTGTTCATTTGGTACCCGTTCTTTTTGACTACACCGTATAGGTGATTTTCCTCTGCTCTGTGTAGTTCCTCTGTGCTGCAGTGTGTGTTGGCTCATTGAAATAATGTTCTGATGCAACTCGTTTGTGGATGTTGGGATGATTGCTTCTGTAGTTCAATATTTGGTCAGTATGTGTTGTTTTCCTGTAGACGCTGGTTTGAAGTTCCCCATTGGCTGTTCGCTCCACTGTGACATCTAGGAAAGGCAGTTTGTTGTTGTTTTCCTCCTCTTTATTGAATTTTAAGCCAGTAACGGAATTATTGATGGCCTTGAAGGTTTCCTCTAATTTGTTTCGTTTAGTGATGACAAAGATGTCATCCACGTAGCAGACCCAAAGTTTGGGTTGGATGGTTGGTAGAGCTGTTTGTTCAAGTCTCTGCATAACTGCCTCTGCCAGGAACCCTGATATCGAAGATCCCATGGATGTTCCATTGGTTTGTCTGTAGGTTTTGTTGTTGAAGGTGAAGTGGGTGGTAAGGCATAGGCCCACTAGCTTGACGATATTGTCCTTGCTGATGAAGTTGGTGCTGTTTGGTGCATGTGTCTTTGGGTCTTCTAATAGTGTAGTCAGTGTTTACTTCAACAGGTTGACGTTGATGAATGTGAACAGGGCTGTTACGTCAAAGGAGACCGTTATTTCACCCACTTCCATCTTGGTGTCTTTGATAGCATTCAGGAATTCTTGGATGGAGTGGATGGAGTGGTGCGAGTCTTCGACTAAGTATTTTAGTCTTTGGTGTAGCTTCTTGGCCAATCTGTAAGATGGTGTTCCTGGTAGCAAGGCTATGGGTCTGAGGGGGGCTCCTGATTTGTGAATTTTGGGTAATTCTTAGAAGCATGGTGTGTTGGATCCGTCTGGTTTTATTTTTTGGAAGTTGGTCTTATTTATCTCTCCAGATTTCTGAAGTTTTTTACATAGGACTCTGATTGAGTTCTCTAGTTGTGGGATTGGGTCAGTCACTGCCTGTTGGTTAGTGTTGGCATCTGCAAGGAATGCATTTGCTTTCTCAATGTAGTCTCTTTGATTTAAAATGACTGTCAAGTGTCCTTTGTCTGCAGGTAGGATAACAATGTTTTTATCTTTTTTTTAGTCTTTCTAGTGCTTTCCATTCTTGAGTATTGAGTGGGTTTCCTTCCTTTTTCCTGCTTAATGTTGGTGCAACTGTCTGTCTCATAGTTTGCATGGTTTCTTCTGTGAGCCGGTTATCTTTCATTGTTGTCTCTAATGGTGCTAAGAAATCTTTCTTGTCTGCATCCTGGAAGTTGTAATTTAGTCCTCTTACTAAGACGGCTTTTTCAGTGTCTGTTAAGGGTCGGTCAGATCAGTTTTTTATTCATGCTTGTGTATTGTCTGTGTTGTTATTTTGCGTATGTTTGTCTTTTTTTTCTGGTTTAGATTTTTTTTCATTTTCTGTTTGTTGTTGTCTAATATCTATGGCGTGTTGTACTGCGTCTGTCCATTCATTGCCTGTTGCATGGGTGAGTAAAGTGTTTTGGTGCAAAATTTCTTGGTTGTATTGACAAAGTCTGTTGCGGGCATCATTACTCATTTTTCTAAGCATTCTGCGGCCATTTTGCTCTGCTATTCTTTTGGCTAGTGCAGTGTTAAGGGATGGTTTATATTTAAGACATTTAGGTAGTACCTGTTTCCTTAGACATTCGTGCAGGAAGTACAGCTGTTCGCAGATGGTACTCTTCTGAAGAGCATTGGTTTCCCATTTTCGGGCCAATTTTAGTATATTGCACCCATAGATGTTAGCGAGTTTTGAGAAGATTTGTAGCTCAGGCTGAGGTTCTGGATGTAGGCTTGCTTGCTGAGCTGGAAGGTTCATTTTCAGACGTTTCGTCACCATACTAGGTAACATCTTCAGTGAGCCTCCGATGAAGCACTGGTGGCATGGCCGCTTTCTATGTATGTGTTTAGGTTTCCTTAGGTTGGTGATGCCATTTCCTATGGTGACATCATTTTCTATGGTGATGTCATTACTTGTTCTTTTTCTCGGGGTGGTAAATGGGATCCAAGTCAATGTGTTTGCTGATAGAGTTACAGTTGGAATGCCATTCCTCTAGGAATTCTCGCACGTGCCTCTGTTTGGCTTGTCCTAGGATGATGTGTTGGCCTAGTTGAAGTGCTGTTCCTCATCTGTATGTAAAGTTACTAGTGAGAATACGTTATGCCTTTTTGTGGCTAGTTGATGTTCATGTATCCTGGTGGCCAGTTTTCTGTCTGTTTGTCCAATGTTTATTACAGTTCTTGCAAGGTATTTTGTAAATGACATTAGTTTTGCTTGTTATCTGTATCGGATCTTTCAAGTTCATTAGCTACTGTTTCAGTGTGTTGGTGGGTTTGTGGGCTACCATGATGCCAAGTGGTCGGAGTAATCTGGCAGACATTTCCAAAATGTCTTTGATGTAGGGGAGAGTAGCTATGGTTTCTGGACGTGTTTTGTCTGCGTATTGGGGTTTGGTGCTCAGAAATTGGCAGGCTGTTTTCATTGGGTATTCAATGGTTTTCATTTCCTGAACATTCGGGTTATCTTTTACCACTGGAATCGAACTGTGCAGGTTTGAGCTTGTTTCCCAGGGAGTACTCATGATGCACAGACAAAAAAGAACACCAGCTGCCTCAGCTGTTTGAGGGTGACAAGGGCTAACCCCTCATGGCCTGAGTGCATCATCCTGAAACCTACCAGAGCAGTCCAACACTGCACACTGATCAACAAGTGCAATCAGACAGCAGACCACAGGATTATTCAAAGGAGTTTTCTGATATTTTCATTGGTCCAGTGGAACTTTACAAGACACACCACAGATGGTGTTCATGATGCCATCATTTCTGTGCCTTGTATGATGAGGTATCATAAAGGGAGAGGAATTGACAATCGAGGAAGATGGTGGAGGAATATGAAGAGGACAACAAAGATTTCTCAGATGCCAGGACCATGCAGAGATCTCCCAGGATTGTCAGGGACAACCTAATCTTCAACCATTTGATCATAAGCAATGCACCTATTTCTTAATGACTCAGGTGTGGGTGTCACTGGCTGGCCAGCATTTGTTACCGTCCCTAGTTGCCTTTGAGAAGGTGGGGGTGAGCTGCCTTCTTGAACCACTGCAGTCCACAATGCATTCAGGGAGGGAATTCCAGGATTTTAACCCAGCAACAATGAAGGAACAGTGATATATTTCTAAGTCAGGATGCTCAGTAGCTTGGAGGGGAACTTGCAGGTGGTGATGTTCCCATGTATCTGCTGTCCTGCTTCTTCTAGGTGACAGTTGTTATAGGTTCAGGTGCTGTCTTAGGAGCCTTGGTAAATTCCTACCCACCAGAACATCATTTCCCTTCACTGCAAACCTTCAACTGGACGTCCAACCCTGGCAGCATCCATCCAGAACCACCTCATTATACACACAGCCTTCACACCCTTGAATAACAAGGCAACTATTGTTGTCATGTGGAAAAAAAGTAAGATGACTGTTCTAACAGTCAATTGTGCCTAGAAGCCCTTTCTGGTATTAATTCATTGGATGAGGGTATCATTGCTTAGGCCAGCATTTATTACCCATAGGGCAGGTAATGGTAAAGCACATTATTGAGGGTCTTGTGTCACATGTAGGCCACACCAGATAAGGATGGCAGTTTCCTTTCCTAAAGGACATTAGTGTCAAAAGGACATGAGGACAAAACCAGATGGGTTTTTCCAATAATACACAATGATTTCACTGTCATCATTAGACTCCTAATTCCAGACTTTTACTGAATTCAAATTCCACTATCTGCAGTGGCGGGATTCAAACCTGGCTCCCCAAAACATTACTTGGATCTCTGGATCAACAGCCCTAACAATTAAACCACGAGGTTTAACTCCCCTTCTCCCTGTTCCATACTCACAGTGTCAAGGCCATGATTGCATGGGGCAGCTCATCCTTTCTCATGTTAAATGACCTTGAAGAATCTGCAATGGCAAGCCATTAATGGAAAGGCTAATGGATGCTGCAGGCTCAATCGTGTTGCATTGCCTTGGAAATATAAATCACACCACACAGATTACTGACCAAGAAAGGCTAGCCTCTAATACACAGCCATATTGTTGCTTAAACAGGTCCAATGTCCCTCAGTCCCCTTGGTTCAGCAGTGATGGCAAACAAGTAGTATGACAGTAAAATCTGCCCTTTGGAGAACCATGCCCTAACAAATGCACGCAATAGTCAAGTGAACAAAATATATACCAGTCTTCGTACCATAAACAACTCATCACAGTCCCAACAATCATTGTGCACTTAGGACTTCTCAATTTTCCTCTGTCAACCACTAAGCATGCCTTATCACCTCTGACAGAGAGTAAACCCAATCCTTGTGATTGTATGTGAGAAGTGTGCCCACATGCACTTAGAATTTCCTCATGTGTCAGTTCTTGACACCCGAATGGAAGCTAATCTTTGTCGCACCATCATGTATTGATGAATTCCACTCCATGTTTCAGAAGTTTCATCTGACTCCAGGTTATTAGGTGTGACGGTATTGGGAAAAGTGAAGGAATGCTTCATTCTTCGTTTCACAGAATTTTTTTAGAAAGCAGTTAGGTGAACATTTACACTGTTGTTCCTCGGGAATATTGTGAGCAGTTTTGGGCCCCATATCTGAGGAAGGACGTGCTGGCATTGGGGGGATTCCAGAGGGGGTTTACAAGAACAATCCCAGGGATGAAGAGCTTGTCACGAGGAGTGGTTAAGGACTCTGGGTCTGTGCTTGACGGAGGTTAGAAGGATGAGAGGGGTTCTGCTTGAAACTTCTAAAACATCTAGACACTTGGATAGAGTGGATGTGGAGATGATGTTTCCACTAGTAGGACAGACTAGGACCTGGGAGCATAGCCTAGCGGTGGAGGAGTGACCATTTAGAAATGGGATGAAGAGAAATTTCTTCAGCCAGGGTGTGGTGAATCTGTGGAACCCATTGCTGCAGAGGGCTGTGGAGGTCAAGTCATTGAGTGTCTTTAAGACAGAGATAGATAGGTTCCTGATTAGTATGGGGGAGCAAGGGTGATGGGGAGAAAGCAGGAGCATGGGGCTGAGAAACATATCAACCACGATTGAATGGTAGAGCAGACTTGATGGGCCGAGTAGTGTAATAAATGTGTAATATGCTCCTAAAACATATGGTGCCATGGTCTGTTGATTTATGAAGTACAGTTTTATTTCAGCAAATCCTCACAGCAAGATAGTCTGGCAAAAAAGCAGCTTTTTGACACGAACTAATGTGGCATTGAGTTTAAAAATGACATCGTGAATACTTAAAATTTCAAACTTTTAACCTTTTGCTCAATTTAACAAAAACACAAGAACAATTTGGAGGCTGCATTGCTGTTTTAAACAGTAAGCAGTTTCTGCCACTGCTCAAGAACCTGTCAAAGGCACCAGTCTTGGCTCAGTGATATATTCCTGCTGCTGAATCAAAAAGATTGGTGGTTCAGGTTCAATTGTAGAAACTTACTTATGATCTAGGATGACCTTTCACTGCAGTGTCAAAGCAGCAGATAAGCACCTCTAGCTTCATTAGCCAATAATTATCCCACAGCTAACAGCACTGAATCAAAAAAAAATCAGCACTGAATCAGATTATCAGCAATATCTTCTTGCTTTCCGTGGGACCTTGTTGTGCATGTATGTTTTGGGGTCTTTGAATAAGTAAGCTAATGGTCCCATCTCTCCTGCTCTTTCCCCATGCCCTGCAAGAACTCCCCCTTCAAATCTATCTATCCATCTATCAAATTATCTTTGCAAAGTTATGACTGAGCTGAAAATGTGTTGCTGGAAAAGCGCAGCAGGTCAGGCAGTATCCAAGGAGCAGGAGAATCGACGTTTTGGGCATGAGCCCTTCTTCAGGATTCCTGAAGAAGGGCTCATGCCCGAAACATTGATTCTCCTGCTCCTTGGATGCTGCCTGATCTGCACTTTTCCAGCAAATCATTTTCAGCTCTGATCTCCAGCATCTGCAGTCCTCACTTTCTCCTAGAAAGTTATGACTGAACCAGCTTCCACCATGCTTTCAGGCAGTGTTTTCCAGCAGACAACTAATCATCACGTTAGAAGAAATCCCTTTTATTCCTTTGCAGCTACTGCGCCTTAAATAAGTCTTAAATAGTTCCCGATCCACTTGTCAGTGAAAACCTCTCCTTGTCTACTCTACTTCTTTACATTTTTAATAAATCTATATTAAAACTCTCCCTAAACCTTTCTGCTCCAAGCACAAGAACCCCAACTTTCACATAGTGAAAATCTTCTATCCACGATAGTGTTCTAGTAGATCTCCTCTGCATCTTCAAAGGTGTAACCATCGCTCCAAAAGTAGCTGGACTCAGTACTTCAGATAGTGTACCCCTTAACCAGCAGTTTATAATGGGTAGCAGAACTGCTGTACTGTGATAAGAGAACCCAAACATTTTGGGAAACCAAACAAAGGACAAAGGGGGATGGATGTCAAAAGGAGGTCATCATTGGTATAAACTTAACTGTTTTACTGAAAACTAACAAAAAAAATACAATTGCTAAGAAGTAATCATGAACAAGAAACACTAGCGCAATATAATCAGTCCATAGGTAACATTTTGGATCTGGTAACCTGTCTTGAGTTCTAAAGAGGGGTCACTGGACCCAAATATTAACTCTGATTTCTCTCCATAGATGATGCGAGACTTGCCGGATTTTTCAACCAATTTCTGATTTTGTTTCTGATTTTCAGCATCCGCAGTTCTTATTTTATATAATCAGTCCATACCATCTTTTCTTCATTTCCATCTCATAAACAGTTTTAAATCATCCTTCCATTCTCACAGGTTTGATTGCTTCCTGATCAGATAGGAGGAAGGACAACTGTGTCTGGTCTCTAACGCAGCCTGTTTTCGAATGAATGGAAAACAGGATATTCCCTGTATAGGTGGGATCAATTGGTTACTGTACCACAACTATAATGCTCTGTTACTTGGAGAAAGCAGTAAGAATAGGATCAGCAATAAAGCAGCTCGAAGGGACACTGAAGCAGTATAGATGTTAGCAACTGATGATTTTCAGCAACAACAGAGATTACTGAAGCAATTAATAAGAACCAGAGAAACCAAGTCTTTGATAGTTAATCATCTCTGTAAGATGTCTAAACATCCAAATGTAGGAAACATATTAAGCCTTTAACATATAAAGTGCTTCCAAATAGTGGCAGTAGTTGGAACATCTGATAATCATCAGAGACACTTTACTCAAAACTTTTAACAAAGAATATTTTGATAGGCTAAAATATCAGAGATCCTAGATGCAGTACGAAGACAGGACTCCCTTCCTTAGCTATAGATGCGCTCAATATTATCTCACCTCTAGTGTTCAACATGTGAAGGATATCCAGCGTTAAACATCAGGAATTTGACAGCTTTACTGTGTCTGGCAGTTATTTAACAAGCTCCTAATAAACACTTTAAAGTCAATCAACATCATTGGAAAGAATCAATGTCACACAACCAGTAGTCTTTACGTGCTGTAAATACAAACACTTGGTCAATGAGACCTAGGATTTCATAGGTTAGGGACACTGTTTTATTATCACAGGCTTTGCTCAGCCTTAACTCACAATGTCTGACCACGATGTTTGGCGCACCGATCTTTACACTGCTGAGGCTAAACGCCAGCTCGCGGACACGTCCTCCAACTGCCCCCTTGACCATGACCCCACCTCCCACCACCAAACCATCATCTCCCAGACCATCCATAACTTCATCACTTCAGGGGATCTCCCATCCACTGCCTCCAACCTCATAGTCCCACAACCCTGCACCGCCCGTTTCTACCTCCTGCCCAAAATCCACAAACCCGGCTGCCCCGGCCGACCCATTGTCTCAGCCTGCTCCTGCCCCACCAAACTCATTTCTGTATACCTCGACACGGTCCTGTCCCCCTTAGTCCAAGAACTCCCCACCTACGTTGGGGACACCACCCACGCCCTCCACCTCCTCCATGATTTTCACTTCCCTTGTCCCCAACACCTTATCTTCACCATGGACATCCAGTCCCTGTAGACCTCCACCCCCATCACAAAGGACTCAAATCCCTCCGCTTCTTCCTTTCCCGTCGTACCAACCAGTACCCTTCCACTGACACCCTCCTTCGACTGACTGAACTGGTCCTCACTCTGAACAACTTCTCTTTCCAATCCTCCCACTTCCTCCAAACCAAAGGAGTAGCCATGAGCACCCACATGGGCCCCAGCTATGCCTGCCTCTTCGTAGGATATGTGGAACAGTCCATCTTCCGCAGCTACACTGGCACCACCCCCCACCTTTTCTTCCGCTACATCGATGACTGTATCGGCGGTGCCTTGTGCTCCCACGAGGAGGTTGAACAGTTCATCCACTTTACTCACACCTTCCACCTCAACCTCAAATTTACCTGGACCTCAGACTCCTCCCTCCCCTTCCTAGACCTTTCCATTTCTATCTCAGGTGACCAAATCAACATGGACATTTACTATAAACCGACCGACTCTCACAGCTACCTAGACTACACCTCCTCCCACCCTGACCCCTGTAAAAATGCCATCCCATATTCCCAATTCCATCGTCTCCGCTGCATCTGCTCCCAGGAGGACCAGTTCCAATACCGTACAACCCAGTTGGCCTCCTTCTTCAAGGACTGCAATTTCCCCCCAGACATGATCGATGATGCCCTCCACCACATCTCCTCCACTTCCCGCTCCTCTGCTCTTGAGCCCCGCCCCTCCAATCACCACCAGGACAGAACCCAACTGGTCCTCACCTACCACCCCACCAACCTCCATATACATCGTATCATCCGTCGTAATTTCCGCCACCTCCAAACGGACCCCACCACCAGGGATATATTTCCCTCCACTCCCCTATCAGTGTTCCGAAAAGACTCCCTCGTCAGGTCCACACCCCCCACCAACGCAACCTCCACTCCCGGCACCTTCCCCTGCAACCACAAGAAATGTAAAACTTGCGCCCACACCTCCCCCCTTACTTCCCTCCAAGGCCCCAAGGGATCCTTCCATATCCACCACAAATTCACCTGCACCTCCACACACATCATTTACTGCATCCGCTGCACCCGATGTGGCCTCCTCTATATTGGGGAGGCAGGCCACCGACTTGCAGAACGTTTCAGAGAACACCTCTGGGACACCAGGACCAACCAACCCAACCACCCTGTGGCTCAACACTTCAACTCACCCTCCCACTCCACCAAGGACATGCAGGTCCTTGGACTCCTCCATCACCAGACCATAGCAACACGACGGCTGGAGGAAGAACGCCTCATCTTCCGCCTAGGAACCCTCCAACCACAAGGGATGAACTCAGATTTCTCCAGTTTCCTCATTTCCCCTCCCCCCACCTTGTCTCAGTCCCAACCCTCGAACTCAGCACCGCCTTCCTAACCTGCAATCTTCTTCCTGACCTCTCCGCCCCCACCCTCACTCCGGCCTATCATCCTCACCTTAACCTCCTTCCACCTATCGCATTTCCAATGCCCCTCCCCCAAGTCCCTCCTCCCTACCTTTTATCTTAGCCTGCTGGACACACTTTCCTCATTCCTGAAGAAGGGCTTATGCCTGAAACGTCGATTCTCCTGTTCCTTTGATGCTGCCTGACCTGCTGCACTTTTCCAGCAACACATTTTCAGCTCTGATCTCCAGCCCTCACTTTCTCCACGAAACCAAATGTCAATTAACTGACCTACAGTTTATCCATCTACTCCAAAACAGCATTGTCCTCCTGAATCTTGAATCTTTACTCCCAATTTCAAGTACAATTTCTATAAAGTTTGGGACTTAAAGCTCTCAAACAAATGATAATAAACAATCCCCTTGACATATAAAAAAAGATATTAAAAGTGACAGTGTTTAAAAGTGAGCTAAAAGCTATCTAACAATCACTGGGTCATTGCTCAGATAATGCCTACATTAGCATTAGATATAAAAGCATGGTAAACCTCCCAGGTATATAGACATAACTGCAGTACATCGTCGAATGTTCAGTCCTGATTATAAATGCACCCTCTAAACCTTTTGTACTATCTTACATTTGCTTAATGTTTTTCAATGTTTCCCTATTTAAATGCAAATACCATAATACATTTCCATTTGTAAAATCACAATTTCATGACTTAATGACATTTGTTATATGGTGCAGAGCTTTATCGTACTAGCAAGTGGTTCAACGTGATTCACATTGTGCTAATACAATCCCTGATACAGTAAAATATTTGTTATAAGAATACAGTAGTAATATGCACACACCTTATTATTCATTAAAAGCTTTACTCTTAATCTGTTCCATACTTGAAATGGATTTGCTTTCAAAAGTAAATGAAGTTGCCATAGTACATCTGCCTGTGATAAAACTGAGGATACTCAGCTTTGTGATGGCAAGAGTAATGCACAATGTGGAATTGTGGAATCTGGCTTGGTCGTCTAGCTCCTTAGGAAGCAACTTCAACCAGAGTGCAATCAAAGAAATCAAGGAATATGGGATAGCTGAAGGCAGGAAAGTGGGACTGAGGCTCAAGGGACCTTATTGTCTACTCCTGTTCGTATTTCTCATCTTCTTATTGATGTGGAGACTGGGAGCAGCAGGAAATAACTAGAATTTTTTTAAAATACCACTTTGTCTCTGTAACAACATTTGACACTTTGACTGTGGATTCTTCTGGAAGTTGGGGCAGACTCTGCTTGTATTCCCTTTTCAACAGCCCTTGCTGCCTGATCAAACTGCTTTCCATATTTATTCTTCAACCTTGGGCTCTGAAGACAAATAGCAGTCAAACATTTCACCCGACTGACTTCACTAGAATGGAATGTCAGGCACTGTGTCTAATCTGATCCTCTACCAGCTTTTCATCAAAAGTGACAATTACCTCCAAAAAAGACACTCAGTTTTTACATCAACCAAATAGTTCCTAAAGTGATCAAACTTCTTTATTCAGCTGATCTCAGGAGCTCATCATCATCATCAATAAGTGTGCAGATTAGTTCAAAAGATCATAAACAAAGTTCCCTTCAATTGCTTGACTAATTCAAAACTATCTTCCTTAAATCTTGGTCAGATTTGTTTAATGTATGTGTTGTTAAAATGGTACTGGACATTAGCTACAAAACAGCATAAAATATCAAATGCAACGCAGTAATATACACCAACAGTTAACAAAGTGCTGGGGCAGTCAGGCTTGTGATAACAGAATTGCTACTAGCTAGGTCAAAGGGATTTGGGGAGAAACCGAATTTAAAGCTCTCCATATCTTTTGGTGTGTCTGAAATCCTATGGATTCAAGTGGGGAGGAGGCAGAATATCAACACCCTCTCTCCTACATTTCCACTTTTATTGTCCTCCACAGAAGTTAATACACTGGCAGACAAATATTCTACATTAAACTGAAAGAACTGCAGATGCTGGAAATCTAAAACTAAAACAGAAATTGCTGGAAAATCTGAAGGAGGTCACTGGACCTGAAGCATTCACTCTGATTTCTCTCCACAGTTGCTGCCAGACCTGCTGAGCTTTTCCAGCAACTTCTGTTTTTGTTTCATGTTGTCCACATTCCCTGTTTCTCATCGGTAAAGTGGTCAAATAACATTAGCAAAACAACATTGTCACTCTAAAAATAACAGTACCAGAAGCATCCAAGTCTAAGCGCACTAAATACTGACATAATTGAAATCAGGAGCAACAGCACAAACCACACTGCCCCACTTATAACCAATATTGTTGGTTGAAAATTTGTCAGAAGGTCCACATATTCTCATAGCCTTGGGTTGTAAACTACAGAGTTACAGAATGGTTACAGCACAGGAGAACATTCAGTCTGTCATGAAGAGTCTTTGCCAGAGCAATGCACCGACAGGCCCTCCTCTGCCTTTTCTCTACGGTACTACAAAGTTTATCTTTTCAGATAATGGTCCAATTCTCTTTCAAGAGAGATGACTGAACCAATCTGGGCCTTTCAGTATTTAGTCCAGTCTTGTGGAGATTATGTTCTGGGGACATTGGAACAAATCTCACCAAGGGAGCTGGTGGTATTTAAATCTGATGGATACATTTGGAATTGAAAGCTGGCCCCAGGAAATGATAACCAGGCATTTACTGCTGACAATCATTCTGGTTCAACAGTGTACTTTCGGAAAGGAAATCTGCCATTCTTGTCTAAAACTGACACTAGACCCACAGCAATGTGGCTGACTTCAAAATGCCCTCTGAAATAGTCGAGCAAGTCAAGGACAATTAGGAATGGGGGTAACAAATGCCATGACTCCTTCATTCTCTTAAAGGATAAAGAACAAAATTAGGCCGTATATTCCAGCTGCTTACCACTCAATGTATTAAAAATATTTTCTTGTACTGTCATTGCTTCTTTCCACAATCACCTTAAATAGTGCCTCCTGTGTTCCTGATTCCACTCTGACAGGAACAGTTTTTGTTTCATCTACTTTGTCCTAACCATTCCTGATTTTGAACACTACCAAATGTCCTCTCAATCTTCTCTTCTGCGAGAGCAGCCTCAGCCTCTGTCATCCGTCCATGCAATGGAAGTTCCTGGTCTCTAGAAACTTTCCCATCAATATTTTATATCTTTCCTGGAATGCAGTTACAGGACACATTACTTCAGTTGGGGCCACTCCAGACAGAGATTACTGAACACTTTCAGAACTAAATACGGAACAGTAAAGATCTGATTAATTTGTTAGAGAATACAGGAATATCGAGGACACAAGACTCTTAACTGAGCTAAACATTTTGTTTTTCATTTTTTAATAAGTTTACCATGGTGCATTGACTCTGCTGCACATAAGATAGCTATTGGTTGCAGAAGTTCATTGGTGGAAATGATGTGTAATAGCGAGAAGCAGATTTCCTTCCCCAAAGAGCATTAGTGAACTATATAGGTTTTAACATTAGTAATAATAATGGAAGCTCATCAAGTCAACAGCATTCCAATTATCAGCGTTTTCAACTCCTGTTATTTCATCCTTGCTCTCCCCTTGGGGAGCCCTTTTTTAGCACCAGCAGTCCACACTGATTTTTTTTTGCCAGTAGCTATGTGATTGACTAACAAAGTAGCAGAAACAGAAAGGTCAAATGTCACTAAAACCTCTTTTCTATTCCAATATAAGACCATAGGACGTTGGAGCAGAAATAAGCCATTCAGCCTAACGGATTGTCTCTGTCATTCAATTAGATCTTGGCTGCTCTGATAAACCTTAACTCTACTTTCTTGCTTTTTCTCTATAATCCTAGATTCCTTTTCTGATTAAAAACCTCTCTTGTGGCCTTGAATATACTTAATGACTCCGTTTCAAAAGTCTTTGCAGTGAAGAACACCATAGATTTCCTACTTTAAGGAAGAAATTCTTCCTCATTTCTGTCCTAACTCAGTGACCCTTTACTCAGACTATGTTCTCTAGTCAAAGACTTTCCCACAAGCAGAAACCACCTTTCCATAAGCTCAGACTACACAGAAGTATTATAACCCAGTTAGACAGGTCATCAAACCGCTGTGATCAAGAGTTTTATTTAAGTATTTTTCTTTCAAAGAAGATGCATGTTAAGTATAAGAGACATGCACCTATATAGCATTTTTCATGTCCTCAAGACATCAAAGTGATTTTCCCACCAAAGGATTTCTGAAATGTCGTCAATCTGCACACAGTGAAGACACACCTTAATTCCTCGTGGAATGTGGACATCATTGTCTGGCCCAGAATTTATTGCCCATCGTTTACTACCCAGAGGCCAGTTCAGAGTCAGCCACATTGCTCTTGGTCTGGGGTCACCTGTGAAACAGACCAGGTAAGGATAGCAGATTTCTTTCCCTGAAGAGCATCAGTGAACTCTGTAGGTTTTTACAATCAACTGTGTTACATCATTGCAATGAAGGTATCTTTTTATTCCAGAATGAATGTAAATTTCACAAGTTTTATGGTTGGATTCAAAGCCATGTTCCCAGAACATTAAAATGGGTTCTATATTCCTGATGAAGAGCTAATGCTCAAAATGTCGACTCTCCTGCTCCTCGGATGCTGCCTGTTCAACTGTGCTTTTCCAGCAACACACTTTTTGACACTGGAATACAAATCCAGTGACATGATCCCTCTACCACTGCTTCCCCTAACATTTCAGAAGCAAAACTTCTTATATTTTTGTTCCACTTAAATGCTGACAATCAAGAATTTGCAAGTTGTCATTAGGAAATTTCCACCTCAGTACTTCATCGTTTTGATGGCAGAGTGCATTTGGAATTTATTTACAGAAGATTAATTGCCTATTCTGCTTCTTTTTTCTTCTGCTGACTCAGAATTTGCGATGTTTGTGCAACCAAAGAGATGCTGTTAATAATGACCAGACAGCCATCACAATCTCAGGTTTCATTAAACACATTGACTAGTCCTATATGGCACTGGGAGTGGGGTGCTAACTAAAACATCAGGTACTTTCACCATCTCAGGGCTTCCAACCCAAAATAAAAAATACAATCAATGTAGATATTAGTAACTGCAGTGTTTCCAAATTACCCAAATTAATTCTTTGCATGTTAACATTTTATAACCACTTGTGAACACTCACACGATCACATATATCAATTCAATAATTAATAAACAGGTTTCCTCACTTAGTCATGTGTGCTGTTTGGATTACACCAATTGAATATACCATTGACTTGAATAGAAATATTAAAAAAGCAATATTTTAAGACTAACCTTTCTGAACAAAGTCAATCTCACAGGCATTGTATAATCCAGGGATTCCCACAGTGGGTGTTGGAATATCAAGCTGGATTGCAAGCTTCAAGGTATTGTCCGACCTTCTAGCATTCCTCTCATAGGCTTTGCAACGACTTTAGCCTCAAAATGGAGTCACAATGGGGCTTTAGGAAGCACTGGTACATAGCTTAAATCATTGCTTGGTGAAACTGGATTTGAGTATTAATAACCTAAATTTCTGGAAAAGCTCAGTAGGTTTGGCCAGAAAACTTAACTCTATCTCTCATTTTTCACCAACAAATCACACAAATTTAACAGCACTGCATAAGAAATTTCACACAGGGCACAAGTCAGAATGCTTAATAGTTTAATCAACTGCTGAAAAACGACTACATGGTTTCTGCAATGCTGCAAAGAATGTGTGCTTTATCTTTGAAAGGTGCAATATTCCCACAGGCATTAATGGTTAATTGGTCTCCAGCAAGCATCAGGTCAAGTAGTCATTAGATCTACTTTTATTCCTCTCTCTCCTGAAGTAGGAGCAATTTTTCTTTTTAAATAAGCTTACTTTATAAATGGAAAAATCAGTAGCTTTGCTTTCTAATTATTTTCAACAAGTGATACAGAAATGTGTGAGAGACGGTATGGCATCTGAAGTATGATGGAGATACCTCAAAATTAGAAAGAGGCAGAACATGGAAAGAGAAACAGAAAGAAAGGCAAGTGAAATGTGAGGAAGAGAAAAAAACAGAAATAATAATGAAGAGACAGATGCTCATCCTCAGTCGCTTATCCCATTAACAATAAAATTTGTATCAGAACCTCTTACCCTCCAGCGGACATAATCGAGGTGCCTTTTCTGGCATTAACTTGCCATCTTTATGAAGGCAGTACAGCTCAGCGATCTCCTGCTGACAATGTTTGCTTTTGGCCCTGGAGAGTGCGGACAATGCTTCCTTGCCTGATATTTCACATCTGGGAGTCTGCTCATAATGGATTTCTTGCGTATTTTTTCCAATCATCACATCTTTATAAACATTCCCAGTCTTGTGGTTTGGTTGCAAATTGCTGGCATTTTTTGCCTGATAGTTCCCATACTTTAGGACTTCATTGGTGCTCTTGCCTAGCAATGAATGATCCTTGGCTTTGCCCACCTGCTCATACTTGGCTTTCTTCTCAGTTGGTGCCTTACTCTTCACTTCCGGCTGCAACTTCTGCTTTTGCATTCTGGGCCCAAAATTACTATTGTCAATATTTTCAAAGTCTTTCGGGACAGAGTTTTCATTATTACTGTCAATCCGATTTTTTTCCTTTGGCTTATGAGAAAGAAGCACACCCTGGAAAAGAGAGAGAGACACACACAGAAAGCAGACTATTAGTATTAGAAAGCCAGTCAACAAATTTGATAAGAACAAGCTACTGTTTAAAATTTTTTGACAGACAAGAGCAAATCTTTCTGTTATTGCACATGGGTGTATCAGGTGGCCAAAACATAGAAAGGATATGTAGGATTATACAATGACAAAGAAACCCATCCAAATTAGGCTTCAAATATGGATAGAGAATTGGATTAGCTGTTACATCCGCATGATTCTCTCTGCCCCAGTGATAGTTGTAGACTGTGCCAAGTTGACTCATTGCAGAGGAAAATCTACCGTTCATGACACGAGTCCCTCACTATAGTTACATTCTGCAGTAGCAATTCAAGGTGCACTAGATAAGAAATCCCCTCTGCAATACATTGTTTGACTTATTTCTGTACAAAAAAATATACAATTAATTTTAAGTAACGATGTAATAAACTGAAAAAGCCTAGCTGAATTTCACAATATCACAATTCCAGCGAGCTCCAACAAAACATATAATCTCAGGGTGCCTCTACACTGCACTTACCACAAAGAACAGGGAATAATTAAAGGAGCTAAATAGTGAACGGGTTTCTCCATTTATAATTAAGGGAGTGCATTAAGTTTTGTTTAACCAAATGTATCATAAAAAAAATCAGTTTTCCAGGTAATAAAAAGAAGATCATCCCCTTCTGCCAAATAGTCTCTATTCTAGTTTCATTGAAACCATCTTGGCTCTGCTGTGATCTGGCAACTGAAGAGAGTTATACTTGGCTACACAGAACATGACTGTGCAGAGTTCCACACTGAAATCCAACAGCGGATCTCTTGTATATTTGATCACGGAAAATATTGAAGTAAAAAACCAATGTTAAATTTTATAAATTTTGATACTGACAATTGCAGACAGATGCAGCACTTCTGACACCAGTTTAGACAATATCATAATTTAACAATAATTTCAGTTAATTTTCCATTATTCAATTATATCTCCATTCTTAGAATTTTGAAAGACATTAATCAATGAGAATGTCACCAACCCTCAGCCATAATGAGTTTGGCAAAGTATTATATATCTGACTTGTTCATGTAGATCTGATCCACCCAATTCTGACTACATAGCAAACAAACATAAACAGAAAAGGTGAGAGGTGTATTTCAGTATCATGTTTATGTGCTATTATATAATATACATTTTAATAAGAAGGTAAGTTGTAAGAGAAATATGCCATTCAGCTCAACAGAATGTATGGAATGAGTTGATACAGTTACAACATTTAGAAGGCATCTGAATGGGTATATGAATAAGAAGGGTTTAGAGGGATATGGAGAAAGTGAGGACTGCAGATGCTGGAGATCAGAGCTGAAAATGTGTTGCTGGAAAATCGCAGCAGGTCAGACAGCATCCAAGGAGCGGGAGAATCGACGTTTCGGGCATGAGCCCTTCTTCAGGAATCCTGAAGAAGGGCTCATACCCGAAACGTCGATTCTCCTGCTCCTTGGATGCTGCCTGCTCTGCTGCGCTTTTCCAGCAACACATTTTCAGCTTAGAGGGATATGGGCCAAGTGCTGGCAAATGGGACTAAATGAAGTCAGGATATCTGGTCAGCATGGACAAGTTGGACCGAAGGGTCTGTTTCCGTGCTGTACATCTCTATAACTCTAAGTCTGTCTATCATTCAGTGATATCATAGCTCCAATTTCATCTTTTGCCTCAAACTCTTGTTGATTAAAAGTCTATCTTAGCCTTAAAGCATTCTTAAGGAATGATATTTAAGACTGCCAAAATGCCAGTATATTTCCTCAAATAGTGAAATTAGAATCTGTATGACTAAGTTAGCTCCTGAGCTGGAAGGTTTGTTTTCAGATGTTTCGCCACCATGACCAGGTAAAACATACTCACCCTCAACAACCCTCTGCAGTAAAGAATTTCAAAGATGCATTATCCTCGGAGAAAATTCCTCCTAATCACTGTTCTAAATTGGCAACACCTTATATGGAGATTATGCCCTGTGGTCCTAGACTGTCCGACAACGTTTCTGTACCTACTTTGTCAAGTCTCTCACATCCTGTATGTTCTAATAATGTCACCTCTCATTCTTCTAAACTCCAATGAGTACAGGCCGAGCCTACTCAACCTCTTCTCTAAGACAGATTCTCCCCATACCTGGTATTAGCTGAGTGAAACGTCTTCAGACTGCCAAAATGCCAGTATGTTTCCTCAGATAGTGAAATAAGAATCTGTAGTACTAAAGTTAGCTCCTGAGCTGGAAGGTTTGTTTTCAGACATTTTGTCACCATGACCAGGTAATATCATCAATAGAGTCTCCAGTGAAGTGCTGGTGGTTTGGTCCTGTTTCCCTATTTATAGGGTCTTGGTTTCTTAAGGTGAGTGATGTCATTCCAGCTCTTTTTTCCTATATTTCAACATGGGCAAAAACTGTAAACGATCTTCCT
This sequence comes from Chiloscyllium punctatum, assembly GCF_047496795.1. NCBI lineage: Eukaryota > Metazoa > Chordata > Chondrichthyes > Orectolobiformes > Hemiscylliidae > Chiloscyllium > Chiloscyllium punctatum. The sequence continues at coordinate 66,722,160 of NC_092778.1, read as the reverse complement.
GGTGTTGCCTTATACAATCCTAGTAAGACCTCCCTAATTTTATACTCCATTTCTTTTGAAATAAAGGAAATAAAAATATTTCATTTCCATGCTCAGATAATCATTTGAAATCACAAAATATTCAGTGGCCAAACAAATAAATTTGAAGAAACTCAAATCTGTATCATGTATCTGTTCCTTTAATGGGCATTGTCAGTTCAATTGAATTTTCTTTCTCCCTCAATATGTTCAATTCCTGGAACAGGTTGTTGTGAGAACATTTGCTGTTATGCTGTTCTTAGGATTCCTGAGGAAAGTCCTTTCTATGGAAATTCTTTTTAACTGTGGTAGCAAAACTAAAATGGTTCTTATTAAAGTAATGAGAGCAAGCTCAAATAAATTAAGATTTGTTTAACTGTGATGTTTTGATCAAAGCTGATGGTAATACGGGACAGGTCAGATTTCAGAGTGCAAACTCGTCGATAAACTATTACCAAGACCATTTTGGTTCAGAAATTTCATTACCACGGTGGTCAGTCATTGAACATAATTTACATAAGGATACTCTTTTAGCAAAAAGCACAAGTCAATTACATAAAATGAAAATAATTTTTTAAAAGATCTGATCGTAGACAACACAAAAATAATTCAACCCTTCTTTCCCAATCACTCCTCTCTTCATTTTAAAATTTCTAACTCAACTGTCGAGATCACACACATTTTCTTTTGGCAACTCTCTGTATATTCACCAAGTGTGATTCCATCAGTTACTATCTCTCTCCATAAGATGCATAAACAAGTTAACACTGACTTGTCTGACTTTGATTAATTTGAGGCTGTTAAAAACAGCTGATGGACTGAAAGCTTCCACAAAATAGAAGTTGCCTTGTGCTGGAAACATCTTCTGAACCTAACTTGCTAGTGGCCTCCAGCTCTCTGTCTCTTTGTCGATCATAAAACCTCAAAGCACTGCAAGTATTTGATCTCTCCAAATGCATCATCTCACATTTTTCCAGGTTGAATCCTATTTGACACCTTTCTGCCCTCATGACCAGTTCTCTGATACCATCCTGCAATCCATAGCTTCCTTTTCGCTGTTGAACACATGGACAATTTTTATGTCATCTGCAATTTTGTTGATCACTGGAAAAGCACAGCTGGTCAGGCAGCATCCGAGGAGCAGGAAAATCGACATTTCACACATAACCTCTTCATCAGTCTGTTGTCAAAAGACTTGCCGCATTCCTGATGGAGAGCTTATGCTCAAAACATTGACTTTCCTGTTCCTCAGAAGTTATGTGACTGGCTGTGCTTTTCCAGCATCACACTTTTGATTCTGATCTCCAGCATCTGCAGTCCTCACCTTCTCCCTGCAAAAAACACCAGTCAATCATTAACCTTTGTTTTCTTCCACTGAGTCAATTTTGCATCCAACTTGCTATAGTCCCTGGATCTCATAAGCTTTTACTATTTCCAACCAGTCTGTTGTGAAAAGACTTGCCAATATCCATGTACATCACATCAGTAAAGTATTGAAATCAACCTTAGTTACTTCCTCAAAAGATTCAATCAACTTGCATTAGATAGCATTTTATGACACCTGACAGTGCTTTATAGCCAATGAAGTACTTGCACTCTTCAGTCACTGTAGCAATGCTGAAAACAGAAAAAACAAGTTTCAAAACAGCTAGCTCCCTCAAACAGTAATGTGACAATGGATTTAAAATAAATGAATTATCTGGTCAAAGTGATATTGGTTGATATATTTGCCAGAATTATCAGAATTTAGAGTACAGAAGTAAACAAGCAAATTGTTGATTTGGCTAAAGTTGGGTGGAGATTGCAGTATACCAAACTAGTAATCCTGAAGCTCGCACTAACGTTCTGGGGGACATGGGTTGGGATCTCACGATGGCCGATGTGGAGATTTGATTGCATTAAAAATCTGGAATAAAAAGCCAGCCTAAAGGTGACCATGTAGCCAATGCTGATGATAAAAACCCATCTGGTTCCATCTATCCTTTAGGTCAAGAAATCTGCCATATTTAACTGGAACTGGTTTACATGTAATTCTAGACCTACGACAATGTGGTTAACTCGTAACTGTTAATTAGGGACAGGCAATCAATGCTGGTCTAGCCAGTTACACACACATGACATGAACAAATTTAAAAATTGAGCCCAGTTTTAGAGTGTTATTATTTTAGATGTCAAAGTTATGTATGAGTTTTATTAGCACAGTCACAGAGTTTTAGTTAGGATGAAAGACAGGAGGATTTACTTTAAACACCCATACCATTATGAAACAGAATGTACTGCCAGAAATATGCCATAATAAAAGAATCCATAATTCTTTCTAAAAAAAAGTTATACATCTGAAAAGGTAAACTTAGGGTTAAAGAGGCAAAGAACAGAGAACAGGACTAAAGGTACAGCTGGATTTGCCTTCATGATCTGAATGATCTTTCTCTGTGCTGTAAAATGCACTCTCCTGACGCATATATAGAATTGAGCAGGTTTTAGAAAGATCCAAAATCACTTCAAAATCAAAGATAAAACAGAAACCACAGCGGCAATTCTTACAGATGATTACTGCTAACAGATTACCCATCTCGTACTTCCCCAGGTCTTTGAGTACTGGTGTGTTGTTCACATGGCCAAAGGGACAAGTCTCTTTAAATAGCCTTCTGAAGACAAATAAATTTAAATGAACAAGACTATCAGAGAAAGAGCTGATCTTTGGTCATCTTTTAACTCAGGTACTAACATAAGCTCTAACTTGCTTGAGTGACCAGAATCAAAAGTTAGTTCAGCATTATTTCTGTGATTTAAAATATTCTAACGATTGCCAGAGTGCAGTTCCATGGACAGGTTAGATTGGCAATTTACTACAGTCTTTCTATTTAACTCTCTAGGGATGCACATCTTTATTAAAATCGAGAAGGCATGTTAAGTTGATCTTCAGGCTTAACCATACTGAAAGATAACAAACAGACTGGGAATTTATAATAGATTATAAATTTAAAATTAATTCAATGCTCCAAATATTCTTTGTACATGTTCTATCGGAACTGATTTTATATGGATCATAATTAGATTGAATGACAGAATCTACACAAAGATACAGACCATTTGGACCAACTGGCTTATTCTCTTGTTAATGCTCCATCTCTGCATTCACTTTAGAAGTATATCCTTTCTTCCTCCTGTGTGTGTTTGTCTATGTTCCATTAATTATATTTATGCTGTACATGTTGAGTTCGAAATTGGCTAAAGTAGTCTCTCCCCCAATTGGATTTATTTCTACTTACAGCCCATAGTCTTGGTCACTGGAAAATGGTCGTGTAAAGGAATGGTAGTACCTCTACATCTGAGGCAGAGGCTCCTCAGATAAAGGTAGATAGGTTCTTGGCTAAATTATGCAAAGGGGTGAAAGGTTATCGGGGATAGGCAGTGATCAGATCAGCCGTGATCATACTGAATGGCAGCACAGGCTTGATCTTGCCCCTAATTCAAATGTAGGTCTATTTTCCTTTTACAAGTGGGAACATTTCTCTGTCTACTTTATCAAACACATTCACAATTCTAATGACTTCCACTGAATCACACCTCAACATTTTTTTCCACAAGAAGCCCATAGTACTCAGCCTTCCCCTCAGGTATAGTTATCTGTGTTCAGGTCACAGCAGAAACAAGAGTGAAATGAAAATCGATTGTACTATTTAAAAACGTGGCAAAATATTCACAATGAAAAACCTAAATACTGATCCATGTACCTTTATTTGTATCTCCTCATTTGCCTGCAGGGTGTTTATATGTAATAACTCAGAAATATGCACAATATTCATGTGTGGTCTCATCAAGGTTCTATTCAAGCTCTTCCCAATGACTCGGAGACAGGAGGTCATTTGAATTTGCAGGATCAGCAATAATAGCTTCAGTGACCTCTATATAAGGGGAAGGAAGAAAGGGCTTAGCAAAGTCACAATCTAAAGCCGGCACTTGATCGGCAGCATCAGTTGGCAGTTTTACTCACTCCTGTCTTTTGCTGTGTCTCAGGTTTGCCCCTGCCCAGAGCTGTGGGACAGTGAGCCAGTATTTACTGCTTATTTGCCCCTGCCCAGAGCTGTGGGACAGTGAGCCAGTATTTACTGCTTATTTGCCCCTGCCCAGAGCTGTGGGACAGTGAGCCAGTATTTACTGCTTATTTGCCCCTGCCCAGAGCTGTGGGACAGTGAGCCAGTATTTACTGCTTATCCTTAGGTGAACTTTAGGGTCTAAAGGCCAATGGCAATGTCAATCAAACATCTAACCACATTGCTGCAGTAGACAGTTCTACAAGGCACCATCAGGAATAAAGAACTGTCTGATCCGTCGGTTTGATCAGAGCTTACCAGTTGGCACATCCTCCAACTTTGATTTACTTTGACTGTTGAAAGCTTAACTTTCCTGAAGTTGCTTATTTACTGACATTTTAAAGTAACATTGATGAATTTTACAAGTCAGCCCAATGTTGAGAACATTGACAAGCCAGCTCTGTGGAATAATCAGTTATCCTTCCAAAACTAATATCAAAGTTAAACATTTCAGTCTCAGACTAAAACAAGGCAGACATTATCATTCAGTGAAACACTGGATTCCATTTTGCACACTCAATGGCAACATTTGGGAGCTTCAAAATACATGTAAAGAAAATGAGTGCACTGAATTCTTACAGAAAACTCTGGATATTGCATGATTTGGAGACACCAGTGTTGGACTGGGGTGTACAAAGTTAAAAATCACACAACACCAGGTTATAGCTTAATTGGAAGCACTAGCTTTCGGAACACTGCTCCTTCATCATCACCTGATGAAGGAGCAGCGCTCCAAAAGCTAGTGCATCCAAATAAGCCTATTGGACTATAATTGTGTGATTTTTAACTGAATATTGCATGCATTCCACATAACTGAAAGATCACAATGGGGTGATACACTGAACTCAAATTCAATTTTCAACTATTCTCAATGGCAGAGGAGGAAAAAGGTACACCAACAGTCAAAATTCTTTAAATTGCAAAGTACTCGAGATTGAAGCATCTTCATTCTTTGAAGTACCACTCAGTTTATTTGGACACAACAATACATTAATGTTTCCAGAGTCATAAAGCGTGGCGCTGGAAAAGCACAACTGGTCAGGCAGCATCTGAAGAGCAAGAGAGTGTTCCTCGGATGCTGCCTGACTGGCTGTGCTTTTCCAGCACCACACTTCTTGACTCTGATCTCCAGCATCTGCAGTGCTCACTTTCTCCTACGTTAATGTTGCCCACAATAAACAAAGGAATGTATTGTTAATCTCAAAAACAATATCAATCACTAAATTTTGCAGTAACGTTCCTTTTTTGTGATCTCACTGTGGGTTTAACAGATATAATCTAATAAGAATAATTCTGGTTAAAGCTTGTCCTTTGTTCAAGTGAACATACACATTGATGACTCTCCAAACAAAGTTGAGTTCTCAACAATATGGATCTAGTCTATAGTTGCATGGGCTGAAGCATTAAACTAACTTCTCAAGCTAAAGTACAAGTATTCTGTGTTAAAAGGCAACTGTTAAAGACAATGAAACATTGGATAGTACTTTCTTATTGATATACAATTACAAAGTCCTTTTTATTTATAAATTGAAGGACTAGTATCAATAATTTTTTTCTGGAATTCAGAGCTGACTCAATTTATTCAAATCATTTTTCATCAGCATTACTTCTGTCATCATGTTGAATAACTTTGTTGGGGAGAATATCTATTCCAGGGACAGTAAGGGGTAAGCTTCAGTAAAAGATATGCTTTCAACTACATATAATATTGAGTCTTTAAAGCACATGGTACAGTTTGGCTTTGATGGGCATTTAAGATTTTGGATTTTATATTGTCAAAGTGCAGTGATCTGGTGCATAATTTATTTGCATGTTCCTAGTCTTTTTAAAAAAATACTTGTGTCACATTGGTCACAGTTCTGTTAAAATTCAAAATTCCAATATCCACAATTATAAATGAAATTATCATTTTGAACTGAAATCCTTCCACCGTGATGGCATGAAAGCACCATGGAGTGGATCTTACAGGACATCATATCACTAAATGGTTTATGGTCACACTTCCCACCCAAAGCCCAGCTGCCTCACAGTGAAATTACGCTAGGATCCGCCATGATCAGAGTCATTAAGCACAGAAATAACCCTTCGGTCCAACTCCTCCAGGCCAACCAAGTTTCCTAAACTGCACTAGTTCTATTTGCCTGCATTTGGTCCATTTCCCTCTGAACATTTCCTACTCATGTACCTGTCCAAATGTCTTTTAAATGTTGTAACTGTGCCTGCATCTACCACTTCCTCTGGCAGTTCATTCCATATAACTACCACACTCTATGTGGAAAAAGTTACCCCGCAAGTACCTTTAAAATCTTTCCTCTGTCACATTAAATCTGTGCCCTCTAGTTTTGGACTCCCTATCTATACCTCTCATGATTTTACAAACCTCAATCTCCTACACTCCAGGATTTAAAAAAGCGTTCCAATCTATCCAGCCTCTCCTTATAATTCAAACTCTCCAGCCCTTTATTTCAATTGGAACGGAATGTAAAAGTAGCCGAGGTTTTGCTCAGACTGTACAAGATACTAGTTATGTTCCCAAGGTCCAAGAAGTTCAGAACCAAAGATCATAGTTCAAGGAAATGGGGTCGTCCATTTAGGACTGAGATGAAGAGAAATTCCTCATCCAGGGAGTGGTGAGCCTGTGGAATTCTCTGGCACAAAAAGAATTGTTTAGATTAGATTCCCTACGGTGTGGAAGTAGGCTCTTCGGCCCAACAAGTCCACACCAACCCTCCGAAGAGCAACCCACCCAGACCCATTCCCCTACACCTAACACTACGGGCAATTTAGCATGGCCAATACACCTAACCTGCATATTTTTGGACTGTGGGAGGAAACCAGAGCACCCGGAGGAAACCCACGCAAACGCAGGGAGAATGTGTAAACTCCACACAGAGAGTCGCCTGGAGGTGGGAATTGAACCCAGGTCTCTGGCGCTGTGAGGCAGCAGTGCTAACCACTGTGCCACCGTGCCGCCAAACTCTAATCCTAGAGTTAGATTATTAGAATTATTAGAAGATTTTATTGTCACGTGCACTCAAGCATAGGAAGAGTACAGTGAAAAGTGTACAAAGTCGACATTCTTAGTTACAAAACTAGAATTAAACAAAACAGAAAAAAATGAAAAATAGGCAAAGGATAGGAAGATATCCAAATCTTAAAGTCTAAACTCCATAAAAGCTCATCCACCAATGCAGGCCTAGCCACAGCCTGGAGTCTTGGCCAGCTGTGTTCTTGTTGTAAAATTGCAATATTTAAAAGGCATCTGGATGGGTATATGAATAGGAAGGGTTTGGAGGGATATGGGCCGGGTGCTGGCAAGTGGGACTAGATTGGGTTGGGTTGGGATATCTGGTCGGCATGGATGGATCTATTTCCATGCTGTACATCTCTATGAGTCTATGATGCCACAGCTGTCCCCAGTGGCTATAAGGAGGCCGTGTCATTGCTGCTGCTGCTGCTGACCACCACAAGGCTGCTGCCAGTATGTGAAAAGCTCACTCTCACTGCTGATGTTGTGCTGCCACTACCTCTGACCCCATTGCCATCTCCAACCTTTGGGAAACTGCCACTATTCCACTCATGGTCTGCTATTGCTGCTGCGCTGATGGCACTGAATTGCCACAAAAGGCTTTAAAGAAAAGAAAACAAAGAAAAAGGGGAAAAAAGGTAAAACCTGACAAGAAGAAACAAAGAAAAAAGTCAGACAGGAGCAGCCGAGCAGTTTTGAACAGTTTTGAAAGCAATTGAGGCCAAAACACTGAGTATTTTCAAGAAGAAGTTCAATACAGGTCTTAGGTCTAAAGGGATCAATGGGTATGGGGCGAAAGTGGGAACTGAGTTGGATGATCCGCTACAATTGTATTGAATGGTGCAGCAGGCTTTAAAAGGCTGAATGGCCTATTCCTATTTCTTAAGGTCGCTATGTTTGAGTTGTCATACTTGGTTTCATTGTAATACTGGGTAAAAACAATGACTGCAGATGCTGAAAACCAAATACTGGATTAGTGGTGCTGGAAGAGCACAGCAGTTCAGGCAGCATCCAACGAGCAGCCAACGCTGCTCGTTGGATGCTGCCTGAACTGCTGTGCTCTTCCAGCACCACTAATCCAGTTCATTGTAATACTGTCAGTCAGAAGATTTGGGTTCAAGTTCTGAATACTTAATTTAGGGGTTAGTCCTCCTGATGTCTTGGCTAATATTTATCCCACTAAATTGATGTAATTGGTCATGAAAACCTTCCTATTATAGGGGCCATGCTGTGAACAATCTGTTGTCCATATTTCCTACACCAGAACAGAGTCTGCACCTCAAAAGCATTTCATTGGCTGTAAATGGCTTTAAGATATAAATAAAGATATGACAGCTACATAGCACTATTCATGACATGATCAAATAGTTTTACAGCCAACTATGTGCTTTAAGTGTTATCACTGTTGTAATGTGGGAAATAGTAGCAAATTTGCACACAGCAACTTCTCTTAAACAGGACACAGAGGATAACTCCCCTGCTCCTCTCTGAAATAATGGTATGCGATTTTTTTTCTTGGTCTGTCTCTTTTATTCTCTTTTTCTGTCAATCTATTTCTCTGCATCACCCTTTCTATCCCTATTTCTTCATCTCTCTCTCTCTCTCTCTCTCTCTCTCTCTCTCTTCTCCCACCGAAAAAAAACTGGCCACTATCCCTTTCTCTATTTGTCCATTTTTCCATCGCACTTCCCTGTTTTTCCCTGTGTCTTTCTGCTACCTCTCTCTCTCTGTCTCTCTCTGTCTCTCTGTCTCTCTCTCTCTCTCCCTTCCTCTCCTTTTCAGCAGATCTGATCATTCCCAAGGATTGTTGCTATCAACCTTGGCATCAAATAAAAGTTTAACAAAATGTCAGAACGTTATACTTTCAGTATCAGAAAAGATGAAGATAGTCAAGAAACTAAATAAGGATGTTTCAGTGAAAACTGTGTGGGACATGCATGGTGTGAGTGTCTTTAACAGTTTACAACATCAAAATGCTTCAAGAATACATCCAAGATTTGATCAAGCAGCATCTATAGATAGTGAAACAAAGTTGGTGTTGAATCCAGTGCTGACTATCATACTGGACTTGAAACATTAATTCGGTTGCTCTCTCCAGGCCTGCTTTGTCTCATATTTCAGATTTCCAGCAACTGTAGTATTTTGCTTTAATTTAAGGTGCAGGGTATTTGAATAAGTTGAACAATTTTATTTTATTATGTTTATACTGTTTTATAACAACTATTCTTCAGGTAAATATATCTTGGGTGTTTTAGGGTTCACACACCTACAAACATTCTCACATTATTCTGTCGTCCAGAATATTCTGAAATCCAGAAAGAATTTGATCTTAAACATGCTGGGCTTGATTGGACAGGTTCCACTGTATTTGCATATCTTACACAAAACAAAAAAAAATCAGCATAATGATTGTACATTTTCCAGCTGTCAATATTGTTAAGCTGTGGTGGAACTATTTAACACTAATTATACACTACCTCTCAACTTACTCTAATTATCTGCTTACCAACTAAGATAGAGCCTAATTAGGAGAAAACTTTTAGATAATATCAAAAAGAATTCCCAATTACATGTGTTTTATACAGAGAGCAGCAGAAGATCTGAATTATCAGACTTTTAAAATATCTGTTAAGAATGATTGCAAGGCAGTGTACAATTACAGAAATCTAATTGATACTATTTGAATTTAAGTGTTTATGTCTTATATTGCTCAAATGAAACACCTATAAGAGATCTTGCAGCTTGTTCTGAGCACAAATAAACAGCTTCTGTTCTGAATAAAAGGTATTTTGATTTATAAAAATACTGCTCTTTAAAGAATTGGAGATGAACATAGGTGCCATGACAATAAAACATTTACAAAGTAAGTAAACATGAACAACATGAAAGTGGTAAAGCACCTGGTCCACGGGCTAACAGATTATAAACCAGCTTTCATGAGGTATTTATCATATTTTGCTGCTGGCCACAACTCTCATTACAGTTTTCCAGAGCAGACATGTTCCTGCAATTGCTGGGTTATTAAATGCACAACTTTTAGCCAAATTCTGCAATAAATATAGGCATAATGAATGGACTAAAATTAGATTTACCTCAGGCATCTGCTTCGAAGTCGAAAGACAAGAAAAGCTCAGAGCCCTCTTATTAAACCTCTACATAATAATAACATTTTTGGCTTTCTCACACCTCCACTCCCAAGGATAATTTAGCTGAATCAGAGGTTTAACTATTTGCCCAATTGGAACTCATCCAATTGGTACAAAGCCATACTGAACTGACCGCTAAATTTGACAGAAATGAGGAAACATTCTGTTATTGTTTTATACTAATATTTTTCATCAAATGCTTTCGAAAAATTCACAACTTCAAATGTGCTCCAACATATCTAAACAACTGTTCTTCCCTGAAGCTTTTCAAAAGCCTACCTAGCCCTCCAAAACAGTTGGATGGAACTATGCCATTCTTTCCTCCCAATTGTCTTTTCTCGCTTGTATTCCCAGATGAACCAATCATCCCAAGACCAGAAGTAGAAAACCAGGCGCCCAAAGTAAAGTCAGGATGTCTTCACCCAAGTGTAGTTCACCAGTCAAGGCAGCAGACAGCAAATGACAACTCCAATGTAAATGGAATCTGATGGAATTCTGGAAAGTAAAGGTCCAGTGTGACATCCTAAGTTTGTATCTTGCTAACATGTTAATTTTCTGATTCTACATTCGAGAAGAAGTAGTGATGCATTTGCATTCTCACTGGACACATCATCCAGATAAAGTTCTGGACATTTGTTTGAATCCCATCACAGTGCTTGGTGAAATGTTAATTACATTAATATATCTGGACTCTGAAATCTAATGGCATCAGGTCAAACGTGTGTGGAAACCTCCTGCTGATTAGCATCTGTTGTATCCCCCTCAGGCCTTCTCCTCCACGATGATCCACCACTTGGACAATGCATGGAGGTTGGCAAAGGCACATAATGCAGTATCTTTTGGGCGGGGGGAGGGGGGGTGAGTTCAATGTCCATAAGCAGGACCGCCTTGGTACCACTGTTACTGACCAAGCTGGTGCAGTCCTAAAGGATGTAGCTCACAGACTGGTCCAGGTCCTGAGCACCCCAGCATCTGAGGTGCCTGTCTTCAAACATGTGAGTCATTTCACATGATAAGGCATAAAAGAAATTGCTGCTATCTACCTGTGATGTGGAGGTGCAGTGTTGGACTGGGCTGGACAAAGTTAAAAATCACACAACACCAGGTCATAGTCCAACAGGCTCATTTGGAAGCACTAGCTTTCAGAGCGCTGCTCCTTCATCAGGTAGCTAGTGGGACAGGATCATAGGACATAGAATTTATTGTAAAAAGCAAAGTGTCATACAACTGATGCGATGTATTGAACAAACCTAGATTGCTGTTGAGTCTTTAATCACTTGGAATGGGTTGCAGGTTTCGATTCATTCATATGCAAATCCCAGAACTTCTTTCAAGCTACATTCCTGACATAACAAGGTTTTATTAAAAACTGTGACATATCAGCTCAGACAATGTATTGAAGGTGTAAGGTTAGAGTATGTATTTCATCTTTAAGTCGGACTGGTTCTATTTCCAAAGTAGGAATCTATAAAATGTCACATGGACTCACTGCCTACAGATTGTGCGCTTTTTGAACAAAATAGAACGCATCTACAAATATAATTCTGCAAATGCAAATTCACCTCATAGACTTGTATGTGCATGTGAGGGAAAGAGAGCGACAGAGTGTGAGAGTGTATGTGTGTGCATACATGTGCACTCTTGTGGGTGTGTGTGTGTACGTGTGCATGCGCCTGAGAGACAGTGTACAGTGCAGCGGGGTCACCTGTAGTGCAACATGAACCCAAGGTCCTGATGAGGCCATTTCCATGGTCATCCACCTAGTATCATTTGTACTTTACTGAGCCAAAAGAAAGCACAATCAGCTTCAGACAATCACTTAGTGTTAATTTGAGTCATAGAGATGTACAGAATGGAAACAGGCCCTTCAGTCCAACGCATCCTTCTGAACAAATATCATAAATTAATCTAGTCCCATTTGACAGCAATGGCCCATATCCCTCCAAACCCTTCCTATTCATATACCCAACCAAATGCCTTTTAAATGCTACAATTGTACCAATCTCCACTACTCCCTCTGGCATTCCATACATGCATCACCCTCTGATGAAAACATTGCCCCTTAGTTCCCTTTCTCTTCTCACTTCTAGTTCTGGACTGCCCCACCCCGGGGAAAAGACCTTGGTTACTTACCCTATCCATGCCTCACCAGATTTCTATAAGGTCACCCCTCAGCCTCCGATGCTCCAGCGAAAACAGTCTCAGCCTATTTATCCTCTGCCTGTAGCTCAAACCCCCCCATCCTTGGCAGCATCCTCATAAATATTTTCTGAACCTTTTCAGGTTTCGCAACATCCTTCCTGTAGTAGAGAGACCAGAATTGCACACAGTATTCCAATAGTGGCCTAACCCTCCCAAACCCAAAGGTGAGGTGCAAAACGATGAAAATTAGTTAGGAAATGATAATTGGCTTCAGATAATATTGTTACAGTGATTTTATGATTTGGAATTTTCTTTGCATGCAATCCAGAATTCTGACTTGAAAATACGTATGTTCAAATTGCACACAAATTTCCTGCCAATCTTATTAGTATCAGATAAATTGGAACGTGAAAGTGGGTACTGCAGATGCTGGAGATCAGAGTCAACAGTGTGATGCTGGAAAAGCACAGCAGGTCAGGCAGCATCCGAGGAGCAGGAGAATCGACCTTTTGGGAAAAAGCCCTTCATGATTTCTGATGAAGGGCTTTTGCCCAAAACGTCAACTCTCCTGCTCCTCGGATGCTGCCTGACCTGATGTGCTTTTCCAGCACCACACTCTTGACTTCGATAAATTGGTGTAAATCCACATAAAGAATTGGCCACCAAGTAAAGGATCAAACCTGCATCATAAATTTCTTTAGTTTCAATTCATCATTCATTCACACCAGGCACAGAATATTTAAGAACTTGTAACTGAGGAAGCCTTTCAATTTTTAATGATGCTGATGTCAAAAATATTTCCATTTCTAAGAATGCAGATGAGGTCTCAGTGAGGATAAATTAAAGAACAAAACTGTTGAACGTTTGTAAGTAACACCATCACTCACAAGCTCCCACACACCGTCCCGACTGGGAAATATATCACCGTTTCTTAACTATCGCTCGGTCAACATGTGGAAATCTCTGCCCAACACTGATATGCCGACATCACACGAACTGCAACAGTTCAAGGTGGAAACTCACCATCGCCTTCTCAAGGATACCAAGGGATTGGCTCCAAATTCTAGCCTAATGTAAGACACTCAATGTATGAAAAAAAAGTAAACACCAGAAAAATGCCACTTCCCTGTTGTGCAAGGGAACCTGGTCAGGATTTGAAGAGAGTTTTGAGCAAACACAATGAGGTAATTTGCATGGATGGCTTTGTAACTTGGGATAAAAACAGAAACTGCCAGGAAACTCAACTCTGGTCGTATCCATGGAGAGAGAAACAGATTTAACATCAAGTCCAAATGGCCCTCTGGTTTTTCTCTCCCATCAGATACTGCCAGACCTGCTGAGTTTCTCCAGCAATTTCTGTGTTTGTTTCAGATTTTCAGTATCTGCAATATTTTGCCTTTATTTCAATATGACTCTTTGGAATGGTAACTTGCAATTTAGGAGCTGCGGTATTTCAGGCCAATGGATTAAAGGATAATGCAAAAGAGGAAGGAAATTAAGCGATAGTGTATGCATTTACGTCCAAATTTCAGCAAACGTTTTAATCTTGTGTTGCATCGTAACTCAGCACATCGTTGGGGATTTATATCCTAGTACTTCAGGCTGATTTTCTGATGGCATTCTCATCAAAGACTGGTTCATGATGGTATCTAAAGGCTTTGGTTGCTTCCGAGTCAGTGTTATTCTGGAGTGAATTGCCACCAACTGTCTGTATTTTATGTTATAACAAGTGTTACAGGAAGAAGTTACAGCTGGAGAAAATGCTGGCACAGGGAACTGCTCTGTGTGAGGCCAGACTGCAAATGTGGTGAGCAGCAGGCAAGAAAAATCCATATTAAAGCTCACAAATCACAGGAGAACAGTCACCAGAACAATACATAATACAATCAAAGACAAATATAGGTTTAAAAAAATAGTAGAGAACACTCCTGCTTTGAGCCCACCCTGCCTGAAAACTGAATTAGTGTAAAATACAGGTAATCTCTTACTAAGAAATAGCACAAAGTCTTTAATCTTTGCTGCAGGTTATGATGTGCAATATTGAGATTTCATACATCATGAAACACAGCTTAACAAAGAACAGATTTGCAAGGTATTTTCTAAATTGTATGTAGCAGTAAGAACTAAATGGAAGCAGTTTATTTTCGAAGTAAATTGACAATATTACAATCAAGCAGCAGGCAGACCCACTTGGCAGTCTTCACTTGAGGGTCAAAGCACAGTAAGAAATTACTCAAATAATAGCAAGGCACATGAGAAACACTGGAAGACAGGTACAGGAGTATGTCATTCAACCTGTGAGCCTGCTCCATTATTCAATACCATTATGGCTGATCGAACACTTCAGTGTTCTTTATCGTCTCCATTCTCATAACTCTGTATGTCATGGCAATCACAAATCTGGGGCTTCTTTATTAAAAGTCAACTCAAATAATTTTGGATAAAAAAATTGAAGCACCAGATGCTGTAAATCAGAAACAAAAACAGAAATTGCTGGATAAGCTCAGCAGGTCTGGCAGCATCTGTGCAGAGAAATCAATGTTAACGTTTCAGGTTGAGAGACCCTTCCTCATATCACTTACCCAAAACGTTTAGTCTAACTTCTCTGTTCAGATTCTGTCAGACCTGCTGAGCTTATTGAATAATTTTGGATTAGCTTAGAGTCAGTCATATTTTCTGAAGCAATACCCTTTCCCAGGACCTATGGCCAGCAAGGGTGAGAAATAACTAGGTGTTTCGGGAGATCAATCTATTGCAAATTGTGCTTGCTTATCCATATGTCAATTCTTTTGAAGGTGTTCAGTTTACATAACTTCACAAGAATGTAATTGTTCCTGTTGGCCTGAACCATCTCAGCTAAGTACTGTAACAGTCTTTAGTAGCCACTGGGATTGTTTTTGGGGCAAGTGGGGGAGAAGGTAAGCTATAAAAGATCCTGCTCCTAATCGTCAGTCTTTATCTCTTTATGGAGAAGACAACAGTAAAAGACACAAGGTGACACCCCTCCCTGCTGTAATTAGGCTTCAGCTGAAAGTCTGACATTAAGACAAAACTGTTATTGTGTCACCACAGCTAAACAGTCCGAGGTACAACTGAGACAGAGAGTTTGGCAGAAATTTGGAGCTGTGTTTGGAGAAATTCAGAATACCAGTATGATTCAGGACATTGTGAGGCAAGAGAAGCCAAGTTTCATTTCTCTATCCCTGTCGTTAATGAAACTCCCACATTTTCCAATACAAGGTTTCACCATTTCCAACAACTATTATGTTTTGAAATTTTGCAGTTTATTGATTTGTATTTCGAATCATAAAGCCATACAGCACAGAAACAGACCCTTCAATCCAACCAGACCAGGTCAAACATACTCCCAAATTACACTAGTCCCACCTGCCTGCTCCTGTATTTCATTTCCAAATTGTCACTTTGTATTCCACTACCTGTTGTCAAATAGACATGAAAATAACTAAAAATGCTCATTTACTGCCCTGTAAACGAAACGATCTTTGGATAAATTCAGATAATTTGAAAATATAAATTCCCAAATGAATGAGAATTTTAGAAACTGAATCTGGAGTATTTGTGCCCAGTCAAGTGGGAACTTTCACAACATTCCTGAGAAACACAAATTGTTCAACAAACTGTAGAATGTTGAGATTACAGGAAATCCTGTTTCACTTACAATTTAGGTTGATACAAGTTAATGGAAATGTTGGAAATTCCTTCAGTTTCTGGGATTATACATAATTCTACACTTCTCAATTCTTTTGTTTTAAATCAGTGAAAAGGAAAGTTGCAGCAATTATGGAGTTTCTGGTTTGGCTCATTTTCTAGAAAGCTGACATCAGTTTTCTCAAATGAACACTCTCCTCTTGTTCTGCAAACACAGTTGGTACAAAGCAGTTGCGGTGGGTTAACCACAGTGTATAATGACTGACACACTCAGAAAGCTCATCCAGCAAATGACTAAGCCACCAAGCAAAAAGGAATCAGGTTAGATCGCTGGTCAGTATTAAGCTAGCTCTGTCAGTATTGCACCAATAGCATGAACATTAGCGTTAAATATACTTGTACATATTGTTGAATCAGCACGATTGGAAATGTTATTATACACCAGATGGGATGTGAACCCAAGCCTTCTTGTCCAAAGATAGGGAACTACCATAAAGTCCAGTTAAAAAAGATTAGATGCAAATATGTTGGTTGTTTTAAACTACTGCAAAACCCACTTGCAATGAAGATGTGTTATAACACTTTTGAACAGGACATAATCACAGAATCCCAACAATGTGGAAAATGGCTACTCAGCCTATCAAATCTGCGTCAACCCTCCAAAGAGCATCCCACCCAGACCCTCTTCCCCATCCCAGTAACCTCACAGTTACCATGGCTAATCCACCTAACCTATACATCCTTGAACACCATGGGTAATTTAGCATGGACAGTCCACCTAACTTGCACACCTTTGGACTGTAGGAGGAAACCAGAGCACCCAGGGAAAACCCACACTGACACAGGGAGAATGTGCATTTGCCTGAGGCTGAAACCCATCCCTGTGGATTGGTGCTGTGAGGTAGCAATGCTAACCATTGAGCCACTGACCCACACAATATGGTTAATTATAAAAAATTAAAGCGACAGTTACTGATATTCGGGAGGGTCAGGTCAGAAGCTGTATACTTGTAATGCTTAATTCTGTGAATAAATCTAGGCTGCAAAAGTATTCCATCCTTCTACAACTGGCTATCAGGACTGAATTTTCACACCCAAGCAGAAGCGCACAGTCTGCAAAATCCAATTCAGGATGGTCTAATGTTTGTTCGGGGGTCAGGTGATACCATCCCCAGGGAACAGTTGGAAGATGGCAGGGTGTGGAGATAGACCAGGTGGAAGGATGTACACAACTGGCTCCTACACTGTCCAACTGCAAAAAAAAGACAAAGCAACCTTCTAGCAGTCACCTGCTGACACTTCTACCAAGCAAGTGGCACTGACTGTTAGACCAATAAAAGAATTGCTTAGGCTGTGTGTTGTGGAAGTCTAACAAGTAACGCTAGGATTGCACATTACGAACATCAGGATTTGGCTTAGATTTGACACTCCTTTAGTTGACACTCCACGATGACCCTCTACGATGACACACCCTATCAAGCCTAACGCACAAAGCATGGAACTAATGGAACTCTAGGCCAGCAAGAAATCAACAAGTTCAACAGGAAAATAAATGAAAGACAGAAAAATGAATGGCAAAGACAAAAAGCTCCTACAGAAGCAGTACAAATGTGTCACTGAGCATTCAGCTTCACCACCTGTTAATATTTTCAACATATTTACAATATACTGCCACTACCAGTAATAGTGCTGCAAAGCAGTGCAACTTTGCACATCCAGCCAGGATTTCACATTGGAAATTCAAGCATGACATTTGTGATTTTCAGCCCATTAAAACGTTGTAACAGTAGCCCTCATGGCAACCTGTAACCTTTCGGATTTACTTTCAAACCTCAAAGCGGCTTTAGTTCAAAAGAAAAAGATCAAAGTGTTCCACAAAGACATGGTGTCAAACAACAACCGAGTTTACACACTTGCCAGATGCTTTGAAAATGCTTGTTTTTTCAGTTAGTCATCCTTCAGATGCCTCCAACAACCTGATAAACGATATAAAGCTAATAGATTCCTGGACTTGAGGCATGATTTCACATTTACTAGTAGTGTCTCAATACGTACATTTATTACATAAAGTTTGAAAGAACAAAATACAAATAAGTCAGAACTAAAAAATTCAGCTTTATTTAGAATTAAGGGTTTCGCTCATAGCCATTTTATTTTAGACTGAGGTATGGGCATTAAGTGTGTCGACAATAATAATAAAGGTTCCTCTGAGTGCAATGGTTTTTAAGTTATTCCATTTTCAGGAGCTGGTAATGTGCCTATTTATATAGTTAAAAATCATACAACACCAGCTTATAGTCCAACAAGTTTATTTGGAAGCACTGGTTTTCGGAGCACTGCTCCTTCAACAGATCCTTCATCACAACCAGCTGATGAAGGAGCAGCGCTCCGAAAGCTACACCCCAGTCCAACACCGGCATTTCCAAATCATGACTGTTTATGTAATTCTTCTGAATACTTAGCTTCAGAGAAAAAAAAATCAGCACCATGAGCACACAAGGCACATCTACCAGGAAAAACATTCCAATTTCTCCAAACTGTTGGGATGAGGCAGAGCTGTTTGTGGTAACATTTTTTATACCCTCACCTGAATAACTGAGCCATGGAAACGGTGGACCAGACAGGTCCAGTTGGAATTTCCATCAGGAAATGCCGCTGGACGAGAGCTGCATTCACAATGAGGTTCAGGGACCATTTATAACCCTCTTGCCCAACAGCTTTGGCAGACCTAATGCCTCACAGTCCACCTATATCACATTCTCAGTTCATTGTCTCCTCAGCTCTGGAATGGTAGGTAACCTGAATCAATGGTGTTCTGTTTCCTTTTCTGTTATCAGCTGTAACTCAGTGGGATCCTCTACTCCAAGTACTGAGCAGAGTCTTGGCTAATTCTCTCAAACACAGGAATAAGAATTCTGGACAGTCAGAGGGACTAGCTTTTGGATAAGATGTTAAGCTGAAGAATTATCTACCCTTGTACGTGGACATAAGAATGAATCTATTCAAAGAGCAGCAGGGAAGTGTTCCTGCTATCCTCACCAATAGTTCACTCTCAAATATCATCTTTAAAAACCATTATGCCATTGGTCTTTGTAGAACCTTGTGGTGGACACATTGACTACTTTGTCTCCCACATTACAAAGCTCATGTACCTTCAGAAGACATCATCCTCTGTTGTGCCTTGATTCGAGGATGGCATCTCCTCAGGGTCATGAGCTTCTGCCATAGTTCTTCATGTAATTAAACCAGTCAGTTCTCAACCCACAGATCTCTGAAGAGATGGGGTAGACTGTCCCATGAACTGTTGAGATCTGGCGTGCAAGCTTTGCACTCTTTCTTTCTCTGCTTCATCAAGGTATTGGAGTCAAAGCTTTATGGTCAAGCTCATACCATTTTCAACGATTGCAGCAAATTCATTCCACTTGGTATTGTCAAATCTGCTGTACTTCAAGGAGAGCTTCAGAGAATCTTTGAAATGTTTCTGTTTGCCTCTCCGACAATACTGGCCAGACACTCTGGGCTTGATAAACTCACACCTTGAATGCGTTTTGCTTTCTTTTCATAACCAGAAGGCAGAAAAATTTCATAAGACAGAATTATTCCGACACCGGTGCAGTAAGTGGCCCCATTAAACCAGCGCGGGCTATGTAATAACGACTGACCCAGCGGGTCACAAATAAAAAGAACTGCAGGTGATGTGGGTGTGGAGTCACATGTTGGCCAGACCAGGTAAGGATAGCTGTCAAAAAGTGTGGCACGAGAAAAGTACAGCAGGACAGGCAGCATCCGAGGAACAGGTGAGTCAACATTTCGGACATTCCTGATGAAGGGCTTATGCCCAAAACGCCAACTCTCCTCGGATGCTGCATGACCTGCCATGCTTTTCCAGCACCACACTTTCCGAGTCCAACTCTTCAGCATCTGCAATCCTCACTTTTTCCAGGTAAGCATAGCCACCTTGCTATTTGGCACACTATCAATTCTTAAGTCATCAGTGAATGTATTGATCATTCATGTATAGAACAGCAGCAAAGGACCCAGCAAGGGGACCATTGTGGTGTGCCACTGAATATGCGATTCTACCCAGAGATTACATGCTTTATGGTCTGGCTTTTCGCACTGCTACCTAGTTCTCTAGATTCCTGATACAGGAACTCATCCCTCTTTCTACCTATGCTGTTGGTATGAATGTGAACCATATCTGACTGTTCACCCTCCCCTTCAGAAGGCCTTGCAGTTATTCAGTGACATCCTTAACTGTTGCCCCAAGGAAGCAACACAACATCGTGGAGTCATACCTGTGTCCACAGAAACCTCTGTCTGTGTATTTTACTGTTGGATCTTTTAGCAGTCTTGTTCTTCCTCTTTCTCCTTCCTTGTGCAATTGGGTATAGGTTACATTTCCTTTAGGAAAGGTCACATTCTCGGTTTTCTAACACACAAAACCTGTTCTCAAGGTGGACTCTGGGGCTCTCTTGACTTTTTCTGACTGATGGTTGCCTATTACTCTCTGACTGCATTTGCATAAGATGCAGGATGACCACATCTAAAAATGAGCTGTCCATGCATCTATTCACCCCCCAGCCTCGCTGCCTCCATTTGATTGACAACACCGATCAACCCAGCGGCCAGTGCAATAGATGTGATCATCCAGAGTGTCAGCAGTGCCTCAACCCACAGGCTTTTAGCAAGAAACCCCACTGCTTGCATTAACCCCTAGTTTCACTCTGCTCTGCTCCCTCTTTGTCCATATGGGTATGCAATTGATTTTGGCACCCCTCATGAAGACATTGTCAAAGTCTAAAATCGATGAAGATAAGAAGGTTAACAGATATTTTTATATCATTGCTGAACATCTTGCAGACCAACTAAGCAACTTTCAATTGTTCAGATTTCCCCAATATACAAATTCCAAAGAGCCTCCCTCTCTTCCCAAATTCTCACCATAACATGCTTTTCAAAATGCAACCTTACATTAAAATGATGCAGGAAGCTCACAGTCACATGCCTTTATTTGTTCAGATCAGGTGAAAGCTTCCCCACAGCTTCATAATTAAACAGAAAACACAGTCAAGATTTTCCACAACCATCATGCTAAACATCACAAGTAATTTAAAAAGAACTATTAAAGCAGCACAGGCTGTCAGGAGAATAGGTTTACAAATAAAGTTGCTTAAAAAAGAAATCATAGATTCTTAAGGAATTACCTCTAAAACAAAGATCATAGTGAAGTTGAATGGACTACAGGGAAAATCTAAAAACACATTGAATCTTTGAAACATCGGAAAACATCACATTTGTGATCTGATGGCAAGCTTTAATATACTAAACTTTTAGATCTTTCACAGGGACATTTGCTACACTGTATGATAATTCAATCCACAGCACACATCAGTGCAAAGCCTAAGTGCAGAGGCTGCACACATACTGTGCGAGGGCTCATTAAGGCCCTGTATAAGTTGGAGGAAAGCCTCTTAATGCAGCTTGAAGTCTGTATTCTCCATGCTGAGTGCCCTTTTGAAAAGTGTTCTTCAAAGCATGCTTGCTCAGAAATGCTTCCAAGTGCCTCTTAAACTAAGCAGCGTCTTTTTGTTTTACCTTCATGCTTTCTCTTCTGTATCAAGTAACATTTCTTCACTGCACAAACTCTTTCCTACCTGGTGACCTCGCGTGTTCTGATGCTTCGCTACAAAAGGACATGCTAAAAATCACATTCCTTGAGCTGCATTACACATCCTGAACCTCATTCTTTAAGAATATTTTGTACTGTTGGCCTTTCTGTTTCCCTGACCCATAATCACATATCACCAAGGAGAACCAAGCTGTCAATGGTATTTTTGCCCTCATTTACTATCCTTCCTTCTGGCAGTCTTTGTCTGTTGTGAGGGGTACATTTATGTCTAAAAATGCTGCAACAGAACACATGATAAATGTGAATGAGTATTGCTAAAAATATATTTCATCAAAGCTCATTTTATTGTACATATCAGGATATTTCACAAAAAAAATTTCCAAGGGAAATCTGTTAAACTGTGGGACATTGCCTACGGTGATGAAATCATTTCCTGTTGTATATCATGCAAATACATGGCAGGATTAAAGGTGGCCACTCTTGGCCCTGAGAAAGGCCCTGCCTACTTCAGATCACCTTGAAGAGAATGGTATCTCAAAAGGTTTGAGCAAAAGGTGAAGCTAGCTGAGTGCTCATCGCCAATAACAGGATGTTACTGCATAGCCACAAAAGGTATCATATGGTGGTATAGAAAACTTCAGTGCTGGTGTAATGCCAGGGGTGTAGGTTGTACATCATAAACATTGGTGGATCATATCAAACACATTCACTAAAGCTCTTCGCACTAAGCTGACCATACCCAACCAGGCTGCCTTTGGAAATCTCTCAATAGGTGTCTTACATCTGATGGGATTCTGTAATTGGACAGTGTTTGCTGGATAATCCTGAATATGCCATGAATTATGCTGACAGCCAGAACAAAGACCAGAAAAAAATTACCGCTCAGGAACAGGCCCTTCGGCCCCTCCAAGCCTGTGCTGATCTAGATCCTCTACCTAAACCGGTCACTTATTTTCTAAGAACCTATATCCCTCTGCTCCCTGCCCATTCATGTATCTGTCTAAATACATCTTAAGTGACACTACCGTGCCCGCCTCTAACACCTCCACTGGCAACGTGTTCCAGGCCCCCATCACCCTCTGCGTAAAGAACTTTTTACACATATCTCCCTTAAACTGTTCCCCTCTCACCTTGACCTCGTGACCCCTAGTAATTCCACTCTGGGAAAAGCTTCTTGCTATTCATCCTGTCTATACCTCTCATGATTTTATATACCTCAATCAGGTCCCCCCCCTCACCTCTGTCTTTCTAATGAAATTAATCCTAATCTATTCAACCTCTCTTCATAGCCAGCACCCTCTGTACCAGGCAACATCCTGGTGAACCTCCTGTGCACCTTCTCCAAAGCATCCACGTATTTTTGGTAATGTGGTGACCAGAACTATACGCAGTATTCCAATTGTGGCTGAACCAAACTCCTATATATCTGTAACATGACCTGCTGACGTTTGTACTCAATACCCCGTCTGATGAAGGAAAGCATGGCGTATGCCACCTTGACCACACTGTGGAGCTGTGTTGCCACCTTCAGGGAACAATGGCCCTGAATACCCAGACCACTCTGTACATCAATTTTCCTCAGGACTTTTCCATTCACTGTATAGTTCACTCTTGAATTGGATCTTCCAAAATGCATCACCTTGCATTTGCCCAGATTGAACTCCATCTGCCATTTCTGTGCTCAACTCTCCAATCTATCTATATTCTGCTGCATTCTCTGACAGTTCCCTTCACTGTCTGCTACTCCACCAATGTTATTGTCATCTGCAAACTTGCCAATCAGACCACCCATAGCTTCATTTATGTATAACCAATTTAAGGTTGTCAGGCCTGCCTTTAATGCACACTCCATATATTAATTCTCAGACATACGCCAAGAACATGTACACACACTGCACCTGCTTCAACTCAACAAAATGGTTCACTGGTTCATTTCTTAGAGCAATGGTCTGATCAGAGTCAACCAGATTGGTGTAAGATTCTGCTGCTTAGCCACAAAGGGACTTCCATGTGTTAGAACTCCCATCCTATGAGCTACATTACATGACCTAAACCTCATTCTTCACAGATATTTTGTAATGTTGGCCTTGTCTTCTCCCTGCACAAGGGAAATACAGAAGGTTTAAATGGGAGGCAAAAAAAGCAAGCAGGGATTTAAATCAAAGACTGGGAGCTAACAAAGGAAAATTCCCAAGTATTCTGTTGGCATAAACAGTACAAGGGTGGTAAAAGGAGAAGGTGGATTGATTAGAAGCTAAGATAAAAGTACGATTTCCACACGAGTTAAAAGGAATAATTGAAGTGCTAAATGAACACTTTGCATCAGCGCTTTATCTGTGAACCAGATGCTGCCCCAGCCATGGTGGAAGAAGAGGAAGTTCAGTGGCTAGAAACGTGTAAAATTAATGTGTAGGAGGTATTGAATGATCTGTTAGCACATAAAGTTGATAAGACACCAGGGCCGGATGAGGTGCATCCCAGGATATTGAAGGAAGTGGGAATAGAAATTACAGAGGCATTGAAAATACTCCAATCGAAGGGATGGAGCCAGGAGATTGGAGAATTGCAATGATAAGAACCATGTTCAAAAAAGGTTGTAAAGATGAACCCAGCAATTATCAACCATTCAGTTCAACATCAACGGTGGGAAAGTTGCTAGAGACCATGATTTGGGTTAGAATGAATAGTTGCATGGAAAAATGTAGGTTAATTCAGAACAGTCAGCATGGAATTGTTCAGGGAGTATTGTGTGTAACTAACTGGCTGGAGGTTTTTTCCAAAGAAGTGACAAAGGGTTGATGAATAGGAAAGGCTTCTTATGCAGTGTAGGTGCACCTCCAAAGACATTTGGTTCAGCATCACACATAAGGCTTCAGGTCATGAAATGTATCGTAGCAACATGGATATAAAATTAATTCAGGGTTGTTAATACTAACAGTGATAGTTAATGGATATTTTTCAGGCTGGAGGAATGCTTCCAGTGGAGCTCAGAGGGGTCAGTATTGGGACCCTTTATACTTCGGAGCATTGTGAACTGTGAGGATGACAGTATAGAACTGATACACTTTAGTAGAAAGAACATGTGGAGACAGTACAAAATAAAGGATGCTGTTCTAAAGGATGTGTTGCATTAGAAACCTGGCAAACATGTGCATTAGTTATTAAAGGTGGAACAACATATAGAGAGAGCTGTTACTAAGGCATTGAATAAGTTAAGCCTCATTAAATAGGTGCACAGAGTACAAGAACAGGGAGGTTATGAAGAACTTATACAAGGTACCAGTTAGACATCAGCTGCAGCATTATGTACGGCTCTGGGTGCCACACTTTCGAAGAGGTGCAAATACTTTGGAAAAAGCGTAGAAAAGACTTAGAAGAGGGATGAGAAACTTCAGTTATGAAGAAAATATGGAGAAATTGGGATTGCTTTTCTTGTTGAAGAAAAACAAGAGATAACTTGTTTTCAAAATCACACTGGGACTCAACATAACAGGTAGGGAGAAACTATTTCCATTGGTAAAAGGATCAAGAACCATGGAATACAGATTTAAAATGCTTGCAAAAGAAACATAAGAAACAAAAAGTGAGTAGTCAGAGTCTGGAAAGTGCTGCCTGGAAGAGTGTTGGAGGCAGGTTCAGTCGAAGCATTCAAGAGGGGCATTGGATAATTAAATGGAGACGATATGCAGGGATTTGGAAAAAAGGCAGGAGATAGGCACAAGGTTAAAATGTTCAGACAGCCAATCACATGACATGTTGAGTGATGTCCTTTGACACTAGGACAATTCTGTGAACTCTGTTTCTCTTCCCACTGAAGCTGCCAGACCTGCTAAGTGCTGTATATCTCAGCATCATGTTTTCATTATGAACAATAGTTATTTGGCTCACAAAACATGTAGACCATGTCCATGTGACAAACATGTTGTGGTGTTTAAAGTGACAAGAATTCACTAAAGTTGACTCAGAAAATCTCAAGAGGACAAGGAGCTATCAGATAAGAGCTAGGCAATTTAGGAATCACTTAGGTTTTAGGAAATAGTTTTTCACTAAGGGTAGTGAGGGAAGTTTTAGATGCAAAGTTGATTGCAAGTTTCAAAATTACAATTCATAATTTAGGTGAGTGTAAGAAGGGACACAGAGCAAAGGTGGAGCAATAAGCTGTGGTGTTGATCAGCCACACTCAAAGTGGGGCAGCACGGTGGCTCAGTGGTTAGCACTATTGCCTCACAGTGCCAGGGACCCAGATTCAATTCCAGCCTCAAGCGACTCTATGCATGGAGTTTGCACATTCTCCCCATATCTGTGTGGGTTTACTCCAGGTGATCTGGTTTCCTCCCACAATCCAAAGATGTGCAGGTTAGGTGATTTGGTATTGGGAAATTGCTCTTAGTGCTCATGGATATGTAGATTAGGTGCATTAGTCAGGCATAAACGTAGAGTAATGGGTTTGGGTGGGATACTCTTCAGAGGATCGGTGTGGACTTGTTGGGCCGAAGGGCCTGTTCCCACACTATAGGGACTTTTCTAAGATAGAAAGTGAATAGTGAAGCAAGCGGAAGACGACCCTGAATGGTTAGTTCCTGTTTCTGTACAGACAGGAGAAAAGTTGATTGCACCATGTCTCCTCTGGTTTAGGCTTTGCCTCAGTGTTTCGAAGACTTTCCATTGTCTCGTGAGCACTGCTTCTGTGCAGTTTTTTTTTGTCCCTTCACTATTCCCCCAGCTGGGTTCCAGCAAGTTTGCTTTGCCTGAATCATCCCAGTTTGGAGATCAAAATAATGGACAAAATCTGTAGTCTGCACACCACCAACGTTTGAATGATGTTGAATGACTTAGAGGCAGTGAAGACCACATCATTGAAATGATTAATGGAATGCTTAAACACATTTAACTGCAAATCCTCCATCATACTTGATACAATCAATGGGTACCATTTTCATCTATTGTGCACAAGACATTTTTCTGAACAAAAAAACCCCATTGAATTTAAACATGGCACGACAGGCAAAGGCATTGACTGTCTTTTGTACAGCTCCAAATTATTCGAGCAGCTGTGAATTACTGGAACTAAAACTAAGGTAATAATTAAAGACAAAGATGTTCGGGTTCGCTGTTGAGCTCACCAGCTGGGTGGTCAAACTGGCACCACTGATTCACTGTCCATTTTTAAAACCATCAACAGCAATTTGCATTCAGGCAGCACCTTTAAAATAGCAACAGTATCCCAATGACCACAACAGGAAGATTTGCAGACAAAATTTAACACAGCCACTTAAAATTACAGTCAAACTATTGGTCAAAGAGGTTTAAGGAGTAACTTAATAAAAGAACCGAATTCAGTAAATGCAGCAGTGAATGTGTTTAAAGTGGAGGTAGCCATGATTTTGGTGTGCTTCAGAACGTGCCACTCCCTAGCCAAGTTGTTCCAGTACAGTTATAACACTGACATCTACCCGATAATGTGGAAAATTGCCCAATTGTGTCCTGTTCACAAAAACCAGGACAAATCCAATGACCGCCCCATCAATCTACTCTCCATCATCAGTAAAGTGATGGACGGTGTCAGTAACAGAGCTATCAAACAGCACCTGCTCAGCAATAACCTGCTCAGTGATGCCCAGTTTGGATTCCCCCAGGGCCACTCAGCTCCTGACCTCATTACAGCCTTGGTTCAAATATGGACAAAAGAGCTGAATTCCAGAGGGCAGGTCACTACATCAAGGCCACACTTCACTGAGTGTGGCATCAAGGAGCAAAACTGGATTTAATTGGTATTAGGGGCAAACTCCCTGCTGGATGGAATCACATCTGACACATTGGAAGATGGTTGTGATTGTTGGCGGTCAGTCATTTCAGCAGGAGTTCCTCAGGGCCATGTCCTAGGCCAAGCCGTCTTCAGCTGCTTCATCAATGATCTTCCATCCATCATAAGGTCTGAAGTGGGGATGTTCGCTCATGATTGCACAATGTTCAGCATCATTTGCAGTTCTTCAGCTACTGTGAGAACGTGTATAGAGTATGAACAAGCAGGGAAAGAGTCACGTTTTGGGTTGCCTGACAAAGGCTCAGCTAATCAGATAATAACTTGCAGTAAACAATGAGGTGCTGGAGGCTAGGGTAGTGGGTTAATGAGGTAAAAAGGCATTCATTGTGCAATGCCAGTTAAAAAGGTTAAGAATATCCATCATATAATGCCAGATGACTTAAACTTTACAGTGATGTCATAATCATAGTGATGTACAGCATGGAAACTGACCCCCTTGGTCCAACTCATCCATGTCAACCAGATATCCTAAATTCATCTAAACCCAATTGCCAGCACTTGGCCCATGTCCCTCTAAACCCTTCCTGTTCATATACCCATCCAGATGCCTTTTAAATGTTGTAATTGTACCAGCCTCCACCACTTCCTCTGGCAGCTCATTCCATACAAACACCACCCTCTGTGTGAAAAAGTTGCCCCTTAGATCCCCTTCAAATCTTTCCCCTCTAGTTGCTTGCTGATTGTAATGGTCAATCAATCAACATAGATGTTGCCTTATTTGGATGATGCTCCCTGTAAGTGACTATATAATTCCTTAAGAATCTGCTGTTCGAGAGAAGTCCAAGAACTCATGTCTCTGTGCACATAGGAGATCGTTTTCTCTCTTTCTTTCTCTGTCCAGGGCCTGGAATAAATGTGAAGAAGGTAAAACCATACTGTGTCTCTTGAGCGTTTGCTTCGACTGATATGGGAATGGGATAACAACTGAAGTAGTCCATGTTCAAAGGTAACAAGATCTGGACAATATCCAGGCTTGGGCTGACACATGGCAAGTAACATTCGTGTCACACAAATGCCAGGCAATGACTATCTCTAATAAGAGACAATCTAACCCTTCACTTCTTGACATTCGATCATGCTGCCATTACTGAATCCCTAACTATCAATATCTGGGGGTTACCATTGACCAGAAACTCAACTGGATTCACCACATAAACACAGCAGCTATAAAAGCAGGTCAGAGGCTGGAAATACCGCAACGAGTATCTCACCTCCTGACACCCCAAAGCCTATCCAGGCACAGGTCAGGAGTGTGATGGAATACTCCCCACTTGTCTGGATGGGGGCAGCTCCAACAACACTCAAGAAGCTCGACACCATCCAGGACAAAGAAGCCCACTTGATTGGCACCACATCCACAAGCACCCACTCCCTCCACCACCAATGTTCAGTAGCAACAGTGTGTACTGTCTACAAGTTGTACTGCAGCAATTCACCTCGGCTTCTTAGTCAGTTCCAAATCCACGGCCACTTCCATTTAGAAAGACAAGGGCAGCAGATATATGGGAAAACCACCCCCTGCAAATTCCCCTTGAAGCAACTCACCATCCTGATTGGAAATATATCGCCGTTTCTTCAGTGTCACTGGGTCACAATCCTGGAATTCTCTCCCAAACGGCTTTGTGGGTCAACCTACAGCACGTCGATTGCAGTGGTTCAGGAAGACAGCTCGCCATCACCTCCTCAAGGGCAAAGGTGACAGACAATAAATGCCAGTAATGCCCATGTCCCACAAATTAATATATGGGAGTCAAAAAAC
This sequence comes from Chiloscyllium punctatum, assembly GCF_047496795.1. Lineage (NCBI taxonomy): Eukaryota > Metazoa > Chordata > Chondrichthyes > Orectolobiformes > Hemiscylliidae > Chiloscyllium > Chiloscyllium punctatum. The sequence continues at coordinate 66,692,845 of NC_092778.1, read as the reverse complement.
AAAAGTTATCATAGCTACTGGATAATGTTTCTAATATTGTTTAGTCTTAATTTTAACAAATATCAAGCCCAAATCTCAATTGATTCACACCAGTGTTACGGGGAATACCATGCATTTTCATTCTCTATAGTGAATGTAGCAGCTGGATTGAAAGTACCAGCAGAGCTCATTAAAGACAATTGCCTTGCAGATGTGAAGCAATATCAGCCACCTTATATACACTTATCGCACATTCTACAGATGAGCCAGATTGAAACAGGCAACACTGTTTGACTACCACCTTAAGCTAAAGTACACAAAACTTTGCTGGCTAGAGTAGCCTGATTTAACATTTTCTATTTTCAGATTAGTCTTTAATCGAACAGGAGATTTAGAATCAAATGGAAAAGTGGCAATCTTTTGGCTGTGTCATATACACATCGTAGCAAGGTCCATGTTCATATGCTTAGATTAGATTAGATTACAGTGTGGAAACAGGCCCTTCGGCCCAACAAGTCCACACCGACCCACCGAAGTGCAACCCACCCATACCCCTACATTTACCCCTTACCTAACACTACGGGCAATTTACATAGAACATAGAACATAGAAGAATACAGCGCAGTACAGGCCCTTCGGCCCTCGATGTTGCGCCGATCCAAGCCCACCTTACCTACACTAACCCACTCTCCTCCATATACCTATCCAATGCCTGCTTAAATACCCATAAAGAGGGAGAGTCCACCACTGCTACTGGCAGGGCATTCCATGAACTTACGACTCGCTGAGTGAAGAACCTACCCCTAACATCAGTCCTATATCTACCCCCCCTTAATTTAAAGCTATGCCCCCTTGTAATAGCTGACTCCATACGTGGAAAAAGGTTCTCACTGTCAATCCTATCTAACCCCCTAATCATCTTGTACACCTCTATCAAGTCACCCCTAAACCTTCTTTTCTCCAATGAAAACAACCCCAAGTGCCTCAGCCTTTCCTCATAGGATCTTCCTACCATACCAGGCAACATCCTGGTAAACTTCCTCTGCACCCGTTCCAGTGCCTCCACATCCTTCCTATAGTATGGCGACCAAAACTGCACACAATATTCCAGATGCGGCCGCACCAGAGTCTTATACAACTGCAGAATGACCTCAGGACTCCGGAACTCAATTCCTCTACCAATAAAAGCCAGTACGCCATATGCCTTCTTCACTGCACTATTTACCTGGGTGGCAACTTTCAGAGATCTGTGTACATGGACACCAAGATCCCTCTGCTCTTCCACACTACCAAGTATCCGACCATTAGGCCAGTACCCCATCTTTTTGTTACTCTTACCAAAGTGAATCACCTCACACTTAGCTACATTGAACTCCATTTGCCACCTTTCTGCCCAGCTCTGCAGCTTCTCTATATCCCACTGTAACCTGCCACATCCTTCCTCACTGTCTACAACTCCTCCGACTTTCGTATCATCCGCAAACTTGCTCACCCAACCTTCTAACCCTTCCTCCAGGTCATTTATAAAAATGACAAACAGCAATGGTCCCAAAACAGATCCTTGCGGAACACCGCTAGTGACGGCACTCCAAGATGAACCTTTGCCATCAACTACTACCCTCTGTCTTCTTCCAGCCAGCCAATTCCTAATCCAAACCTCCAACTCACCCTCAATGCCATATCTCTGTATTTTCTGCAGTAGCCTACCATGGGGGACCTTATCAAACGCCTCACTAAAATCCATATATACCACATCTACCACTTTCCCCTCATCTACCTCCTTAGTCACCTTCTCAAAGAATTCAATAAGGTTTGTGAGGCATGACCTGCCCTTCACAAAACCATGCTGACTATCCTTGATCACATTATTCTTATCCAGATGTGCATAAATCCTATCCCTTACAATTCTCTCTAAGACTTTGCCCACAACAGAAGTGAGACTCACTGGCCTATAGTTACTAGGATTATCCCTACTCCCCTTCTTGAACAAGGGAACCACGTTTGCTTGCCTCCAGTCCTCTGGCACTACTCCTGTAGACAAAGAGGACACAAAAATCAAGGCCAATGGCTCTGCAATCTCCTCCCTTGCTTCCCAGAGAATCCTAGGATAAATGCCATCAGGCCCAGGGGACTATCTATTTTCACCCTTTCCAGAATTTCCAACACCTCTTCTCTACATATCTCAAAGCCATCCATTCTACTTATTCGTTCCTCAGTATTCATATCGACAACAATGTCCTGTTCCTGAGTGAATACTGACGAAAAGTATTCATTCAGTGCCTCCCCAATCTCTTCAGCCTCCACACGCAACTTCCCATTACTATCCTTGATTGGACCTATTCCTTCCCTAGTCATTCTTTTATTCCTAACATACCTATAGAAAGCCTTAGGGTTTTCCCTAATCCTACCAACTAAGGACCTTTCATGTCCCCTCCTTGCTGCTCTTAGCTCTCTCTTCAGGTCCTTCCGGGCTACCTTATAACTCTCAATTGCCCCTATTGAACCTTCACGCCTCATCTTTACAAAGGCCGCCCTCTTCCATTTAACAAGGGATTCCAACTCCTTATTAAACCACGGCTCCCTCACACGACTCTTTCCTCCCTGCCTGATAGGTACGTACTTATCAAGGACACTCAATAGTTGCTCCTTGAACAAGTTCCACATATCAATTACGCTCTTGCCTTGGAATCTACTTTTCCAATCCACACATCCTAAGTCATGCCTCACCGCATCATAATTTCCCTGCCCCCAGCTATAACTCTTGCCCTGTAGTACACACTTATCCCTCTCCATCACTAGAGTAAAAATCACCGAATTGTGGTCACTGTCCCCAAAGTGCTCACCTACCTCTAGTTCTAATACCTGGCCTGGTTCATTACCCAGAACCAAATCCAGTATGGCCTCACCTCTTGTTGGCTTATCTACATATTGTGTCAGGAAACTCTCCTGCACACATTGGACAAACAATTTAGCATGGCCAATTTACCTGACCTGCACATCTTTGGACTGTGGGAGGAAACCGGAGCACCCGGAGGAAACCCACGCAGACACGGGGAGAATGTGCAAACTCCACACAGTCAGTCGCCTGAGGCGGGAATTGAACCTGGGTCTCTGGCACTGTGAGGCAGCAGTGCTAACCACTGTGCCACTATGCCGCCCACGCTGTTAGAACCTGAAGCACTACAGAAGAGGAATATGAACTTACAATTCAACGATTTTATTATTGTTTCAATTTTTTTTACAATCTAATAGACATGTGCTTGCATATTGAATAATCATAGATTTAAAATGTGAAAGCTACAATTACAGTGCCTTTATCCTGCACATCCTTTTATTAGTGTGCACTGTGGTTTGTTAGTAATCAAACAACACAGTTTCTATCATCCCAATGCAGTCTCTCATTGAACAAAAAGGCACTTCAACACCAGGCAGCTGACAGGACAATTTACAAAATACAAGACACTAGACATGCTTGCCTCCCTTTTCCTCTGGTTCCAAACCACCTCAGGACAAGAACAGTTCTGTAACATCTGCTGAGGTGGAAGAACAAATAGGTCAGACTGATATACACATTATCAGTTTAACAACTCCAACATTATGGGTGCTTTATGAATAAGTGAAAAGACTAAACACAGCATAGGTTCAACACTTGGAAATGTTCAAACCAACAAAGCATCTTTGAGATATTCTGACAGGGTGTCACAGGAACTGAAGTGTAACAAGGTACACCAGGCAACTTGGAGGGAAACAAAAAACTGTTTTCTTGAAGTATTGTTTGGTGCTGACTATTAAGTGCATCTTCCTTTTTATTGATTTAAAGGCAAACAGTTTGCATTCCTTTGTCAATTTCACTGCTTCCTCTTATCCCCACAAGGGTATTTGTGTCTTAGTCAAGCAATCTCAGATGCAGCGGATTTCATTTTGGAATAAGCCATTAAGGCCCACATGTGGAGTATGTGGCTATCAGATGTCAGTAAAGTTCTCAATGGCTGGCTCAAGCTGCCTGTTAACCAAATCTTGGCTGTCCCCAGTTGACTCGTGATCTAATTTTCCTTCCCATCCTCAGATAACCACGGACTCTACTCCAGACAAAGCCCGAGAAAAACTTGTTGGATTTGGCAACTTCCTATTTGGCAGGCCACTGACCGCTTTCTTCTTTATAGAACAGAAAACCACAGCAAAATGTTAACAAAACTAACATATTCAGCAAGAACAGAAGAGCCCTGTTACAGACTGACCATATTTGATTGATTCAATCCATTACTCCAGCCTCCTCTGGAACGGAGACACAAGAAAGCACATGTGCAAGTTCAGTGGAACTCGGCAGGCTTCATGACGCAAAGAAGAACCAACACTCCGTTTAACATACGACTTCAAACTCTTCAGGATCACGTCAGATCAAGCAGGACTAAGAGGGAGCATTCAACAGGTGGCTAAATGTGTTGATGGAAATTCGTAGCAAATGTTCTTTATATTTTTCTGTTGTAATTACCCACATACAACAGACTTACAGTAAACTCTCTAAACAACATCTTGCAATGTCTGGGAAAACTGTGAATAAGCTGAAATACAGGTCTTAAAGTCATTGCTGTGGGCATGCCAGAGTAGGGTACAGGTCTGACCATCAACGTGAGTGAGAACACAAATGTTAACAAAAGCATACAGGAACTGTAACACATGAGTTTCAGTAGTGCTGATATTATTAGATCTTTGCCTGTTATTTATATTTTTGGGACCACAAAAAATCAATTCTTGACAGAATATTTTCCTTTAGCACTTGTGATTTTGACTTTTTAATATTCAGACAACCACTAATCTGGAAAATAAAATGTTATGGTGTGCACCCCATTGGGATTTTCTTCTGCCAAGTACCAGCTGGAATATACTGGCTTATCTAGTAAACGATTATATCAAGTGCGATACAATTCATGGAAACATGCAAGGAAAAGTTTAGAATAACACATTTAAACTTTAATAAATTGAATAAAAATGAATATATTTTCACTTCTTACCACTTCCTGAAGGTTGCCATTTTGCATGTCATTACTAGTCCATACAAGCTCCCAATATTGCCCTGTATGAAAATCATGCACTTGTATTTCTGCACAAAACAGATGACACTGTGCTCACCTTCACTGCTACTTCTCTCTCCATCTCACCTTTGCTTAGTTATTTTGTTGAGACACAGAGAGTGAACTCATCATTCCTTGGAATTGCAAGATAACAACAGACATTTTGTCAAAGCTTTTCATCATACACTCATCAGGATTTGCAATTTTGAATATATACAAAAGCAAAGGAAAACCAACATTTATATTGAGAAAGGACAGTGCGAATTGACTGGTAACTAGACATTAATTTGTAAAGTTTTTCAATTGAAAATGAGCTAGTTAATGATGACTGACAGTTAATTGCCATGTTTTGTTTAAATTTCAAAGAAGGCAGGCTTACTTATTGGTCAGGGCATCACCCTGAAAGATTAACTAGAGAATGGCTACCCCACCTAATCTGGAGAGTTGATATGGGTGTCACAGGTCTACACAGTTTCTGTTTGTCTGCAAATATCAGTGCCTTGTACTAACTCCCACTAGACATACGTTGGCCACAACTGATTATCCTAATTTTTTCTCTTATTAAGTCAAGATGACTTGCAATCACATTGAATGCAGGACATTGTTGGACATTTTGCAAGTGCAGGCTGGTTGGGTATGGTCAATATCTTATTTGCCAAAGGAACATGGCATTTGATAAGATCCCCCAGTCTTTTTGATGCACGGCCTATATATGTAACATCACACCAGCACTGAAACTCATATTCCACATAAAATTCTGTCTTTCACAGATGAGTAGTATGATTCTGTGATTGGATAACATTTGCCAAACAATCTTGAATGTATGAAGATTAGAATCCGAATCAATTTAAGACCGTCAGTCGGGCTCACTCCCAACTGCTGTCCCATGAGCAGTTTGACAGAATATACCTATCACATTAATTAATTTGATGGACAATGATGCCAGTTTTGGGGGTCAATGGCATAGCTATAAATCACTGAACTAACAATCCAGAACCCTAGGCTAATCTTCTGGACAGACAGATAGAATACCACCAGGTCCAATAGTGAAATTTGAATCTGATAGAAATCCATAAATGTTGACCACATAACCACTCAATTATCATAAAAACCCAGCTTGTGCACTGATGTCCTTTGGGGAAGGAACTCTGCCAACATTACCTGTCATACTTATACTATAATGCAATTGACCTTCAACTGGTCTCAAAGGTTAATAAGTACTGGAAACAAATGCTGGCCTTGCCAGTAGCACTTGCAACCCACAGATTAATAAAAGAATTCCAGGTCCATTGGGCTAACTTGGAGAGCACGATGGTTAGGATTAGTCAGTGACTTCATTATTGTATCATCTGATAGAAGGGGGAACTACACAGACATTGGCACACTGTTCTTATGTTTTAACACCGTAAAAAAAAATCACCTGATGAAGGAGCAGCAATCTGAAAGCTTGTGATTTCATGCACTGTAAACCTGTTGGACTATAACCTGGCGGTTGTGTGACTTCTGACCTTGTCCACCCAAGTCCAAACGAGTACCTCCACATCACGTAAAAACAATCAAAAGTGCTTTCTGAACAAAGGACATTTTAATGTTTCTCCATTGGTAGGTAAAGTTATGTGGAATAAAACATAGATGTCAAAATTTGTTTCTCACGATTGCAACTACGTGACACGGCCTCTGTCTTTCACCCAGAGAGATCACATAAAAGGAGTCGACAGTTTTACCGTATGGGTTCCTTTGAAGTCAGCTATGCTGCAGTACCTCAGGCAAAGAAGCAAATATATTTTAAGTACCGCCAGGCACTTCCTCTTCAAGTAGGAACTACAAAGGATTTGGCTGGAGCACAAGAAATCTGCCAAACAATCCTCAACAACCTAGCAAGTTGGAGAAGTCAAGAGTTAATGCCCCAAGGGAAACCAATGGTAACACTGACTGATTTCCTGCCACATGAAGGATTACTCATCACTTCTTAGAGACATAATTGCATTTAAATATGTCTTGGCAAACTGTTTCCCCAGCACCCTCCCACCAGCAATCATCCAAACATTCTCCACCTCTCTTCCCATCTCCCCTTTCTACCCAACCATTCTGTAACGAGGTTTTCACCTTGTAAAACAAAACAGATTGAAGGAAAATGAACACTGCATCAATGATTTACAGTGTCATTACATAGCTCACTGGGACACCAAATAATGAAAATGCTGAGCTATTAAGCACAATGGTGTTTTCAAATTAGCTAGTCAATTTCCAGTGGGCTTGCAGGCAAAGAAACAAGTTGGACAGCAGTGCTCCAATTAAGCAAAGGCAAAGGTCCAAATATTGCATTGACAATGAGGTCTCAGCAAATGACTGGAGGCCTGGCAAGAGCAGGGTGACCAAATCTTGTGAAATTAAATGAGCACTTTACCTAAGAGATTAAGAAGATGGTGGTTCCTGGTTCAATGGTGGCTATAGGAGTGGGTGGGGGTTTTGCTGCATGGGTAGGGTAGTGACCATAAAAGTAGGCTGCACTGAGGTGGTGTGTTGAAAGCAACTACAGCTTGCAAGTTATCTTGTGGAGTGACAAATTTATCACTGCACAGCTGACCGACTTGCAGCTCCACTCAAATGCTGCACATAGGCGGAGTCTCCGATAGGTTATCTAGCAATATAGGTTGAAGGTATCCCTTAAGGAGTGTAGGGGAGTGAAAATGAGGAACTGCTGGTCACCTTGGGCAAGAGGCCCAGTCATTTCTTTCTGGACAGGTTCACTGGTATTGAGAACCAATCAGGCACTTGAAAAGCCTTTCCACAGTATCAGGACCCCAGGGTAGCCTGCTGAGAGCCAGCTGGCTGCTGCCGGGAGTACCCTTTCCAGAGATCAGAGCATAGGCCACAGGTAAGTGATGGCGGGAGAAGGGTTCAGAATTGGGGTCTTGGGAAGGGTTCAGGGGAGTTGGCGAGAAGGATCGATGGGGGTCACTCTTAGCAGAATCCACCTGACTTTTGTTTTAAATTGGTCTGTCCAGCCATGTTATGACACCCTGGAATAAGTGGAACTTGAACCCAGGCCTCAGCTCAGGAGGTAGAGACAATGCCACTGTGTCAGAAGAACCTTCTATCCCACTTACCCATGCTACATCTGTTTTTCAAATACAGCAGGACTCAACTTGTCTTGTGCACACCTCCATCCCCCCAGCCATGTGCTGTGTGCCACCAAGCTAATCCAGCTGTTGTGCGAAGAGAGACTTGTTTGCATATTAATTGCCCAATTAAGGGCTTGAATTAGCATGAGGACAGAAAGGCCACCTGCAGTTCCTTTTGTCAAGGAGTTAATCCAGATGGAGGTAAAAGGTGATGGGGTCCCTATTCAGCAGCGGATTAAATAACATCCTTTCAACCCTCTCCCAACACACAAATGCCACCATCGCAGCCATCACAGAGCACAAAATTCTGCCAGAGGATTAAGTGGATCGAGACAGGAAATCAGATAGAGACAAAGAAATGAAATGGGATGTAGATAGTGAAGGAGGTGGTGGGAAAACAGAGGATGGATTCATAGATAGAGAAGGATGAGCATAGAAGAGACGGAGAGGAGATGGGTGGCAATGATTGGATAATTATTAGTGTCATGGTACTAGGGTCAATGGTTTGCAAGAACCCATTCAAGGCCTGTTAGGTCAACAAACCTCAGCAGTAACTATCTTACTGTTTGTTTCTGCTTAAAATTGCACTGCTGTTTTTCACTTTGGTAACATTGATTCTTCTCTGGGATCAGCATAAACTACTCCACGGTCCTTCAGTATTTTAAATCATCAAAATAGCTTCATAAGATAGATACACAAGGTCTTTCTCCTCACTGAGGAATCTAGAACCGAGGGGTCACTGTTTCCAAATAAGGTATAAGATTGAGATTCGAAGAAATGTGTTAAAGAGTTGTGAATCTTTGGGATACTCTCAGATGCTCTGTCAATTGTTGTATTCACAGGAGAGAACAACAATTTTTATTTAAGAAAACAAAGTAAATTAATTGATATGAAGATGGTGAGGGAATATATTGGTGTGGGAGAAGATCAGCTCAATGTCAGAGCAGGCTTGATGGACCGAATGGTCTACTCAAGGTCTATTTCTTATTTTGCTTCATTCAGTCTTTGCTACGTACTGAGTAAGTAACTCCACAGTCGACTTTACCAATCCTTAATGAGGAAAAGGGAACAAAATGTTAAGCACTCCTGATCGTACTCCAGAGATTGTTCTGGAAACTGTGTGTGCAAGTCAGGTAAACATAGGATTGAGATGCAACAAAAGGAAGAACATTTTTTGCAATAATGCATTTCGTGTCTCCAGGGACATCCCGAAACACTATGCAGTCAAATAAATACTTGAGGTATAATCATTGTAATAAGGCAGACAAATGCAGAAGGCCAGTCTATAGAAAGCAAAGCCCCAACCCCCATAGCCAGATAAGTGAAACTTTATAATCACAACCCCCAAAGGCCCAAGCTATCATAGATGTTACGTTGATAATGATGCTAGTGCTTGGTAAATGGTCCACCAATACCTAACTCTTGGTTTGTACATGATGAGAAGCTACAGCTAAATGTTGCACCGGATACCAGATACACTCAAAGCCACAAGACAGCCTCCTCTGGAGCGAGGCGGGGAAAGTTACAGGAATACAAATAGCTGAAAATACAGAAGAAGAAATGCTATCTCAAGTTTAAATGCAGGAGAATGGCACAGCGCCAAAAGCCACTGTGTTAGGCAAAGTCTGTTTATCTTGTCAGTGAAAATGACTTCTACTTTCAACTTCACATTGAGCCTCAGTAAAGGGCTGTTAAACTGAAAGGTGATCTTAGTAGAATATCTTTATGAAGCAGCACTTTAAATGAAAAAAAACCACAACAGTGTTAACACACTCAATATTTCGCTCAATACAGATCAAATATAATTATAGTTGATCATACTGACTGGATATTCCTCCATGTGGCTCAGATTTCTGCCCAACTGGGTCTTCACACACACTACCACATTAACAGATGTAGTCAGGCATAAAGACTCAGTTTTCCCAGCATTTCTGCAATGTTCTGCACCAAAAGCAGCCTAATCCAGAGTGCTGCAATCTGAAATAGCTTATTGCTCAAGTTTGTTCATTGTAAGGCTATTTTGATGTCTCCTAAAGATAATGTGCAAATTTCTGAAATATTCTGTAACAAATTACACATTTTCTGACTCAGATAGATTCTCAAAGATAGCCTTTATTTTTGAACTGCAAAATTAAGTTAACGTCTTCCAAGATATTTGCCATTTTTACATTAAACACTTCTAATATCTGAAATATTTGTGCAAAGTTATTAATGCATGCCCTATTTTCTGATATGATGCAGTGTACACCAAAACAGAATTTGTTGAAGAATCACAACAGGTCTGGCAGCATCTGAGGAGAGAAAACAGTTGACATTATGAATCTAGTGGCCTGTTCTAAAGGAGGGTTTCTCCAGCCAATTCTGTTAGTGTGTTTTTCAAATCGCTAGCATCTGCATTCTTTGTTTTCTGATGAGGTGGTGGTCACTCTGGATCTAGAAGTAGCAACTGAACGTAAATCAATGCATCAAACCGACATAGTTTGAGCAAAGTTCTTTTTTTGCCACAAAGTAGCAGATTAAAAAAAAAGAGAACTTTAATGAAGCAAATTTGGAGATTGACTACTTTGATGGGAGGTTACTTGAAGAGCAGAAAAGTACGGTGCTGAAGCCTGTGAAGGGAAAGAAAACTGGCCTGGGTCTGCAGAGAGTTGCACAAAGGAAGTTGATGTAATTTTATGTCAAGGACATATCTGTTTACTTTTTATTTTCAATTGTGGACTGAAATAGGAAAAGGACCGATTAAAAATCAAGGATTGTGGAAAGGGTTACTGCACTTTTTAAGGAGTTACCTGGCACTCATTTTAAGTGTTGTTTACACTGCTATTTATTCAAGCAAAGGGGGAGGTTACTACAGATGTAGTAACAGATGAGCTGGAACTAGGGGACATGTATACAAGGAGATTCAGTTGACAATTTTGTATTTTGTACTCAATGGAGTTAAATCAGTTTATAAATATCGCAATGTAAGCATGCAACACCATCTTGTTGGTGAACATGGGACACTGAGCTAAAAGGTAATTGTTACCCAGCACTGACAGGCTTTAAAGTGACAAGACACTGGTTTGAATGTGTAAGTTGGCAAGTCTGAAGGCCTACCCATTACGTAGAGAAGAAAAATCAAAGGGAAATATTTTGTACATCTCTCTACACAACTTTTACTTTTCAGTTTAATTGTCTGGTACATAGTCAAATTTAGGAAAAAAAACAGAATTCTTAGAGGTTTGTCATCATTCCAAAAGCAAAATAAATTCAGTTTCAGGCCGAAAGCAGAAAGTAGCCAAGTTCCATTATCCTGACTGCACAGCCCAATGATTCTGCACCAATGATTCTGCTGATGGATGGTTATAATTATCTATCAAGTAGAATCTGGCAAGGAGAGCATTCAGACTTTGGACATTGATATCACTATATTTGCTGTTTAGTTGCTGAATACAATGGATGGTAACCAGCTTCCTCAGGTACACACAACCACCAGCTTCACTAAACTGCCAGTTAACAAAAGACTCTAGTCCAACTGCAAAGGTTATGATGTACTTGATACCAGCTGACGTGATTCTATTCATTTACTATTTTAATTGATCTCTGCTTGCATTCTGGGTGACCGCCAGAACACTCATCTGTATTCTGGTGACCCTTTATATAGCACTCCAATCGCTCAGCGATAGGACGTCTCATCAAGCAGCACATTCGATAAAGGCTCGGGATTGATTATTTCCTTTGTTGGAAATGTAGAAGATGACCTTCCAATGCGTTGCCCAGTGATGGGATATCGTATTCTCTGGTCATGCTTAATAAACTGCATGAATTTTTGCAAACGTGAACTATTGTTATATGTGGGAATTATCTGCATGGGAACAAAGCAACAAATGAAACTTATGGTGGTCTGTCTGAAAAAGTGCATCTTGTGTCAAAATTGCCTACACAGCCCAGACTTTGAAAGATGAAACATCATTCCTTAGAAGTTCAAAGTAAATGTTCGGAAAACAAAGCAATGTAGAAAAAGCACAGAGGTTTGTAAGTGTACAAGTAACACACAATCAAACAGATACATGCAGCTTAAAAGCCACTGACAAATGACAATGTGGATTAAAAAGTTATTGAATTTGAGATAATTTCTTTTTGCTAATGGAAGAGTGACAGATGGTATTTCTCTTTTTAATCTCAAGTACCACATGGGGCTTAGTGGAAAATGAAAGCCCTCAATTTGAAACAAAAAGCTAAATTGAAAGCTAAATTTGAACAGTCTAGCAACTCAAAACTAGGCAACCATGGGGACCATCAACTGTGGCACAAGATGCATTGCAGCAATTCACAAAATCACTGCACCTTCTAAACCTGTGGTCTTGACTACTAAAAAAGGTCCAAAGCAGCAAACACCTTTGAATATTGCCACCTGCACTAGGAACTATATCACTAGTCCTCTATCATTGGGTCAAAATCTTGTGCTCCCTTCAAACCAACATTGTGGCTATCCATACAGTATATGGACTGTAGCAGTTCCTGAACCACCTGAGGAGGAAGAATGGATGTTGTTGTACCATCACCTCTGGTACAGGACAGATTGTCAGTTATCGTCACTCCTAGGAACTGGATGGTCTCGACCCTCTCCACCTCAGCTCCATTGATATAGATAGGGGCGTGTCCTACTCCTCTCTTCATGAAGTTAATGACCAGCTCTTCAGTTTTGCTGACATTGAAGGAGTGATTATTATCTTTGCACCATGATACCAAGCATTCTATCTCCTTTCCGCATACTGACTCATTATTATTTGATATCTGCCTATAACGATGGTGTTGTCAGCAAACTTGTAGATGCCATTTGTGCAAGATTTGGCCACATAATCATGAGTGTAGAGGGGAGGACAGTGGGAGGCTGAGTATACATCCTTGCAGGGTGCTGGTTTTGAGGATTATCAAGGAGAAGGTGCTGTTGTCTATCTTCACTGATTGCGAAGCTGAGGATCCAGTTGCAGAGGGCTACTTATGCATCAGTAGTTAGAAGTGAAGTTGTCAATGGTTCATATCTTGCCACATATATATTCCCATGTAACACATAGTTTCTTTAAGCTCAGCGCCACCAACCTGTCTTGAACTCGATGTACATTTTATCTTGCTTACTACTTAATCCTGTCCTGGTTATTGATACCATGTTAGTTCGATACCATTCAACAGCTTCTTTGCATTGAAAAAGTAACCCATTGCATTATATTCTAAACATTTATATTATCAACTCAGACTTGTATTAAATGTTTGCAATTGGAAGGTTTTATTAATATTGGGTTTATTAATGGCCTTCTGTGAAAATTGGCCTGAAATGTAATCCATATGATTACCAATGATATTTAGTTAGCGAGTTTTGAAAAGATTTGTAGGTCAGATTGAGGTTTTGGATGTATGTTTGCTCGCTGAGCTGGAAGGTTCGTTTTCAGACATTTTGTCACCAGACTGGGTAACATCTTCAGTGAGCCTCTGGATGAAGCTGAAAATGAACTTTGCAGCTCAGCGAGTGAATCTATATTTAGTTGCAGTTAGTGGAGATATTCAGCAAAAACACTAGTCTGGCAATTATTATGTTCTCCTGTTGATAGCTGCTCCAAAGGCAGAACCACCAGGTTTTTAGAATAGAATCCTTACAGCGTGGAAACAGGCCCTTCGGCCCAACAAGTCCACACCGACCCTCTGAAGAGTTACTTACCAGACTCATTCACCTACCCTATTATTCTATATTTACGCCTGATTAATGCACCTAACCTGCAATTTGTAAATAACTATGGGCAATTTAGCACAACCCTAACCTGCACATCTTTGGACTGTGGGTGAAAGCCAGAGCACCCAGAGAAAACCCACGCAGACACGGGGACAATGTGCAAACTCCACACGGACAGTCGCCCAAGGCTGGAATTAAACCCAGGTCCCTGGATCTGTGATGCAGCAATGCTTAACTCTGAGCCACCATGCTGCCATTGGTGATGATAATGAAGCTAGAACCTTGGAGGGGGTGCTGGTTGTTCATAGATGGAGGATTCTTCAAGAAGAAGATTGGTTGTTGATTTTGTGTGCATTGAGGAACCAAAGACCACTTCATGTATTTGTTCCCCTGGTTCCACTGCTCATTGAAACTGAAAATAGGGGCGTCCTAGCAGTGACTGAAGAAGGCATAGAGAAACCTGCCCTTTCACAAATCATACCTACAATGTTGTAACTCATCCTGCTGATTACCACAGTGGCCTTAATATAAACTGAAGATGAAGAGACTTATGCTTTGTAATGTTTATGGAGAGTGGGACCGAGAGTGAGGTGGCAGCAGCGATGAGACTAGTCATAATCCTATTAAAGGGCTGAATCGCCTATTCATGTTCCTCGCTCTCATGCTTAGATGCCACTGTTTAAAAAGGGAGGGAGACAAAAGGTGGAGAATTATAGACCAGTTAACTTAACTTCTATAGTGGGGAAGATGCTCGAGCCTATATCAAGGAAGAAATAGCAAGGCATCTAGATAGTAATTGTCCCATTAGGCAGATGCAACATGGGTTCATGAGGGGTAGGTCATGCTTATCTCAAGAGGGTTGGAATATAAAAGCACCGTTGTGCTACTGAGACTTTATAAAGCTCTGGTTAGGCCCCATTTGGAGTACTGTGTCCAGTTTTTGGTCCCCATACCTCAGGAAGGATATACTGGCACTAGAGCGTGTCCAGCGGAGATTCACACAGATGATCCCTGGAATGGTAGGTCTAACATACGAGGAATGGCTGAGGATCCTGGGATTGTATTCATTGGAGTTTAGAAGATTAAGGGGAGATCTAATAGAAACTTACAAGATAATACATGGCTTGGAGAGGGTGGACACTAGGAAATTGCTTCCGTTAGGCGAGGAGACTAGGACCCGTGGACACAGTCTTAGAATTAGAGGGGGTCAATTCAGAACAAAAATGCGGAGACATTTCTTCAGCCAGAGAGTGGTGGGCCTGTGGAATTCATTGCCGCAGAGTGCAGTGGAGGCTGGGACGCTAAATGTCTTCAAGGCAGAGATTGATAAATTCTTGATGTCACAAGGAATTAAGGGCTACAGGGAGAATGCGGGTAAGTGGAGTTGAAATGCCCATCAGCCATGATTGAATGGCGGAGTGGACTCGATGGGCCAAATGGCCTTACTTCCGCTCCTATGTCTTATGGTCTTAACTAATCTTTTGGAATTCTATGAGAACCAGCACCAGGATGACGTGCACACACAAGAGTGGAAGTAACTCAATTTGTACAGCATCTGACTCAGTCTTACAGGAATACACACCATAATAATCATAACTGACAACATTTGTGTATGACAGGGAGCAGAGGGGAGGAGTAGCATCAACCAACTTGATGTTAAAAATGAGGCAGGAGGTAGAATGCTCCACAAATACGATGTAATCTTGCATGTTCTAAATTGGTACATCCTGACAAAATGGCTTGGTGCTGTGGAAGGGGAGGAGCATTATATTTCTCTCTCCAATGTGATATTATGAAATTTTACTTCCCCTACTGCATTTGCTAATCTTAAAAATAGAACAGCCACTATAACAATAGATATCTCTAAAATTGACACATGAGAAAGCTAATTTCAGATTTTGCCATAGTTGTTCCACACTAATGAAGATAATGGCGCTACACATGCCTTTTCCCAGTTATTACCTTACACGATGCCATGACAGTTCATTTAAGTATGTTCAAGATGCATTGAGTACACAGCGCAAGATAGGTTATGAATTGGATCTGAGAACAGAATATCAGGCATTTGTAGAAAAGGAAGGAAGGCTGTGCATCTATTTGCACCATTATTCTTCTTCAGCCACTCTCTGTTGAAGACCCGGCAATAGAAGGATTCAGAGAAAGTTGGTCACTTCTACTTTTGCTTCCAACTAGAAGGACGGAGCCACCAATTACAATTTAATTATTTTTGTGAGAGCCCATTGCAAACAGGTGTCAAGAAAATGAACGGCTGCTCCAGGGTTCCAACAGCATAATAGGAAAGGCTTTAATTAGCTTAGTACTTGGAACATTGAAGAGGACTCAGCACTCCCTGCCCACATTTCCTGTGACTTATCACCAAGGAAAAGGCCTTTTCTATTAGGTAGCCAGCAAAAGAATAGCATTGGACCCCAGCCTTTAAACACAGCTAAGCGTTTTATTTATAGACATGACAATAATATGCACATCCAAATCCAACCACCACAGCTGTCTGTTCCTATATACTCTTTTGTAAATATGTTACTAATTAAAGAAAATTAATTGGGGCGGCACAGTGGCTCAATGGTTAGCAATGCTGCGTCACAGCGCCAGAGACCTGGGTTTGAATTCCTGCCTCAGGCGACTGACTGTGTGGAGTTTGCACATTCTCCCCATGTCTGCGTGGGTTTCCTCCGGGTGCTCCGGTTTCCTCCCACAATCCAAAGATACGCAGGTCAGGTGAATTGGCCATGCTAAATTGCCCGTAGTGTTAGGTTGATTAGTCAGGTGTAAATATAGGGGGGGTGGGTTTCTCTTCGGAGGGTTGGTGTGGACTTGTTGGGCTGAAGGACCTTTTACACACTAAGTAATCTAAAAAAAAGGCCCTTAAAGGAGGACTCTACTTAGAGCAGCACAAGTGAATCTCCAGTTAATGTCCACCACCTGAATACAATACAATTAATAAACAAATAACGAGTCTCTTTTAGACAATAAAAAAAAGTATTCATGTATTCCTGGGTTGCCACACACAGCTAGTCTGGTTGTAGTGTATGAACAGAACTGGGATTCAGTGGTTTTTCTTTCCTCATCAGCAGGAAGCAATGAATGCTGTCCGAGGCAGATTTACTAAGGCCTCTGTACACCAAGTGAAAGGGTCATTTCAAAACTGAGGTCGTCAACACAATTGATAATCCTGTTTTTGCTTCCAACAGGAAATGTCTCGTAGTTGGAAAACCAATATTTCAACAGGAGACAGCAGAACTAAATTTGGAAAGATGACACAAAAGGCAGTTTTACCAGAAATTATTAAACAGCTGCTGAAGATGCCATCTTTGAAGACCTAGAGTAGCAATGGGATACCAACTATGCTCATTTACTTAGCAAAAAAAAACCAAAATAACTGCAGATACTGGAAATCAGAAACAAAAACAGAAATTGCTGGAAAAACTTAGGTGTGACAGCATCTGTGGAGAGAAAGCAGAGTTAACGTTTCAGGTCCAGTAACCCTTCTTTAGAAGGGTCTGAAGAAGAGTCACTGGACCCAAAATGTTAATATTGATTTCTCTCCACAGATGCTGCTAGATCTGCTGAGTTTTTCCAGCAATTTCTGGTTTTGTTGCTGTTGGTGCTCATTAACTTTGTCACTATTGACAGTAACCCAATGGAAGAGGATTTTCATAGGTAATAACTCAGTGATGCCCTTTTATTTACTAGCTCCTTTCACTGAGATTTTGAGGTCTGCAGACACAAAACAAAAATTGAAAACATACACTCTTACTTCCCACTTGGAGGATGCACTGAGGGTGGTAAAGACAGAATACTGGTAGGGACTTCAATGCCCATCAGCAAGAGTGGCTCTACAGCACCATTATTGACTGAGATAGCCAAGTCCTAAAAGATATAGCTGCAAGACCAAGCCTGTGGCAGGTAGCAAGGGTTAAGGAGGGTGGTGCTGGAAAAGCACAGCAGGCCAGGCAGCATCTGAGGAGGAGAATCTACATTTCGGGCATAAGCCCTTCATCAGGAATGCGGAGGGGGAAGGGATTGAGAGATAAATAGGAGGTGGGAGTGGGGCTGGGAAAGATAAGTGGGAAGGTGATAGGTGGATACAGATGGGGGTAATTGTAATAGGGCAGTGGGGAGGGTAGAGCGGATCTTAAAAATTCAGGAATCATTCCTGAAGAAGGGCTTATGCCCGAAACGTCGATTCTCCTGCTCCTTGGATGCTGCCTGACCTGCTGCGCTTTTCCAGCAACACATTTTTAAGCTCTGATCTCCAGCATCTACAGTCCTCACTTTTTCCAGGGTGGAGCGGATAACTGGGAAGGAAGATGGACATGTATGACAGGCCAAGAGGGTGGTGCCGAGCTGGAGGGTTAGATCTGGGTTGAGGTGGCAAGACACCACACAGCCCCACCCCAACCCATTATTTACCTCTCATCCCTTTTCCCCCTCCACATTCCTGATGAAGGGCTTATGCCCAAAATGTCAACTCTCCTGCTCCTCGGATGCTGGGCTTTTCCAGGGCCACCCTTTTCGACGCTGACTCTCCAGCATCTGCAATCCTCATTTTCTCCTAGCAGCTGGCGAGGGAACTAACAAGACGGAAGAATGTACTTGACCTCACCCTCGCCAACCTAGCTGTCACAGATGTATCTGTCTATGACAGCATCAGTATGAGCGAACACAGCAGAGTCCTCGGTGAGACTACAAAATTTCATCATCACATTGTCTATCATACCACATGGCACTAGCACCATGCTAAATAGAATAGATTCTGAGCAGATTGAACAACTCAAAGCTGATCATCCAAATTGTACTGTGGGTCATCAGCACCAGAAATTGCATTCATCCACAATCTGTAAACTCGTGGTCTGATATATTCCCTATTTCTGCCATTCGCATCAAACTGGGAGATTAGGCCTACAATGAAGATAGGTGCAGACATGCCAGAACTATTGCCATGCAATACAGCAGAACTTGCTTGTGCCTGATGCAGCACAGAATACTGCAAAGGCTATGGGCCCTGGCAACATCCTGACAGTAGTACCGAAGACTTGTGCTCCAGAACTAGCCACATCTCTGCCAAGCTGTTCCAGTATAGCTACAACACCAAATTCTACTTGGTGATATGTAAAATTGCCTTGATATTTCCTCTCTCTCTATCTCGCTCTCGCTCTCTCTCCCCCTTATCCCAACCTTAAAGAACAATTGTGAGCATCAGTTAGGAGCCTGGAAGTTTGCCTGTTGTACAAGAAAGTCCTCATTTTGGGAATGATAATCATTTAGAATTACCAAACTATGGGGCTCATATAGCCTGCACTCAACTTGAAGTCAGTAACCACAACAGAAAGTGGCAGAGAATATTCCTGATGTAATCCTGTTGTAACTGCAAGTTCCAATATCTTAGGTCAGACAAAGCTGCCTCATGAATAAGTGAGGAGTAGCACTTTACAAAACCTTTCTTACTTTTTCCAGCTGCTTTTTTTTTAAACTGTTCATGTGGGATATGAGTGATATTCATATTTGTGGTTTACATCTTGTGCATCTTGCAGGCACTGTTCAAGTTTGGGATGAAGAAACTTCTTTAGATGTCTGGATTTAATTCAGTGCTTTACTAATATTTCATTATTCCCTGAAGGCATTTTCAACATACAGCTGAGCTTTTAAACCCATTCACTTTAACAGGATGCTTTCCAACAATGCAATAGACATATAGTGCGAAGTCCAGTATGTTAATTTCTATTAAGCTACAGCCTTTAATTGGTGCACTTAGTAGACAGGCCGTTCAGGGTCACAGCGCTACCTTCAGCGAAAGATTCAGTCATCGACACTTGTTCAGATTTTAAACATTTTGCGTATAGTAATTACTCATGTGTCACTTTATGGGTCCAGTGAGATTCACACAGACCACTTGACACACCAGAACTGCTGAATGGATTTGGAAGCTGTTCTTCTCAACCACAGGCTTAACAGATAAAACAGATACAAACTCACCCGCTTTACAACAGCAGAGAGATTTCCCAGCTATTTGCATCCTCATTTACAACCACAATAAATATATTTTATCAT
Organism: Chiloscyllium punctatum; assembly: GCF_047496795.1. Taxonomy (NCBI): domain Eukaryota; kingdom Metazoa; phylum Chordata; class Chondrichthyes; order Orectolobiformes; family Hemiscylliidae; genus Chiloscyllium; species Chiloscyllium punctatum. The sequence continues at coordinate 66,672,893 of NC_092778.1, read as the reverse complement.
TTTCAGATATCATTTTTCTCCTCATACTGTTGAAATCCTGTCTTTATATTTCAATTGTTTTTGTAACTCCCTTATGCTACATATAGTCAGAGGGGTACACAGCACAAAAACAGGCCCTTCATATTTCATACACAAACAGTCAAAAACAAGTTCTGTATTTCTCTGTATGATACCGAGAGGTATCTCGTGATTATAACAGGGTCAATATGTCAGATCTTCCACTGAACCTGACAGTGATCAACTCATGAGTAATCAGTTAATGGTCAATTCACTCAAGTGAGATTGTGAGAACCTCATCAGCTGTATTAGGTCAAAAATTCAAAGAAAAACTGATTGTATACGTCTACCAGACGAGCTGCAGAACATACTTTGGAAACAAAGCACCTGACATTTTAACAATCTCCTTCTGTTAATCTCTTTTGACCGAGCCATGGAAATTATGCATCAAACAAATGCTCTGGAAGTTTCTCTGCATCTAGATATGCACAAATCATTTAAAGAACTGCAATTTACAGTTGAAAATGTCTAAATTCATAGCTTTTTATATTAAAAAATCATTCTGAAATTGTCAGGAGACCAATTTTCCATTAATCGTAGAAGCAGACAACGGAACTGTCAACTTTCAACATCAATCCCTATACAAACAGTCTATCTGTGGACCAGAGTTGGGTTTACCACTAGCTCCCACCACCTCCAAATCATGACCAGACAAAGTCTAAACATTCAAACCAAACATTTCTCCTCAGCTTCTTCCAGAAAAATCTGAACCTTATGAGAAACGTGCAGTGTTCTTTTTGGAATGTCCCATGAAACAAGATTCAACGTGGACAGTTCTCCTGTCCAAACTCACAGGCAGTCATAATCAGAAATCATTTCATAACCCCTTCACTCAAATCCTTCCACACCTCCCCCCCCTTCCTTTAGAATGAGAATCCCACAAGTTGAAAGATTGTTGAAGACATCTGCCAAGTGAGAATCAAGAAAAGTAAAGCAGCCAACCTCAATCACGGAGAAAAATAGACCCAACTCATGTTTTGATTTGATGCATTGTGAAAACGGACTAAAAATAGCACACGTAGTTCTTCTTTGTAACCGAGAAAGGTTAGCAAAATTTACTATCATCTGAGGAGAGAAAGGTAAGTTGAAGTCTATGATGTATGTTACAACTGTCAATCTGTACAATCATTTGTTTACTATAAAATAAAGCTATTAAGTAATTTATAGCTAACCTAGGTTATATATCTTATCCATTGTGTTAATCAGTCCATCCAATAGAAGAATAAAGAAGTGCAAGTGACAGCAAAAGATGGGTTATCCAATTGTGAAAATTGGGTTTCCAATTGGCACATGCCCATCGTCCAGCAGCTTACACGATAGCAGAGCTCGATGGTGGCTAGGCTGGGTGAATATCTGAACATATGGCACTTGGGGGCTAAACTTATGGAAGCAAACAGAAAGGAATGTCAAAGGCACAAAATTTATCTCAGCTTCTTCCTCCTCGTTTACTGTCTATGAAAGATTGCAGGTGGAATAAACAGCAAAAGTCGATTAGTTTAAAATTTGAATCCAAGTCAGCTTTGACTCAGACCTTTGTCTTGATGGGGAGAGCTCTTCATTGTTTGACATGCTGTTGAACTGTTAGTTTTCTAAAGCATTATTTCAAGAAAGAAAAGCAGTAAATTTTGATAAAGTTAAACTATTCAAAAGAAGCCTGATATCACTTTTGTTAATTTGGGAAACGAAATCATTACAGTTGCCAGGTATCAGAGATGTTCATATCTCCTTATTTTCTCCAGACAGGGCTCAGTGAATCTACATCAAGCTCTGCAGCACTGCATAAACTTTGTCACACTATTGCATTTGCAGAAAGATGCTAACTTTCCAAAAATCTGTATTTCTGGCTGTATTTCCAAGATCTCCATTACATCAAAGCCTGACCTTTTTAAGCAGATCCAGGGAACTGCTAGTTTTCTGTCTGAGCAATTTTAGATGCAGCATTTCCTACTCTAATTGGAAGATTTTAGGCTGATGTATTAATCCATGTTTGTGCTTCCAGTAAATCTACATAAATTGACAAATCAAAAGTCATCCCAAGGATCCAACCTGGTTTGAACATGTCTGCAATACTTGAAAGGGGTAGTGAGTCCTCCTGGCTTTTCCACTGTCACCTGTTCCTCAGCCCAACCCAACAAACAACACCGGAAGATTAACGAGTCACTTACGGGAAAAACAACAGGAACTGCAAAATGCCTTCGATGCATGCAGAGTGTTTGGTGGCAGCAAATTCACATAATGTCTTTTGACAGGGTGCAAATACTTATGATGCATTTTGTAACTATTTCCAGAGACACAACAAGCATCATAGTACTTTTATTAATAAAAAAATTACTGAAAGTAACTCCACAGCAGCTAATAACCATTACCAAGTCATCCTTTATTTGCACATGCAGTATACTTGATACTTGTCAAAGATTGTTAAAGATTGGTTCCACAATCACCGATACTGCCGTGCTGGTAGAAACCTCCATTAGAACACGGTGAACATTTAATCAGACGTTTATTTTGATTGATGCTGATTTGGATGTTGCTAAGTAATTTAACTGTTCCAAGCCAAATGCAGGTGGGCTTCACAGGTTATGCATTCTCCTGGATACTGGCCTGGATACCTTATCCATCTCGGTCCAGTGGGACTCTTTTGTTGTCTCAAGCCTATACACTGGCTTGCTGATCTGGATCCTGAAGAAAATGTTAAGTGTTTGGCCAAAGCTTGGCTTTGTTTTGGGGTTTTCCCTGGGCTGTACTAGAATTGCTCTGCTCAGGATATGTGCTGAGTGGAGCTGTGCAATTGCACTCACTCGAGTGGCGTTCCCCACGGCTCAGTTGGCCTGGCTTGGGTATCCACTTCCATTGGCATTCCCTGGAACTCATCTGCTCCAATTGCCACATTTTCCAATTGTATTGCCTGTTTGAAGTCCAGCAGGTCTTCAGCTGGTGGGTGCTTCGGCATGGTTACATCATTAATCTCACATACCACACGGTCTCTCAGCATCTCATTGAGGGTTAAACCAAAGTCGTATGCTTCTGCCAGTCGTTTTAACCTCATCAAATGTCCTGACACGGAACTCCCCGAGTAAAACCGATAGTGTCTCAGAATTAAAGGAGGCTTGAGGCTTCAATATCCCTTACCTAATTCCGCCAACGCTTGAAAGGTTTTAGTATCTGGTACCTCAGGAAAAGTTAGGCTCCTAATAACTGAAAAGGCTGTGGGTCCACAAGCTATCAGAAGAATAACTCATTGCTTTTCATCTGCCCCAATAACATTGGTCCGGAAAAAAAATGCATTCTTTCCAAGTCCTGGGCCCAGCCTTCGACAACATGATCAAATAAGTCAAGCTTCCCAAATAATGGCGAGATGCAAGAAATGCTTACCCCAACTCAAAAGATGACTGTTGTGAGTGAGTTTCTTCAGGAATGTGCTTTACTCTCGTCACCACTGAAATAACTTGACAGAGGCCAGTATCCCATCACCAAGTCACCCTTTATTTACACGTGGAAAGTCCTTGACTCTGGCACAGCCTTGTCAGAGTCGAATAGTGTGATGCTGGAAAAAGCACAGCAGGTCAGGCAGCTTCTGAGGAGCAGCAGAGTTGACATTTTAGGCATAAGCCCTTCATCAGAAATGTCAACTCTCCTACTCCTCGGATGCTGCCTGACCTGTATGCTTTTTCTAGCAGTACACTTTTTGACTCTGACTCTACAACACCTGCAGTCCTCACTTTCTCCTAACAGTCTCAGAATCAGCACCCAAAATGTCAAAATCTCTGATACTCACCCTTCTTATCTGTCAGCCAGGGCTCCCTGATTGGAACAGATTAACAGCCCCATTCTATGAGGTCCACCCAGATGATCTTGTTACAATCCATTACAATTACAACTAGCAATGCAAGTTACTTAGCTTTAACAATGATTTGGATGTGCTGGTGTTGGACTGGGGTGTACAAAGTTAGACATAATGCAACACCAGGTTATAGTCCAACAGGTTTATTTGGAAACGCTAGTTTTCAGAGCGCTGCTCCTTCATCAGGTGGTGGTGGAGTATAAGATCATAAGTCACAGAATTTACAGTATGAGGCAACTAAAATGATATGTTGAAAAAGACCTGGATTGTTCGTTAACTCTCTCATCTTTTGGAATTACCATGTTCGTTTCAGTTCTTTCGTACGTAAATCCCAGAATTGTTTTTTTAAAGTTACATTCTCAAGTGAACTTTAACAGTAGGTACCATGTTAGCTCAGATAAAGCAAAGGTGTGAGGTTAAAGTCTGTCTGTCTGTGCCCCAATGTTCAGAGTGATTCTATCTCTAAAAAAAGATTTATAATTGATTTAACAAACGGATCATGTCTAAAATGTGATAAAGGTTCACAAACGGACTGCAACCTGGAACACTGAAGAAGCACAGAACCCCCATGGTTAGATTCTAAATATCAAATGAAAATTTTGACTTGATTTGCCTTCTGACCAATTCATTTTGTTTCATTGAAAAATCAAAACAATCCAATCTGATACAAGATTTTCTTGAACTGCTGCTGGGCTCCACCATTTCAGTGTTGAAAAGTGTGGTGCTGGAAAAGCACAGCAGGTCAGGCAGCATCCGAGGAGCAGGAGAGTTGATGTTTGAGGCATAGGCCCTTCATCAGGATTCCTTATGCTCCTCAGATGCTGCCTGATCTACTGCGCTTTTCCTATGTCACACTCCTCAACTCTGACTCTCCAGCATCTGCAATCTCACTTTCTCTCCAACATTTCAGTGCTAAGTGATTATTTTCACAGAACTGATAATGGCATTATATACACAAAGTTATGGCAGGAATAAGTCTAAGCACACAGAATGAAAAGTACTCAATGACAATATGGTTATGTTTTCTTAAGCCTTGGTAACATAAAAGATTAGCAGTAGTTCTTCAAAAAAACTATTATGCACCACAAGGACAGAGTTTTACCATGTGGATTTACTGTTAGGCAGCCATTGTTGAACAAATTTCATTTGCACTTTTCTCAGCAAAGGACAAAATAAAAGTTCTCAGATTTGCAATATACTAGACTCCCTCCCCACTTAAAAAATAACCAACTTTTACATAAAAATGCAGATGCTGGAGACCTGTATATAACTTATCAGAATACAACATGATTAAACCAACATTAGCAATACCTAAACATTTAACAAATTGGGGTTACAAACTTGTTTTTACTATAATCATTTTTTTTCAACTTTCCCTTAAAGTATATATGTGACAAAAATAATTCTGCTATCTGGCTTCTGTTTCTGACTAGAGTATCTACTTCCATTTCAATTAGCTCAACTCTGCCCTCTCAAACATCTTTGTCAAATGTGAAACCTGACAATCAATTCCACTTCGTAGTTGGGACTAGGATATTGATTTGTCTTAAATAAAGACATATGTCTCACTGGTCTACCTGTGGTTTCTGTAACACCAAACAATCGCGCTTTCTAACTGCCAGCTTCATTGTGATTTTTGCTTTAGCCAACCGGAGAGATTTGGACTATACAAGGATCCTCATGTGCTCCCTTTGTCATAATTTTGTTTCAAGCAAATGATTTACATGATAGTCTGAGTTACATTCTAACATTCATTACATACTCTCTCCTTCTGCTATTTATATGGCTGTGGACAGAAGTTCATAAGCTCATAAACTTTGCTCAAAAGCTTAGCCTGGAATTTATTGTTCTTTGGGTCTTCTACAAAGTGTATGAGTTTGACTTCTAAACTCAAGTCACGCCTAGTGACAAAAATGCTTCCTTAATTCGAGAATGCAATCTGTAGGTCTTACTTGACAATTGTTTCCTTTTATGAAATGCAACTTACCATGCAATTTCATTTTGTGCTGTTCAGGAACCAGAATGTTACTGATTTCAGTATAGTCCATTGTACTAGGGTCTTGACAGCAACAATGATTAGTCACCAGTTCAAAAGTATGTGGCCCCAGTTTAAAGAGGAAAATACTTTATGCCCATCTCCTACTTTATTCACTTTCAGCCAAATGTGTAACTTTAAGTCATCATTGCACTGGTACTCTTTGGTAGGGCTGAGTTTATCCGAATATCCCATATACAGTCAGCATCTTTTATTTCAATTTCACACTGTGCTGACTCAGTGCACCCTGTGTATGATGTGCACACAGAACAATCTTTCAAGTTGCTCAAAAGTCTTCAAAATCAATTTTAGAAATTTCAAAAACGTTCAATGTTTTTCAGTCCTTCAAGTGAAATATGGAAGAAAATTCTATCCCTTTCTGAGTACCATTGTGCTGTTCTGCATTCCACTAATCAAGGCTAACACTGAATTACAGAAGATAGCCATTAGTGAGCCAACTTTATTTTCGTCAGAAACAGCAACAGAAATTGCTGGAAAAACTTCAGAACTGTCTTCAGGTCACTGGAACCAAAAGCTTAACTCTGTTTTCTCTCCACAGATGCTGATAGGCCTACTGAGTTTTTCCAGCAACTCCTGTTACTGTTTTCGATTTCCAACATCCACAGTTCTTTGTTTTTTTAATTTCCATCATCCAAGACAAAGAAGCAGCACTGTTACAATGCTCAGATTTTGCAACATGCTATAAACACATAGATCCTGATATTATCATTTATCTCAAATGCACTTCAGTGATTCTGCAACAAGTTAAGCAGATACGATTGAAGTGAAAGAGCAAAGTATTTTAAGGTGAATATAGTTTGTTTGCCAATATCGTCTTAAACGCTGTGAAGCACTTCAATACTGCCACTGTTTTTCTGGTGAAGATCACTTCAATATTCAATTGCTGTAATCTAAAAGGACTTAATGCTGTCGGCAACACAGACTACTCTAAAAAGGGCACCTTTCAGCTGACAAATAAATGCTTCTCTTACAATTTCTGCAAATGTGCCCTTCCTTATCATAACACAGATCCTTAAGTATGTTAAGTACAGAAGGAAAAAAACAGAAATTGCTGGAAAAGCTCAGCAGGTCTGGCAACATCTGTGGAGAGAATTCAGAGTTAACATTTCCAGTCGAATGACCCTTCCTCAGAACTGTACAGTGTGCCCTGTCATTTCAGGAAAGGAACGAGATTTAAAGTGAAAAGTATAGAATAGAGAATAGGCTGCATCAGAAAATAAAACTGAGACCTTTGAGGAATATTGTCCAAGCATTCTGTCATTGCCACACTTTATGGAAATACTGAGCAAATGTTAGGCTGTCAGAGTACCATCCTTCAGTTGAGATGTTAATTAAAGGCTTTGTCTACCCTCGCAGGTGAATACAAATTGATCTTATGGCACTATTTTTAAAAAGCAGGGGATTTCTCTCGGGTGTGCTAGCCAATAATTATCCTTCAAACAACATCTCAAAAACGGATTATGTTGTCATTATCCTATAATTTTTGTGGGAGCTTGCTGTGTATAAATAGGCTGCTGCATTCGCTACTTTACACGAGTGACTACACTTCAACAGGTTTTTAAATCTTTCATGGAATGAGGGCATCTCCAGCTAGGTCAGCATTTATTGCCCATCCTAATTGCCCGGAATTAGCGATATTGTTGTGGGTCTGGAGTCTCTAAAGAATGTTAGTGAACCAAATGGGTTTTTCTGACAAACAACAACAGATTTGTGATAGTCATTAGACTCCTAATTCCAGATTTTTATTGAATTCAAATTCCACCATCTGTTGTGGCGGGATTCAAACCCTGCTCCCCAGAACATTACATGGTTCTTGCTATCACTGAATCACTTTACAGTTGCACAGACTCTCTACAGTGCAGAAAAAGGTCATTTGGTCTGCACCAACTCTCCGAAACACATCCCACTCAGATCTATCTTATCCCCATAACCCCTTGTTTCCCATGGCTATTCCACCTAGCCTGCACATCTTTGGGCTGTGGGTGGAAACCGGAGCATGTGAAGGAAACGCAGAGAAAGTGCAAATTCCAGACAGTCACCTTTGGTGGAAATTGATCCTGGGCTTTTGGTCTGTGAGGCAGCAGTGCTGATCACTGAGCCACTGTGCAGCCCATGGTAGTCCCTGGATTAACAGTCCAGTGACTAGGCCATCAACTCCAAATCCATGAAGTACTGTCACTAGGACAATGAGGAAAGAAATAAGAATAACTTTTCTCAGCAAAAGGAACAAAGTGTTGGAGAAACTCAGCATGTTTTCCACCATCTGTGGAAACAGAAATAGAGTTAATGGTGAATCCAACAATCCCTTCAGAAGATGTTCTGAATGAGAACCATTGGCGGAATTGTTTCTCTCTCAAAAAAACTCAGGTTCATGTGAACTGAACTAAATACATTTATGGCAAGTTCATGGTTTCTCAAAAATGGCACAATGTAAAAAAAGGAGCAATAAATTAGATGGGTCAGTTTTTGTCCAGTGTGTGCAGGAGGGCTTCCTGACTCCGTATGTAGACAGGCCTACAAGGGGCGAAGCCACTTTAGATTTAGTACTAGGTAACGAGCCTGGCCAGGTGTTAGATTTGGAAGTAGGTGAGCACTTTGGAGACAGTGATCACAATTCTGTCAGGTTTACTTTAGTGATGGAAAGGGATAGGTGTACTCCACCGAGCAAGAGTTACAGCTGGGGGAAGGGAAATTACAATGCAATTAGGAAAGATTTAGGAAGCGTAGAATGGGGAAGGAAACTGCAGGGGATGAGCACATTAAAAATGTGGAGCTTATTCAAGGAAAAGCTCCTGTGTGTCCTAGATAAGTATGTACCTGTCAGGCAGGGAGGAAGATATAGAACACGTGAGCCATGGTTTACTAAGGAAGTGGAATGCCTGGTCAAGAAGAAGAAGAAGGCTTATGTTAGGACAAAATGTGAAAACTCAGTTAGGGCACTTGAGGGTTACAAGGAAGTCAGGAAAGACCTAAAAAGAGAGCTCAGAAGAGCCAGGAGGGGACATGAGAAGTTGTTGGTGGATAGGATCAGGGTTAACCCTAAGGCTTTCCGTAGGTATGTCAGGAATAAAAGAATGACGAGAGTTAAATTAGGGACAATCAAGGATAATAGTGGGAAGTTGTGTGTGGAGTCAGAGGAGATAGGGGAAGCACTAAATAAATATTTTTCAACAATGTTCATGAAAGAAAATGAAAATGTTGGCGAGGAAGATACAGAGATACTTGCATCTAGACTAGAAGAGATTGAGGTTCACAAGGAAGAGGTATTAGAAATACAGCACAGTGTGAAAATAGACAAGTCCCCTGGGCCAGATGGGATCTATCCGAGGATCCTCTGGGAAGCAAGGGAAGAGATTGCTGAGCCTTTGGCATTGATCTTCAAATCATCATTGTCTACAGGAATAGTGCCTGAGGACTGGAGGATAGCAAATGTGGTTCCCTTGTTCAAAAAGGGTAGTAGAGACAACCCTGGTAATTACAGACCAGTGAGTCTCACTTCAGTTGTTGGTAAAGTGTTGGAAAAGGTTATAAGAGATAGGATTTATAATCATCTAGAAAAGAATAATCTGATCAGGGACAGTCAGCACAGTTTTGTGAAGGGTAGGTCGTGCCTAACGAATCTTATTGAGTTTTTTGACAAAGTGACCAAACAGGTAGATGAGAGTAAACTGGTTTTTGCAAGGTTTGTGAAGGTTTGTGGCTCAGGTTGAAGTTTAGGGTGTAGGTTTGCTCACTGAGCTGTAGGTTTGATATCCAGACGTTTCATTACCTGGCTAGGTTACATCATCAGTGGTGACCTCCAAGTGAAGCGAAGCTGTTGTCTCCTGCTTTCTATTTACATGTTTGTCCTGGATGGGGTTCCTGGGGTTTGTGGTGATGTAATTTCCTGTTCGTTTTCTGAGGGGTTGATAGATGGTATCTAGATCTGTTTGTTTATGGCATTGTGGTTGGAGTGCCAGGCCTCTGGCACTCTCTGGCATGTCTTTGCTTAGCCTGTCCCAGGATAGATGTGTTGTCCCAGTCAAAATGGTGGTTTTGGTTGATGTGATGTATATGGATTTCAGCAAGTGGTTCGATAAAGTTCCCCACAGTAGGCTATGATACAAAATGCGGAGGAATGGGATTGTGGGAGACATAGCAGTTTGGATCAGTAATTGGCTTGCTGAAAGAAAACAGAGGATTGTAGTTGATGGAACATGTTCACCTTGGTGTTCAGTTACTAGCGGCATACCGCAAGGGTCGGTGTTGGGTCCACTGCTGTTCGTCATTTTTATAAATGACCTGAATGAGGGCTTAGAAGGGTGGGTTAATAAATTTGCGGATGACACCAAGGTCGGTGGAGTTGTGGATAGTGACGAAGGATGTAGTAGGTTGCAGAGAGACATCGATAGGATGCAGAGCTGGGCTGAGAGGTGGCAAATGGAGTTTAATGTGGACAAGTGTGAGGTGATACACTTTGGCCGGAGTAATCGGAATGCAAAGTACTGGGCTAATGCTAGGATTCTTGGGAGTGCAGATGAGCAGAGAGATCTCGGTGTCCATGTACACAGATCCCTGAAAGTTGCCACCCACATTGACAGGGTTGTTAAGAAGGTGTACAGTGTTTTGGCCTTTATTAATAGAGGGATTGAGTTCCGGAACCAGGAGGTTATGCTGCAGCTGTACAAAGCTCTGGTATGGCCACACTTGGAGTATTGTGTACAGTTCTGGTCACCGCATATAAGAAGGACGTGGAAGCTTTGGAAAGGGTGCAGAGAAGATTTACTCGGATGTTGCCTGGTATGGAAGGAATGTCTTAGGAGGAAAGGCTGAGGGCCTTGAGGCTGTTCTCGTTAGAGAGAAGAAGGTTGAGAGGTGACTTAATAGAGACATACAAGATAATCAGAGGGTTAGATAGGGTGGACAGGGAGAGCCTTTTTCCAAGTATGGGGACGGCAAACACGAGGGGACACAACTTTAAAGTGAGGGGAGATAGGTATAAGACAGATGTCAGAGGTAGTTTCTTTACTCAGAGAGTAGTAAGGGTATGGAATGCTTTGCCTGCATCGGTATTAGATTCACCAAGTTTAAGTGCATTTAAGTCATCATTGGACAGGCAAATGGACGAACATGGAATAGTGTAGGTGGGATGGGCTTCAGATTAGTATGACAGGGCGGTGCGACATCGAGGGCCAAAGGGCCTGTACTGCGCTGTAATGTTCTATGTTCTAAATAGACATCTTCTAAACTGTGGTACACCACTTTAGTTAACTGATTTTTACATTAATTTACAAAACAATACTTAGAATTCAGATAAAACAACTACGTTTAAAAATCTAGATAACATTTATTCAGACCCAAAAGAACAACATCTCTTTCAAATTAAAGGAAATAAAACTAAAATGTGCTGTTTCACTGTTTCTATTATAAAACAAATTTCGAGGACTTCGCAATGTTTAAAGAAACCTATTGTTCATAACCAAAACCTCCCAATAATTTTAGTTTTCAGGCAGTTTGTGCAGCAGCTTGGTTACCTAAGAAAATTTGATTACTTGACAATTTTTGTTTAACATCTTACATGTTGAAGAGTTACAAATAAAAACCCAAACGTTCTCCACAAAGGTAAGTATGTGTAAAAAAAAAGTGCACATCAACATATTTACAAACTACAGGATGAAACTGTAAGCGACTAGGCTGTCAAATTAAACATGTCACAGTTAAATGTAGATTTGAAACAGAAAACACAGGCGGCATAAAAACAGGTCAAGATTTAGAAACAGATGCAATTATACTGACAATGAGAGAAAACATTAAAATTTCTGCAAACTTTTTTGTTCCAGTTTTTGGGTCTTGTAATATTTTTTGTATAGAGTAGAACCTCGATTATCCACACATCAATTAGCAGAATTTCAGAATATCCGAAAAGGATCTTAAGGTCCCATGAAAACGGCATTAGACAACTCAGCATTCAGTTAAACGGCGTGCACTGCCGGATAGCCGAGGCGTATTCGGATAACTGGCCCTCATAAATTACTGCTTGTTTCTGGTTATCAGAACAACAATTATGTGAAAAAAAATGCTCCCCTCCTGTCTCGTTCAGATAATCAAGGTTCTACTGGATTTTTTTGAGTGCTTGAATAAATGATTAGATTAAAATTAGTAGCATGAAAATTTGTGGTTCACTTCATTTCAGCCTGGTAAGGTATGCCCTTCAACACTGTTCATCTTTGATGCAGTTCAAGCCCTAAACTTCAGCCACTTTGGCCAGTTAAATGACTGTAGCCAGCTGAACTGGAAGACAAGGAAAGATACTACTATCTTTAATCTGTACATCTGGGGAATGGGAATCTAAATTGTAGCTCTAGTGTACAGGCAGTTGAGAGTTGTGAGGTCACGAATAAGGTTTCAAGGTCACAGGAGTGTACTAGCAGGCAGGAAGGTGGTTTGATATGTGTTTACTTCAACGCCAGGAGCATCCAGAATAAGGTGGGTGGGCTTGCAGCATGGGTTGGTACTTGGGACTTCCATGTTGTAGCCATTTCGGAGACATGGATAGAGCAGGGACAGGAATGGCTGTTGCAGGTTCCAGGATTTAGATGTTTCAGTAAGAACAGGGAAGGTGTTAAGAGAGGGGGAGGTGTGGAATTGTTAGTCAAGGACAGTATTACGGTGGCAGAAAGGATGTTTGATGAGGACTCATGGACTGAGGTTAGAAACAGGAAAGGAGAGGACACCCTTTGGGGAGTTTTCTTTGGGCCTCCAAAAAGTTCGAGAGATATAGAGGAAAGGACTACAAAGGTGATTATGGATAGGAGTGAAAGTAACAGGGTAGTTGTTATGGGGGACTTGAACTATAGCATTTCTAGTCAATAGTAGGAGAGTTAAAGTACCTTAGATAGGTCACTTTTTGTCCAATGTGTGCAGGAGGGTTTTCTGACACAGTATATAGACAGGGCAACAAGACGAGAGGTCACATTAGATTTGGTACTGGGTAATGAACTGGGTGTTAGATTTGGAGGTGGGTGAGCACTTTGGTAATAGTGACCACAATTCCGTTATGTTTACTTTAGTGATGGAAAGGGATAGGTATATACCACAGGACAAGAATTATAGCTCGGGGAAAGGCAATTATGATGCGATTAGGCAAGATTTAGGATGCATAGGCTAGGACAGGAAGCTACAGGGGATGGGCACATTTATACTTCATGAGAAGAGAAAGTTCCGATCAACTAAGGAATTCAATACCTCAGCAAATCAGAGTCGACTTTCCTGTTTTGAACTTAAAATGAATCCTGAGAGGATACGTGCTCCTTTGTAAATGCTCCACAGCAACATCTCAACTAGAGTCCACTGTCCTTTCTTTCATACAGTTTAAATTGCCGCTACCTGATATTCTTGCATGCATTTTGGCAAGTACAAGATGAAAAATACATGCCTCTTCTCAGCAATATTTAAGTTCTCTACTCCCAAATCAATATTAATTTTAAAAAATCACATTTGCAATGCCATAGCGTTGCTAATTTTAGGATGTTCTATCATATGGTCTACAACCTACAATCACCCCAACTTACAGTCATGCCATTGGTCAGCCAACATACTGGATTAGTGGTGCTGGAAGAGCACAGCAGTTCAGGCAGCATCCAACGAGCAGCGAAATCGACGTTTCGGGCAAAAGCCCTTCATCAGGAATAAAGGCAGTGAGCCTGAAGCGTGGAGAGATAAGCTAGAGGAGGGTGGGGGTGGGGAGAGAGTAGCATAGAGTACAATGGGTGAGTGGGGGAGGAGATGAAGGTGATAGGTCAAGGAGGAGAGGGTGGAGTGGATAGGTGGAAAAGAAGATAGGCAGGTAGGACAAGTCCGGACAAGTCATGGGGACAGTTACTGAGCTGGAAGTTTGAAACTAGGGTGAGGTGGGGGAAGGGGAAATGAGGAAACTGTTGAAGTCCACATTGATGCCCTGGGGTTGAAGTGTTCCGAGGCGGAAGATGAGGCGTTCTTCCTCCAGGCGTCTGGTGGTGTAGGGAGCGGCGGTGAAGGAGGCCCAGGACCTCCATGTCCTCGGCAGAGTGGGAGGGGGAGTTGAAATGTTGGGCCACGGGGCGGTTTGGTTGATTGGTGCGGGTGTCCCGGAGATGTTCCCTGAAGCGCTCTGCTAGGAGGCGCCCAGTCTCCCCAATGTAGAGGAGACCGCATCGGGAGCAACGGATACAATAAATGATATTAGTGGATGTGCAGGTGAAACTTTGATGGATGTGTCAGCCAACATGTCCATCCTCATTGTGTATGGCTTTCTCTGCCAATTAAAGGGCCAAAAGAAGTCACCAAATGAATGACCCATAACCTTCAAACAAACTTTTATTCAATATTTTTCTCATTATCTTTGAACAAGTTTTTTAATGGAAAGAAAAGGCATAATTTATTTTAGTGCCTCTATTTTTCTCCTGGGTGTTGCTTGCAGCAGCGTCTAGAAATTAACCTTTAATTCTTGGAATTTCCTGGAAATTCCTGAATGATTGGTTACCCAAAATCATAAATAGGTTTGAAACAAATATTCCTTCAATAGTCCCATTATTACAGTAAACTCTCCTGAAGAACTTCAGAGACAAAAAAGAAATTGAGCACTGACGGTTGGCAAGAGAAGAATTGAAAGAACTGCAAATTAACTTTCAAGGAGGTTTCATTTGAAAACAATATGATATAATTGACATTATCAGAACAAGGAGGAAGAACTGTCTAAAAATAAGTTGGCCAGATCTCATGCCTCTGAGCAACTTGCAAACACAAGCAACTAGCATATTATGGCACTGGGTTCACAGGACTTCAGCTATTACATAAACAAGCCTTCAGTAAACTGTGAAACACAATTAGGTAATTAATTGGTTCCAGTGGTTATTTAAATGAAATAGCTTTATTGCACTGAACCAAAAGTACACAGAGTGCATTTACCTCAAAGGATTGAAATTTTATTGGTAAATGTTTTTGAAATAATTTATTTGCTTTTAGCTTTTCAGAAAGATGAAAAATAAAACACATCCGTTGTACTTTAGGGATATATTCCCATTTTACAAGACAAATCTTCCAAATAAGTGACCTTATTTGAGATATCAATGATGGAATATTCCAAGTCTCTGATAAACTCTGACCTAATGCAACTCTGACCTAATGCAGAAAACATTGGGGACGCAAAAAATCATTTGTTAACTTCATATCTGCTGTTGGCCTGTTAAACGTGATGATCCCCATTCTGTATCACAAGATGCAATACAATTCAGTCTCAACTTTAACACATGGGACACTTTCAGATCTTCAAAGGTCAGCTATATTTTATGCATTGTAGGACTTCAATTCAACAATCTTAATCAATACTCCAATGCAGTTCTGAGGAAGTGCTGTACTGTCAACAATGCTGTCTTTCAAATGAGATATTAATCGAAGATTCCACCCCCTCAACTGGACTGAAAAGATTCCAATGGTATCACTTTGAAAGAATTATACTCAGCCAATATTTATCCTTGGTCATTTTCAAGTTGTTGCTTGGAGAGGCCTGCTGTGCACAAATTGGCTGTCACATTTCCAACATTATTATTGTAAATTACACTTCAAAAAAAGTACTCTGTTGGTTGTAAAACAGTTTGGAGTATTCAGTGGATGTCACCCAATGAAGGAGCAGCGCTCCAAAAGCTTGTGATTTCAAATAAACATGTTGGACTATAATCTGGTGTTGTGGGACTTCGGATTTGTCCATCCCAATCCAACACCAGCACCTCCACGTCACTGTATGTGAAAAGGGCTATAGAGAGGAGTCTTTGTGAAAAAAAATCAAAGGCACACAAGAGGTGAATTACATATATTAACTTACGCAATGCTTCAGATTTACACTAAATTCCAGCTATCATTAACTGTCAGTCCCAACTGTCTTGGACTTTGGGGGTTGGGGAGAATTCCATAATGGGGCTGTCAATAAGGAGCATCTTCATTTTTATTCTGGCACGTACTTGCCTAGATGTCAGTGACAGTGTGCCAGATCTTTGAAGTGTTTGATTTGCATACATTTCTCTACAATGGTATATTGTTTGCACAGCAACTATGGAATTGGTTTAGTGGTTGAGAGAGTAGTATAAGCAATTCCAATAAGAATTGAGGTAGATAGATACACATGTCTTGCTGACTCTAACCAGCTGCTGTGATGTCAGAACCCAGCATTCCAAAGCTGAAGGAAGCTTCCTCACCATCTCCACTCAACTGGTTGACTTGGGGCGGCACAGCGGTTAGCACTGCTGCCAGGTTCAATTCCCGCCTCGGGCAACTGTCTGTGTGGAGTTTGCACATTCTCCCAGTGTCTGCGTGGGTTTCCTCCGGGTGCTCCGGTTTCCTCCCACAATCTAAAGATGTGCAGGTCAGGTGAATTGGCCATGCTAAAATGCCCAGAATGTTAGGTGCATTAGTCAGGGGTGAATGTAGGGGAATGGGTTTGGGTGGGTTGCTCTTCGGAGGGTCAGTGTGGATTTGTTGGGCCGAAGGGCTTGTTTCCATACTGTAAGTAATCTAATCTAATCAAAATCTCTCTCACCACTGTCCGAAGGATGTTGAATCTAGCCACTACTGCGATGCTACTCCCCAAAGCCCAGGGAAAAAGTGTTAACACTGTTTAGATTAGATTAGATTACTTACAGTGTGGAAACAGGCCCTTCGGCCCAACAAGTCCACATCAACCCTCCAAAGAGCATACCCACCCAGAACCATTCCCCTACATTTACTCCTTCACCCAAAACTACGGGCAATTTAGCATGGCCAATTCACCTGACCTGCACATCTTTGGACTGTGGGAGGAAACCGGAGCACCCGGAGGAAACCCACGCAGACACGGGGAGAATGTGCAAACTCCGCACAGACAGTTACCCGAGGCGGGAATTGAACCCGGGTCCCTGGCGCTGTGAGGCAGCAGTGCTAACCACTGTGTATCAGATCTAAATTGCATATCTCACTACAAATTAATATTGGCGTACTACCATTGCAGACTGCTCACAACCAGTCTTTTTTTTAAAATGAGCTGCACAGAAGATGGAGGATTTTACTCTCAGCTGAGAGGAAATGGGCAAACATCACTCGAAAACGCAGCACTCCTAAAGTCGTGCACTGAATGGTCAGACTGGATTATAAATATTTTTAATCTTGTTATAACACACCTCCAGGGCAGGTGGGACTTTAACTAGGATATCCTGGCTCAGAGGTAGGGACAATGCAACTGTATTACAAGACCATCCTCGATAATACACTCATCACTGAAAGAAGCTTGACTCTATGATGTTCCAACTGAGGTGCAGGCAACTCATTCCAACTCAAAGTCCATAATAAAGCAAATCACTGGAGAAACTCAGCCTGTTCGGTGGCAGGGGAGTTAAAGTCGACACAAAATGTTAACACTGTTTCTCTCTCCATTAATGCTGCTTGGCCTGCTTGGTTTCTCCAGCACTTTTTATTTCAGATTTCCAGCGTCTGCAACATTTTGCTTTTATTCAGCAGAAGTCCATGTTTAGATTACATATCAACATTTGTCAATAACACTAATTAGCAGAGATCTGATCCATTATGACATGCTGAACATGATATAAATAGATTTCCCGATGTTCAGAAAGGCAGATCCCAGAAAACCATGGTTTACAGGCTGCAATTTGTCAAGTGAAAGCCACACTTTAAGTGCAGACATTTCACTGATATGAGTTTTCTATGAGTTAAGCATAGTGAATGTCAACGAAGCATAGAAAATTCACAACACAAAAGACAGTCATTTGGACTATCATGTTTTGGGCCACCAAACTCAGAGAGAGAAATCAAAAAGGAACTAAAAGTTCTGGTTTAAACTACAGCGAGACTTTAAATGAAGAAATCCATAGATTGCTGACTGGAGTGAAACACCAGGGAGTGTTGGATTCCCTCGTGCACAACAGTCAAGTGCTAAAGACTGAAATAAGTGAAGGTGATAAAGTGAATGGAGGCACATTGTAGAGTCAATTAAAGCCTCAAGCCTGGTTGCAACGAGCTGTACTTTTCTCAGACCTCATTTTTTATAATTTAAAAACTAAGAAAGTGCTGAAAATTCTACCTCACCAAAACAAGAGCAAATACAATTTGTGGATTCACAGTTACAGACAAAATGCACCAAGCATGCTTCCACTTCCTATTAAAATATTACACTTTTACAGCACAGTGAAGATGCCTTTGCACTGCTGTGACTGCTGGAGAGATAAACTTAATTTATCAATTCATGTATAGTATTTGATAATTAAATTGAATATATTTGCACTTAACACTTGACAAAATGTAAAAAGAGCAAAAGATGTGGTCTTAATGGCCACAAACTCTAAATTAACGTCAAAACAACTATTGGCACCAGCTAAAATTCGATATTCATCATCCAGAGGTGATCAAGGCAAACCAATAATGTTTATTTATTGAGCTCTGAGAGATTTCAGACCATTGTGAGACCCAAGGCAGCTGTGAACAGGGCAACGGGATGGTGAGTAAATGAACAGACCAGGCTCCAGAGCACTCCCCAGCCCCCCCCAACCCCCCCCCCCAACTCCACTGTGATGTTAGGTTTTGCAACGCCAAGAATGGACTCCGCTTTGACACCCCACTTCCCCCAACCAATCAATGAGCTTTCAACATCAGTGCCCCATTTCAGAAAAAGGAATGGTCACTTTGGTGACTTCTTTAGATAGATAAGGGACCAGACTTCAGCAGGAGCCAGTATCCTTATAGGTTAACAATGGGAGTAAGTGCTTAACATTCACAGGGTATTTTCGACAAAAATGAGAAAATGTATAACTGTTTCTTTCTCTCCACTTTAGTTGTATTTACTCTTGTCGAGTGGATTTTCTGTGCCATTTTTGCCAGCCAGTTGGAAGAATGTTGATAGAGATTGGATTTCTGTTACAGAAATTATCAGTTTCACTTGGAACGGGTACAGGGCAGTTTCTGCAGGTGATGAATGAATCACAATGCTTGCTTTATACTCAGGCTGCAAGCTGCAAATCAACCACTTTGCTTTTGTCCTTTGAGGAGCTAGAGTACAAAAAATGTTATGGAGATAATTCAATAGAATCCATGCTGTACGAAACCACATCTCATCCACTTCCCCAATTAAAAGCTTATAAAAACTTACCCATATATACTTGAGTAATAGTCAAATATTTTAGATTCTCTAAATTCTCAACAGGGCGGAACCCAAGGTTAAATGTAAGGGGTTGACTATTACATGGAAACTACTTCTGAGGGGCTGAAATTCATGCCTGTCAAAATTCATACCGTATCATTAGCAGAAGCCCAATTGATCTCTAATTAAATAAAGAAAAAAGACACAATGAATTACGGTAATTATCAGATAAAGACAATAGAAACAAAAATGAATTACCGGTAGTATGCTTTTATTTATAAAGTGAGAGTAGAAATATAATGTGACCTTGAATCACAATTACCAGTGCATGTTACATCTTAAATTAAACATGTCAAATACAAAAGTTCATTAAAATCTTGCAAAATCACACTGTTCAACTTCTTCAGCCCTGAATAAAGCTTCGTAATCATCAGGATGAATGATATAGAACATAGAACAGTGCAATGTAGAACAGGCCCTTCGGCCCTCAATGTTGCACTGACCGGTGAACAAATCTAAGCCCAACCCCTGTAACTATCCCATCATCATCGATATGACTATCCAAGGATTGTTCAAAAACCCCTAATGTGGCTGAGCTAACTACACTGGCAGGCAGGGCATTCCACGCCCTTACCACTCTCTGTGTAAAGAACCTGCCTCTGACATCTGTCTTAAATCTATCACCCCTCAATTTGTAGCCATGTCCCCCTGTACAAGCTGACGTCATCATCCTAGGAAAAAGACTTTCACTGTCTACCCTATCTAATCCTCTGATCATCTTGTATGTCTCATTCAAATCCCCTCTTCTCCTTCTTCTTTCCAATGAGAACAGACCTAAGTCTCTCAGCCTTTCCTCATAAGACCTTCCCCTCTAGACCAGGCAACATCCTGTTAAATCTCCTCTGCACCTTTTCCAAAGATTCCACATCCTTCCGGTAATGGGGTGACCAGAAATGTGCACAATATTCCAAGTGAGGCCGCACTAGTGTTTCATACAGTTACAACATGACATTACTCAATCCCTCCACCAATAAAACCTAACACACTGTATGCCTTCCGAACAGCACTATCAACCTCAGTAGCAACTTTCAGGGATCTATGTACATGGACTTCAAGATCCCTCTGCACATCCACCTAACCAAGAATCATTCCATTGACCCAGTATTCTGCCTTCCTGTTATTCTTCACAAAGTGAATCACCTCACAGGTGAAACCTGTTGGACTATAACCTGGTGTCGTGTGATTTTTAACTTTGTACAGCCCAGTCAAAAACACCGGCATCTCCAAATCATCACCTCACATTTATCTGCATTGAACTCCATTTGCCACCTCTTAGACAATAGACAATAGATGCAGGAGTAGACCATTCAGCCCTTCGAGCCTGCACCGCCATTCAATATGATCATGGCTGATCATTCTTAACCAGTATCCTGTTCCTGCCTTATCTCCATAACCCTTGATTCCACTATCCTTGAGAGCTCTATCCAACTCTTTCTTAAATGAATCCAGAGACTGGGGCAGAGCATCCCACACACAAACCACTCTCTGGGTGTGAAGAAGTTTCTCCTCACCTCTGTCCTAAATGGTCTACCCCGTATTTTTAAGCTGTGTCCTCTGGTTCGGCACTCACCCATCAGCGGAAACATGTTTCCTGCTGCCAGAGTGTCCAATCCTTTCATAATCTTATATGTCTCAATCAGATCCCCTCTCAGTCTTCTAAACTCAAGGGTATACAAAAGCCCAGTTGCTTCAGTCTTTCAGTGTAAGGTAATCCCGCCATTCCAGGAATTGACCTCGTGAACCTACGCTGCACTCTCTCAATAGCCAGAATGTCTTTCCTCAAATTTGGAGACCAGAACTCTTGGCCCAATTCTGCAGTTTATCCAAGTCCCCCTGCAACCTGCAACATACTTCCACACTGTCCACTACTCGACTGACTTTAGTGTCATCTGCAAACTTACTAACCCATCCACCAATGCCTGTGTCTAAAATGACAAAAAGCAGTGGTCCCAAAACAGATCCTTGTGACACACCACTAGTAACCGGGCTCCAGGCTAAAAATTTTCCATCAACCACCACTCGCTGCCTTCTTACAGAAAGCCAGTTTCTAATCCAAACTGCTAAATCACTCTTAATCCCATGCCTCTGCATTTTCACAATAGCCTACCACGTGGAACCTTATCAAAGGCCTTATTGAAGTCCATGTACACCACGTCAACCGCCCAACCCTCATCCACATGCCTGGTCACCTTCTCAAAAAACTCAATAAGGTTTGTGAGACATGACCTGCCCTTTGATGAATCCATGTTAACTATCTGAAATCAAATTGTTGCTTGCTAGATGATTATAAATCCTATCTCTCATAAACCTTTCCAAAACATTTCCTATAACAGACATAAGGCTCACCTGAGTCATCTCTATTGCCTTCTTGAACAAGGGCACAACATTTGCAATCCTCTAGTCCTCTGGACTAAACCTATAGACAATGACGATTCAAAGATCAAAGCCAAAAGCTCCGAAAACTCCTCCTTAGCTTCTCAGAGAATCCTTGGATAAATCCCATCTGGCCCAGGGGACTTGTCTACTTTCACTCCTTCTAGAATTGTTAACACCTCTTCCTTACTAGACTCGATCCTTTCTAGTCTCATATCTCATTCTTCTCCTTTACAATATTGCCCTTTTCCTGAGTGAAAACTAATGAGAAATATTTGTTTAACACCTCTCCAATCTCCACTGGGTCCACACACAACCTCCTAATTCTGCCTTTGACTGGTCCTATTCCTAGGGTCTAGATTAGAGTGGTGCTGGAAAAGCACAGCAGTTCAGGCAGCATCCGAGGAGCAGTAAAGTCGACACTTCAGGCAAAAGCCCTTCATCAGGAATACAGGCAGACAGCCTGAAGGGTGGAGAGCCTATTGCTACCCTAGTCAGCCTTTTATTCCTCACATACCTATGGAAAGCTTTCGGGTTTCCTTTAGTCTACCTGTTAAAGACTGCTCATGTCCACTCCTTGACCTTCTTAACTCTTTCTTTAAATCCTTCCTGGCTGATCTGTAACCCTCCATCGCCTCATCTGAACCATCTTGTCTCGTTGTCACGTAAGCCTCCTTCTTCCACTTAACAAGAGACGCAATTTCTGTCGTAAACTGTGGTTCCCTTACCTTATCACTTCCTCCCTGCCTGACAAGGACATATTTATCAAGAAAACGCAATCAATATCTGTTCCTTAAACAGCTCCACAATTCGATTGTCCCCATCGCTTGCATTTTGCTACCTCATTCTATGCATCCTAAGTCTTGCCTAATCGCATTATAATCGCCCTTCCCCCATCAATAGCACTTGCCCTGTGGCATGTACCTATCCCTTTCCATCGCCAAACTAAACGTAACTGAATTATGGTCACTCTCTCTAAAGTGCTCACCTACCACTAAATCAAACACCTGGCCTGGTTCATTACCAAGCACCAGATCCAGTGTGGCCTCCCCTCTTGTCGGCCCTTCGACTATGTCAGGAAACCCTCCTGCACACACTGGACAAAAACTGATCCATCTGACACACTAGAGTTATAGCATTTCCAGTCAATGTTGGGGAAGCTAAAGTCCCCCATAATGACCACCCTGTTCCTTTCACTCCTCCCCAGAATATTTTAGCCAATGCTCTCCTCCACCTCCCTGGAACTCTGCGGAGGCCTATAAAAAAGCTCCCAGCAGTCTGACTTCTCCTCTCCGTTTCGAACCTCAGCCCATACTACCTCAGTAGACGAGTCCTCATCAAACAGTTCTTTCAGCCACCGTTATACTATCCTTGACTAACAAGACCACACCTCCCCCTCTTTTACTGCCTTTTCTTTCTTAATGAAAGATCCATATCATCATATGGATCCTCTTCATCCTTGCTGTCCTTGGTTAGCGGTAGCACATCATCCGCTTTTTCTTCTCCATCTGTGTCATCCCATAGATAATCATCTCTGTGCCATCCAATACATTCACATTTTCATATTTCTTGAATGATTTGAAAATCATGTCAGCTTTCATTTCCTTCCATGAATCAGCAATCTATTCACAGATCAGTGGCGTGATGGAGCTGGCATACTGCCTCCTCTCGTGTATTTTTCTCCATCATGCATCCAGTTATTCTGCGTCTTTCACATTCTGTTGATATCAATATCAACATCTACTGATTGTAAAGCACTTGTAAAGTCCACCAGGAATTACTGCCAGGTCAGTGTTATGTGATTGGATGTAATTAACAACTTTCTTTAATAGATGGGATGTAAACTGATTCCACGTGAGCAAACTCTTTTCCTTGCGTAATCCATCAGGTTGTAAATTCCAAACTTCCTTTCTCCATTTTTCTACATCTACCTAGCCTTGTGGATTCTTATGGGTGAGAATTCCTTTTGGAAAAGTCTCCTTTGGGAAAGTTTTTGTCTTAAAAACAGCCATCGGTTTGAACTTAGTGCCATCAGCCGTACAAGAAAGAACTAAACTAAACCTACTTTTCTCATGGCCAGTGGTTCTCACCAATACTGTTTCTTCCTCCTTTTTGGTTCACAGTTCAATTTTTTGGCATGTCGAGAGTAATAGGCATTTTGTCCATGTTTCTAATGCATTATAACTTGTAGCCTTCCTTCTGCTGATTTCTGATTACAAACTGGTGAAACTATAATATCTTACCTTCTAGTTCTGAAGACAGCGTTTGTGAAATCTTAGTTCTCTGCTGAAGTAGGAAGCCATGTCCATCTCATGAACCATGTACACCACTCAGCACTTGCCTTAAAACCCAAAATTCCACCCTTCTTTGATTTGTTTCGTGCTTGGATTCGGATGGCTTCACGAGTACCACATTTTCAATTTTGACGAATTTCAATTACCCACTCAGCAATGTTTTCTCCAATTGTGGCCATTTTCTACATTTACCTCTGTTGGATATTTCCATTTTAGTGTTGTTTGAAGTAGGTTCGATATCTATCTCCAGCTTCTCATAAGTTTCTCCAAAACACAACATTCTCTTACTGCTACACAGTTGATGTCTTCTCTGTCAGTCCAATAACTTTCAGTTTAAACGCTGCTGTATATTTTTTGCTTTTACTGGAGGGAATTTTTACACAAAATGAAGAAATTTCAAAACCTCAACGAGGTACATGACTATTCCACGAGGTTGGTTATGACCTGACTTTTTAGTGCCGCACTAGTGTGAATTGTACATCAAATCACATAATAGCACAAAAAAGAAACTAATTTCCTCATCATAACAGTTATGTATAGGATAATATCTTGACTCACAAATGTTAATCCGTTATCTGTGAAGAACTAGGGTTGACTTTTATGCGAGTTATATGGAAGATTCCAGACGTTTTGACCAAAAATAGGAGGTCAACTTTCAGATGAGATGAACCATTAGTCGAGTATATATGGCAATTAATACTTCAATGAAAATGCTAAATTTTTCAAAAGCTTATTTTTGTTAAAATTTTTACACCAATATTATTTTTTGTCTTAAGCACAAAGCAACTTGAATATTAGGCTTCGGGCCCTTGCACTGAAACTATTGCTTTAATTATATGGAAATTACAGCATAGCAACAGGTCATTTAGCTCAATTGGCCAGTCTGTGCTGATGTTTAACTCTGGGCTTTTTCTCTCTCATTTACTTATCCAGTTGAGCATCGACTCGACTTTCCCTTGCCTCCATCTGTGCCAGGTCCCGGTTCACAATGCTGCAACTAATATCTCCCTCCAGAGCTCCACAGACTTAGGATTAATATCTGCTTTGTGTTTCACGGTGCCTTTCAGAGACACAATCAAGTCATCATCACTGCATCACAGCAAAGAAACTGAGGTATAAAGGTCTCATATTCCATCTCACCTGAGATCACTTGAAGCATGACACTCCTTTTGAAGCATGCTAAAAGTTGTACACTACAAGATTATTATCCCAAATATTTTTGGGCTTGAAGAATGTATAATAATTTGCACATAATAGTTCACTATAATCAATATGCTGGATTCTTCCAAAGCACATTTCCTTTTCCGGTTTGTTACGCAAGATAATATAAGCATTGCTGCGTTAAGTAAAACCATCCTGGAGGCTAACTCATGGGATCATCCCGGGAATCAACAGAAAAGCTAGACCAGCTGATCAAGGATATGATAAATACTGTGGAAGAAAAATTAGAGCTGAAATGTGTTGCTGGAAAAGCGCAGCAGGTCAGGCAGCATCCAAGGAACAGGAGAATCGACATTTCAGGCATGAGCCCTTCTTCAGGAATCCTGAAGGTTCCATTCCTGAAGAAGGGCTCATGCCTGAAACGTCGATTCTCCTGCTCCTTGGATGCTGCCTGACCTGCTGCGCTTTTCCAGCAACACATTTTCAGCTCTGATCTCCAGCATCTGCAGTCCTCACTTTCTCCTAGAAGAAAGATTAGACACAGGAATAATTCCAACTCAGTATATAATCATTCTATTTATAAGTATATTCTATTTCTGCTTGTTTCTATACCAAACTCTCCAGTGAGAGTTTATGCTCAAATTTCCTGTAGCACTCTTTCAACTGTAGCAGAAGTTGAAAATTCAAGGAATAACACCAACAAAGGGAAACATATCAGGCTGCTGTCTTCTGATAAGGTTCAACACCATTGCAATCAACTGCTGAACACATTAGCTGCATTAGATGGATGTTGGGATATTGGTCTGTACTGGATGGGAACATAAAGTAGGTGATATTGAGTCGTCCACCTGGTTAGCAATTCCACTGACGAGAATAGGATAGAATACAGGGAAAGCATTAAAAAAGGGCAGCCAATATGATATACATTTCCCATTAAACTCCCAATCCATCCCAAGTGCATTTCTAATCACTCAGTGGCATCTGAATTGTCATGGACACAGAGAGCTGTCGCACTCCAGCAAAGCACAGTATAGAAATTGCAAATAAAATTGTTATCAAACTGCAGAAATCTCAGTTACACTATCAGATAATATTTAAGGTGCAAATCTAAGCAAGCGCACTAAAGCAAATCGAGGAAACTGGCTGATTCAATCCTCTGCAGGAGGGTTAAAAAGGCACACTCAGCTCCTCCATCAAAACCTTGCAGAAAGTGTTAAATCTACAATTCACTTTGTGCACAATCTTAATATTTTACTAGGGAGTCAACCATTGGCCTGCTCACCTATTTCTTGGGTCTGAAATATATTGGTAATGCTTAATTTCTAATATGGAAGTTATGCCTTTGAGGCCACTTTCTCGAAGCACACAAACGAAGGAGATCAGTAACTACTTTAACACTTCTATGGTCACAGGATCAACAAACTGTAATTATAAAGTGCTGTGAGGTGCAAATTGCTCATAAATGCTGAATAAACCTTAGGAGCCAATGGGTCCAATTCTGTGCTGCAAATTCTAAGCAGCGTGTGTATAATTGTATAAAGACAAATATGAAGAATAAGAAATGGTTAAGAGCAGGCAGCATTCTGAAAAGGTATGTATTAGCTCTGAATTATTTGGGAGTACAAAACTGGAGGATTGTTGAAAAATACATTTTATCAAAGCTTTCCAACTTGCATTCATCAGAACACCTTGCAAGAATACAAATTCAAGGGGAAAACTGACATCGATACAAATAGGAAGAGAATCCTGATTGGTTAGCAAGTGGAGCCGAAAAGGGTAGTGCTGGAAAAGCACAGCAGGCCAGGCAGCATCCAAGGAGCAGAAGAGTCGACTCTCCTGCTCCTAAGATGCTGCCTGACCTGCTGTGCTTTTCCAGTGTCACAATTTTTTACTCTGATTCTCCAACACTGACAGTTCTCACTTTCTCCTAGTTAGCAAGTGGATTAATCGATAAAAGTGGTAGCATGTATAATAAACCCATTAATGTTGATTGACAGTTAGCTGCCAGATTTTAATTATTAAAACCAGTCAGGTGGATTAATTGGTCAGGGCACTGCTTTGAGGGATAAACCAATTAATAGCTGCTACTTACGTTGTTGAATGGATACAGGAACAGTGTTCTGCCTGTAAAGAGGAGGCCCCTCTTATTGATATATGCAGCTTTCTGTAGATACAAGTGTGCCACAATGGGAACATGACTGACATGCCTAAATTAGTCTCCTCATACACTCACGATTATCCACAAGTAGTGCTCAATTGCAGAATCACCTCGAAGTTGATCTCCTTATTGTGGGCATCATGAACAAAGTTTGGTTGGGTAGTCAGTTGAAGGGATCTGCTGTTTGATACAATCTGCCAGTTTTTGGGAGGTACTGCCCAGGTACTGGGCATCACACCATCACTGAAGTTCATGCACTATATTACTCATTTATGTGATAGGCAGAATGTCTTTTTCGCTTCACAGCAACATCCTGCAAGTGGTGACCATCTCTCATGATGCTATTGTACAATACGAGCATTATACAGCACGCTTCACCTGTTGCTCTAATACTTGAGCTACCTCATAACTGCAATAGACTAAATACTTTCCATATCAAAGGTGACCATCTTTAGGGCCTTTATCGAGTTTGTATGATGTACAAAGTAAAATCTGATCAGGATACAAATTAAACAACAGAATGTCTCTGTTGCACCCTATTCCAGCATTAACTTTGCAGAATGAACCCTAATTAGGGTCTGTACATCCAAAGTATAAAACAGTGTAGTTCCAGTTATGGTAGATAGTAAGGGAGAATCCACTGGTTTAAGGGAAGGTGACTGCCTCATGGTATAATCGCTGGACTGTTACTCCAAAGACCCACGTAATGTTCTGGTGACCTGGGTTCAAATCTGACTGTAGTTAATGGTGGAATTTGATTTCAATCAAACTCTGGAATTAAGAGTCTAATGACCACAAATCATTGGAAACTGACATCCTTACCTGACCTTCACATGCCAGGTCAACATATGACTCCAGACCGACAGCAATGTGGTTGACTCTTAACTGCCCAGGGACAAATGCAGGCCTACCCAATGACGCCCTCATTCCATGAATGAATTTAAACAAAAACTTTTCAACTGGGATATTGAGGAAAGGAAGTCTTGACTTTCACAATTCTGTGACTGGGCAGCATTTAGAGTCATGGAGTTGTACAGCACAGAAACAGGTCCATCGGGCCAACTCATCCATGCCAACCAGATGTCTCAAATTTTCCAGCATTTGGCCCATATCCTCTAAACACCTTTTAAATGTTGTTGAATTTGATGAAAATTGCTCAATAATCCCAAGTGTGTAAATTATGTTGACAACCAATTTAGGATCATCAGTTCGGCTCATAGTGTGGTACTCCTGCATGTACGTATAGCTATATATCAATACACAAGGTCACAACTTTGCAGGCAGAAAGAAAGAAACACATTCTACCTATTCCAATTGAACAAAATAGTCGGCAACTATTCACTGGTGCATTTCTCAGAACAACATCCTAACCAATTTATCAACTTGTCTTGGTTTTAAAAGTCAAAGTCTGGCAGTTAATTGTCAATCAACACTATTACTGCATTCATCTTGGCAATACTTTTATCAATCGTACAAAATGAAAAGCTTCGACCAAATATGTCTATTCTTGGCAATGTTACTCGTAGTCACATTTTGAATTTAAAATTGAGTTTAATTGAGATTTAAGTAAAATTGAGATTTTGGGTATTTAAAGAATTTTCCAACCATAATTTTAAACTGTACATAATGGTGACTTTATCACATGCTTTTTTTTAACTGGTAGAAAACCACAAACTCACATTTGTCTGCAACCATCCCTCACATCGCAGAGTTCATTTATACTGAAGTTCTCCATCTGATTTAAAACTGGGAAAATGCTTACCTCGAGGCTAATGCAATGTCAGAAAACTGGATTTCGCAACAACATCCACGCTTCACATAATAAAGAAATAAATGGCTTGTCAAAGAATTTCAAAGAGCAGCCACCGTTGCCGTGGCAGATGGAAAACAGTAAAAACAGCACCATGCAGGTTTGGGAAATAACTATTAGCATTTCTAGTGTGTGGGTACAATAAGCAGAAAGGGATTTTGCTAATAGATGCTATGTTCAATACATACTGTTTTTCTTTTTGAAATCACACCAAATACCACTTTAATACAATTTCATTTCCTTTATATTTATGACAAAAACTCAATTATTGGTAAGGGTTCCTCTCCTTAATCATCACTCCAAAGGAAATGCATCATACAGTAAAAACTATAGACGGGTTGCAGCCAGTTCTCACTGCTAATCATCTTGCCTGCAGCACTTGGCTCCTAAATAAATGTTTAGGTGCCCATTTCCTTTTGGAATCGAACCACAGACACAAGCTAAAGTTGTAATAGTGACTAAATGATCTCTTTCTTCCCACCCACTTGCTTTGGGGAAAATTATGCTTTCATTAATAAACAGTTGATGTCTAGGTACTCGAGGTAATGTAGGTTTTTTTGCGGCTTCCATCCTGAGTTCTTGCCCAATCACTCACTCTGTTTTTTCCCCTCCTGTATTCTCAATAATCCCTGATTCAAAGTTGATATTATTCCAGACAGACTTTCATGTTTCCATTAGTTTCTTTACAGTCTGCTATCAAACCAAAATGAAGATATACAGCCAAATATGCTTCTTTTAATATTAATTAAAGCAGTTACGGCTGGATTTAAACTCAGCAATGATAAATGTAAGCCAGCACCTTGTATTCAAAGTCCATTCAAGAATTGCACTATAAAGCGAGAAAGGATTTTGTTTTGAAGCAAGTACATCTTAACGCTCTCTGTAAAATGTGGACTTGCTTCATTTTTTGAACTTTACTTCAATTCACATTCAGATTTCCAGCATCCACAATATTCTGCACTGGTAAGGTACACATCTATCCTCCGCAAGGGATTAGAGAAGATATCTTGCTTAATTCAACATGGCTGCCTCAGTGAAATACAGAACAGCCCACATTTATCATAACTCAATAATCAAGCTCTGCTGCAAATTTGGCAGATACCCAGAAATACAACAATCAAAACAAATCACTCATGACAATTGATTCAAGACACCAGGAGTTTCAATCCCTGAAACATGCAGGTTTGGGACTGGTAAGGTACAAAAATGTCAAAAATCTTTAATCAAATCCAAACACACTCTGAATAATACAATAATGAAAACCAACAGGCCATTCAGTCTATTGATTCTGTGCAGCTATTTCAAAAAGCAATACAGTAAAAGATGTGCTCCCCATTCTATCCCCACCTGGTTGCATTTTTCTCCTTCAAGAGTGTATCCAATTCTTCCTTGTCAAGCCATTTATTTCTTTCTTGCATGAAACCTGGATGTTTCTGCCAACCAATCTGGGAGAACACCAAAAATCTCAATGACTTACTTTGTGAAATGGAGGGGTGGGCAACCTCCATTAGGATCTCTATTTACATAACTTTTTGCCTCAAGTTATTTCGTCTATTTATGCTTTTGTCCTGTTTGGTTGCATCTCCTAGGCCCCAGAACATAAGAAAATAAAACACATGAATAGGCCACTTACCCCTCAAGCCTGTTCTGGTCTTTATAAAATTGTGGCTGATCTGCGCCAGATCTCAACTCCTGTTTCATGCCAGCTCCTTATAGTCAACAACTCTTTGGTATTTCAAACAGTTATCTCCCTCCTCTGTAAATATTTTCAGTGATCCACAACTATCTGGGGAAGAGAATTCCAGACATGCACTACCCTCAGGGGAAATTCCTAACATCTAACTTTGAAATGAATGTCCCTTTATTCTGTAACTATGTTTCCTAGTTCAAGATACCCCAATTAATGGAAATATCTTAACATCTACCTTATCAAGCCCCCTCAGAATCTGGATGTTCCAACAGGATTAACCTCATTCTTCTAAAACGTAATGAATAAAGAGCTAACCTACTTGGTTGTTAGAGCAAGTCAACCTTTATCCCAGGAATAAGACAAGCAAATCTCTTATGAATAGCCTTCAATATATTGTTTCTTCTCCTGCATTCCACCTCCAGACTATCCCTTCCTGCTGACACTGGGCCCTTATCTCACACCTCAAGCATCATGTGTGGATTATTACACCCAGTACATGCTGGTATTTACAACTGAGGTAATAATGGTCCGAGGATTTATTAAACACAATAAAAAATGCTTGGGCAAAAATATATTTAATAAGGTTCAAACACTTTCCATCAATAATAGCTTTGTGCAATGTATAAAGATAGTAATTAAGTTAGAAAAGGGTTTGGCCTCCTTCTGGTTACCCACAGTTGACTGCTGTTTAGAAACGAGTTGTATTTCTAAGGAGGATTTGTATTCAACAGGCTAACCGATTAAAACATTTGGCACCACAGCAGTCAGTCTGTCATATCCCTGATGAGTGACGTTTATTCTCACCATAGTGCGGCACTGTGTCCATTTCAAAATGGTGTGGCCTGTCAGCCAAGTTTTGCACTTCTGATGAAAGAAGCCCATTTAATGCTGTTGCCAATCTTAACAGACTTTACTCATGTGGCTTCTCAGTGAGGCGTGATGCCGACAAAGCTCAATTCTTGTAGAAACACACTGACTACGGTTAATCTGCTGCAGTGACTGCACAGTGACAAGGTGAAAGCTGCTCAAAATACCACAACTCATAAAATGCCTCTTGTCACTATTTGCAGTTCAATCAATCAAAATATCACACAAATATTGGACACTAGTGTTACAGCACTTGGTGTTCACTGCATTCAATACAATGTATTCTGTTCACTGGACAGCCCAGGTTATCATTGACAGAATTCCTATTTACTATCTACATTTTAAAATAGAATTAAACAACAAATAGAAACTGGAACAGAACACAACAGAATCTGAGCTATTCATAGTAGGATATAATATTCACTTTAAGCAGTTCCATTTTGAGTGTTGGTATGTTCGAGAATTTTCTGTATTAGCACCTTTTTTTAAAAAAATCCCCACTTAGCGTTACTGTTCAACTTGGCACAGACCCTAGAATCATACAATCAACTATTAAATTTCAATAAAAATGTTGCAATATTGGCTTCTATGATGTCAAAGGAAACCAGCAATAAGGATGCAACTTCTCATTTGCAGTTCTGATGTTTAATATGTTTATTGTAAAACAAAATTACATGTCCATTTGAAAGTCCAAGTTTAAACATTATTCTGTCATGAATTCATTACTTCGTGGGCAAAATAGGGAGTTGACTGCAACATCATACAAATGACCATTCAGCCTGAGTGGGTCATACCTGTATTCATGCTCCACACGAACCTCTTGCTACTCTACTAGCATAAGCCAATGTTCCTTTCTTTCTCACATACTTACCTAGCTTCCCTTTAATGAAAACTAGACTGTTTTCTTTAATGACTCCCTATGATAACAAGTTCCATATTCTAATCCCTCTTGAGAAAAACCAACAAGAGGAAGTCCTTTCAAAACCGAATCTACTCTGTGGTTTCTTGGGCTGACATGTCCCACACTAAAGGTCACGTCTTTCTTTGAGTTTTTTTCTGACTCCATAGGCCTTGAAAATTGGTGGTTGGGACCCAGATGCATAAAGGCCGCACTTCACATTAATAAGTTTCCATTTTTTTTTTGGTCAGTAAAGAAAAGGTGATAGGACATGAATCACCCACAGGATGGAAACAAACTCAGCAAGATCATCTGAAATCAGTACGAGGTCAGATCCTGCTTTGGCTGTTGCAAGGGACATAGCCCACAGTTTGGCAATCACAAATTAATGGAAGTAGACATTTTTGAAGAGCAGATAAGATTGGTTTAACTATCATGACCTGAAGATTTTTACATCACATTTTAAATATTTTTAATCAAACTGTTCAGTGATGTTTTTGCACATCTCTGGAGCAGGTGAGACTGGAACTCAGGCCTCCCAGCCCAGATATCAGAACACTACCTCTGTGCTAGAACAGGCCCCCAAGATAACACTTCTGACCAATGTTTCTAATCTACCTCTTCAGCAATATTATTACACACCTCTGGAGCAGGTAGGACTTGAACCTGGATCGGAGTCAGGCAGCATCCATGGAGCAGGAAAAATCGATATTTCGGGCAAAAGCCCCTCATCAGGAATGAATGATGAACCTGGATCTCTCAGTCCAATGGTAGGGACACAGCCACTGCATCACAGGAGGGCCCCAGTAATATCTCTAAACAGATTGATTAGAATTTCTCTCAGCTGGATTGCTTTGATTAACAAGCCAGCTAGTGTAGCATTGGTTAATGCAGTATTTGTTGACATCTTCCTAAAGATTGTTTATTATGCAACTTGGTTGATTTTCAAAGACAAGAATGATCTCAGCAGGGGATTCCAACTTCACAGTTTCATAGACATCTTAAAGAATATTAAAGCATTAGTTTCATTTGATGGAGGATGTTGAACAGAAGTTTGTTTATATGAGAGCTGTAAACAATTTGAATGGGCATCATGAATGGAAATTGTTTGACAATCAAATGTGTACAGCAAGGGCTCCCTCAGATTTTAATGAAGTTTATTTTGTTTTGTCCTTACTTGGCTCCTGAAGTCTATTCGTGGTAATGGTAGTTCACTGGCATTGAGATTTTACAGTGTATAAGGGATCACAAGGAGTGAGTGGAAAATGCTGGAGAGGGAGAGGAGTGAGGGCCAAGGACCCGAACTAATTTTATCCCAACTCAGATCAACTCCTAGAAAACAGAGGTGGATCACCTAACCAGCCCTCCCCAGTGCTCACCCAAAGCCTGGCAACCAGAATCTACTTCTAGACTCAGAGGCTCTGAATCTAACTGCACCCACTCCTCGACCCCATCCAAAGCAAACATTGAAATAGGTCAGGCTTATTAAAATAGAGGCAGATCTACCAACTGCAGGGAATTTCCAAACCAGAACTACAATAGCAAAATCTGACATGACACCAGCTGTTTTCTCATCAAGCTTGTATGATTTACTTTGAAACATTGCAGAAATTGCAGCTCTGTGCACAGTGCCCTATGGGTAGCATGCACACCAACAGCAACTCTAAATTCTTATCAAATATACCATCACAAGAAAAACTTTTAACCACAAACTTACAGACACAAAGGCCGACCTACTTTCTGTCACTTTGAACCTTCTAGGTCTTTGACGTTCATGGTTACACACTGACTGAATGAATCACCATTCTTTCCTGATCTACCCAACTACAAAGGAAATGAAGCAGCTAAGTGATCATCAAACGTGAGATGTAAGGCAAAGGACTGATCTTGTGACCAAGGTATTTAAAACAACCATAGAACCATAATGGCACAAAGAGGCCATTAGCCCATTATGTCCGTGCCAGCCAAAAAACTAACTGCCTATTTAATTGCGCCTTCCAGAATCTGCCGTGCAGCTTTTAAGGTTACATATTTAATATGCAGATTCAGATTCTTCTTAAATTGTTGAGGGTTTCTGCCTTCTCCACCAAGCTGGGTGATGAATGTCACTGAGGAATAACCAGAATAATAGCACAATAATGGCAGATCAATCAATCAACAGTAGGCAGATTGCTCTGGGTGGCAAAGATCAGTCTGAAAATGGAGCTCTTCACATGGACACAACAGACAAAGGAAGAATTCACAAGTAATCAATGCGTAGAAAGATGGTCTGACATTATCTCCGTACTAGCTGTTTAACTCACGTCGACATGCAGCCAATGGTTCAGAATGGTGCTGCTCAGCTTCAAGCTACCAGTTGTAAGAATGTACAAGAATCACTGAAGTGGGAGGGTAATGTGTTGCAGCAATGCAGCTTAATTAGGAAAACTGTCACCAGAGTTTTTACATAAGCACTGTTCTATCTTTATTCACTTTAAACATATTATAGATTTCTTTAAGCAAATGTGCTATGAATAGTAACTGCATGTGTGCTTCAGGCTCTAATTTAAGAATTCACTCTCAAATTAAACCACTACTGCTAAGATTGGATTGTAACTCTTTGGTGCTTCTACTTATGTATTTCATAGGCACCAAACATGAGTTGAAAAGCAAAGTAGGGATGTGGGAGACAATGCAACTCAACTAGCTCTGCTCCTTTTCTTCAAAAGCCAAAGTTTCTAACTAATTTACCCAAACGATCTAACCAGGTGTTGGTTGCGCTCTTTGTGAGTATGCTTTCTTCTGTTCTGATCTCTCTGTTGTCCATTTGCTCTGCAGGAACAAGGCTTCAAAACAGCTTTCTTTCTCCAAGATGGTGGGATAACTCCAACCCAAGTGGGTGATCAGATTCCACGATCACCACAACAGATTCCACGATCTGTACTCCCCATCAAACGCAATTTTGCAATCAGAGTCTCCAATAAACTCACCTCTGCATTTCTTAAAATTCAATAATACCCCTTTTTAAGTTTGCAGGGACCAAATCTTTCTAACCTTAACTCATTTCATTCCTCTGACTGGAGGTCTTTTTTGCATTGCTTCTTTCTTACTAAGAGAAAGTGAGGACTGTGGATGCTGGAGATCAGAGTTGAGAGTGTGGTGCTGGAAAAGCACAGCAGGTCAGGCAGCATCCAAGGAGCAGGAGAGTCAACAGTTTGGGCATAAGCCTCATTCCTGTTGAAGGACTTATGCTGGAAATGTCGATTATCCTACTCCACGGATGCTGCCTGACCTGCTGTGCTTTTCCAGCAAAATACTCTCGACTTCTTTCTTAGTTGTCATGTCGATGCAAATCACACAGAGTACATAAAGATACTGTCCGTCCAGCAGACAAGTGCCATGGATCAGAGTTTCCTCCCCTGGTGCTGGTCAGAATCTCAGACAATCCCCAAAACCCCCACAAATTCCAGGTTCAGGTTAACAGCTAAGGCCAAGCACTCCTCCAGGATAACCCAAACCCAAACCCAAATTGGTGGATCCTTGCAGCTGCCAGCAGGGAAACAACTAGCCACATACTGTGGTTCTTCTGGCTATGGTCTAACACGAGGCCCGATGGTGGTGAAG
Source organism: Chiloscyllium punctatum (assembly GCF_047496795.1). Lineage (NCBI taxonomy): Eukaryota > Metazoa > Chordata > Chondrichthyes > Orectolobiformes > Hemiscylliidae > Chiloscyllium > Chiloscyllium punctatum. The sequence goes on along the minus strand of NC_092778.1, from coordinate 66,636,890 downwards.
GAAAAGGTATCTCTCTCTTGCTGGGCGTTATAATCTCAGTGGCTGCTTCTTGCCAATCCTTCAATCACAACAACCAGGTAGAGGGTATAAAATTTAATTCTGCTCACTAACCAGTTCAAGAAGCAAACACTTACTAAATATGAAAGCATTCTGAACAACACATCAGGATCTCAAAATAATTTTTTTTAGCAACTCTAAATAACTGAAACAGAGTTAACATTTTGAGTCCAGTGACCCTTCTTCCAAACAGTTCTGAAGGAAGATCACTGGATCCAAAATGCTAGATCTGCTTTCTCTGCACTGATGTAACCAGACCTACTTGAATTTATGTGGCAATTTCTGTTTTTGTTTCATGGTAGTGTAGTGATTACATTATTGAATGACTAAACCAGCAGTAAGGTGTTCAAATCCCATTAGGAAAGTTGCAAAATTCAATTTGCGAGCTTGGACTGGAAAATAATTGCAAAAGCTGCTATATTTATGTAAAATTGCTGCTCTTAGCAAGTATTAGTTTAGCTAAGCTACAGAGTCATAGAGATGTACAGCACAGAAACAGACCCTTCAGTCCAACCCGTCCATGCCAACCAGATATCCCAACCCAATCTAGTCCCACCTGCCAGCACCCGGCCCATATCCCTCCAAACCTTCCTATTCATATACCCATCCAAATGCCTTTTAAAATGTTGCAATTGTACCAGCCTCCACCACTTCTTCTGACAGCTCATTCCATACACGCACCATCTTCTCTGTGAAAATGTTGTCCCTTAAGTCCCTTTTAAATCTTTCTCCTCTCACCCTAAATCTACACCCTCTAGTTTTGGACTCCCCCACCCCAGGGAAAAGACTTTGTCTATTTATCCTATTCATGCCCTTCATGATTTTATAAACCTCTATAAGGTCACCTCCGACGCTCCAGGGAAAACAGTCCCAGCCTGTTCAACGACTCCCTGTAGCTCAAATCCTCCAACCCTAGCAACATCCTTGTAAATCTTTTCTGAATGAAGGATTTATGCCTGAAACGTCGACTCACCTGCTCCTCAGATGCTGCCTGACTGGCTGTGCTTTTCCAGCACCACACTTTTTACTCTGATCTCCAGCATTTACAGTCCTCACTTTCTCTTCTAGTTTCAGCTAAGGTAATCAGAGACAGGTTGAACAAATTGGAGAAGCTCGGGAACAGCTGCAGGCATTTACCAAAGATTTCTTGGTCTCATGGACATTATTTCCCTCCCAGTTCATTGGCTGTTTGGTCTGGAGGACAAGAATATACATTTTGGGGAAATGAGTAGGCCATTTAGCCCCACAGGTCTACTCCATATTTCAGTAACACGATGTCTGATCGGATTGTGGCCTTGAATCCATTTTATCTGTCTGCCATAATGCTCAACTTCCTTGGCAAATTAAAACTCTGTCCAACACAGTCCTGAATATATTCAACGATCCAGCTTCTACTGCTGTCCAGGGAAGAAAATCCCAAACAATTATGACCATCTGAGGTAAGAAAGTGCTTACTTCCACCTTAAATTGAAGACTTAATTTGAAACTGTGCACTGTTGTTCTAGATTCCACAAAGAGAAACATCCCATCAATCTCTTGGTAGCACAGACTTGATAGGTCAAAGGGCCTTATCTGTACTGTATGATTCTGCGATTCTAGAGTGGCTCAGTGGTTAGCACTGCTGCCTCACAGCCCCAGGGAGCCGGGTTCGATTCCAGTCTCGGGTGCTGTCTGTGTGAAATTTGCATATTCTCCCTGTGTCTGCGTGGGTTTCCTCTGGGTGATCCTGTTTCCTCCCACAGTCCAAAGATGTGTAGGTTAGATGAATTGGCCAAGATAAGTTGCTCATAGTACTCAAGGATGTGTAGGTTAAATGCATTAGTCAGGGGAAAATGTACGGTAACGGGGCTGTGTGGGATACTCTTCGGAGGGCCAGTATGGACTTGTTGGGGCAAAGGGCCTGTTTCCACATTGTGGGGATTCTAATTCTAATGATCCTGTTTGCACTGTCAGTTTTAAATTTCAACTAATTATAGCCCAACTTGCTCAGCTGTTTTTTTTTAAGCTGAACTTTTCAGAGAATCAGACTAATGAATCTTCTATGAAATGTAACCAATGTAAGTTTGTCTCTCCCTAGGTAAGGTAACTAAAACTGCTCACTGTGCTCTAGGACAGAAATACTGTTTATTGAAAGTTTCTGTATTTCACATAAAGGTTAAGAACTGAAATTAGTCTTATCTTCAATGTGATTTTAGTGAAGTAACTGCTGAAACTGTTGTCATCTGGACTTCCTTTATTGACGCTTCACCAAATGAACAGAGGAAGAAACAAATAACCACTATTTCCTTCTAACAGTAGAGTGGAGATGCACAAACTTATATCACTTCCTTAAAGAGCTGTCAATCAATCACTAGGGTTTTGGCTCTAATGTCGGAATGAAATCTTCTGTTCCAGTCATGTCCTGACTAACCAAATAAAGTCAAAGAAGCTTGGATGTTAGGAACTGCAAGAAAACTTGGAAGGTTTTTTTGTTAACAGTGGAGATACTTTAAGGAAATGCCTCTAAATGAAAAGTCTACCAGAGTAGTGGGGAGAAAAATAAACAGCTGCACAGATGGTGGGAAAACACAACAGATACAGTATGCACGCTGCAGAAAAGAATTAAGGAAATTGTCACCAAATCCTGAATGCACTGTCGTGTTGTTTAATTCACCCACCCTTCTGACATGTTCTGGGAATTTTATCCTAACTCAGCAGGTTTCTACTGTCTTGCCCATCTTGATTCATGTCATGTTAGCAGCCTCCTGACCCTGATCTGGTTCAGCATTAGACAATCTTTGCTGTAACTCACTATCAGCACGGTTTGCAGCGTTTCTCTATCCAACAATAGGTGGCAGTTGGGCTCATTCAGAGTCCATTAAGATGATTCTGCTTGGTGAGTCCATGTGCACAGAATACTAATGAAGAGTCACACAATCAGAGGAGGCTGTTTTGGCAGTCATTTTAAAAACAAACACCACAGTTTATTTCATTACAGTTCAACGTTGAGCATTTAGCTGCTGGGACGCTTGATCTTTGATAGGCATTTGGAACAATACCAATTATTTCAGGTGAAACTTTTCCGGAGTATTTTCAGCTTGAGAACATTGTGCAGAATTCATCCAGAAATATCAGCCTTCATATTGAGTTTCATGATCATATTCCTCCTTATTAAAGGCAATTCTAAAGAGTTTAGCAGTTACTGCTTTTCAATCTATTCACTGTGTTATACAAAATTGTAAGGTTTAAATAAACGATACACCACACTGAGTGAGAGCATTCAGCCGAGTTGGTTAAAACACTAGCGTGTGTGTCAAACTAAAAGCATAGTACAGGGTTCTGTCTGTATTTCATGCTCCACACAAGAACTAGCTCTATAAGATCATGGTATAGTGCAGGTTCGGCAAATACTTGCCAAGAGCATCTTCATGTATAGAAGCCATTATGATGATAACTCCATTAAGGTTCAGCACCTTGAATACAGGCTAAAGACTAAGTTTTCCCCACTACAGCCTGCTGCCATCCAAATTTCTACTGTAGCCAGTGATAATTTTTTAATCAAATAAACATCAAAGATAAAAAAAGATTAAGTTTCTATTATTGAATCTGGCATTATGCATGACCTCCAAATAACTACGCTCATCTGTTCTGCCACATGTCATATCACAAGACAAATTAAAGTGGGCAGGATAACATTAAAATTTAATACTGGACTTTGAAAGGAAAAGTCTGCACAGCAATAACACCACAGAAGGGAAATTAGGCTAGTTGGATAACTATTTCCAACAGTGCAAATGTAAAGACTGCAGATGCTGGAGACTACAGTCAAGATTAGAGTGGTGTAGGAAAAGCACAGCAGGTCAGGCAGCATCCAAGGAGCAGGAAAATCAATGTTTCAGGCAAAAGCCCTTCACCAGGAAGGACTATTTCCTACAGTAAGCACAAACAATGGACTGAACTGACCCTGTCTATTCTGTATGTTATAAGATTGTGAATCTGAGCTGAATGCACAGTGAACACTGATCTGCGGTGCTGTCATCAGGAAGGGCTTATGCCTGAAATATCCATTCTCCTGTTCCTCGGATGCTGCCTGATCTGCTGCACTTTTCCAGCACTACACTCTTCGACTCTGACCTCCAGCATCTGCAATCCTCCCTTTCTTCCAGTGAACACTGATCTGTCACTTTACTGCTTCTATTCTTTCTGTTTGAGCTAGAAGTGCTCTGGCACAAGAACACAAAATCATCATCACTAGTCTGTAATAAAACTTTGTCTATCCAAGCTATTTTGAGTGGTCAGTTTAAGGGGCACAATTATGGTAGGTTTATTTCTTGGACAATGCCTATCTCATGGGATGGGATGGACAGGAGGGATGGAGATGGCAAGTGTAGAGGGGAGATAGAGAAAGCAGGATGCTTGGAATGGAGCTTTCACAAAAAGGGATGAGATGACAGAATTAGTCAAGTGTAACAAAATGGCAGAGACAACAATTTGATACAACTTATTTGAAAACTATTCTTTGCGCTAGAAGTGAAGACTTACATGATTTTATAAAAATGTTTTAGAAAGATGTCAGTCGATGTGATAGCTTTGATTCTGTGGACAAAGATGGCAATGACAGTCTTTATTTTGCAGAATTTCAGTCTGAATTCCATTGGGCATATACGTGTTACTACAAACTTTTCCTGCTCTTAGACTAATGTTGCTGCAAAACTCGAATCCTAAATAAGGACAGTCATGGAACAAGCTGAAAATGGTCAAGAAGCCACTTTCTGCAGTTTAGATACTGAAATTATAACTGCAGATTTCACAGAAATGAATGCAATTCGTCCCTTCTCGGAGGTGAGGAGGGAGATCATTGGCTAATTTGCCTTGGAGAGAAAACTACACCCTTCTCTCCACCTCAACAATCTATAGCAAACTCCGGAAATTGGGGATAGAGAATGGGACGAGCGAGGTAGCTCTTTCATGAGTTGTGACAGACACAATCACTCATTCTGTACTGTAAAATTCTATGATTTTAAGTGCTGAGTGAGAAGGCTCATCAAGGACTTTCATGACTCAGAAGCAGTTAAGCCCTTTAAATGGACAAAATGACCATTTGAGGGTCTCAGCCCACTTCTACAGGTGGACAGGAAAAATGATCATGTTGAGCTGAATGGTGAGTGAGCAGGCCAGTCTTCTTGCTGGTGAACATGACATGTCACTTGCCAACTAACAGGCTCCCGCAATACTTTAGGGAGAAACAAATGGGAAAATTCCATCATCAGTATTCATTCCTCTGTGTTACGACTGAGCCCTCCACCATCACCTGATGAAGGAGCGTTGCTCCAAAAGCTAGTGTGCTTCCAATTAAACCTGTTGGACTATAACCTGGTGTTGTGTGATTTTTAACTTCCTCGAATAACATTGTGCATGAGATGTTAACGTGCCTTTTCAACTCGGAAGAAAATTATTCCTAATTAGACTTTCATATTCCATGACTACAAACAAAGATTATAAAGTAACAAGGTCAGTTTCTTGATAAGATTTGTATTAATAGCCCTAGGCCAGTTATTTTTAAACACACAGACAGCTTTATGTGAGAGTAAGAATTTTGGATTCTGTTAGAGTCCTTGGTTTTAAAAAAAAACCTTGTATTTAAATATGTGCTGCTATTATAAAGATAATTTGACTGTAAATGTTTTGCTGATATTATCTGCACATCACTTTTTATTCTCTCTCTTAAATTCAAATGTTAGAAACACCATAATATGCAACATTTAAAAACTGGCAATGATCATGTAATGCAATCAAATAATGAAATGTTAGCTGTAAATAATTTTAATCTGAAAAAAGTCATTACAAGATTTCCTGTTCAGTGACTAGTTCATGAGTGTGGGTAAAACAGAAATGGGTCCATGAGCTTCAAAACCTCCAGACCCATGTCACCTGCTGAAACATGCTGCCAGCTGTTGACAATACAGAGCAAATAGGAAAGGTTTCATCTGTACATTATACAACAATACCTAAAACTGATCTCTACAATTTCATTTACACAGAGCAGAGAAAACATTCTCCTGCAGTGAATAGTATAATTAATTGTCACCTTGTCAACAAGGCCACACACAGCGCACTGTGCAGTAGGCGTGGGTCAGGCCCAGGTGAAAATATAATAAAACTGAAAATGGTTGCAGGCTTGATGGTACCTCGCAGTAGATTTTCACACAGAAGAAAAGGTCCCGACGGCATCATTTCAAGGTGTGTCTTGGACCAATATTTAACTCACAACTAATTTAGCTGATTGAAGTTATCACATCATTATCATGTTATTTATCAGGCCTTACATTATTGTCTGCCACATTTTCTATATTATTACAATGACTAATGTACAAAAAGGACTTAATTGGCTGTTAACATTTGGCAAATTATGTGCTCTTGATGGGTGCAAGTCTATCTTATTTTTAATGCATGATGTATTCATTATAAAACCACATTGCACACGATTAAATGTACAAAGCTCTGTGCCTTTACTTTCTAGTCTCAGTTTTCTCCCTTCTACTCCCGAAAGCAATGACTGCCTACATTTCCAAAAACACATTGGGGAGACCAAACGTAAACAAAGGGAACGTTTTGTTGAGCATCTTAGCCGGGCCCATAGGGGCCGACCGGACCTCCCAGTCACCACCCATTTTAATTCCACTCCCATTCCCTTTCTGACATGACCATCCTTGGCCTCCGCCATTGCCACAACAAATCAAAGCACAAATTGGAGGAACAACACCTCATTTTCCAACTGAGCAGCCTGCAGCTTGGAGTAGTCAACACCGAGTTTGAAATGAGTATATCCACAAAAGACTCCTGCTCTAGGTGCCGACCTCTCTCACCCTTCCTGGAGTTAACCCATCTATGTGACTGTATCTGAGTCTTTCCCCCCTTCCTATAACTGCCATCCATCACATACTGTTGTTGTTGCAAATTCCTCATCGCTTCTATCTGTCTCTCCAAACGATCCACTCGATCTGATAAGATTCGCATCCAACAGCATTTATGGCAGATATAATCCGCAGTAACCCTTAAACTCTCTTTAAACTCCCACATCTGACAAGAAGTGCATATCACTACAAATGCCATTTTTGCTCCTTCACAATCTACAGACCCAGAAAATAACACCGTCTTATTCCTCTACAAATACTGCCCCACATTAAAATTTAAGCCATAGCTATTAATTTAAGTTTAATCAGGAGACTTATCTCCAAAAACATATTATCAAGAAAGAACCCACTATACTCACTACTGCAGCCTTTCTATTGGACAGACTTAAAACAACAATTAACTGATCTGATTCTGTGCTGTGAACTTCGCCCAACAGTTCCGCCAAGATTAGTTGTGAATTTCACTGTTAATTTTCCCAGATGCGCTCCAATGTCCAGTATCTGGGAAAACTAACAAACAGTGAAATTCACAACTAATCTTGGAGGAATTGTTGGGTGAAGTTCACAGCACAGAATCAAATCAGTTAATTGTTGGAGGGAATCCTGAGGGACAGGATGTACATGTATTTGGAAAGGCAAGGACTGATTCAGGATAGTCAACATGGCTTTGTGCGTGGGAAATCATGTCTCACAAAATTGATTGAGTTTTTTGAAGAAATAACAAAGAAGATTGATGAGGGCAGAGCAGTAGATGTGATCTATATGGACTTCAGTAAGGTGTTCAATAAGGTTCCCCATGGGAGACTGATTAGCAAGGTTAGATCTCATGGAATACAGGGAGAGCTAGCCATTTGGATACAGAACTGGCTCAAAGGTAGAAGACAGAGGGTGGTGGTGGAGGGTTGTTTTTCAGACTGGAGGTCTGTGACCAGTGGAGTGCCACAAGGATCAGTGCTGGGCCCTCTACTTTTTGTCATTTACATAAAGGATTTGGATGCGAGCATAAGAGGTAGTGTTAGTAAGTTTGCAGATGACACCAAAATTGGAGGTGTAGTGGACAGTGAAGAGGGTTACCTCAGATTACAACAGGATCTGGACCAGATGGGCCAATGGGCTGAGAAATGGCAGATGGAGTTTAATTCAGATAAAAGCGAGGTGCTGCATTTTGGGAAAGCAAATCTTAGCAGGACTTATACACTTAATGGTAAGGTCCTAGGGAGTGTTGCTGAACAAAGAGACCTTGGAGTGCAGGTTCATAGCTCCTTGAAAGTGGAGTCGCAGGTAGATAGGATAGTGAAGAAGGCGTTTGGTATGCTTTCCTTTATTGGTCAGAGTATTGAGTACAGGAGTTGGGAGGTCATGTTGCAGCTGTACAGGACATTGATTAGGCCACTGTTGGAATATTGCGTGCAATTTTGGTCTCCTTCCTATCGGAAAGATGTTGTGAAACTTGAAAGGGTTCAGAAAAGATTTACAAGGATGTTGACAGGGTTGGAGGATCTGAGCTACAGGAAAGGCTGAACAGGCCAGGGCTGTTTTCCCTGGAGCGTCGGAGGCTGAGGGGTGACCTTATAGAGGTTTATAAAATTATGAGGGACATGGATAGGATAAATAGACAAAGTCTTTTCCATGGGGTCGGGGAGTCCAGAACTAGAGGGCATAGGTTTAGGGTGAGAGGGGCAAGATATAAAAGAGACCTAAGGGGCAACCTTTTCATGCAGAGGGTAGTACGTGTGTAGAATGAGCTGCCAGAGGATGTGGTGGTGGCTAGTATAATTGCAACATTTAAGAGGCATTTGGATGTGTATATGAATAGGAAGGGTTTGGAGAGATATGGGCCGGGTGCTGGCAGGGGGGACTAGATTGGGTTGGGATATCTGGTTGACTCTATTGAGTTCTGCAATTTCAAATAACCTCCCTTCCCATCACCTGACTCGCTTCCCAGCATCTCCCCACCCTCCGCCCTCTGTTTCCAGTCTTCTTATCAACCCTTTCTTTCAGCCACCAATCAGTTCTTCAAGCCACCAACCCTTCTGAGGAAGGGTCACCGTACCTGAAACATTAACATTGATTTCTCTTCATAGATGCTATCAGACCTGCTGAGCTTTTCCAGAAACTTCTATTTTTGTTTCTGATTTTCAGCGTCTGCAGTTTCTTATTTACATTTATGTCCTCTTGTTCTGGATTACGAAAAACAGGCAAAATCCCAGTGTTTGCTGTATATTTGTGTTCTTTGGCACTAGAGGGTTGATACTATAGGCAATGACATGTTGACGTAAGAAAAATCTCAAAGCAAATATTATTCATTCTAATTTTCAATCATGATTATCATTACATTAATTACTCAATAGAACTGGATTTGTAGAACAAAGCAGGAGAAAATTTCTGCTCATGATTACAAAGGTTATGAATAGAAAAGTCAAAAATATAAATATCCTGTCACAGAGGAACCAAATCATCAAAAGTATAAAAAGGATTTCACACAATAACGAGTGCCATTCATTGTGCATTAGAAACCCATCCTTGTTGGTATTTCTAATCATAATCATGGACAGTGGACAATCAATATTTTAATAATGATTGACCCTAAAAACTGGGTTTATCAACTGGTGGTAACTATGTATTTGGAACTACAAAAGTTTGTAAAGAATCTACCCGAACAGTACATTGTGAACTCCTTTCTTGTAAAAATAGTGAAAATGAATAATATTTGTTTTTGAAAGACAATGTGATAAAATTGGACACAATCAATAAACTTGCCCAATAGTGTGTGTGGAGTGATTAAATAAATTGCATTGTTGCTGAAACAGTGCGACAGATAGCTTTCCTGGCAAAAGTTCACTGGCTGTTATCAATTAGTTCGAGGTCAGAGCTTAAGGTTAGAATATGTAATCAGACTCCCCATCTGTAACGTAAAGTAGTTAATCCAAGAGGAAATTATTTGACATTACAACCTGCCATGTGATAACTAAATTGCTAACTCCAATCCTAGGCAACCACTGATATATAAAGCCTTAGACAATTTAGGATTAAAACATGATTTCAAAATCTTCAAGGAATTAGTGTGGTACAATACTCAGATTTGTGGATAGATAAACCCTTGCCTTGGATAAGCTTTCGAACACACTCTCAGCTTCACTATAAACAATTTTTCTCCAGATGCTGATGCTGGAAAGACTAAACTGAACATCACACTCAGAGTGAAATGCAAGTACCAGGGAATGGAAAATCTAAAGCAACATCTAAAAGGTGTGTAACATAACAGTGGGAAGTTTTAAAAGTCCTTTGTGGGCTCTTGTGGTACAGATTCAGATCCCTCCTGCTCTAGAGATGCGTAATAATATCTCTGAACAGGTTAATTTTTAAAAAATAGAAAATCTTTTGTCCCCCTAGGACTTGGTGTGTATTTCATACCATTGTTGAAAAAGTAGCATGCACTTTCTTCAGAATACAATAACAGAATTTGTATAGTTCTATGGAAAGAGCTCTGACTGTTATGGTGCAAACTTCACATATACAGCATTAAACCAGACACTGGTTGCACATTCATTGAACTGTTACCTTGTTTCACTGCTGAATACTTCACCAACAAATCGCCGCCACCGCACCCCAACCCCCACCCACCCCCACCAAACCTTCAGAATTACAGCTATAGAATAGCCTCAAACTTCATACTATTGAAAGGCAATAGTCTAAGAACAAAATAATTGGTATTACAGTTTTAACCCATAAAGTGGATTTTCTATTAACGGTTAACTTAAATGAATACCCAAGTTGATCTGATTGTCAACTTACTGTTGGACATTAGATTCTTGTCAGTGAATTAAACCAGAATACAATTTTTTTAAAAACCACAACAATATATACATCAATTAATGTTACTATGTATGATCTTGAGACAGCACAAGTATTTTCTTCATAGAAAGAATGTGATAAAGAGATATCCAAAGCAATGAGCACATGACACCAAGAAGGCTGGAATCAGCAAAGTTGACAATGATGAGCTTCGTTTGTGCAGCTTCTCGAACACAGTGTCTAGTTAGAAATCAGCAGGTTACTAAAAGGTGAGAAAGTTTAAGCTCTCAGTTTTGAGAGTATTTGTGTAAGACAGCCTATAGCTAACAAGGTGGAGATTTGGGAGAATCACTTAAATAGAAAATAAAGATATGAAAAGAGGGCTAAATTCTCTGGATTTGAATCCTTGTAAAGTGATGGTGTTGGGAAGGAAGTTGAAAACTTTGTTTGTTGCACATTTTAAGATCTTTATCTTCTTTATCAAGATAGATTGTGTTTCTTCTTGTCTTTTGTGCAATAAACTATTGCTCTGTTAAAGAAATTCTAGAGCCTCCAGTCATTAGGGTTTAGTGACTGACTACCACATTAACCAAACTTTTCAAAAAATGATCCATCAAATCAGACCTTATTCTGGGATCCAATACACCCAGTAGTACAATCACCTAACATTAAAAAAGAAATTTTTTTAAGAGGGTTACCTCCTTGATCCAGAATTGCTGATCAATCCTCACTGTTGACTTGACAACTATCAAAAAGTGCGGTACTAGAAAAGCACAGCCAGTCAGGCAGCATCTGAGAAGCAGACGAGTCGACATTTTGAGCATAATTTCTTCATCAGGAATGTTGGGGAGAGAGGGGCACAAGGGGGTTGAGAACTAAATGGGGGGGGGGGGCTGGGGGCAGGTAGCTTGGAATGCGATAGGCAAATGAAGGGGGGGTGATGGTGATTGGTCAGCGGGTGGAGTAGAGAGGTAGGAAAGAAGATGGGCAAGTAGGACTGTTCAAGAGGGCAGTGCCGAGTTGGAGGGTTGGATCTGGGATGAGGTGGGGGGGGGGTGGGGGAGGTGGGGAGGGGGGGGGCTGAGGAAACTGGTGAAATCGACAATGATTCTGTGTGGTTCGAGAGTCCGAAGGGGGGAAGCTGAGGCGTTCTTCCTCCAGGCACGGGTGGCTCGGATTCGGTGGAGGAGGAGGCCCAGTACTTGAATGTCCTTGGTGGAGTGGGAGGGGGAGTTGAAGTGTTCGACCACAGGACGGTGGGATTGTTTAGTGCGTGTGCCCCAGAGATGTTCCCTGAAACATTCCACAAGTTGGCATCCTGTCTCCCCAATGTAGAGGAAACCACATCGAGAGCAACAGACACCAACTTGCGGAACGTTTCAAAGAAGTGGTCTCCTCTATATTGAGGCAACAGGATGCCGACTTATGGAATATTTCAGTGAACACCTCCAGACACACGCACTAAAGAACCCCACTGCCCTACGGCCGACCATTTTAAGTCCCTTTCCACTCCACCAAGGACATGAAAATCTTGGGCCTCCTCCAATGCCAAATTCAAGCCACCCAACGACTGGAGGAAGAATACTTCATCTTTCGCCTCTAACCGCACAGAATCAATGTGGGTTTCACCAGTTTCTTCATCTCCCCTCACCCCACCTTATCCCAGATCCAACCCTCCAATTCAGTACCGCCCTCGTGAACCAGCCTACCTGTTCATCTTCCTTCCTACCTAACCGCTCGACCCTCCCCATCACCACCACCCCCTACCTCCATCTAACTATCACATTCCCAGCTTCCTTCCTCCAGCCCCACCTCCTCCCATTTACCTCTCAGCACCCCCACATTCCTGATGAAGGGCTTATGTTCAAAGTGTTGATTCTCCTGCTCCTCGGATGCTACCGGACTGGCTGTGCTTTTTCAGAACCACGCTCCAGCACCTGCAGTCCTCACTTTCTTCTTGGCAACTATCGAGTCAAATTATAAAGCTAGTTCTGGAACCAAACCATTAATGGCAGCAAATCACACTCAAATACAAGCAGTTTCTGCTCTTGTTCCCTCACTGATGAAGTTCCCTATAAAGATGACCAAAAAGATGAAGTGGTTGTCATATCAATTCCAGCATTTTGTTGGAGAGTTAGACATGGGTCAGGATTCAAGGATAATTTGTCTGAACAGAAATGTTCTCTCTGGCCAATTTTAACTGCAAATAGCCTTTTACTTTCAAGTAATATTCTCCACCCTCTATACTTTAGATAACCGTGGCACTAGATTTTAGAAACTGGGGCTGATGCAGTATTGTCTTCACTATCTTTCATTGCAAAGTCACCAAGAACCCATAGCTGAAATGGTTAAATAATCTGTGGTTTTCATAAAGGGAGCCCCAGTTTTACCACATACATTAAGGGGAAAAAAAAGCTGCCAGGAAAATGGTTTCTGGATCTCAATACAACAAAGACAAATTGAAAGCTCTCTACATAACTGTCACAATATAGTCAGTCCTACAAAGGAACCCCCCTGTGAAGTTCTTTGACGGTTACTATGGGTTATATTAGAATGACCCTCAACACTAGTTAGTGAAGGACTTGCATTTGGTTATAATGGAAAGCAAGAACAAGAATTTAATAAAATCACTGTCAAGTAGAATCGGATATAAGCATGAATACAAAAACATGTTAATCAAAATGTAAAATATTATGATGATTTGTATAATTTTCAAGAATTAACAGCAGTAACAATGTTAATTAAAATTGGTCCACTTTGAACAGGTGGACTGCAGATATTTAAATGTTGGTAAAATTCACTGATTTTGAACATTACTCACTCACATCAACTAAATGCAACAGAACTGAATAGGTCCAAATTTGTTTGCCATTGCACACACTGACATCCTTTTACTTAGTAGTTGAAGGAGTAAATGAAGTAATTCAACCATAAATTTAATTCTTCAATAGGAGAGTCAACAAGTACAGATATTCACCCAAAAACAGAAGTATGTAATCATGGCAGAGGACAGAGCTTCCAGTCTATCGTGAATGAGCCAACTCATTGACAGAAAAGTATTCGGGCTATTTAAAAAAATAGTCATCAGACATTCACAAATGTAAATTATGAATGTGAAAATATAAAGTGAAGCTTTTAAAATACTGACTGAGGTAGGATGGGGCTGTTTTCCCTGGAGCATCGGCAGCTGAGGAGTGAACTTATAGAGGTTTATAAAGTCATGAGGGGCATGGGTAGGACGAATAGACAAGGTCTTTTCCCTGGGATGGGGGAGTCCAGAACTATAGGGGATAGGTTTAGAGTGAGAGGGGAAAGATATAAAAGGAACCCAAGGAGCAGGTTTTTCATGCAGAGGGTGGTGTGTGTATGGAATGAGCTGCCAGAGGAAGTGGTGGAGGTTGGTACAATTACGGCATTTAAAGGCATCTGGATAAGTATATGAACAGGAAGGGTTTGGAGGGATATGGGCCAAATGCTGGTAAATAGGACTAGATTAATTTAGGAAAGCTGGTCGGCATGGACGAGTTGGGCTGAAGGGTTTGTTTCCGTGCTGTACATCTCTCCAACTCTAAGACTGCGCTTACCGGTTGAAAAGTGGTCTCAGTTTCATGGAGAAGATACTAGTGAGAAGACAATTGACAGTAAATGCCAAAACTTGTTTAAATTTAAACCAGGCAGGTTGACACGGATTGGTCAAAGTGTTGCCCTAGTCATCAAAGTGTTATGTTCTCCACGGTGATGCCTTTTATCAGAATCCATTTACCATCCAATCAGCACTCTCTTCACCGATAAACTGAACAAAATTTTGTTCTTCTTAACACTGTTGTTTTTCTGAAATCTGAGTGGAAAATCAAAACCTTAAAAAAAAGTTTTTTTTTCAGAAATACTCAAGTTCCATACTACTAAATTACTAAAGGTACTACTGTCTGGACCACAGGAACCAAACCGCAAACAAATGCAGAACAAAATCATTAATCATTAGCTGATAAGGTAAGTAACACAAGGGCTTCACTTTATATCAGTGTCCAGGGCAAGAGACAGCTGGGGATAGAGCAGGGATCACAGGATATGCAAACAAGACAAATTTAAGCACGAGCCTTTATCATTATTTTTTATTTAGTTTTCCACCTGGCAAGTTGTCGGATGAACAAGCTGGCTGGGAAGGTCACAACTAGGGACAACTGGGAAATATTCCTAAAATTGGGAAAGATTATTTGGGATTTCAATTCAGCAATCAAGAAAGAGGCAGAGGCTGCTGAACAGTGGTTTGGGCAGTCACAAAAGACTGGTGTCATTGATTTCAATTTGAACCCACCAGCTGCCAAAGTGGACCCTTCATTGTCATAGAAAAATTGTAAGCTACAAGATTAAATCAGCCAGGTTCTAGAAGATGGCCAGCCTCATGAAATCAACAGACACAAAGAAACACTCAGCACTCTCCACAACAGTCAACAAATCCAAGGTCAGCGTAATTAATTTGACCAACAGCCCTATCTACCATCACATTATACCGTAGCATTTTATCCGTACAGACGTACCACAGCAATTCATCTGGTTTAACTGTATTTTGAGAGGCGGTCCATTACTGTTTTGTGGGATCTACTACAATAAAAGAACAAAAGCACAGACCATCAATTTTCCTTCTCGATCTCACATTATCCTGAAATGGACAAGTATTGCCATTCATTCATTATGGGTATCGCAAGGTTCTGAGAATCCACATCCAAAATGATTAGGTCAGCAGTCCGTGGAGAAAGGCCACACGAGCTTCTCAGTGCAGGAAAAGAAAAATGATTCAATGTGTTCTTTTTGAATTTGTATTCCTGGAGACCATCATTTGTGGTTTGCTGCAGCATATAACCAGGTAGACATATTTGCCTCTGAGCTACAGTAAATGGATTTAATCGCACAAGTGGTGCAAGCAAGTCAGCTCTCAGATATTGGGCTGGCAAAATCAGATGAAAAGATCATCGAAGCATCATTAGTCTGCTCACTCAGGAGAGGGGGAAGAAAACCTCAGTGTGGGTAGCAAAAAAATCTAATCTTTGGAATCTATCATTAAATTCATCCAACTCTCAGAACACACATTAGGGAAGCATAGAACATAGAACATTACAGCGCAGTACAGGCCCTTCTGCCCTCAATGTTGCACCGCCCTGTCATACTATTCTGAAGCCCATCCCACCTATACTATTCTATGTACGTCCATTTGCCTGTCCAATGACGACTTAAATGCACTTAAACTTGGTGAATCTACTACCGATGCAGGCAAAGCATTCCATACCCTTACTACACTCTGAGTAAAGAGACTACCTCTGACATCTGTCTTATACTTATCTCCCCTCACTTTAAAGTTGTGTCCCCACGTGTTTGCCATCCCCATACTTGGAAAAAGGCTCTCCCTGTCCACCCTATCTAACCCTCTGATTATCTTGTATGTCTCTATTAAGTCACCTCTCAACCTTCTTCTCTCTAACGAGAACAGACTCAAGGCCCTCAGCCTTTCCTCCTAAGACATTCCTTCCTTACTAGGCAACATCCTAGTAAATCTTCTCTGAACCCTTTCCAAAGCTTCCACATCCTTCTTATAATGCGGTGACCAGAACTGGACACAATACTCCAAGTGTAACCGTACCAGAGCTTTGTACAGCTGCAGCATAACCTCCTGGTTCCAGAACTCAATCCCTCTATTAATAAAGGCCAAAACACTGTATGCCTTCTTAACAACCCTGTCAATGTGGGTGGCAACTTTCAGGGATCTGTGTACATGGATACCGAGATCTCTCTGCTCATCTACACTCCCAAGAATCTTACCATTAGCCCAGTACTTTGCATTCCGATTACTCCGTCCAAAGTGTATCACCTCACACTTGTCCACATTAAACTCCATTTGCCACCTCTCAGCCCAGCTCTGCATCCTATCTATGTCTCTCTGCAACCTACTACATCCTTCGTCACTATCCACAACGCCACCGACCTTAGTGTCGTCCGCAAATTTACTAACCCACCCTTCTAAGCCCTCATCCAGGTCATTTATAAAAATGACGAACAGCAGTGGACCCAACACCGACCCTTGCGGTACACCACTAGTAACTGGACACCAAGATGAACATGTTCCATCAACTACAACCCTCTGTTTTCTTTCAGCAAGCCAATTACTGATCCAAACTGCTATATCTCCCACAATCCCATTCCTCCGCATTTTGTACAATGGCCTACTGTGGGGAACCTTATCGAATGCCTTGCTGAAATCCATATACACCACATCAACCAGTTTTTTCTCATCTACCTGTTTGGTCACTTTGTCAAAAAACTCAATAAGATTCGTTAGGCACGACCTACCCTTCACAAAACCGTGCTGTCTGTCCCTGATTAGATTATTCTTTTCTAGATGGTTATAAATCCGATCTCATATAACCTTTACCAACAACTGAAGTGAGACTCACTGGTCTGTAATTACCAGGGTTGTCTCTACTACCCTTTTTGAACAAGGGAACCACATTTGCTATCCTCCAGTCCTCAGGCACTATTCCTGTAGACAATGATGATTTGAAGGTCAATGCCAAAGGCTCAGCAATCTCTTCCCTTGCTTCCCAGAGGATCCTCGGATAGATCCCATCCAGCCCAGGGGACTTGTCTATTTTCACACTGTGCAGTATTTCTAATACCTCTTCCTTGTGAACCTCAATCTATTCTAGTCTAGATGCAAGTATCTCTGTATCTTCAACATTTTCATTTTCTTTCATAAACATTGTAGAAAAATATTTATTTAGTGCTTCCCCATCTCCTCTGACTCCACACACAACTTCCCACTATTATCCTTGATTGTCCCGAATTTAACTCTCGACACACAGGAGCTTTTCCTTGAATAAGCTCCACATTTTTAATGTGCTCATCCCCTGCAGTTTCCTTCCCCATTCAATGCTTCCTAAATCTTTCCTAATTGCATCGTAATTTCCCTTCCCCCAGCTGTAACTCTTGCTCGGTGGAGGACACCTATCCCTTTCCATCACTAAAGTAAACCTGACAGAATTGTGATCGCTGTCTCCAAAGTGCTCACCTACTTCCAAATCTAACACCTGGCCAGGCTCGTTACCCAGTACTAAATCTAAAGTGGCTTCGCCCCTTGTAGGCCTGTCTACATACTGTGTCAGGAAGCCCTCCTGCACACACTGGACAAAAACTGACCCATCTATACTACTCGTACTGTAGTGATCCCAATCAATATTTGGATAGTTGAAGGCCTCCATGACAACTACCCTGCCTCTCTCACTCCTATCGAGAATCATCTTTGCTATCGGCATTTTCCCAAGGTACTTAACTTACAGTAATTAACTAAAGGATCAATGGTGACATGGAGAATTCTTTTCATGAGTATTGTGGTGTAGATAGGATAGTAAACAGATTCAGTAATAATCCCAAAACCATAATTGGAAAAATGTTTGAAGGAGAAAACTTCCAGGACTCTATCAATGGGGTTAAGAGTAATTGAGCAGCTCTTGAAAGGAATTTATATCAACAAAAATAAAATTACTAGCTACTGGCAAAATATCACTAAAATGCATTTCAAGGATAAGTATTTGGATCAATATTAATTCAGTTATTTCATTAATGAAGCTTGACATTAGTAATACGTAGATTAAAAAATCAGTTTCAGGATAATACTGCTAAACAGCAGGTATAGGTTTCAGTTCTATGTACTCTACAGTTTCACTCAAAAATGCAAATGACTTCATATTCATGCTTTCATCCAAGAATATTTTATCGAAGCTTTTCTTTGTTATTTTGAAATGTTAAATAATTAATAACTTAATGAACAGCATTTCTCTTGCAATAATATGTTTCAGTTTGTATTAAAGGATACAGATTTGAAATCTTCACAGTATACATCTTAATGCATTTCACGGTTAATCACCTAAGCTGCTTTACAGTTTAATGTGGCTTACCGTGGATTAGACCAGAAGTTAAGAAGATTTGCCTCCTAATACTTACTAGTAAGAAAGATATTCCAGCCTTATGCCTCCATGGATGGCAATTTGCAGTTTTGTCTCTGCTTAGACCAAGAAACAGCAGCATGTGTTGCTTTGATATTTAAGTGAACATTATAGTACTTGCAAAATATTTACAAATACAAGTCAGATAATTACTTTTTTGGCAGTGTTGAAATATTAGTGAAAAGCAAGAAGTGGAAGCGTAGCCCACCTCCGTCAGAAATACAATGTGTCGTTCTAATCAATGCATTACGTTAGGCCATGCTGTCATTGAAAATAATTCAATGAAGGGCAGCAATGAATTGGCTATCTCAAGCAGAAACTATCCAAACTGGAAATATTTAATCTGGTTGATTGGGGGAGGGGTGAATCATTTTAAAACACCTATATTATTTAGAATGTTGAATATTTCAAGATGGTTTGTTCTAATATATTTGGTGAAAGCACCAATTCGACAAGGGGACACACCTCAAAGCTCAAGCAAGGTAAGTAGTTTAGATTTAAAAGCTTGGATAATACTGGAAGATGAATTGAAGAAACAGACTACTGATAGGGAGACTACTGATATAGACTATAACAAGAATTTTCATTCATAAAAGAGCTTCCCACACAGGAAATGTCACGATCTGCTATACAGAAAAAGAAACTAACAAAATGAATAAAGAAATGGATAATGAATCACAAAGGATAACTTAAAGACAATATTTAAAACTTGATCCATAAAGATAGGTATTGAGGAGGACTTTAGTGGTGGAAGGGCAGAGGGATTTAGGGATGAGGTTCAGTCGAGCTAGATGACAGAAAAAAAAGGGTCAGATGAGGGAAGGGTTGGGCATGACTTATTGAAAGTCAGAGATGGTGGACAGAGATGGCAACAAAGGCACAATATTTCAGGAAATAGGGACCCAACGCAGAAGACAAAACTTGGCACATGGTGGGAATGGTTTATATTTGAGATGCTGGAGTTTATAAATAGAGAAAAATACAAAGGGCCAAAGAGGACAATAGTGCTGAAGTGACGCATAACATTTTCTGATAATAGGATTAAGGTAGGCATTGAGTAGTTTTGATACTGAATAAAATGTGAGACTTGTTATTGAGCATGCTCTAATATTCATGGTAATCACCAATGCAAATATATCTTTCCTTGAATGTGGAAATTAAATTATTTCACAGTATTGCAATTGCGATTTCACCATAGCTCAGCAAAATTGTGTTAAGATCTCTTTATTCTTGTACTCCAATCCCCTTGCAATGAAAACCAACAACCATTTGCTTTCCTAATTGCTTGCTGCATCTACATGCAACTTTGCTTTCTTTCTACAAGAAACCCAGGATGCTCTGAACATCAACATTGCCAAGTTTAATACCATGTAACGTAATATGAATACCCGGTAAGTTGTTTAATTTTGACCACACACCAATAATGAGGTTATTCTTCATATATAGTGTCAGGAGTATTTTTTAATGTTATTTTGCACTGGACCTAATGTAGGATGACATGGTCTTATCGGCAGCATTTTGATAGATCTCTGTGTGTCGCTAAACTTGCAGCTTGCTGCTGTTTCCTGCCTCTCGCCGTGCATCTTCTCAATCCTTGCTCACAGCCAGGATTCAGAAAAATGTAAGAAACAAGATGAGGGGTGAGACACATTGGGGTCAGGATGAAACAGCAGCAACTGGGAGGATCAATGAGGAGGAGGTAAGAGAGCAGGATGTGTGGCACCAGGGGTGAAGAGGGAGGCAACCAGCAGGGGGTAAGTAGAAACAGTTAGCATATTTCTTTCAAAATAACAGGATTTTAAATAATAATTTCCATATAAAAGATATTAGCAATGTACTTCAACCTGCAGGTTTTTTTTCTCTCACAAGGTAGTCCAATAGAACTCATCTACAGCTTTAACATTATGTAATGAAAAACTCTGGTTTGCTTTGCATTATTTAACGTTTCAAGAAAGCAAAAATGCAGTAAGCAAGCAATTACTATATTCTACATTTCTATTCTTAAAGTGAACAAAACTGGATATCTTCACATTTTGCTGCATCCATCAACTTGTTGTCCATACACTTCTCTCAATTTCTGAGTAGCCAGTGTTCAGCTCACAGCTTGAATTCCCACCTAACCTTGTATTGTCAGAAAATTTTGTACATAACTCTGTCTCTTTCTCTAAGTATTTAATATTAACTATAAATTGTGAGGCCTGCAATACTGAACTATGCAGCACTTCACTAATCAGTCAAGCAACTTGAAAATGTCCCATTCGTCCCTATCTTTACTTCCTACCCATTAATCAATCCTCTATTCATATAACGTATCACACTTTCAACTCCAAGAGTTCTCATCTTTTGTGGTACTTTATCAAGCGCCTTTTGGAACTCCAGGTGTACTACATCTGCTGGTTTACCTTTATCTATTCTACTAGATACATTCACAAAAAACTCCAATTAGGCTGTCAAACATAATTTCCCTTTTGGGAAATATAGGTGTGCGCACCAGAAGAGGGCAAGTGAAACCTTGGGAAAATGCTCTTATGGCACCATAAGACCATAAGACATAGGAGTGGAAGTAAGGCCATTCGGCCCATCGTGTCCACTCCGCCATTCAATCATGGCTGATGGGCATTTCAATGCCACTTACCTGCATCCCTTATCCCTTATTTTCCGTATCCCTTAACTCCTTGCGAGGTTAAGAATTTATCAATCTCTGGCACAATCCTTTCCTGACACTTTGGCTAGCTTTTCAATTGGTAATGAGGTCAGAAGTGTGGCTCTATGTGTTGATAATTGGTAAGTGTTAATATGTGCAGGAGGCACAGGCATTCATGAAAATCTTTTTTTTTACTTTGGTTTAAGTCAATTTTGATCTGAATGGCATACTTGATCCCTTTTTTCTGAGATGGTCAGGTAGCACTAAAGCCATTGATTCACTTCAGCCTGATTGGCTGGAAGAGTATCGGGATGGTCAGTCTGCCATTCGAGCACGTGTCCACGATAAACCACCACACGGACTGCCACAGTCACTGCTGAATATCAGCACAAAGCAGTATTCTCAGTCAAAATCAAACCACGTCAGTTTGTCCAGAAAGAATACACAGAGCTGCAGATATGCACCAGGAGTAACTCCTTTTCACAGCTAATACATTGCCTACGAGACCTCAGATAGATTAAATGATTCTTGTCACCAGCTGCGGAGCTAGTAATACATGAGCAGCTGTGTGTGCTATTTCACTCGTACTGCAAGGAACACCAGCAATTTTGCAACAGTTGAAGTCTGATTAGAAGCAATTCATAAATGATTTTTGTAAGTTTAAGCATGAATACTAATTGTTGCACAGTTAGATTGCCACTCAACACTACATCAGAATGGGATGAGATGACATGTGAGATTGTTAAGACATTGTCTGCATCTATGAAGCAATATGACATCCTATCACAGAGCGGTTTCAAATAAAATATGCATAGAAACAAACTTTTGCAAATTAATTTGAATTTCAAATTTATTTTAAAAAATTAAAATCTGAATCGAAAGTTTTCCCAACATTTCGGTTGCTAATCGCCCAGCAAACTTGCATGGGACTCACAACTGCATTCCCGTAACAGTGGGGGCTATTTAATGCATATAGACAGATAGAATTTCATTACTATCACATCTCCTCATCTCCACAAACATCCCAAAGTGATTTCATACATATTGAATAAAATCATGCAGTAGTTGTTGATCTGTGAATAAAATAAAATCCTGCTCTAGGAGAACCTGTATGCTTTACAAGGCGACCAGCAGAACAAGATTTTACAGCACATCGAAAAGAGGTTCTTTGGAAAACAGATTTGACAAGTAGCTCAATAATCATGCTGATTTGCTCAAATCACATTTAATTATAAACTTTCATTCATTTATAATAATGATTATGCTAAAAGCAGTTTGTATCAGTAATTAAGTTACATGATCACTATCATTGTACCTCATCATCTAAGTGTGAAATACAGGAGTGAGTGAGTGTATTGAATTTGTTTGTAATATACAAGCAATTGTCAAACTTTTCAAAATTTCTGTAGCTTTTTTTGCATTATTATAAAACACCAAACATTTTCCAAATTGTTATTCAAATTATTCAATTATTGACAGAACAAAATGTGCTTGCTAATGTCTAAATATTTTCAGAGACATTTTTAAGGAATGGTAATAACGATTATAAAACCTGATGAGGCAACTGTATTTGTAGCTTAATACTAGAATAGCTTTAAAAATCACTTCTGCAAGATCTTTCTGCACTCCTCTAATGGTGACTTTATTTTCTCACGTTAAATGACAGTGCTGTACTGGGTTAAATTGGTTTTCAGGACATTGACCTTTACTTGATAATTGAGATTAAGCAATTAGAGCCAATAAAAAGTGACAGAAGATCTCCAACAAGGCTATGATGTTGAGTGATTGCACAGTAATGGCGAGAGCTGGGGGAAAAGACATCCAATCAATTATTATGCAGGACTGTAACTCAGTGCAATGCCCTAGCAGAGTGGCAGCACTAGCCCTGTAGCTGTTGCTGCCTCCAGTGCTTGCTCATCAAACATCACCTAAAGCTTGGTTACACAATTCACTCAGGCTCAGGTCAACATCCCAACACTATCTCAAATCTGACGCTTGATATTGCCAGCAATATTAAATGGCTGCATTCATAATCAATAACACAAATAAAACAATGACCTTTCTCCAAAACAGACTTTCAGATATGAAAATTCAGGTACTCCTATTTTTTTTCACCTTACCCTGACGGAGTTGAATTTAAGCTGAAAGTGGAGGAATGCATCAGCTTTAAACCCAACTGAAAACTCCAGCTTGCTACAAGTCAGAGAATCCACTGTGCAATCTGGGTGCATTCAAAACACATCTAACTACTTCATTTGTCTGAGGATAACTTACATAATTCAAAATTTAATTTTCTTCACAATGTCATAAGTATCAAATGGTCTCATCTTTCATTGGCTATTTTAATAGCCACTCAATCTTTCATATACATTCCCAATGGTTTACACAGCAAGAATTTTTTTAATCATTTAAAATTTTTCTTAGACATGCAAGGTTATGAAGTCCCTACTCGTAATTATATCCTAGTTAAATAGCCAGTCTATATAAACAATCCACTGTATTAAAACAGCATGACAGATGGTTAAATGCACGTTTTTTTTAGTTTGAAGAAGAGAAAGCAGTCGATGCTGTATGAATCACTTCCACTACTAAACTGCTGGCAACATTTACTTGGTACTTACACTTGCCACCATTTCAGCTTCAGATTCCGAATGATTCAGATTCCAGCTGATTTCTAAAACGTGCCACCAAAGATTGACAAAAAACTAATATGAAATATTCAGGCGAGCAGACGGTGTGAAACAACTCAGAAATTGTGACTATTTCCCTAAAACTCTCTCATTAGTTTAGCACACGGCTCAGGGATGATACATCCCAAAAACAGCTGGAACAATCACTTCACAACAGTCACACAATTATGTCCAACTCTCTGATCTGTCTGTCACCATCCCAATGGCCTCAATCTCATTCCCGCCCTGACAGACCGCATTTCTAACTTTAACAAGCACCAACTGTAATTAGCACCGTCTCCATCAACATCTCAAACACTGAGAACAATTACTCTCTGCACTCATTCCACAGCAATGTTCACAGCTAGTCCCAGATTTTTACACAATTAGAATCATCTCTGCCTGCTACTGCGTGACAGTTCAGATTCTTAGACATTTGTCATGTTCAAATCTAAAAAGCTCAGTCCCAGTTTTCTGACATCACGCTTAATCTCTGCCAGAACAATCTCCTGCCACCTCCCAGTCATTGTTGTCTTCACTTCTACCTTCACCTGACTGATACCTGCTGACTCAATTCTCTTTCAGGAAAACCAGTGTTCCATCACTGTGCTTGAAATGTCTTAAGCCGGTTCCAACTTTTCCCAAACCCACCACAGCTTTCTCTCTATTGGGGACTATCTATTTCCCTAACTCCTGACTGCCGGATAACATCAATGCCTGCTGGCTACATCTTAGCACGCAGCAGCACTAAGTCCTGTTGCTAGTCTGCTCTGACCACTCAGTGAAACATAGACTGATCACTGCAGTTGTTTCTGACAGACATTACAATGTGAATATTTAAGGCAGGCTTAAAGACCAGCATCAGACTTCCTCCCCTCCCTTCACTGATGGTACTGAATGAATCGTTGTTTCTCTGTTCGTTCAGCAGAAATTTCCCTCCCACAGCAGCCCAAGATTGTACAGTGGAGCTGCAGCTACATTACAAAGCACAGGTAGAGTGAGTTCCTCAGTGTGATGATCGAGTTCCTCTTCCTGGGAAAGGCTGGTCTGAGCTGCCCGGCTCCTTTCTATTTGCTGCGTTGAGCAAATATAGAAACCAAACCAAAAACCCCGAAAACCGAGCTGGCTTCTTGGTAAATCGCTGAGCCCTTTGCTGGAGGGAAACGTTCGGACAAACCGCCCTGTGTTCCCCCCACCTTGTCGGCTTTATGAAGAGTTTCCTGGCCGCACTAAGGGCACATTCCGTGGGAATGTTCAGTTCACCTTGAACACCAATCTGACGGTTTTATTAGAGAACGGCCCGCTGCCCATCTCATCGCGACCCCCCCTCTCGCTCAGTCAGAACTCGGGGCTGCGATGCTGTGAACTCCATTCGCCTGAGAGATGTCTGAAAGACAGAGCCCTCTGCAATGGACAAGTCACTGTCCCCCCCCCTATTCTGGAGCAGTAGGTGTGTGTGTGTGGTGTCAGTCTGAGCGTACCCAGTCCCTTCAGCACGGGCTGCATCAGCCTCGGCTGCACACACACAGTTACTGAATAAACAGCAAGATTCACAATCTGGGCGACATCCAGTCCTGGATGCAGCCTTGAGATCCCAGCTCACAACACCAGCACCACCACCCGAACGCAGATCATCACAGCTCTACAACTTTTTTTTTCCTTTCTTTATAAAAGCGAATTTTGAGAAATAACCGGTTCGGAGGCTGGTTCAGAAGTGACCCGTCTCCAATTAGCTCCTGCTAGAAAGGATTTCCTCTGAACAATTACAGCTGCCCTTCACAACTCCACACGCAACGGGCTTCTTTCTGTTTGATGTTAAATAAGGGAGAGGGGGAGACACTTCCACCTCCCCCCTCCCTCCCCCCCCCTGCACCCCCGGGGAATGCCAAAATCACCCCCCAACGTTGACAGTAAAATGTCACGCACTGGTTTCTCTCCGTTTGCCAGTCCTGTGATAGCAATGTGATATTAAATGTGATGAAGATGATTAAATTTCGCAGTTTACACAGAGCTCAGCACACCGGCACTGCACTGTCTAAGGCAATCAAGTGATGATCAGCGACGTGCTGTTAAAAAATTGCAAATCGGGCGGTTGCTTTTGCCTCAATAAAATATCCAACAATACAAATTCGTAAATCAGAACCCTGTCGAGCGCGGGAAAGTAATAGGAAGAAGCCTTAACTCAGGAGAGGCGTCTGCAAATAAAAATCTAAGACCCGGTTTGAATCTCAATGAATGAGATTGGTTTATCTCCACTGCTGGAGAGGGAGAAGGATTGGAGGAGGAGACGGAGAGGGGGAGAGATAGGGGTGACATAGACCGAGAGAGTGACAGATAAGGAGAACGGGCTGCCAGAGAACGGGGGCTACAGACAGAGAGGGGGAATAGCACAGAGAAATAAAGGGTGACAGAGACAGGGAGTGACAGAGACAGGGAGGGAAGTAAAGACGGAGAGAGGGAGTGACAAATAGAGAGACTGACAGATAGACAGGGAGGGTGAAGGGATGATGGGGTGATGGAGTTGGGGGTGGAAAGTGTGATGGAGTCAGGGGGAGAATGGAGTGATGACATCGGGGAGGAGAGGGTGAGGGTCTGATAGGTTGGGGGACTGATGGGTTGGGGGCTGATGGGGTGAGGGGCTAATGGGTTGGGGGCTAATGGGGTGAGGGGCTGATGGGTTGGGGGCTGATGGGGTGAGGGGCTAATGGGGACACGGGTCAGGGGGAACAGGGGTGATGTGTTAAGGGGAATGAAGGAATCGGGTGAGGGAGTGATGGGGTGAGGGAGTGATGGGGTGAGAGGGGGGGTGAGGGGGGGGTGAGGGGGGGTGAGGGGGGGTGAGGGGGGGTGAGGGGGGGTGAGGGGGCGTGAGGGGGGGTGGGGGGGGTGAGGGGGGGTGAGGGGGGGTGAGGGGGGGTGAGGGGGGGGTGAGGGGGGGGTGAGGGGGGGTGAGGGGGTGAGGGGGTGAGGGAGTTCAGGAGGTGAAGGGGTGCGGGCATGATGGGGTGAGGGTGTGAGAGGGGGAGGGTGTGAGAGGGTGAGGGGGTGGTGGAGTGAGGGGGTGGTGGAATGAGGGGGTGGTGGAATGAGGGGGTGGTGGAATGAGGGGGCGGTGGAGTGAGGGGGCGATGGAGTGAGGGGGCGATGGAGTGAGGGGGCGATGGAGTGAGGGGGCGATGGAGTGAGGGGGCGATGGAGTGAGGGGCAATGGAGTGAGGGGCGATGGAGTGAGGGGCGATGGAGTGAGGGGCGATGGAGTGAGGGGCGATGGAGTGAGGGGGCGATGGAGTGAGGGGCGATGGAGTGAGGGGAGGTGAGGGAGGTGAGGGGGTGAGGGGGTGAGGGGGTGAGGGGAGGTGAGGGGATGAGTGGGGTGAGGGGTGGTTAGGGGATGAGTGGGGTGAGGGGTGGTTAGGGAATGAGGGGGGTGAGGGGGGTGAGTGGTGATGGAGTGAGGGGATAGTGGGGTGATGGCGTGAAGGGGTGATGGAGTGAAGGGGTGAGGGAATGGTGAGGCGAGGGGACGGTGGGGTGAGGGAATGGTGGGGTGAGGGGATGGTGGGGTGAGGGGACGGTGGGGTGAGGGGACGGTGAGGGGATGGTGGGTGAGGGGATGATGGGGTGAGGGGATGATGGGGTGAGGGGATGGTGGGCTGAGGGGATGGTGGGCTGAGGGGACGGTGGGCTGAGGGGACGGTGGGGTGAGGGGACGGTGGGGTGAGGGGACGGTGGGGTGAAGGGACGGTGGGGTGAAGGGATGGTGGGGTGAGGGGATGGTGGGGTGAGGGGATGGTGGGGTGAGGGGATGATGGGGTGAGGGGATGATGGGGTGAGGGGACGGTGGGGTGAGGGGACGGTGGGGTGAGGGGACGGTGGGGTGAGGGGATGGTGGGGTGAGGGGATGGTGAGGGGATGGTGGGGTGAGGGGATGATGGGGTGAGGGGACGGTGGGGTGAGGGGATGGTGGGGGGATGGTGAGGGGACGGTGGGGTGAGGGGATGGTGAGGGGACGGTGGGGTGAGGGGATGGTGAGGGGACGGTGGGTGAGGGGGTCTCAGCACTAGGGCAGTCTACAGCAGCATCCGCTCAGTGGCGCCCGAGGCAGAGCCCCCCCCCCCCCCCCCCCCAGCCCCAGCCCCAGCCCCGATCCTCAGATGGTTAGCCCCCCTCCCCCTCTCCCCCGTCCCCCGATCCCCGATCCCGGCTGCACCTACCAGCCCGTGTCCGGGGAAGGCTGCTCCTCTGGCGGGTATTTCTCGGATGTGCCTGCTGCGGTCCCGGTGCTGCCCGGTGTCCGGGCTCTGTCCCCCGGTCTCCCCGCTCTCTCCGTCCAGGCTGCTGAAGCTCCACAGCAGCAGCGTCTGCAGCAGCAGCACCGAGAGCGCGGCCAGTAACGCGGAGCGGGAGCCCCGCCGCAACAACCTGCGGCCGCACACCAGCACCATCATGGTCCCAGTGAGAGGGAGGGGAGACCGACACTGAGAGAGAGGGAGAGGGGGGCGGACCGGGGGGCGGGGCCAGGACCGCGAGGGGGCGGGGCGGGGGGGAGGGGACTGGACCGCGAGGGGGCGGGGCGGGGCCCAGGACCGCGAGGGGGCGGGGCGGGGGGAGGGGACGGGGCGGGGCCAGGACCGCGAGGGGACGGGGACTGGGGCGCGGGACTGGGCGGGGCCAGGACCGCGAGGGGGCGGGGACTGGGGGCGGGGCCAGGACCGCGAGGGGGCGGGGGCTGGGCGGGGCCAGGACCACGAGGGGGGGGGGGGGGGCTGGGCGGGGCCAGGACCACGAGGGGGCGGGGCCAGGACCGCGAGGGGGCGGGGCCAGGTCCGCGATGGGCGGGGCCAGGACCGCGAGGGGGCGGGGGCTGGGGGCGGGGCCAGGACCGCGAGGGGCGGGGCGGGGCCAGGACCGCGAGGGGGCGGGGGCTGGGGGCGGGGCCACGACCGCGAGGGGACGGGGGCTGGGCGGGGCCAGGACCGCGAGGGGCGGGACAGAGGGGTGGGGACTGGGGCGGAGCCAGGACCGCGAGGGGGCGGGGGGAGGGGACAGGGGCGGGGATTGGGCGGGGCCACGACCGCGAGGGGGCGGGGACTGGGCGGGGCCAGGACCGCGAGGGGGGCGGGCCGGGGGGCGGGGCCAGGACCGCGGAGGGGGCGGGGCGGGGGGGCGGGGGCCAGGACCGCGAGGGGGCGGGGCGGGGGGAGGGGACGGGGCGGGGCCAGGACCGCGAGGGGACGGGGACTGGGGCGCGGGACTGGGCGGAGACAGGACCGCGAGGGGGCGGGGACTGGGGGCGGGGCCAGGACCGCGAGGGGGCGGGGGCTGGGCGGGGCCAGGACCACGAGGGGGCGGGGACTGGGCGGGGCCAGGACCGCGAGGGGGCGGGGCACGGGATGGATAGGGGGTGAGAGTCAAAATTAGTGTGATGCTGGAAAAGCACAACAGGTCAGGCAGCATCTGAAGAACAGGAGAATGCACAGGGCAAAAACCCTTCATCAGGAATCATATTTAATGGCCTGGGAGGAGAGAGTGGGGGGGGGGGGGGGGTGCAGGGAGACAGGGGTTTGGGAGGTGGGGTGAGGGTGTGGATGTGGTTGGGGCCAGGGTGGAAAGGGCAGGGCTGGAGGTGTGTTTGAGAAGGGGTCAGAGGCTGAGGCTAGGGGAGGTTGGGAGGAGAGCAGTTGGGATCAGCAATGGGGTGGAGGGTGGATGGGGAGAGGCTGTGATGCAGAGAGGGTGAGACCTAGGAGCAGGGAGAGGTAGGAGGCCAGGGATGGGGAAGGGACTAAGATAGGATGGTAGGATTCTGACAGACGATGACAGAGGGGAGGGAGAGATGGAGAGGAAGGAGAGAGGGTTCAGTGTGTATCATGGCGTTGGGGGCTGAGTGAAGGAGTTGAATGAAGACGGTTTAGAATATATGATGGGAAGGGTTTGAAGAATTATGATGAGGATATGTTGGCAAACAGGGTTGAGTGAGGGGATATAATGGAGGTGGAGCATGAGTGAGGGGGATTGAGTAAAGCAGTTGAGGGGCATATGATGGGGTAGGGAGGTTAAGTGAGGGTTTCAGGAGTTATGATGGGTGAGGGAGACTGAGGAGAGAGGGGCAAGGGTCAGGGAATGAGAAATGGTCATAGAGATGGAGGGGAGTGGTAGGGACTTGTGGAGAGTGTGAGAAAGGGGCATTTGAGGTTGAGAGGAGTTTCATGAGGGAGATTAGAGAAATGATGAGATAGGAGATACAGTGATGGGGGGTTGGGGTTGTGAACAGGGAGTGGGGTTGAGTGAGGAGGGGTATAATGAGGGAGAGACTTTGTGATGAGGGAGGGTTTGGTGAATCTGAGGACTGCTCCTCGGATGCTGCCTGAACTGCTGTGCTCTTCCAGCACCACCAATCCAGAATCTGGTTTCCAGCATCTGTAGTCATTGTTTTTACCTGTTTGGTGAAGGGGGTTGAGGGGGTCATGATGGCTTCTTTCCAACTGTTATCAGACTTATGAACAAACCTCTAGTATATTAGGGTTTTAGATTCAATTTCCAACAGTATGGAAACAGGCCATTTGGCCCAAACAAGTCACACCGACCCTCCAAAGAATAACCCATCCAGACCAATTCCCCTACCCTATATTAACCCCTGACTAATGCATCTAACACTATGGGCAATTTAGCACAGCCAATTCACCTAACCTGCACATTTTGGATTGGTGGGAGGAAACCCAAGCAGACACGAAGAGAATGTGCAAACTCCACACAGACAGTCGCCTGAGGCTGGAATCGAACCTGGGTCCCCTGGCGCTGTGAGGCAGCAGTGCTAACCACTGAGCCACTGTGCTGCCCCAGGTTGATCTTTCTCTGCACATTCTCAGTACTGTAACACTATATTCTCATTTCTGTGCTACTATTCTAATTACTTATGTAAAGTATGATTCATCTGGTTAGAACACAAAACAATAGGGTCATAGAGACAAACGACACAGAAATAGACCCTTTAGTCCAACTCGTCCAAGCCGATCAAGTTTCTCAAACTAAACTAGTTTCATTTGCCTGCATTTGGCCCATATTCCTCCAACATGTATCTGTCCCAAATGCCTTTTAAATGTTGTAAATGTACCTGCTTCTATCACTTCCTCTGACAGTTCATTCTACATACAAACCAACCTCTGTGTGAAAAAAAGTTGCCCCTCAGGTCCTTTTTAAAATCTTTCTCGTCTCACATTAGAATTATGCCACCTAGTTTTGAAATCCTGCACCCTGGGGAAAAGACCTTTGCAATTTACCTTATCTATGTCCCTCATTACTTCATAAGCCTCCTATGCTCCAGTGAAAAAAGGTTCCAGCTTATCCAGCTTCTCAAACTCAAACCCTCCATTCCAGGTTACTTAAAGATAAATCTTTTCTGAACCCTCTCCAATTTCATATTTTTCCGACAACAGGGCAACCAGAACTGGACACAGCACTCCAGAAGAGGCATCACCAACAACCTGTCAAACTACCAAATTATGTCCAACTCCCATATCTTGGTACATGTGACTATAATCAAATAAAATCTAATGGGGAAGAGGGTTCAGTGAGAGGGTATTATTGGGGTGGGAGGTTAGTGGGAGGTTGAGTGATCTGATGGGAAGGGGTGTGTTGGGAGGACTAATGGGAAAGTGGCTGAGTGAGGAAGGTTGGGGATTGATAGGAGTTGAGTGAGAAAAGGTTAGGGCATGTGATGAGAAAGGGATTGAGTGCTGAGGGGGTGGGGGTCAGATGGGAAGGGAATTGAGTGAAGAATAGCTTGGAGGTCTGATGGAGGTGGGGGTTGGGTGAGGAGGAGTTAGGGGTATGATAGGGTGTGGATTGGTCAGAGTATGTCTGAGAGACCTTGGGAGGATGTGATGGGGTAGTAGGTTGGATGAGTGAGATTGATAGGGGCTGAGGGATTATAATGGGGGAGGAGGATGAAAGGGGGCATAATGGAAAATGGGGTTGAGTGAGGGAGGTTAAGGAGGGTTGACGCGGGAGGGGGGTTGAGGAGATTTTGATGGGGGTGGGGGGATGAGGAGGATCTGATGGTGGAGGGGTGAAAGAGGTTCAGTTGGATGTGATGAGAGTGGGTTGAAGAGAATGTGATGGAGCAGGGGATTAATGTTGTGATAGGGAGGAGGTTGAGTGGGTGATTGATGGGAGACAGGGTTAATTGGGTGGTGGTTGATGGGGGAGGGGAGTGAGTAGGTGGTGGTTGATGGGGAGGGTGTAGTTGATAGGGAGGATGGCGGTTGATGGGGCAGGTGGTGTCTAGGATGTGTTAGGTGGAGGTCAGCGTGATGGTTGATGGGGAAGAGGGTTGGGGAGGTGTGTGATGGAGGTTGATGGATGGTGGGAGAGTGAGAATGGCAGCTGGTAGGGAGTGAGGGTGGCAGTTGGTTGGAGAAGGGACGGTTGAGAGTGAAGGTTAGTTCAGGAGGGGGGGTGAGGGCAGTGGCTGATGGGAGGAGGGTGATGGGCAGAGTGTAATGGGCGGTGAGGGTGATGGATGATGGTGAGCGTGGTGGTTAGTGCGGGTGGAGGAGAGTGGCAGCTGATGGGGGTGAGGGTGGTAGTTAGTGGGAGGGATAAAGGTGGGAACAGTTGATGATGGAGGGAGGAGGGGGTGAGGGTGATGGTTGGTGGGGGAGGTGGGGTGAGAGTTGATGGGGAAGGGGGGTGAGGGTGAGAGTTGGTGGATGGTATGTGAGGGTGACGGTTGGTGGGGAGGGGGAGGGTTGGTGAGGGTGGGGAGGGTAAGGGTGACAGTTGATGGGGAGGGTGTGGGGTGAGGGTTGGTGGGGAGGGGCAGGGTGACGGTTGGTGGAGGACGGTGAGGTGAGGGTTGGTGGCGGAGGGTGAGGGTTGGTGGGGGGAGGGGGAGGGTCTGGGTTGGTGGGGGGTGCGGAGGGTGAGGTTTGGTGGGGGAGAGGGAGGGTAAGGATTGGTGGGGGAGGGTTAGTGGGGGAGGAGCAGGGTGAGGGTTGGTGGGGGTTTGGGGAGGGTGAGGGTGGGGCAGGGTGACGGTGATGGTTGGTGGGGGTGGGGGTGGGTGAGGGTGAGGGTTGATGGGGGAGGGGGAGGGTGACGGTTGGTGGGGGTGGGGTGGGGAGGGATAGTGGGGGGTGGGGGAGGGTGACGGTTGGTGGGGGTGGGGAGGGTGACGATGACGGTTGGTGGGGGTGGGGGTGGGGAGGGATAGTGGGGGGTGGGGAGGGGTGACGGTTGGTGGGGGTGTGGAGGGTGACGGTGACGGTTGGTGGGGGTGGGGTGGGTGACGGTTGGTGGGGGAGGGTGACGGTGACGGTTGGTGTGGGTGGGGGAGGGTGACGGTGATGGTTGGGTGGGGGTGGGGTGGGTGACGGTTGGTGGGGGTGGGGAGGGTGACGGTTGGTGGGGGGGGTGGGGGAGGGGTGACGGTGACGGTTGGTGGGATTGGGGTGGGTGACGGTTGGTGGGGGTGGGGAGGTTGACGGTTGGTGGGGGTGGGGAGGGTGACGGTTGGTGGGGGTGTGGAGGGTGACGGTGACGGTTGGTGGGGGTGGGGAGGGTGACGGTTGGTGGGGGTGGGGGAGGGTGACGGTGACGGTTGGTGGGGGAGGGGTGGGTGACGGTAACGGTTGTTGGGGGTGGGGTGGGTGACGGTTGGTGGGGGTGGGGAGGGTGACGGTGACGGTTGGTGGGGGTGGGGTGGGTGACGGTTGGGTGGGGGTGGGGAGGGTGACGGTGACGGTTGGTGGGGGAGGGGTGGGTGACGGTAACGGTTGTTGGGGGTGGGGGAAGGTAGTTGGGGTTGAGACTAAAGAGCCTTTGCCCAACCCTGGGAGCAGGAAACGAGTAGCCAATCAGTAAAGAGCATCAACGATCAGCCTTTGGCTGCCGGGCAATCGGCATGGGCAGCCAATCGCTAGACGGATCTAACATAGCCAATCAGGAAACAATTACATGACGGCCAATAGGAACAAGATGAACCGGGAGA
This sequence comes from Chiloscyllium punctatum, assembly GCF_047496795.1. Classification (NCBI taxonomy): domain Eukaryota; kingdom Metazoa; phylum Chordata; class Chondrichthyes; order Orectolobiformes; family Hemiscylliidae; genus Chiloscyllium; species Chiloscyllium punctatum. The sequence continues at coordinate 66,602,847 of NC_092778.1, read as the reverse complement.
GACAGCGACGATTGGCTCTGATCTGAAGCCGGAGGGGCGCTTGGGAAGCGGACCCGACATTTGACACCATTAGGATAGACTCCATCAGAAACCAACTGGGACAGAGAGAGAGAGAGAGAGAGAGCATCCAGAGAGAGAGAGAGAGCACCCAGAGACAGAGAGAGAGCACCCAGAGAGACAGAGCACCCAGAGACAGAGAGAGAGCGAGAGAGCACCCAGAGAGAGAGAAAGCACCCAGAGAGGGAGAGAGAGCACCCAGAGAGAGAGAGCACCGAGAGAGAGAGAGAAAACCCAGAGAGAGAGAGGGAGAGCACCGAGAGAGAGAGAGAGAGAGAGAGAGCACCGAGAGAGAGAGAGAAAACCCAGAGAGAGAGAGAGAGAGAGAGAGCACCCAGAGAGAGCACCCAGAGAGACAGAGAGCACCCAGAGAGAGAGAGAAAACCCAGAGAGAGAGAGGGAGAGCACCGAGAGAGAGAGAGAGAGAGAGAGAGCACCGAGAGAGAGAGAGAAAACCCAGAGAGAGAGAGAGAGAGAGCACCCAGAGAGAGCACCCAGAGAGAGAGAGAGAGCACCCAGAGAGAGAGAGAGAGAGCACCCAGAAAGAGAGAGAGAGAGAGAGCACCCAGAGAGGAGAGAGAGCACCCAGAGAGGGAGAGAGAGCACCCAGAAAGAGAGAGAGAGAGAGAGAGAGCACCCAGAGAGAGAAGAGAGCACCCAGAGAGAGAGGGAGAGCACCCAGAGAGAGAGAAAGAGAGAGAAAAAGCACCTAGAGAGAGAGAGAGAGCACCCAGAGAGAGAGAGCACCCAGAGAGAGAGAGAGGGAGAGCACCCAGAGAGAGAGAGAGAGAGCACCGAGAGAGAGAGAACCCAGTGAGAGAAAGAGCACCGAGAGAGAGAGCACCCAGAGAGAGAGAGAGAGAGAGAGCACCCAGAGAGAGAGAGAGAGAGAGCACCCAGAGAGAGAGGGAGAGCACCCAGAGAGAGAGAGGGAGAGCACCCAGAGAGAGAGAAAGAGAGAGAGAGAGCACCCAGAGAGAGAGAGAGAGGGAGAGCACCCAGAGAGAGAGAGAGTGGGAGCACCCAGAGTGAGAGAGCACCAAGAGAGAGAGAGGGAGAGCACCCTGAGAGAGAGGACCCAGAGAGAGAGAGAGAGAGCACCCAGAGAGAGAGAGAGAGAGAGAGCACCCAGAGAGAGAGAGAGCACCCAGAGAGAGGGAGAGAGAGCACCCAGAGAGAGAGAGAGCACCGAGAGAAAGCACCCAGAGAGAGAGAGAGCACGCAGAGAGAGAGAGAGCACCCAGAGAGAGAGAGAGAGAGAGCACCCAGAGAGAGGGAGAGAGAGCACCCAGAGAGAGAGAGAGCACCGAGAGAAAGCACCCAGAGAGAGAGAGAGAGAGAGAGCATGCAGAGAGAGAGAGAGAGAGAGAGCACCCAGAGAGAGAGAGAGCATCCAGAGAGAGAGAGAGCTCCCAGAGAGAGAGCGAGAGAGCACCCAGAGAGAGAGAGCACCCAGAGAGAGAGAGAGAGCAATGAGAGAGAGAGAGAGCACTGAGAGAGAGCATCGAGAGAGAGAGAGAGAGCACCCAGAGAGAGAGAGAGAGAGAGAGAGCACCCAGAGAGAGAGAGAGAGAGCACCCAGAGAGAGAGAGAGAGCACCCAGAGAGAGAGAGAGCACCCAGAGAGAGAGAGAGAGCACCCAGAGAGAGAGAGAGAGGAGAGCACCCAGAGAGAGAGAGCACCCAGAAAGAGAGAGAGGAGAGAGAGAGCACCCAGAGAGAGAGAGAGCACCCAGAGAGAGAGAGAGAGCACCCAGAGAGAGGGAGAGCACCCCCGACAGAGAGAGAGGGAGAGCATCCAGAGAGAGAGAGAGAGCACCCAGAGAGGGAGAGAGAGCACCCAGAGAGAGAGAGAGCACCCAGAGAGAGAGAGAGAGAGCACCCAGAGAGTGAGAGAGAGAGAGCACCCAGAGGGAGAGAGAGAGAGGGAGAACCCAGAGTGAGAGAGCACTAAGAGAGAGAGAGGGAGAGCACCCTGAGAGAGAGGACCCAGAGAGAGAGAGAGAGAGCACCGAGAGAGAGAGAGAGAGAGAGCACCCCAGAGAGCGAGAGAGAGAGCACCGAGAGAGAGAGAGAGCACCGAGAGAGAGAGAGAGCACCCAGAGAGAGAGTGAGAGAGCACCCAGAGAGAGAGAGAGAGCACCCAGAGAGAGAGAGAGCACCGAGCGAGAGAGAGAGAGCACCCAGAGAGAGAGAGAGAGAGAGAACCCAGAGAGAGAGAGAGAGAACCCAGAGAGAGAGAGAGAGCACCCAGAGAGAGAGAGAGAGCACCCAGAGAGTGAGAGAGAGAGGGCACCCAGAGAGAGGGAGAGAGAGCACCCAGAGAGAGAGAGAGAGAGAGCCCCCAGAGAGAGAGAGAGAGAGCACCCAGAGAGAGAGAGAGAGAGAGCACCGAGAGAGAGCACCCAGAGAGAGAGAACCCAGAGAGAGAGAGAGAGAGAGCACCCAGAGAGAGAGAGAGAGAGAGAGAGAGAGCCCCCCAGAGAGAGAGAGAGAGAGAGAGAGCACCCAGAGAGAGAGAGAGAGAGAGCACCGAGAGAGAGCACCCAGAGAGAGAGAACCCAGAGAGAGAGAGAGAGAGAGAGAGAGCACCCCAGAGAGAGAGAGAGAGGACCCAGAGAGAGAGAGAGAGTACCCAGAGAGAGATTCCAGAGAGAGAGAGCACCCAGAGAGAGAGAGAGCAACCAGAGAGGGAGAGAGAGCACCCAGAGAGGGAGAGCACCCAGAGTGAAAGAGAGACAGAGAGAGAGAGAGAGAGAGCACCCAGAGAGAGAGAGAGCACCCAGAGAGGAGAGAGAGAGCACCCAGAGAGAGAGAGAGACAGAGAGAGAGAGCACCCGAGAGAGAGAGAGCGCCGAGAGAGGAGAGCCGAGAGCACCCAGAGAGAGAGAGAGAGACAGCACCCAGAGAGAGAGAGGAGAGAGAGAGCAACCAGAG